>NC_140997.1:120304991-120904991 GCF_052327205.1 Somniosus microcephalus | reverse complement strand
CGGTACTGGACACAGCGGGAGCCCAGGCGAGTGCGATAATTCGGCAGTACTAAACACAGCGGGAGCCCAGGAGAGCGCGAGAGTTTGGCGATACTATACACAGCTGGAGCCCAGGAGATCGCGTGAGTTCGGCAGTACTAGACACAGCGGGAGCCCAGGAGAGCATGAGAGTTCGGCGGTACTAAACACAGCGGGAGACCAGGAGATCATGCGAGTTCAGTGCTACTAAACACAGCGGGAGCCAAGGAGAGCGCGAGAGTTTGGCGGTACTAAATGCAGCGACAGCCCAGGAGAGCGCGAGAGTTCAGCGTTACAAAACATAGCGGGAGCCCAGGAGATCGGGCGAGTTCGGCGGTACAAAACACAGCGGTAGCCCAGGAGATTGCGAGAGTTCGGTAGTACTAAACACTGCGGGAGCTCAGTTGAGCGCGAGAGTTTGGTGGTTATAAACACAGCGGAAGCCCAGGAGAGCGCGAGAGTTTGGTGTTACAAAACACAACGGGAGCTCAGGAGAGCGTGAGAGTTCGGCGGTACAATACACATCGGGAGCCCAGGAGTGCGTGAGAGTTTGGAGGTGCTAAACACAGAACACAGAGGGGGCCCAGAAGAGCGCGAGAGTTCGGCGGTACTAAACACAGCGTGAATCCAGGACATTGCGAGACTTCAGCGGTACAATACAAAGCGGGGGCCCAGGTGAGCGCGAGAGTTCGGTGGTACTAAACACAGCGTGAGCCCAGGAGAGCGCGAGGGTTCGGCAGTACTAAACACAGCAGAGGCCAAGGAGTGCATGAGAGTTCAGTGGTAATAAACACAGCGTGAGCCCAGGAGAGTGGCAGAGTTGGACGGTACTAAACAAACCGGCAGCCGAGGAGAATGTGAGAGTTCGATCGTACAAAACACAGCAGGAGCCCAGGTGAGTGGCAGAGTTCGACGGTACTAAACACAGTGGGAGCCCAGGAGAGCGCCAGAATTTGTCGGTACAAAACACAGCCAGAGCTCAGGAGAGCGCGAGAGTTCGGTGGTGCAATACACAGCAGGAGACCAGGAGAGCATGAGAGTTTGCCGGTACTAAACATGGTGGGAGCCCAGGAGAGCGCAAGAGTTATGCGGTACTAAACACAGCGAGAGCCCAGCAGAGTGCGAGATTTCGGCGGTACTAAACACAGCAGGAGCCCAGTAGAGTGCAAGATTTCGGCGGTACTAAACACATTGGGAGCCCAGGAGAGCACAATATTTCGGCAGTACTAAACACAGCAGGAGCCCAGGAGAGTGCGAGAGTTCAGTGGTGCAATACACAGCAGGAACCCAGGAAAGCGCGAGAGTTCGGCGGAATAAAACACAGTGGTAACTCAGGAGAGCGCGAGAGTTCGGCGGTACTAAACACAGCGGGAGCCCAGGAGAGTGCAAGAGTTTGGCGGAACTAAACACAACGGGAGACCAGGAGAATGCGAGAGTTCGGCAGTACTAAACACAGTGGGAGACCAGGAAAGTGCAAGAGTTCGGTGCTGCTAAACACAGCGGGAGCCCAAGAGAGTGCGAGAGTTCGGCGGATCTAAACACAGCTGGAGCCCAGGAGAGCGCGAGAGTTTGGTGGTACTAAACACAGCGGGAGCTCAAGAGAGCGCGAGAGTTTGGTGATACTAAACACAGCAGGAGCCCAGAAGAGCGGGAGAGTTCGGTGGTACTAAACACAGCGGGAGACCAGCAAAGCGTGAGAGTTCGGTGATACTAAACACAGCGGGAGACCAGGCGAGCGTGAGTTTTCGGCGATACTAAACAAAGCGGGAGCCCAGGAGCGTGCGAGATTTCGGCAGTACTAAACACAGCGGGATCCCAGGAGAGTGCGAGATTTTGGCGGTACTAAACACAGCGGGATCCCAGGAGAGTGCGAGAGTCTGGCAGTACAATACAGAGTGGGAACCCAGGAGAGCACGAGATTTCGGCAGTACTAAACACAGCGGGATCCCAGGAGAGTGCGAGAGTCTGGCTGTACAATACACAGCGGGAGCCCAGGAGAGCGTGAGAGTTCGGTGGTGCAAAACACAGTGGGTGCTCAGGAGAGCGTGAGAGTTCGGCAGTACTACACACAGCGTGAGCCCAGGCGAGCGCGATAGATTGGCAGTACTAAACACAGCAGGAGCCAAGGAGAGCGCAAGAGTTTGGCGATACTAAAAACAGCGGGAGCCCAGGAGAGCGCGTGAGTTCGGTAGTACTAAACACAGTGGGAGACCAGAAGAGCATGAGATTTCGGCGGTACTAAACACAGCGTCAGCCCAGGATATTGCGAGACTTTGGCAGAAGTAAACACAGCGGGAGCCAAAGAGTGCATGAGACTTTGGCGGTACTAAATGCAGCAACAGCCCAGGAGAGCGCGAGAGTTCAGCGTTACAAAACACAGCGGGAGCCCAGGAGAGTGTGAGAGCTCGGCGGTATTAAGCAGAGCGGGAGACCAGGAGAGCTTGAGAGATCAGTGGTACTAAACACAGCGGGAGCCCAGGAGATCGGTCGAGTTCGGCGGTACAAAACACAGTGGGAGCCCAGGAGATTGCGAGATTTACATAAGAACATAAGAAATAGGAGCAGGAGTAGGCCAATCGGCCCCTCGAGCCCGCTCCGCCATTCAATAAGATCATGGCTGATCTGATCCTAACCGCCAATCTACTATCACAGAACTATCTCCTGAATCTAACAGAATTAGACACACGAAATAGGAGCAGGATCAGGCTACACGGCCCCTGGGCCCGCTCTGCTACCCACAGGGCCATGTCCGATCCGAACCTAGACTCATGTCCAAATTCCCGCCTGCTCCCCGTAACCCTTAATTCCCTTTACTTCTAGGAAACTGTCTATTTCTGTTTTAAATTTATGTAATGATGTAGCTTCTACAGCTTTTTGGGGCAGCATATTCCATGGACCTACCACCCTCTGAGTGAAGTAGTTCCTCCTCATCTCAGTTTTGAAAGAGCAGCCCCTTATTCTAAGACTATGCCCCCTAGTTCTAGTTTCACCCATCATCAGGAACATCCTCCCCGCATCCACCCGATCCAACCCCTTCACAATCTTATATGTTTCAATAAGATCGCCTCTCATTCTTCTGAACTCCAATGAGTAGAGTCCCAATCTACTCAACCTCTCCTCATATGTCCATCCCCTCATCCCCAGGACTAACCGAGTGAACCTTCTTTGTACTGAATCGAGAGCAAGTATGTCTTTTCTTAAGTATGGACACCAAAACTGTATGCAGTATTCCAGGTGCGGTCTCACCAATGCCTTGCACAAATGAAGCAATACCTCCCTATTTTTATATTCTATCCCCCTAGCAATGAAAGCCAACATTCCATTGGCCTTCTTAATCACTTGCTGCACCTGCATACTAACTTTTTGAGTTTCGTGCACCAGGACCCCCAGATCCCTTTGTACTTCAGTACTTTCCAGTTTCTTGCCATTAAGATAATAACTTGCTCTACGATTTGTCCTGCCAAAGTGCATAACCTCACACTTTCCAGTATTGTGTTCCATCTGCCAAATCTCTGCCCACTTATTTAGCCTGTCTATGTCCCCTTGCAGGTTTTTTATGTCCTCCTCACTCAGTACTTTCCCTCCCATCTTAGTATCATCTGCAAACTTTGATATGTTACACTCGGTCCCCTCCTCCAAATCGTTAATATAGATTGTAAAGAGTTGGGGACCCAGCACTGACCCCTGTGGAACACCACTAGTTACTGATTGCCAGTCTGAGAATGAACCATTTATCCCAACTCTCTGCCTTCTGTTAGATAGCCAATCCTCTATCCATGCCAGAATATTACCCCCAATCCCGTGATTTTTTATCTTAAGCAATAATCTTTTGTGTGGCACCTTGTCAAATGCCTTTTGGAAGTCTAAATACACTACGTCCACTGGTTCCCCTTTATCCACCCTATATGTTACTTCCTCAAAGAACTCCAGCAAATTTGACAAACATGACTTCCCCTTCATAAAACCATGCTGACTTTGTCCTATTAAATTATGATTATCCAAATGTCCTGTTACTGTCTCCTTAATAATGGACTCCAAAATTTTACCTACCACAGATGTTAGGCTATAGTTTCCAGCCTTCTGCCTGCTGCCCTTTTTAAATAAGGGTGTTACATTTGCAGTTTTCCAGTCTGCCGGGACCTTTGCTGAGTCCAGGGAGTTTTGGAAAATTATTACCAATGCATCCACAATCCCTACCGCCACTTCACTCAAGACCCTAGGATGTAAGCCATCAGGTCCAGGTGATTTATTCGTCTTGAGTCCCATTATTTTACCGAGTACCACTTCCTTAGTGATTTTGATCGTGTTTAGCTCCTCCCCCACTATAGCCCCCTGTTTGTCCAGTGTTGGGATATTCTTAGTGTCCTCTACTGTAAAGACTGATACAAAATATTCATTCAGTGTTTTAGCCATCTCCATATTTCCCACCATTAATTTCCTGGTCTCATCCTCTAAGGGACCAACATTTACTTTAGCCACCCTTTTTCTTTTTATATAAGTATAAAAACTCTTACTATCTGTTTTTATATTTTTTGCTAATTTACTTTCATAATCTATCTTCCCTTTCTTAATCAATCTTTTTGTTATTTTTTGCTGTCTTTTAAAGTTTTCCCAATCCTCTATCCTCCCACTAGATTTGGCTACCTTATATGCCCTTGTTTTTAGTCGAATACTATCCTTAATTTCTTTACTTAGCCACAGATGGCTGTCTTTTCTTTTGCACCCTTTTCTTCTCAGTGGAATATATATTTTTTGGAAGTTGTAAAATAACTCCTTAAATGTACACCACTGATCATGTATCGTCTTACCCTTTAATCTATTTTCCCAATCCACTCTACTCAATTCCGCTCTCATACCTTCATAGTCTCCTTTATTCAAGCTTAGCACGCTTGTTTGAGAGCCAACCTTCTCACCCTCTAATTGAATATGGAATTCAATCATGTTATGGTCACTCATTCCAAGGGGATCCTTTACTAGGACATTTTTAATTAATCCTGTCTCGTTACACAGGACCAAATCTAAGGTTGTTTGCCCCCTGGTCGGTTCAATTACATACTGCTCAAGAAACCCATCCCTAATACACTCAATGAACACATCCTCAAGGCAGCCCTGCCCAATTTGATTTGTCCAATTTATATGATAGTTAAAATCCCCCATAATTATAGATGTTCCCTTATTACAAGCCTCAACTATTTCCTGATTGATACTCCATCCAACAGAGTTGCAACTGTTCGGAGGCCTCTATACTACGCCCACTAGTGTTTTTTTCCCCTTATTATTCCTTACCTCCACCCAAACTATTTCATTATCCTGATCTTTTGACCCAATATCATTTCTCTGCATTACAGTGATTCCTTCCTTTATTAACATAGCCACCCCACCTCTCCTTCCTTCCTGCCTGTCCTTCCTGATCATTAAATAACCTGGTATGTTTAATTCCCAGGCATTGTCACCCTGCAGCCATGTTTCTGTAATGGCCACAAGATCATACCCATATGTAGTTATTTGTGCCATTAACTCATCTATTTTGTTACGTATGCTATGTGCATTCAGATAGAGAACTTTCAAATATGTTTTGTGAAACTTAGTTCCTGCTTTTGCCCTTTTTATTAATTTACCTTTTACTCCATACCTTCTGCCCCTTCCTGACACGCTCTGGTTTTTAATTTCCCCACTGCTACCTAAGTCTATGACCTTCTCTGTTGTCATTTTTATTATTTGCTCTCTAGGAAACTGCCCCCCACTTGTTAGTTTAAAGCCCTCTCTACAGCCCTAGTTATATGATCCGCCAGGACTCTAGTCCCAGCACTGGCCAAGTGAAGCCCGTCCCAATGGAACAGCTCCCTCCTGCCCCAGTACTGGTGCCAGTGTCCCTGGAAGCAAAACCCATTTCTCACACACCAGTCTTTGAGCCACGCATTTAACTCTCTAATTTTATTTGTCCTAGCCAAATTCGCTCGTGGCTCAGGTAATAATCCAGAGATTATTATCCTTTAGGTTCTGTTTCTAAATTTGACCCCTAGCTGCTCATACTCCTTTAACAGAACCGGCTTCCTAGTCTTATCTACGTCATTTGTACCAACATGGACCACGACAACTGGATCCACCCCCTCCCACTGCAAGTTTCTTTCCAGCCCAGAGGAAATGTCCTTAACCCTGGCACCGGGAAGGCAACACAGCCTTCGGGACTCTCGCTCTCGGCTGCAGAGAACTCTATCTATCCCCCTAATAATACTATCCCCTACCACTACAACATTTCTATTTACTCCCCCCTCTTGAATGGCCCCCCGTTCCACAGTGCTGTGGCCAGGTTGCTCATCCTCCCTGCAGTCCCTGCTCCCGTCCCCACAGGGAGTAAGAACCTCGAACCTGTTGGACAAGAGCAAGGACTGCGGCTCCTCCAGCTCTACCTCCTGGATCCCGGTACCTGCCTCACTCGTAGTCACACTGCCCTGTCCCTGACCATGGGCTACATCTGAATTAATTAACTTCGTAGGTGTGACCACCTCCTGATACACAGAGTCCAGGTACTTCTCCCCCTCCCTGATGTGTCGCAGTGTCTGAAGCTCAGACTCCAGCTGATCAACACGGAGCTGGAGTTCCTGTAGCAGCAGACACTTGTCACAGACCTAATCACCGTGAGCCTCAATGGGGTTCACCGGCTCCCACATCTCGCAACAGTAACACATCACCTGCTCCATTCTATGTAATTAATTAAATTTTTTAATGTTAGTTATGGACACCCTCTGCCCGATTTTAGATGCTAGTATCCCCTTTAATTAATTGGCTTTAAATTAAATCAATCCCTCTAGTTACACAGTTAAATGGTTTACCAACAGTCACTCTGCACCAGAAAGGCTTTATATTAACTGCAACCCACACAGTTAAAGTTTGAAAAGAGCACCTAACACCCCACTTACCCTAACTCACACTTACCCAAACTCTCAGCACTCTTTGATGACTCGCACTCAGTGCTTGCTCGCACTAACCTGATCTTTTTATACCGTTTGTTTGTTTACAGCCAAATGAGTCACCCCTGCTGATTGGTTAGAAAACTGGTTTCCACTGCCTGCTGTGCCAATTTACTCCTACTGCAGTGTAACCTTGTTTTACTCTTCTTAAACCAACAGAATCCCAAATATTTTACTTTTCCCCTTTACTTAAACTGCTTAAGTAATCTTATCAAGAATGATTTGAAGAGAAATAACAATTAAAGAACTCACACACTTCCCCAAACTCACAGCACTCTCTGCTGACTCACACTCAGTGCTTGCTCGCACTAGCCTAGCCTTTTTATACTGTTTGTTTGTTTACAGCCAAATGAGTCACCCCTGCTGATTGGTTAGAAAACTGGTTTCCACTGCCTGCTGTGCCAATTTACCCCTACTGCACTGTAACCTTTTTTTACTCTTCTTAAACCACAGTACTAAACACTGTGGGAGCTCAGTAGAGCGCGAGAGTTTGGTGGTTATAAGCACAGCGGCAGCCCAGGAGAGCGCGAGAGTTCGGCGGTACAAAACACAGCGGGAGCTCAGGAGAGCGTGAGAGTTCAGCTGTACACTACACATCGGGAGCACAGGAACGTGCGAGAGTTCAGAGGTGCTAAACACAGCGGGGGCCCAGGAGAGCGCGAGAGTTCGGCGGTACTAAACACAGCGTGAGCCCAGGAGATTGCGAGACTTCGGCGGTACAATACAAAGCGGGAGCCCTGGAGTGTGCGAGAGTTCGGCGGTACAATTCAAAGCGGGAGCCCAGGAGAGCGTGAGTGTTCAGCTGTACTAAACGCAGTGGGGGCCTAGGTGAGCGCGAAAGATCGGCAGTACTAAACACAGCGTGAGCCCAGGAGAGCGCGAGGGTTCGGCAGTACTAAACACAGTGAAGGCTGAGGAGTGCGTGAGAGTTCAGTGGTAATAAACACAGCGTGAGCCCAGGAGAGTGGCAGAGTTGGACGGTACTAAACACACCAGCAGCCCAGGGGAATGTGAGCGTTCGATCGTACTGAACACAGTGGGAGCCCAGGAGAGCGCAAGAGTTCGGCGGTACTAAACGCAGCGGGAGCCCAGGAGAGTGGGAGATTACGGCGGTACTAAACACAGCGGGAGCCCAGGAGAGTGCAAGAGTTCAGCGGAACTCAACACAGCGGGAGACCAGGAGAATGCAAGATTTCGGCAGTACTACGCACAGTGGGAGACCAGGAGAGTGCGAGAGTTCGGCGCTACTAAACACAACGGGAGCCCAGGAGATTGCAAGATTTCGGCAGAACTCAACACAGCGGGAGACCAGGAGAATGCGAGATTTCGGCAGTACTAAACACAGTGGGAGACCAGGAGAGTGCGAGAGTTCTGCGCTACTAAACACAACGGGAGTCCAGCAGAGCGTGAGAGTTTGGTGGTACTAAACACAGCGGGAGCCCAGGAGAGCGCGAGAGTTTGGCGGTACTAAACACAGCTGGAGTCCAGGAGAGCGCGTGAGTTCGGCAGTAACAAACACAGCGGGAGACCAGGAGAGCGTGAGAGTTCGGCGGTACTAAACACAGCGTGAGCCCAGGAGATTGCGAGGCTTTGGCGGTACTAAACACAGCGGGAGCCCAGGAGAGCATGAGAGTTCGGCGGTACTAAACACAGCGGGAGACCAGGAGATCATGAGAGTTCAGTGCTACTAAACAAAGCTGGAGCCAAGGAGAGCGCGAGAGTTTGGCGGTACTAAATGCAGCGACAGCCCAGGAGAGCACGAGAGTTCAGCATTACAAAACACAGCAGGAGCCCAGGAGAGTGTGAGAGCTCGGTGGTATTATACAGAGCGGGAGACCAGGAGAGTTCCAGAGTTCACCGGTACTAAACACAGCGGGAGCCCAGGAGATCGGGCGAGTTCGGCGGTACAAAACACAGCGGGAGCCCAGGAGATTGCGAGAGTTCGGCAGTACTAAAACTGCGGGAGCTCAGTAGAGCGCGAGAGTTTGGTGGTTATAAACACAGTGGCAGCCCAGGAGAGCGTGAGAGTTCAGTGGTACAAAACACAACGGGAGCTCAGGAGAGCGTGAGAGTTCGGCAGTACAATACACATCGGGAGCCCAGGAGTGCGCGAGAGTTCGGAGGTGCTAAACACAGCGGGGGCCCAGGTGAGCGCGAGAGTTCGGCAGTACTAAAAACAGTGTGAGCCCAGGAGAGCGCGAGGGTTCTGCAGTACTAAACACAGCGGAGGCCAAGGAGTGCGTGAGAGTTCGGTGGTAATAAACACAGCATGAGCCCAGGAGAGTCGCAGAGTTGGACGGTACTAAACACACCGGCAGCCCAGGGGAATCTGAGAGTTCAATCGTAGTAAGCACAGCAGGAGCCCAGGTGAATGGCAGAGTTCGAAGGTACTAAACACAGTGGGAGCCCAGGAGAATGCCAGAATTCGTCGGTACAAAACACAGCGGGAGCTCAGTAGAGCGCGAGAGTTCGGTGGTGGAATACATAGCAGGAGACCAGGAAAGCACAAGAGTTCGCCGGTACTAAACATGGTGGGAGCCCAGGAGAGCACGAGAGTTTGGCGGTACTACACACAGTGAGAGCCCAGCAGAGTGCGAGATTTCAGCGGTACTAAACACAGCGGGAGCGCAGGAGAGGGCAAGATTTCGGCGGTACTAAACACAGTGGGAGCCCAGGAGAGCGCAAGATTTCGGCGGTACTAAACACAGCGGGAGCCCAGGAGAGTGCGAGAGTTTGGCGGTAAAGTGCACAGCTGGAGCCCAGGAAAGCGCGAGAGTTCGGCAGTACTAAACACAGCGGGCACTCAGGAGAGAGCTAGAGTTCAGCGGTACTAAACGCAGTGGCAGCCCAGGAGAGCGCGAGAGTTCGGCGATACTTAACACAGGGGAGCTCATGAGAATGCGAGATTTCGGTGGTACTAAACACTGTGGGAGCTCAGGAGAGCGCGAGAGTTCGATGGTACAAAACACAGTGGGAGCTCAAGAGAGCGTGAGAGTTCGGCGATACTAAACAAAGCGGGAGCCCAGGAGAGTGCGAGAGTTCGGCGGTACTAATCACAGCGGGAGCCAAGGAGAGCGCGAGAGTTCGGCGGTACTGAACACAGTTGTAGCTCAGGAGAGTGCGAGATTTCAGCAGTACTAAACACAGTGGGATCCCAGGAGAGTGTGAGAGTTCGGCATTACAAAACACAACGGGATCCCAGGAGAGTGCGAGAGTTTGGCAGTACTAAACACAACGGGATCCCAGGAGAGTGCGACAGTTCGGCAGTACAAAACACAGCGGGAGCCCAGGAGAGTGTGAGAGTTCGGCGGTACAATACACAGCAGGAACCCAGGAAAGCGCGAGAGTTCGGCGGTATAAAACACAGCGGTAAGTCAGGAGAGCGCGAGTGTTCGGTGGTACTAAACACAGTGGCAGCCCAGGAGAGTGCAAGAGTTCGGCGGAACTAAACACAGCGGGAGACCAGGAGAATGCGAGAGTTCGACAGTACTAAACACAACGGGAGGCCAGGAGAGTGCGAGAGTTCGGCGCTATGAAACACAGCGGGAGTCCAAGAGAGTGCGAGAGATCGGTGGAACTAAACACAGCTGGAGCCCAGGAGATCGCGAGAGATTGGTGGTACTAAACACAGCGGGGGCCCAGGAAAGCGCAAGGGTTCGGCGGTACTAAACACAGCGTGAGCCCAGGAGATTGCGAGACTTCGGCGGTGCAATACAAAGCGGGAGCCCAGGAGAGCGCAAGAGTTCGGCGATACAATACAAAGCGGGAGCCCAGGAGAGCGCGAGTGTTCGGCTGTACTAAACACAGCATGAGCCCAGGAGAGCGCGAGGGTTTGGCAGTACTAAACACAAAGTGCGTGAGAGTTCGGTGGTAATAAACACAGCGTGAGCCCAGGAGAGTGGCAGAGTTGGACGGTACTAAACACACCGGCAGCCCAGAGGAATGTGAGAGTTCGATCATACTAAACACAGCGTGAGCACAGGAGAGTGGCAGAGTTGGACGGTACTAAACACACCGGCAGCCCAGAGGAATGTGAGAGTTCGATCATACTAAACACAGTGGGAGCCCAGGTGAGTGGCAGAGTTCGACGGTACTAATCACAGTGGGAGCCCAGGAGAGCACCAGAATTCGTCGGTACAAAACACAGCGGGAGCTCAGGAGAGCGCGAGAGTTCGGTGGTGCAATACTCAGCAGGAGACCAGGAGAGCACGAGAGTTCGCCGGTACTAAACATGGGGGGAGCCCAGGAGAGCACGAGAGTTCGGCGCTAATAAACACAGTGGGAGCCCAGGAGAGTGCGAGATTTCGGCGGTACTAAACACAGCGGGAGCTCAGGAGAGCGCGATAGGTTGGTGGTACTAAACACAGCAGGAGCCCAGGAGAGCGCGAGAGTTCGGTGGTACTAAACACAGCGGGAGAACAGCAAAGCATGAGAGTTTGGCGATATTAAACAAAGCGGGAGCCCAGGAGAGTGCGAGAGTTCAGCGATACTAATCACAGCGGGAGCCAAAGAGAGTGCGAGAGCTCGGCGGTACAGAACACAGCGGGAGCCCTGGCGAGCGCGAGAATTCGGCAGTACTAAACACAGCGGGAGCCCAGGCGAGCGCGAGATTTTGGCAGTACTAAACACAGTGGGAGCCCAGGAGAGCGCCAGAATTCGTCGGTACAAAACACAGCGGGAGCTCAGGAGAGCGTGAGAGTTCGGTGGTGCAACACACAGCAGGAGATCAGGGGAGCATGAGAGTTCTGCGTTATAAAACACAACGGTAACTCAGGAGAGCGTGAGAGTTCGGCGGTACTAAACATAGCGGGAGCCCAGGAGAGTGCAAGAGTTTGGCGGAACTAAACACAGCGGGAGACCAGGAGAATGCGAGATTTCGGCAGTACCGAACACAGTGGGAGCCCAGGAGAGCGCGAGAGTTCAGCGGTACAATACACAGCGGGAGACGAGGAGAGCACGAGAGTTCGGTGGTATTAAATACAGCAGAAGCCAAGGATAGCGCGAGAGTTCAGCGGTACTAAACACAGTGGGAGACCAGGAGCGCGAGAGTTCAACAGTATTAAACACAGTGAGAGCCCAGGAGACCGGGAGAGTTCGGCGGTACTATATGCAGCAGGAGACAAGGAGAGCGCGAGAGTTCGGCGTTACTAAAAACAGCGGGAGCCCAGGAGAATGCGAGAGTTCGGCGGTACTAAACACAGCTAGAGCCCAGGAGAGTGTGAGAGTTTGGTGGAACTAAACACAGCTTGAGCCCAGGAGAGCGTGAGGGTTCAGCGGTACAAAACACAGCGGGAGCTCAGGAGAGCGCGAGAGTTCGGCGGTGCTAAACACAGAGGGAGCCCAGGATAGCGGGCGAGCTCGGCGGTACAATACACAGTGGGAGCCCAGGTGAGCGCAAGAGTTCGGCGGCACTAAACACAGCGGGATCCCAGGAGAGCGCGTGAGATTGGCGGTACTAAACACAAAGGGAGCTCAGGAGAGTGCGAGAGTTCAGCGGTACAATACACAGTGGGAGAACAGGAGAGCACGAGATTTTGGCGGCATTAAACACAGCGGGAGCCCAGGAGAGCGCGAGACTTCAGCGCTACTAAACAGAGCAGGAGCCCAGGAGAGAGCGAGATATCTAGCGGTACAATATACAACAGGAGCCCAGGAGAGTGTGAGCGTTCGGAGGTATAAAACAAAGAGGGAGCTCAGGATAGCGCGAGAGTTCGGCGGTACAATACACAACAGAATCCCAGGAGAGCGCGAGAGTTCGGTGGTACTAAACACAGCGAGAGCCCAGGAGAGAGCGAGAGTTCGGTGGTACTAAACACAGCGGGAGCCCAGGAGGCCTCGAGACTTCGGCGGTACTAAACACAGCGGGAGCACAGGAGAGCATGAGAGTTTGGCGGTACAATACACAGCGGGCGCCCTGGAGAGCGCAAGAGTTCGGTGGTACTAAACACAGCGGGAGCCCAGGAGTGCACAAGAGTTCGGCGGTACTAAACACAGCGGGAGCCCAGGAAAGTGCGAGAGTTCCACAGTACTAAATGCAGCTGGAGCCCAGGAGAGTGCGAGAGTTCAGCCGTACTAAACACAACGGGAGCCCAGGAGAGTGTGAGAGTTTGGCGTTACTAAAGACAGCGGGAGCTTAGGACAGCGCGAGAGTTCAGCGGTACATTTCATAGCGGGAGACCAGGAAAGTGCTAGAGTTCGGCGGTACTAGACATAGCGGGAGCCCAGGAGAGTGCGAGTGTTCAGCGGTGCTAAACACAGCCGGAGCCCAGGAGAGCACGAGAGTTCGGCGGTACTAAACACAGCGGGAGTCCAGGAGAGCGCGATAGTTCAGAGGTACTAAACACAGCGGGAGTCCAGGAGAGCGCGAGAGTTCGGTGGTACTAAACACAGCGGGAGCCCATGAGAGCGCGAGAGTTCGGTGGTATTACACACAGTGGGAGACCAGGAGAGCTCGAGAGTTCAGCGGTACAAAACACAGTGGGAGCTCAGGAGAGCACGAGAGTTCGGCGGTGCTAAACACAGTGGGAACCCAGGAGAGTGCGAGCGTTTGGCGATACTAAACACAGAGGGAGCCCAGGATAGCGGGAGAGCTTGGCGGTACAATACACAACGGGAGCCCAGGTGAGCGCGAGAGTTTGTCGGCACTAAACACAGCGGGATCCCAGGAGAGCGCGAGAGTTCGGCGGTGCTAAACACAGCGGGAGCTCAGGAGAGTGCGAGAGTTCAGCGGTACAATACACAGTGGGAGACCAGGAGAGTGCGAGAATTCTGCGGCACGAAACACAGTGGGAGCCCAGGAGAGTGCGAGAGATTGGCGGTACAAAACACATCGGGAGCTCAGGAGAGCGCGTGAGTTCAGCGGTACAATACACAGTGGGAGACCAGGAGAGCACGAGAGTTTGGTGGCACTAAACACAGCGGGAGCCGAGGAGAGCGCGAGCGTTCCACGGTACAATACAGAGCGGGAGCCCAGGAAAGTGCGAGACTTCGGCGCTACTAATCACAGCGGGAGCCCAGGAGATAGAGAGATTTCTAGCGGTACAAT
Source organism: Somniosus microcephalus (assembly GCF_052327205.1). Classification (NCBI taxonomy): domain Eukaryota; kingdom Metazoa; phylum Chordata; class Chondrichthyes; order Squaliformes; family Somniosidae; genus Somniosus; species Somniosus microcephalus. The sequence continues at coordinate 120,890,957 of NC_140997.1, read as the reverse complement.
ATACAGCAGGAGCCCAGGAGCGTGTGAGCATTCGGAGGTATAAAACACAGCGGGAGCTCAGGAGAGCGCGAGAGTTCGGCGGTACAATACACAGCAGAATCCCAGGAGAGCGCGAGAGTTCACTGTTACTAAACACAGTGAGAGTCCAGGAGAGTGCGAGAGTTTGGCGATACAATACACAGCGGGAGCCCAGGAGAGTGCGAGAGTTCGGTGGTACTATACACAGTGGGAGCCCAGGAGGCTTGGAGAGTTCGGCGGTACTAAACACAGCGGGAGCACAGGAGAGCGCAAGAGTTTGGTGGTACAATACACAGCGGGAGCCCTGGAGAGCGCAAGAGTTCGGTGGTACTAAACACAGCGGGAGCCCAGGAGTGCGCGAGAGTTCGCCGGTACTAAACACATCGGGAGCCCAGGAAAGTGCGAGTGTTCCGCAGTACTAAACGCAGCTGGAGCCCAGGAGAGTGCGAGAGTTCGGGGGTACTAAAGACAACGGGAGCCCAGGAGAGCGTGAGACTTCGGCGGTACAAAACACAGCGGGAGCTCAGGACAGCGCGAGTGTTCAGCGATACAATACACAGCGGGAGACCAGCAGAGTGCTAGAGTTCGGCGGTACTAGACACAGCGGGAGCCCAGGAGAGTGCGAGTGTTCAGCGGTGCTAAACACAGCGGGAGTCCAGGAGAGCGCGATAGTTCGGCGGTAATAAACATAGCGGGAGTCCAGGAGAGCGCGAGAGTTCGGTGGTACTAAACACAGCGGGAGCCCATGAGAGCGCGAGAGTTCAGGGGTATTACATACACACATAGGAAGCTCAGGAGAGCGCGAGATTTCAGCGGTACAATACACAGCAGGAGACGAGGAGAGCGCGACAGTTCACTGGTACTAAACACAACGGGAACCCAGGAGAGCGCGAGAGTTCGGCGGTGCTAAACACAGCCGGAGCCCAGGAGACATCGAGAGTTCGGCCGTACTAAACACAGCAGGAGCCCAGGAGAGCATGAGACTTCGGCAGTATAAATCACAGCGGGAGTTCAGGAGAGCGTGAGACTTCGGCGGTACAATACACAGCGGGAGACCAGGAGAGCACGAGTGTTTGGCGGTACTAAACACAGCGGGAGCCCTGGAGAGCATGAGACTTCGGCGGTATAAATCACAGCGGGAGTTCAGGAGAGCGTGAGACTTCGGCGGTACAATACACAGCGGGAGACCAGGAGAGCACGAGAGCTCGGCGGTACTAAACACAGCAGGAGCCCATGAGAGCACGAGAATTCAGCGGTACTAAACACAGCGGGAGCACAGGAGAGCTCGAGAGTTCTGCGGTACAATACACAGCGGGAGACGAAGAGAGCGCCAGATTTCGGTGGTACTAAATACAGCGGAAGCCCAGGACAGAGTTTGGCGGTAAAAAACACAGCGGGAGCTTGGACAGAGCGAGAGATCAGCAGTACTTTACACAGCGGGACCCCCAGAGAGTGCGAGAATTCGGCGGTACTAAATGCAGCGGGAGCCCAGCAGCGTGCAAAAGTTTGGCGGTACTAAACACAGCGCGAGCCCAGGAGAGCGCGAGAGTTCGGCAGTACAATATACAGCAGGAGCCCAGGAGAGCCCGAGAGGTCAGCGGTACTGTACATAGTGGGAGCGCCGTAAAGTGCGAGAATCGGCGGTACTAAACACAGCCGGAGCCCAGCAGAGCGCGAGAGTTCAGCGGTACAATACACAGCCGGAGACGAGGAGAGTGCGAGAGATTGGCAGTACTAAACACAGTGGGAGCCCAGGAGAGTGCGAGAGTTCGGCGGTACTAAACACAGCGGGAGCTCAGGAGAGCGCGAGAGTTTAGCGGTACAATACACAGCGGGAGACGAGGAGAGCACGAGAGTTCGGTGGTATTAAATACAGCAGAAGCCAAGGATATCGCGAGAGTTCGGCGGTACTAAACACAGCGGGAGAACAGGAGAGCGCGAGAGTTCAGCAGTATTAAACACAGCGAGAGCCCAGGAGAGCGGGAGAGTTCGGCGGTACTATATGCAGCAGGAGACAAGGAGAGCGCGAGAGTTCGGCGCTACTAAAAACAGCGGGAGCCCAGGAGAATGCGAGAGTTCGGCGGTACTAAACACAGCTAGAGCCCAGGAGAGTGTGAGAGTTCGGTGGAACTAAACACAGCTTGAGCCCAGGAGAGCATGAGAGTTCAGCGGTACACAACACAGCGGGAGTTCAGGAGAGTGCGAGAGTTCGGCGGTACTAAACACAGCTAGAGCCCAGGAGAGCACGAGAGTTCGGTGGTACTAAACACAGCGGAAGCCCATGAGAGCGCGAGAGTTCAGGGGTATTACATACACACATAGGGAGCTCAGGAGAGCGTGAGATTTCAGCGGTACAATGCACAGCGGGAGACGAGGAGAGCGCGACAGTTTACTGGTACTAAACACAGCGGGAACCCAGGAGAGCGCGAGAGTTCGGCGGTACTAAACACAGCGGGAGCCCAGGAGAGTGTGAGACTTCGGCGGTATAAATCACAGCGGGAGTTCAGGAGAGCGTGAGACTTCGGCGGTACAATACACAGCGGGAGCCCCAGAGAGTGTGAGAATTCGGCGGTTCTAAATGCAGCGTGAGCCCAGGAGGCCTCAAGAGTTCGGCGGTACTAAACACAGCGGGAGCACAGCAGTGCGCAAGAGTTTGGTGGTACAATACACAGCGGAAGCCCTGGAGAGCGCAAGAGTTCGGTGGTACTAAACACAGCGGGAGCCCAGGAGTGCGCGAGAGTTCGGCGGTACTAAACACATCGGGAGCCCAGGAAAGTGCGAGAGTTCAGCGATACAATACACAGCGGGAGACCAGCAGAGTGCTAGAGTTCAGTGGTACTAGACACAGCGGGAGCCCAGGAGAGTGCGAGTGTTCAGCGGTGCTAAACACAATGGGACTCCAGGAGAGCACGATAGTTCGGCGGTACTAAACATATCGGGAGTCCAGGAGAGCGCGAGAGTTCGGTGGTACTAAACACAGCGGGAGCCCATGAGAGCGCGAGCGTTCAGGGGTATTACATACACACATAGGGAACTCAGGAGAGCGCGAGATTTCAGCGGTACAATAAACAGCGGGAGATGAGGAGAGCGTGACAGTTCACTGGTACTAAACACAGCGGGAACCCAGGAGAGCGCGAGAGTTCGGCGGTACTAAACACAGCGGGAGCCCAGGAGACATTGAGAGTTCGGCCGTACTAAACACAGCAGGAGCCCAGGAGAGCATGAGACTTCGGCGGTATATATCACAGCGGGAGTTCAGGAGAGCGTGAGACTTCGGCGGTACAATACACAGCGGGAGACCAGGAGAGCACGAGAGTTTGGCGGTACTAAACACAGCGGGAGCCCTGGAGAGCATGAGTGTTCGGCGGTACAAAACACAGCGGGAGCTCAGGAGAGCGCGAGTGTTCGGCTGTACAATACACAGCAGAATCCCAGGAGAGCGCGAGAGTTCACTGTTACTAAACACAGTGAGAGCCCAGGAGAGCGCGAGAGTTTGGCGATACAATACACAGCGGGAGCCCAGGAGAGTGCGAGAGTGATACGCTTATCAATTACTCCATAAAAGGCGATGAATTAGGAAAGTAATGAAAAGGTTTTTATTAACTAAAGAACAGAGCATGCCTGTCATGGACGACTGGTTCCAAGAAGGAAGTGGGTTGCCGGGCAGCCACCTTTATACCGGGTCATGTAGGCGGAGCCAGCTGAGGCATGCATTGGTACACAGTGAGTAGCAAGAGGTAACAATGTGCAATAACGATAACAGTAGTGAACAACAATGAAAACAATAACAGTGGTTTACCACATTCACCCCTCGTTTAAAATTGAGTCCGGCGGGGTGAAGTGTACTAAAAGTTCGTGTAGGTAAGTCTATCAGGAGGCCTTGTATGCCGTCCTGATCGTCGTAGCAGCGGCGGCGGTGCTGCAGTATCCAACGTCGAGTCTGGTATCTGAGTGGTCGACGAAGGGTCTTGGGGCTCCGGCATGCCGTCTACAGGGGTTGGGTTGGGAGAAGTGGTGGATAATAACGGTGGTGATTCAGGGGCGCCCGAGGGTGCGAGGTCTTGTATGGAGACCGTGTCCTCCTGCCCGTCTGGGTATGCCACGTAGGCATACTGGGGGTTGGCATGTAGGAGGTTCACCCTCTCGACCAGGGGGTCCATTTTATGGGTCCTCACGTGCCTCCGCAGTAGGACGGGCCCAGGTGAAGTCAGCCATGTCGGTAGCGAGGTTCCCGATGTGGACTTCCTGGGGAAAACGAACATTTGCTCATGAGGGGTGGCATTAGTGGCAGTACAAAGCAGTGACCAGATGGAGTGGAGCGCCGCAGGGAGGGCCTCCTGCCAGTGAGAGGTCGGAAGGCCCTTAGATTTTAAGGCTAAGAGGACGGCCTTCCAAACTGTCGCGTTCTCTCTTTCCACCTGGCCGTTCCCCCGGGGGTTGTAGCTGGTGGTCCTGCTCGTAGCAATACCTCTCGCGAGCAGGTACTGACGAAGTTCATCGCTCATGAAAGATGAGCCCCGGTCGCTATGTATATAGCTGGGGAACCCGAACAAGGTGAAGAGGTCATTCAGACATTTGATGACCGTGGTACTGGTCATGTCTGGGCAAGGGATGGCAAACGGGAAACGGGAGTACTCATCAACAATGTTGAGGAAGTACACGTTGCGGTCAGAGGAAGGGAGCGGCCCCTTAAAGTCGATGCTCAAGCGCTCGAAGCGGCGAGTGGCCTTGATCAGGCTTGCTCTGTCTGGCCTATAAAAATGCGGTTTGCATTCGGCACAGATTTGGCAGTTCCTGGTCATAGTTCTGACCTCCTCGATGGAGTAGGGCAGGTTGCGGGACTTAATGAAGTGGCAGAATCTGGTGACCCCGGGGTGGCAGAGGTCATTGTGGAGGGTCCGCAGTCTATCAACTTGCGCGTTGGCACATGTACCTCGTGATAGCGCATCTGGGGGCTCATTGAGTTTCTCGGGCCGGTACAAGATATCGTAATTGTAGGTGGAAAGTTCAATTCTCCACCTCAAGATCTTGTCATTCTTGATTTTGCCCCTCTGCTTATTATTGAACATAAAAGCAACTGAACGCTGGTCAGTGAGAAGGGTAAATCGTTTTCCGGCCAGGTAATGCCTCCAGCGTCGCACCGCTTCCACAATAGCCTGGGCCTTCTTTTCGACAGAGGAGTGTCGAATCTCGGGGCCCTGGAGGGTCCTTGAGAAAAAGGCCACGGGTCTCCCCGCCTGGTTAAGGGTTGCAGCTAGGGTGAAGTCGGATGCATCGCTCTCCACTTGGAAAGGGATGGACTCATCCACTGCGTGCATTGTGGCCTTCGCAATATCACTCTTGATAAGAGTGAAGGCAGCACCCGCCTCTGATGTCAGGGGGAAGGAGGTGGACTTGATGAGGGGTCTGGCTTTGTCCGCATAGTTGGGCACCCACTGAGCATAGTAAGAGAAAAATCCCAGGCATCTCTTCTGTGCTTTTAGGCAGTGGGGGAGGGGTAGCACCATAAGGGGGCGCATTCTGTCGGTGTCGGGCCCGATGACTCCGTTCTCTACTATGCAGCCGAGGATGGCAAGGCGCGTGGTGTGAAACATACATTTCTCTTTATTGTATGTTAGATTCAGCCACTGGGCCGTACGGAGGAATTTCGCTAGATTAACTTCATGGTCCTGCTGGTCGTGGCCGCAGATGGTGACGTTATCCACATAGGGAAAGGTGGCCTGCAGCGCGTTCTGGTCAACCATCCGGTCCATCTCCCTTTGGAAGACCGAAACCCCGTTGGTGACGCCGAAGGGGACCCTAAGGAAGTGGTAGAGGCGGCCGTTTGCCTCGAAGGCAGTATACTGGCGGTCCTCATGGCGGATAGGGAGTTGGTGGTATGCTGACTTAAGGTCAATGGTGGAGAATACCCTGTATTGCGCAATCTGATTGACCATATCAGATATGCGGGGAAGGGGGTATGCGTCCAGCTGGGTGTACCGGTTTATGGTTTGGCTGTAGTCGATGACCAGGCGACGTTTATCGGTGGTCTTAACGACTACAACCTGGGCTCGCCATGGGCTGGTGCTCCCTTCGATAATGCCCTCCTTCAGGAGTCGCTCCACCTCAGCGCTAATAAAAGCTCTGTCCCCGGCGCTGTACCGCCTGCTCTTGGTAGCGATGGGTTTACAGTCGCGGGTGAGGTTAGCGAACAAGGGGGGGGGGGGACTTTGAGTGTGGAAAGGCTGCAAGTGGTGCGCGGCGGGCGATTTAAAAGCTGTTGGTTGCAGACTGTGAGTGGGGGAAGGGGTCCACCGTATGCCAATGTGACACTTTTGAGGTGGCACTGAAAATCCAACCCTAGCAGAACGGCAGCGCAAAGACGGGGCAGGACAAGAAGTTTAAAATTTTTATATTCAGTGCCTCTAACCGAAAGGGTCACCACACAGTAGCCGCCGACGTCCGTTGAATGGGACTTGGACGCCATAGAAATCCGATGGTGCGTTGGCAGGACCGTGAGGGAGTGGCTACGCACCGTGTCGGGGTGAATAAAACTCTCCGTGCTCCCGCTGTCAAACAGGAAAGTAGTGGCGCAGCCGTTTACCATAATGTCCATCATGGAACTGGACAGATGATGAGGGAGGGCTTGATCCAGCGTAACGGAGGCCAGTGTATGGCTGAGTGAGCTGATAAGGTTGTCCGACGAGACGGTGGTCGAGTCCGGAGACAAATTGGCGGTTGAGTGCGGAGGGCAAAATGGCGGCGGCCATGATTCCGATCCCCACGCGGCCGGAGGTGCACAAAATGGCGGAGAAGATGGCTGCCCCCACGGTTCACACGTGGCGCTGCTTGCGTTCGCGGGTTTCCCTCTGCAGGCGTTGGCGTAATGGCCTTTCTTCCCGCAGCCAGAGCAGGTAGCGGCCTTCGCCGGGCAGCGCGCTCTGGGGTGTTTTAACTGGCCACAGAAATAGCATTTTTTGGCCTGGTTACGGGACATCGTTGCAGTAGTTGGTACCGGGGGCGGCGGTCCCGGTTGCTTTCGGGACATCGCTGCAGTAGTTGGTACCAGGGGCGGCGGTCCCATGTCCCAAGGTCGCGATGACCATGGCGCGGCCCCGTTACGTGCGTATGCTTCGAGGTTTCGGTGGGCTGCATCTAGTGAGAGTGCGAGTGCTACGGCCGTCTTCAGGTCGAGTTCCTTGCTTTCGAGCAGTCTCTGCCGGGAGTAGTCAGACTGGAGGCCCTTAATGAAGGCATCACAGGTAAGTCCCTCCGCGTGCGCTGCAGCCATTACCGCCTTACAGTCACAGTCCCTGCAGAGCGTCTGTAACGCCCGTAAAAATGCCTCTACCGATTCCCCCGGTTGCTGCCTGCGGGATCCCAGGAGGTGTCTGGCGTAAATCGTATTCACTGGGCGCGCATATTGCCCTTTTAGCAGGTCGAGAGCCACCGTGTACGTAGTAGCATCCCGGATGAGTGTATATACTTGAGGGCTCACCTGGGCGGTCAGGACTTTTAATTTGTTCTCCTCCGATGTCACGGCGGAGGCTTCTAGGAAGGATTCAAAGCAGCTCAGCCAGTGTTTGAAATTGGTAGATGAACCCGCCGCTTGGGGGTCGAGGTCCAGGCATGCTGGTCTGAGGGCTCGCAGCAACACCTGCTGTTGTTGCTGCTCAGTTCCGGACATTTTACTTTTAGTTAATAAAATTGATACGCTTATCAATTACTCCATAAAAGGCGATGAATTAGGAAAGTAATGAAAAGGTTTTTATTAACTAAAGAACTAAAGAACAGAGCATGCCTCTCGTGGACGACTGGTTCCAAGAAGGTTGCCGGGCAGCCACCTTTATACCGGGTCATGTAGGTGGAGCCAGCTGAGGCATGCATTGGTACACAGTGAGTAGCAAGAGGTAACAATGTGCAATAACGATAACAGTAGTGAACAACAATGAAAACAATAACAGTGGTTTACCACAGAGAGTTCAGTGGTACTATACACAGTGGGAGCCCAGGAAACCTCGAGAGTTCGGCGGTACTAAACACAGCGGGAGCACAGGAGAGCGCAAGAGTTTGGTGGTACAATACACAGCGGGAGCCGTGGAGAGCGCAAGAGTTCGGTGGTACTAAACACAGCGGAAGCCCAGGAGTGCGCGAGAGTTTGGCGGTACTAAACACATCGGGAGCCCAGGAAAGTGCGAGAGTTCGGGGGTACTAAAGACAACGGGAGCCCAGGAGAGCGTGAGAATTCGGCGGTACAAAACACAGTGGTAGCTCAGGACAGCGCGAGTGTTCAACGATACAATATACAGCGGGAGACCAGCAGAGTGCTAGAGTTCGGCGGTACTAGACACAGCGGGAGCCCAGGAGAGTGCGAGTGTTCAGCGGTGCTAAAAACAGCGGGAGTCCAGGAGAGCGCGATAGTTCGGCGGTACTAAACATAGCCGGAGTCCAGCTGAGCGCGATAGTTCAGCAGTACTAACCACAGCGGGATCCAAGGAGAGCGTGAGATTTTGGCGGTACAGCGGGATCTCAGGAGAGCACGAGGGTTAGGTGGTACAATACACAGCAGGAGCCCAGGAGTGCCCGAGAGTTCGGCGGTACTAAACACAGCGGGTGACGAGGAGAGCGTGAGAGTTCGGTGGTACTAAATACACCAGAAGCCAAGGAGAGCGCGAGAGTTTGGCGGTACTAAACACAGTGGGAGCCCAGGAGAGTGCGAGAGTTCGGCCGTACTAAACACAGTGGGAGACCAGGAGAGTGCAAGAGTTCGGTGGTGCTAAACACAGCGGGATCCCAGGAGAGCGCGAGATTTCGGTAGTACTAAACACAGTGCGAGCCCAGGAGAGCGCGAGGGTTCGGCGGTACAATAAACAGCGGGAGACCAGGAGACCTCGAGAGTTCGGCGGTACTAAACACAGCCGGAACCCAGGAGAGCATGAGAGTTCGGTGGTACTAAACACAGCGCGAGCCTAGGAGAGCGCGCAAGTTCGGCGGTACAATATACAGCAGGAGCCCAGGAGAGCCCGAAAGATCGGCGGTAAAATACACAGCGGGAGCTCAGGATAGCGCGAGAGTTCGCCGGTACTTTACACAGCGGGAGCCGCGGAGAGTGTGAGAGTTCGGAGGTACTAAATGCAGCAGGAGCCCAGGAGAGTGTGAGAATTCGGCGGCACTAAACACAGCAGGAGCCCAGCAGAGCGCGAGAGTTTGGCGGTATAAATCACAGCGGGAGCCCAGGAGAGCCCGAGAGTTCGGTGGTAAAAAAACAAAGTGGGAGCTCAGGAGAGCACGAGAGATCAGCAGTACAATACACAGCGGGAGACAAGGAGAGCGCGAGAGTTCGGCGGTACTTTACATAGCGGGAGCCCCGGAGAGTGCGAGAATCGGCGGTACTAAACACAGCCGGAGCCCAGCAGAGCACGAGAGTTCGGCGGTACAATACACAGCCGAAGACGAGGAGAGTGCGAGAGATTGGCGGTACTAAACACAGTGGGAGCCCAGGAGAGCGCGAGAGTTTGGCGGTACTAAACACAGCGGGAGCTCAGGAGAGCGCGAGAGTTCAGCGGTACAATACACAGCGGGAGACGAGGAGAGCACGAGAGTTCGGTGGTATTAAATACAGCAGAAGCCAAGGATAGCGCGAGAGTTCGGCAGTACTAAACACAGTGGGAGACCAGGAGAGCACGAGAGTTCAGCAGTATTAAACACAGCGAGAGCCCAGGAGAGCGGGAGAGTTCGGCGGTACTATATGCAGCAGGAGACAAGGAGAGCGCGAGAGTTCGGTGTTACTAAAAACAGCGGGAGCCCAGGAGAGTGCGAGAGTTCGGTGGAACTAAACACAGCCAGGGCCCAGGAGAGTGTGAGAGTTCGATGGAACTAAACACAGCGGGAGCTCAGGAGAGCGCGAGAGTTCGGCGGTGCTAAACACAGGGGGTTCCCAGGAGAGTGCGAGCGTTTGGCGGCACTAAACACAGAGGGAGCCCGGGATAGCGAGCGAGCTCAGCAGTACAATACGCAGCGGGAGCCCAGGAGAGCACGAGAATTTGGCAGTACTAAACACAACGGGAGCTCAGGAGAGTGTGAGAGTTCAGCGGTACAATACACAGCGGGAGCCCAGGTGAGCGCTTGAGTTCGGCGGCTCTAAACACAGCGGGATCCCAGGAAAGTGTGAGAATTCGGCGGTACAATACACAGTGGGAGAACAGGAGAGCACGAGGCTTTGGCGGCACTAAACACAGCGGGAGCCGAGGAGAGCGCGAGACTTCGGCGCAACTAAACACAGCGGGAGCCCAAGAGAGAGCGAGATATCTAGCGGTACAATATACAGCAGGAGCCCAGGAGAGTGTGAGCGTTCGGAGGTATAAAACACAGAGGGAGCTCAGGATAGCGCGAGAGTTCAGCGGTACAATACACAGCGGGAGAAAAGGAAAGCATGAGAGTTCGGCAGTAAAAAACACAGCGGGAGCTCAGGAGTGCGCGGGAGTTCGGCGGTACAATACACAGCAGAATCCCAGGAGAGCGCGAGAGTTCGGCGGTACTAAACACAGCGAGAGCCCAGGGGAGAGCAAGAGTTGGCGGTACAATACACAGTGGGAGCCCAGGAGAGAGCGAGAGTTCGGCGGTACTAAACACAGCGGGAGCACAGGAGAGCGTGATAGTTTGGCGGTACAATGCACAGCGGCAGCCCTGGAGAGCGCAAGAGTTCGGTGGTACTAAACACAGCGGGAACCCAGGAGAGCGCAAGAGTTCGGCGGTACTAAACACAGCGGGAGCCCAGGAAAGTGCGAGAGTTCTGCAGTACTAAACGCAGCTGGAGCCCAGGAGAGTGCGAGAGTTCGGCGTTACTAAAGACAGCGGGAGCCCAGGAGAATGTGAGACTTTGGCGGTACAAAACACAGCGGGAGCTTAGGACAGCGCGAGAGTTCAGCGGTACATTACATAGCGGGAGACCAGGAAAGTGCTAGAGTTCGGCGGTACTAGACACAGCGGGAGCCCAGGAGAGTGCGAATGTTCAGCGGTGCTAAACACAGCCGGAGCCCAGGAGAGCGCGAGAGTTCGGCGGTACTAAACACAGTGGAAGTCCAGGAGAGCGCGATAGTTCGGAGGTACTAAACACAGCGGGAGTCCAGGAGAGCGCGAGCGTTCGGTGGTACTAAACACAGCGGGAGCCCATGAGAGCGCGAGAGTTCGGTGGTATTACACACAGTGGGAGACCAGGAGAGCTCGAGAGTTCAGCGGTACAAAACACAGCGGGAGCTCAGGAGAGCGCGAGCGTTTGGCGGTACTAAACACAGAGGGAGCCCAGGATAGCGGAAGAGCTCGGCGGTACATTACACAGCGGGAGCCCAGGTGAGCACGAGGGTTTGGCGGCACTAAACACAGCGGGATCCCAGGAGAGCGCGAGAGTTTGGCGGTGCTAAACACAGCGGGAGCTTAGGAGTGTGCGAGAGTTCAGCGGTACAATAAACAGCGGGAGACCAGGAGAGTGCGAGAGTTGGGCGGTACGAAACACAGTGGGAGCCCAGGAGAGTGCGAGAATTTGGCGGTACAAAACACATCGGGAGCTCAGGAGAGCACGAGCGTTCCGCGGTACAATACAGAGCGGGAGCCCAGGAGAGTGCGAGACTTCAGCGCTACTAATCACAGCGGGAGCCCAGGAGATAGAGAGATTTCTAGCGGTACAATAAACAGCAGGAGCCCAGGAGAGTGTGAGCGTTCGGGGGTACTAAAGACAACGGGAGCCCAGGAGAGCGTGAGACTTCGGCGGTACAAAACACAGCGGGAGCTCAGGACAGCGCGAGAGTTCAGCGGTACAATACACAGCGGGAGACCAGCAGAGTGCTGGAGTTCGGCGGTACTAGACACAGCGGGAGCCCAGGAGAGTGCGAGTGTTCAGCGGTGCTAAACACAGCGGGAGTCCAGGAGAGCGCGATAGTTCGCCGGTACTAAACATAGCGGGAGTCCAGGAGAGCGCAAGAGTTCGGTGGTACTAAACACAGCGGGAGCCCATGAGAGCGCGAGAGTTCAGTGGTATTACATACACACATAGGGAGCTCTGGAGAGCGCGAGATTTCAGCGGTACAATACACAGCGGGAGACGGGGAGAGCGCAAGAGTTCAGTGGTACTATACACAGCGGGAACCCAGGAGAGCGCGAGAGTTCGGCGGTACTTAGCACAGCGGGAGCCCAGGAGACATCGAGAGTTCGGCCGTACTAAACACAGCAGGAGTCCAGGAGAGCATGAGACTTCGGCAGTATAAATCACAGTGGGAGTTCAGGAGAGCGTGAGACTTCGGTGGTAGAATACACAGTGGGAGACCAGGAGAGCACGAGTGTTTGGCGGTACTAAACACAGCGGGAGCCCTGGAGAGCGTGAGACTTCGGCGGTATAAATCACAGCGGGAGTTCAGGAGAGCGTGAGACTTCGGCGGTACAATACACAGCGGGAGACCAAGAGAGCGCGAGAGTTTGGCGGTACTAAACACAGCGGGAGCTTGGACAGCACGAGAGTTCAGCAGTACTTTACACAGCGGTAGCCCCAGAGAGTGTGAGAATTCGGCGGTACTAAATGCAGCGGTGTGGGAGAAAACGTATTAAACATTAAGGCATGATGGGATACTTGACCACTTTACTAATTGAACAAAGGACACTAAACTAGTTAAAACTAAAAGAACTGCTGACTGCCATAATAAAGTCAAGGTGACCTTTTGGCTTAGGACATCTGGTGATAAAATGTGAACATGTTAACCTGTTTCTTGAGAACAATGGAACCTATGAAACCATATGTTGAAATGTACTGTAAGCTAATCACATGCAGTTGTTTACCTTGCTGTATAACTATGAGCGCTGTACAATAGTAATTTAGAGTGCTGGTGAGCAGTAGGTTCTGCTGCAGACTCTCCGTGATATCATGTAATAAATTCCTAAAGCGAACCTCGAAGTCTCCGTCTGATAGTTAATTTCCTCGACAGAATTTGGCGTAGTCATGCAGGATCCCTAACAACGGAATCCAAAAGAACTAAGAAGGTCTAAGTTGGGTATAGCGTCGACCTTGTATATCACTTGGCCTGCTTAGGCTCCAATTAGACAAAGGAAATTTAAAAAGGGACTCTCCTAAAAATAAAAGGAAAGTGCCCGGTGCCTCCCAGCTGAAAGGGGGAGAGCACCTAGCGCGTCCCAGCTGAAAGGGGGACGGCGCGCGGTTGCCTAGTTATCCGGCCGGTGACTCATGCTGAGCCAAAAGCCCATCAGGCTGAGGCAAGACTGCTGAGAAGAGAGAAAAGGCTATGGCACCGAATTAAGTAGCTACAAAGAGAATAAAGGTTTGACTTCGAGACTCGCGGACGGAAAAAACGGTGAGCGCTCATTGTATTTTGCGTATATAAAATAACCCGCAGTTGTATAACCAGTAAGTTTAAAACTAAGTTACAGGAGTAAGGAGAAGATGGGAAATAATGGCAGTCAAGCGGATTCGTCCGATCCTGCCAAGAAAGGAGCCCGAGACAAGGTAAAACAGGAGGCTGCAAATGGTAAAATCAAGATATGTAAAAGAACGAATGACAGAATAAAAAAGCTCGTGCAACATCGAAAAAAGGTAGGAGATCCCATCGTTCCACCGGGATCGCCAGCCGATACTGTAATAAAAGAAACAGGAGACGATCGGTATGCGGTAACTTTTAGTAGTGATCTGTATGGATGGTCGGGTGGAGATTGGCCTTTTGGGGGAAGTTTTAAAATACCTTTAATAAAAGAATGGGAAGAAATTACTAGAAATGAAGGAGGGGATCCTGAGTGGGACACCCCCTATATGTTATGGTGCTTTGCTAGGTGGATGGAAGTAGCAAAAAGACACCAACCCCCAAAGAAGAAGGGGAAACAGGAAGAGGCAGAGGCTAGTCAGAAAAAGGAAGAGGTGCTGCCTAAGGCTCCTGTTGTGGGAATGTATCCCCGAACCCCAGCGGGAGTTCCGGTTGAGATGGGGGAAGAGTTAAATAATTTACTAATGATAGCGGCTGCTCTAAGACAGCAACCGGCATGATTTCCGGCGCCGCCTCCATACAATCCAGCAGGTCTAGTGGCACCACAGCCAGTTGTACCCCTACCAGGGGCACAGCCTGGAGCTCCACCCCCACCCGTGATGAACCCGTAATTGAACCTCCTCCTCCAGCAGAGGCACTTGGAGCAGGAGCTGCTGCACTGCCTGGTAGTAATGTACAGGACCTACCCTCACGTAACGGACCTACAACTAGGTCACAAACAAAAGAAACAGCCCCTAGAGACAGAGGTGCGCTCGAACCTGACACTACTACCCATCAACTTCCTCGAGTCATGATAGGAGAGGTGGCAGTGTTAAAACCATGGTCCCCAGCGGAAGCTAGAGCTATGGTAGCCGAGGCACCAGACCCCTTAAAGAAGCCCACTGCCTTTCATAATTGGCTAGAACAAATGTGTACCATTTACAGCCCTCTTCCTGGGGATGTGCTAATGCTGCTAAAATGTGCGTATGGGTCCTCATGGTCGACCCTAAGGGACGGATTTGCTGTTCCCCCGGGAGAAAATGGAGATTGGCGACAAGATGATGTACAACTGGACCAGGGAAATGAGTCTTTTGCTCACTGGTTAGAACATAGAGGTAAAGAGGCTATAATGAGAGGAGCCAAGAAGCATAGTGACATAGGAGAAGTTACTCGATGTCTGCAAAGAAAGGAGGAGACAATTCCTGATTTTGTAGCTCGATTTAAAAGCAAGTGGGAGGAACATGCGGGAGTTCCGTTAGCAGACAATGGACCTTTGGCAGTACAAACACTGCTAAACTGCATGTTACCCTTTCAAGCTCAAGCCTTTAAAATGATTAATCTAAATTGGCAGACTCAGCCCTGGGCGGACGTAGTTACTGCTCTGGTAAATATGGATAGGGAAGGACTCTTTACTCAGTCGAAAGAGCAAAAGCCAAAAACAGCGGGACAATATTTCCAACAAATTGAAGAGGGTTTGCAGGAAGAGGAGGTTATGGTAGAGGCAGAGGAAGGGGAAGAGGACAATGGCAAATGAGAGATAGATCACAGGATGAATGTAGGAACTGTGGGAAAAGAGGACATTGGGCTAGAGATTGCTGATGCCCCCCAAGGCCACAGCAGGGATACGCCCAACAAGGAGGGTATCCAGCTCCAGGGGCAGAAGGAACTTCCTTTTCTTTCAGTAACCCTAATCCATCCGCATAGGGGTGCCACGGAGAAGCGGTGGTACAGGCGGCTGTGATCAGATTGTCCAAATCCATGAGAGAACAGCCTATGGCTACAGTTAAAATAGGAAATAGCCATTTGGACCTTCTGGTCGATACCGGTGCAACAATGTCCTCTGTACCCCCCTCCGTGGGTATAGCCGCCAGTCAATTTAACGTTGTAAGCATGGGAGTAGCCGGTATCCCTATGTTAGAACCCCTCTCCAAACCTACCGAAATTCAAGTGCACGGGCAATCCGTCACAGACACCCTCATAATTTCTCAGACCGCCCCTCTCCCTATGTTGGGAAGACAGGCTTTATGTAAATTGGGAGCAGTTATATACTGCACTCGAGACGGCATGTTCATGGAACTGCCTCAAATACAAACTCATCTGCTAATGAATTTAATGATAGAGGAAAAGCAAGTAGAAGGAGCCCCCATTTTGTACTGCTGGCAGCTGAATAGCAATCCTTATGGCCAATTGGTAAAAAATGTATACCAAGCCTTGCAGGAATTGGAAGATCCTCAGGGGCAGTATTTACAATATCTAATTGAAACCAGTAGAGAAAAGAAACGGACCCATTGTACGGCATGGTACACGCATAAAGAAACACCCAATTATCAAGAATTGGTTTGCTCATACCTAAACCAGCCAGAATTGCTGCAGATTTCACCTTATTTATTCTTTGGAGATAAAGGCCTGGGAATGTTGGTTCACCTTACACACGAACAAAAATAAAGATTTAGGATGCATCACACATCCGAACCCCACCTGACTAATGCAGTTAGAGCCCCGGCTCAGGCGAAGGAAGTGGGGGAGATGATAAAAAGAATACAACACCACAAGCCAGTCTATTCCATCATGTTACCAATTCAAGCTGGAAAGGTGGAGATAGAATTCTTTAATGAAACAGAAGGAAAAATTCGCTGGTTAAGAAAAGAATGGGATACTATTTTTGAAAGACAGCAGCCCCCTAAGGAAAATCCGCAATTGTTACCATGGGCATTGACTAAAGTACTTTCTGAATTATGGGCAAAGCACAAGAATCATGTGGGAAAGGTGCATTCGGCACCTGAACATAGGGTCCAGCTACAGAAGAATGCTGTTTTGCCCTGTCTAAAGCAGTACCGCCTGGCCCCAGAGGCCGAGGAAGGAATAGCAGCGGTAATACATTCTTTACTGCAGCAAGGGGTTTTAGTCAAAACACAGAGCCCCTGCAATACTCCTATTTTGCCCATCCCGAAAGTAGGAAGACCAAATGACTGGCGTTTTGTGCAAGATCTCCGGGCGATCAATAAAATAGTCATTCCCATTGCTCCCTTGGTGCCAGATACCAACATCATCCTCTCCTCTATACCAGCTGATGCAACTACCTTTTCGGTTATCGATTTGTGTTCTGCTTTCTTCTCCATACCACTGCATAAGGACAGTCAATATCTGTTTGCCTTTACTTATAAAAATCAGCAATATACCTGGACCAGGTTGCCCCAGGGGTATACTGAAAGTCCTGCGGTGTATGCGGCAGCGGTTAAAAATGACTTGGAGGAATGTCAGTTATCGGATCAGTCCACCTTAATCCAGTACACAGGTGACCTTTTGGTTGCCTCCCGAACGGGGCCAGACTGCCAAGAAGATACTATCAAATTGCTCCAGCATCTGGCTAGCAGGGGACACAGGGTGTCCTCCGAGAAGTTGCAGTTTTGCCAAACATCCGTCCAGTATTTGGGTTTTCAGTTGGAGTATGGACAGCGAAGATTGGGATTGGAAAGAATAAGAGCAGTGGATAAAGTGCTGATCCCGCGAACAAAGAAGGACATTTTGTCGTTTCTGGGAATGGTGGGTTATTGTAGACAATGGATATATGACTACAGAGAAATGGATGCGGTCTTACGATCAGCTACGCTGCAGACAGAGCCCCCCATAGTCGAATGGACGCCAGAATGAGATAAGGCATTCAGTGATCTTAAAAAAGCTATGGTCAGTGCTCCCGCGTTAGGACTACCTAAGTATAATAAGCCTTTTCTGTTATACGTCAATGAAAGAGAAGGCTTTGCAACAGGAGTACTGGCACAAGAACATGGGGGAGGAAAAAGGCCTGTAGCATATTACTCTGTAGCCTTACCAGCCGTAGTGAGAGGCATGCCAGCCTGCTTACGAGCCATTGCTGCAACCACCACAATAGTGGAAAAATCCATCCCTATTGTGCTTGATCACCCTT
This sequence comes from Somniosus microcephalus, assembly GCF_052327205.1. NCBI lineage: Eukaryota > Metazoa > Chordata > Chondrichthyes > Squaliformes > Somniosidae > Somniosus > Somniosus microcephalus. Next base: position 120,873,518 of record NC_140997.1, on the reverse strand, counting down.
GTGTGGTAATTATTCCCCACGCAGTGCTGCTATTATTAAATTCGGCAGCTACTCAGCACTTTACGGTGGCAAGAAGAACTGGGTATGAGATAATCCTCTTGTCACACTCTAATTATACCTACCAGCGATCACCAGCTGTCAACCCGGCGACCTTCGTGCCAATACCAACAGAATATCCAGGTGAACCAGAACACGACTGCTTGTTAACTGTTGAAGCCACCACTACACCCAGGCCAGATTTGCTAAGTGATCCTATTGATAATCCTGACTTGATCCTCTTCACGGATGGTTCTTCACATCGACCTAGTGATGATCAACTATTAGCAGGTTATGCGGTGGTGACTCCTCATGAATTATTGGAAGCTTATGCGTTGCCACCTGGCACATCTGCACAAGCAGCTAAACTATATGCATTAACCAGAGCCTGTATTTTGGCTAAAGATCAAAGCGTCAATATCTATACTGACTCCCGTTATGCATTTGGGGTAGTGCATGATTTTGGACAATTATGGAAAAACAGAGGTTTTATTACATCCTCAGGAAAATCTATTAAGCATGCGCAAATGGTGTTAAATTTGTTGGAGGCTATTCAGTTGCCAAGTAAAATTGCAGTACTAAAATGTGAGGCCCACACCATGGCAGGTGATGAAGTCTCATGTGGAAATAGGTTTGCTGATAGTGCGGCTAAAGAGGTCGCACTGAGGCAGGCCCCACAGCTTCAAGCCGCCAAAAATACCGTTAGTAACTTTCCTCCAGAACTTCCTAGTAGCATTGATGCTGATCTACTACGACAGGCCCAAAGTCAGGCAATAGTCCAAGAAAAACGTACTTGGAGTAAGGCAGGTTGCTATCAAGATCATGATATATGGATGCATCCTGATGGCCGAGTGGTTTGCCCACGAAGCTTGTTTTTGCCCCTGTCTCGCCTGGCACATGGACAGGCTCACATGGGCAAAGGAGGGATGGCACATGCATTGTCCCAACAATGGTATGCACCAGGAATAACGGTAACAATTGAAAAAGTTGCCAGAATGTGTTTAGTATGTCAGCAGAACAATAGAGGGAAATCGCCCGCAAATTTTGATCACCTACCCCAACCAGAGCTGCCCTTTGAGAATCTACAGATAGATTTTGTACATATGCCCGCAGTAAAAGGATTTAAGTACATACTGGTAATAGTAGATATGTTCTCCAGATGGGTAGAGGCATACCCCACTAGGAGGGATGATGCCAGAACAGCAGTAAGCATTCTGCTAAAAGAAATAATACCTAGATTTGGAATACCTATGGGAATAAACAGTGACAGAGGAACTCATTTCACCAGCAAACTGATAAAAAACTTAACTGAAGCCCTTGGATTTCAATGGAAATTGCACATACCTTACCAGCCACAATCCTCAGGAATAGTGGAAAGAGTGAATGGGGAAATCAAGGCCGCCCTAACCAAAGTATGCCAGCAAAATGGATTGCAATGGTCGGATGCCGTGCCAGTAGTAATGTATGCCCTGAGAAATCAGAAAAATAGAAACACAGGTCTGACACCACATGAGATCTTGATGGGCCGGCCTATGACAACAGGCACACGCCCACCCATGACTCCAGAGAAGGTGGCATTAATTTGGAATGATGAAAAATCATTAAAATATGCTCAGGCCATGTGTGAAACAGCAGGAAGAATACATGAGAAAGTGAGACAGGCCCAGATGCGCCCCACAGAAGGAAACATGCACCCCTTTAAACCCGGAGATCAAGTTTATGTGAAAGCGCTAAATAAAGAATCTTTTTCTCCTAGGTGGAAAGGACCATATTTGGTGCTGCTTACAACTCGAACAGCTCTCAAATTGAAAGAAAAACCTGATTGGGTACACGCTACAAGGTGCAAGTTGCATCATCCGGAGGAAACACCGGAGGTGGAGTATAAACATACTGCACCAGACACCACTTCAGAAACGGGAAAAGATCCGTGCCCACCATAATTTGGCACTCCATTGAAGGACTGATTACTTTCGGATTGCTATATATGTTTATATTTAATGCTGTATAACAATAATTAGGAAAATTTAAAGATTTCTAGGATAAATCAGGAAATATGTTAAACCAGATGATAATAATCGGCCTATGTGTAATAAGGACAGCCGCCTGGACCATCCTGCCTACTGAAAAAACAGAATGGGCAGGCCAGTTAGGATGGAAGGCGAGAGACAGTAACCAATCGCAGGGAACTTACACTTGTAACAATGGTACCATTTGTGTAATTGCTAATTGGACGATTAATTGCGAAGCCTGTGGGATGTTCGAAATGAAATCTGGGATGGATAAAATAGTATTTAGCCAAGGATCTAATATAACTCTAAGTATAAAATGGGAAAAAGGAGTGAACATAAGTTGTAGGATAGAGAATGACACTGACATACTAAACAATTATACTAAATTATGGAAATGGTATAAAAATGACACAAGAACCGGAGACATGGAACAACCGATATATTTGAAAGACGGTCAGGCGTACGGATGCGTGAATGCAACTCTTATAGAAGGAAGACCTCACTGGTATGGGGAAACATTCTTTGCAAAGAAAACAAAACAGATAGAAAGTCCTATGGACCATTTGCAAAGATTGCATTCTACCTGTACCCCGGTCTTGATCTCCCCATATACTCTAAATTTGACAGTACAGGTACAATATGAGGATAAAAAAGATACTGGATGTAATATTACTACAATACAAGCCAAATTGAATAAGAGAGTTAGGATCGGGAGAAGGAGAAGGGACTTAGCAACGGTCTTGGGAGGAGTAGGAACTGGTATGGGAGCCCTTAATGCAATAAATATTGAAACATTGCAGAATAAAATACAGCAAGTAGGAGGGCTGACAGGAGATGCTATAAAATTAAGAAATGCTTGGGACAATGGACTGACAGCAGCGATGTTAACACAGTGGATATCAGATACAATGAGTTGGAAGCAAGTAAATAAGGTAGAAAAGGAACAAGAGAATGTTGCAAAGGGACAAGAGAAAGTCAATAATCATACTCAATGTATGTTTAAAGAAATTACCAAGCAGTCACTGAGGGCTGAGCTAGAGCGAATCGCTATGTCAGGACATGCTCCTAGTTGGATGAGAATTTTCAGATTTGAAGGAAATAATCTAGAAGTAAAACCTGATCGAAGATATACTAAATGTGACCTTAAGGGATGTAATTTTACAATGAAAGTGGTAAATGTGACAAAAGCCAAAACCTGGTGTCAGTTCTTGGTATTGCCCCAACTGTTTGGAGAAAACTTTTGGTATCCCAAATTTTATGGTAAATGGATAGATCAGGGGAATAAGACCCATGATGCCTCGGATTGCCAAGATTGGCCGTTTGGAAAAGTATGCCCATTGCATACCCCTATATATGAACCTTGCTCATTACAACATAGTAGAGGTACATGCATTTGGAATTTGAAACCTTGTAATGATACTACCTTGCATGAGATAGGCCAGAACTATCTGTGTATTAGCAGTGCCTGGCCTATATATGTAGACGGGATTTTGAAAAGGCCCCCTTTAAACACTTGCATAAAAGATGTTTATACTGTGTTTGACCCACATACCAACAAGACATATCAGTTGGGAAAATGGGCTATGGTAATGCAAAGAAGAACTGTATTGGGGATAGAAAATGCCCCCCCTACAGTTAATTTGGCTAATCTGACGAAATTTTTGAAAAACAATGAAAAGATAGCAGAAGCCTTAGCGAAAAGAGGAAGAGATCTGCACCATTTAAAAGCAGTGATGGATTATGATGAGCAAGGTTTGATTCAAATAGCTACGCAAATAACAGATTTGACGGTACACCACTGGTGGGATGTGTTTAAAGGATGGTCACCTAAAGCATCCGCAGTGTTGGAATTGTTTGTTCACCCGATGGTTATAATTTGTGTAGTGACAGGAGTTTTATTTATATTAATTTGTATAATGTGGATAAGAGTGAGATATCTGTTAGCGCAAACAGTAGAATCAGTAGCATCTGTAAAAAGAGCTATGAAAGTACTAGAGAGAAAGGAAAGAAAAAGAGCAAACCAGGATGACTATGATGAAGAAGATTGTCTGAAAATGCGTCCTTTCCCAAAGGGATATTATCCTCCCTATGAAAACGAACTGAATACAATGCCGTAAAGCAGTGTTGATCAGTAAAGATCAACAAGGAGGGAATTGTGGGAGAAAACATATTAAACATTAAGGCATGATGGGATACTTGACCACTTTACTAATTGAACAAAGGACACTAAACTAGTTAAAACTAAAAGAACTGCTGACTGCCATAACAAAGTCAAGCTGACCTTTTGGCTTAGGACATCTGGTGATAAAATGTGAACATGTTAATCTGTTTCTTGAGAACAATGGAACCTATGAAACCATATGTTGAAATGTAATGTAAGCTAATCACATGAAGTTGTTTACCTTGCTGTATAACTATGAGCGCTGTACAATAGTAATTTAGAGTGCTGGTGAGCAGTAGGGACTGCTGCAGACTCTCTGTGATATCATGTAATAAATTCCTAAAGCGAACCTCGAAGTCTCCGTCTGATAGTTAATTTCCTCGACAAGCGGGAGCCCAGGAGAGTGAGAAAGTTCGGCGGTACAATACACAGCGGGAGACCAGGAGACCTCGAGAGTTTGGAGGTACTAAACACAGCGGGAGCCCAGGAGAGGACGAGAGTTCAGTGGTACTAAACACAGCGCGAGCCCAGGAGAGCACGAGAGTTCGGCGGTACAATATACAGGAGGAGCACAGGAGAGCCCGAGAGTTCGGCGGTAAAAAACACAGCGGGAGCTCAGGAGAGCGCGAGTGTTCAGCAGTACAATACACAGTGGGAGACAAGGAGAGCACGAGAGTTCGGAGGTACTTTACATAGCGGGAGCCCCGGAGAGTGTGAGAGTTCAGCAGTACTAAACGCAGCGGGAGCCGGGAGAGTGCGATAATTCGGCGGTACTAAACACAGCCGGAGCCCAGCAGAGCGCGAGGGTTCGGCGGTATTAAACACAGCGGGATCCCAGGAGAGTGCAATAGTTAGGCAGTAATAACCACAGCAGGAGCTCAGGAGCGCACGAGAGTTCGGCGGTACAATACACAGCAGGAGCCCAGGAGTGACCGAGAGTTCGGCGGTACTAAACACAGCGGAAGCCAAGGAGAGCGCGAGAGTTCAGCGGTACTAAACACAGCGGAAGCGCAGGTGTGCAGGAGGCTTCTGCGGTACAATATACAGCAGGAGCCCAGGAGAGCGTGAGAGTTTGGCGGTACAAAACACAGCGGAAGCTCAGGAGAGTGCGAGATTTCAGCGGTACAATACACAGCGGGAGACCAGGATAGCGCAAGAGTTCGGCGGTACTAAACACAGCGGGAGCCCAGGAAAGCACGATAGTTCGGTGGTACTAAATACAGCAGAAGCCAAGGAGAGCGCGAGAGTTCGGCGGTACTAAACACAGCGGAAGCGCAGGTGTGCGGGAGACTTCTGCGGTACAATATACAACAGGAACCCAGGAGAGCGTGAGAGTTCAGCGGTACAAAACACAGCGGAAGCTCAGGAGAGTGCGAGATTTCAGCGGTACAATACACAGCGGGAGACGAGGAGAGTGCGAGAGTTCGGCGGTACTAAACACAGCGGGAGCCCAGGAGAGCACGATAGTTCGGCGGTACTAAATACAGCAGAAGCCAAGGAGAGCGCGAGAGTTCGGTGGTACTAAACACAGCGGGAGCCCAGGAGAGCGCGAGAGTTCGGCGGTACTAAACACAGCGGGAGACCAGAAGAGTGCGAGAGTTCGGTGGTACGAAACACAGCGGGAGACCAGGAGAGCACGAGAGTTTGGCGGCACTAAACAGAGCGGGAGCCCAGGAGAGTGCGAGAGTTCAGCGGAACTAAACAATGCGGGATCTCAGGAGAGCGTGAGAGTTCGGCGATACAAAACACAGTGGGATCTCAGGAGAGCACGAGAGTTCGGCGGTACAAAACACAGCGGGAGCTCAGGAGAGCACGAGAGTTCGGCGGTGATAAACACAGTGGGATCCCAAGAGAGTTCGAGAGTTTGGCGATACTAAACACAGAGGGAGCCCAGGAGAGCGGGAGAGCTCGGCGGTACAATACACAGCGGGAGCCCAGGTGAGCGTGAGAGTTCGGCGTCACTAAACACTGCGGGATCCCAGGAGAGCGCGAGAGTTCGGCGGTACTAAACACTGCGGGATCCCAGGAGAGCGCGAGAGTTCGGCGGTACTAAACACAGCGGGAGCTCAGGAGAGCGCGAGATTTCAGCCTTACAATACACAGTGGGAGACGAGGAGAGTGCTAGATTTCGGCGATACTAACCACGGCGGGAGCCCAGGAGAGTGCGAGAGTTCAGCGGTACAATACACAGCGGGAGCCCAGGAGAGAGCAAGATTTCGGCGGTACTAGACACAGGGGGAGACCAGGAGAGCGCGAGAGTTCGGCGGTACTAAACACAGCGGGAGCCCAGGATAGCGGGAGAATTCGGCGGTACAATATACAGCAGGAGCCCAAGAGAGCACGAGTGCTGGGCAGTACAAAACACAGCGGGAGCTCAGGAGAGCATGAGAGTTCAGCGGTACAATACACAGCGGGAGACCAGGAGAGCGCGAGAGTTTGGTGGTACTAAACACAGCGGGAGCCCAGGAGAGAACGAGAGTTCGGCAGTACTAAACACAGCGGGAGCCCATGAGAGCGCGAGAGTTAAGCGGTACTAAACACAGTGGGAGCTCAGGAGAGCGCGAGAGTTCAGCGGTACAATACACAGCAGGAGACGAGGAGAGCGCCAGAGTTCGGTGGTTCTAAATACAGCAGATGCCCAGTAGAGTGTGAGAGTTTGGCGGTACTAAACACAGCGGGAGCCCAGGAGAGTGGGAGAGTTCGGTGGTAAAAACACAGCGGGAGCTTGACCAGCGCGAAAATTCAGCAGTACTTTACACAGCGGGAGCCTCAGAGAGTGCGAGAATTCGGCGGTACTAAATGCAGTGGGACCCCATGAGAGTGCGAAAGTTCGGCAGTACAATACACAGTAGGAGACCAGGAGACCTCGAGAGTTTGGCTGTACTAAACACAGCAGGAGCCCAGGAGAGCACGAGAGTTCGGCGGTATAATGTGCAGCAGGAGCACAGGAGAGCCCGAGCGTTCGGTGGTAAAAAACACAGCGGGAGACAAGGAGAGCGTGAGAGTTCGGCGCTACTTTACATAGCGGGAGCCCTGGAGAGTGCAAGAGTTCGGCAGTACTAAACGCAGCGGGAGCCCCGGAGAGTGCGAAAATTCGGCGGTACTAAACATAGCCGGAGCCCAGCAGAGCGCGATAGTTCGGCAGTACTAACCACAGCGGGATCCAAGGAGAGCGTGAGATTTCGGCGGTCGAAAATACAGCGGGATCTCAGGAGAGCGCGAGGGTTCAGTGGTACAATACACAGCTGGAGCCCAGGAGTGCCCGAGAGTTCGGCGGTACTAAACACAGCGGAAGCCCAGGAGAGCGCGAGAGTTTGGCGGTACTAAACACAGCAGAAGCCTAGGAGGGCAGAAGACTTCTGCGGGAGCTCAGGAGAGTGCGAGAGTTCAGCGGTACAATAAACAGTGGGTGACGAGGAGAGCGCGAGAGTTTGGCGGTACTAAACACAATGGGAGCCCAGGAGAGTGCGAGAGTTCGGCCATACTAAACACAGCGGGAGACCAGGAGAGTGCGAGAGTTCGGTGGTTTTAAACACAGCGGGAGGCCAGGGGAGTGCGAGAGTTCGGCGGTAGTAAACACAGCGGGAGACAAGGATAGCGGGAGAGTTCAGCGGTACATTATAAAGCAGAAGCCCAAGAGAGCGCGAGTGTTTGGCAGTACAAAACACAGCGGGAGCTCAGGAGAGCACGTGAGTTCAGCGGTACAATAAACAGTGGGAGAACAGGAGAGCACGAGAGTTTGGCAGCACTAAACACAGCGGGAGCCCAGGAGAGCACAAGTGTTCGGCGGTACAATACACAGCGGGAGCCCAGGAGAGCGCGAGAGGTCGGAGGTACTAAACACAGCGGGAGCCAGGAGAGTGTGAGTGTTCAGCAGTACTAAATGCAGCAGGAACCCAGGAGAGAGTGAGAGTTCAGCGGTACAATACACAGCGGGAGACAAGGAGAGCACGAGAGTTCGGCGGTACTAAACACAGCAGGAGCCCAGGAGAGCGCGAGAGTTCGTTGGTACTAAACACATCTGGAGCCCAGGAGTGTGTGAGATTTCGGTGGTACAATATGCATCGGGAGCCCAGGATAGTGCGAGATTTCGGTGGTACAATACGCAGCGAGAGCCCAGGAGAGTGCGAGAGTTCGTCGGTACTAAACACAGCGCAAGCCAAGGAGAGCGTGAGAGTTTGGCATTACTAAACACAGCGGGAGCCCTGGACAGTGCAAGAGTTCAGCGGTACTAAACACAGCGGGAGCCAAAGGAGAGTGCGAGAGTTCGGCGGTATAATATACAGCAGGATCCCAGGAGAGCACGAGTGTTCGGCGGTTCATAACACTGCAGGAAGTCAGGAGAGTGCGAGAGTTCGGTGGAAGTAAACACAGCTGGAGACGAGGAGAGTGCGAGAGTTCGTGCAAATAAACACAGTGGGAGACCAGGAGAGCGCGATAGTTCGATGGTACAATACACAGCGGGAGCCCAGGAGAGTGCGAGAGTTCGGCGGTACTAAACACAGCGGGCAACCAGGAGAGCGCGAGAGTTCGGCGTTACTAAACACAGTGGGAGCCCATTAGTTCAGCAGAGTTCGGAGATACAGTATGCAGCAGGAGCCAGGAGAGCACGAGAGTTCGGCGTTACTAAACACAGTGGGAGCCCATTAGTTCAGCAGAGTTCGGAGATACAGTATGCAGCAGGAGCCAGGAGAGCACGAGAGTTCGGCGTTACAAAACACAGTGGGAGCCCAGGAGAGAGCGAGAGATTGGCGGTATTAAACACAGAGGGAGCCCAGGAGAGAGCGAGAGATTGGCGGTACTAAACACAGAGGGAGCCCAGGAGAGCGGGAGAGCTCGGTGGTGCTGTACACAGCAGGAGCTCAGGAGAGCGCGAGAGTTCAGCCTTACAATACACAGTGGGAGACGAGTAGAGCGCTAGATTTCGGCGGTACTAAACACAGCGGGAGCTCAGGAGAGCGCGAGAGTTCAGCGGTAAAATGCACAGCGGGAGACAAGGAGAGCACGAGAGTTCGGCGGTACTTTACATAGCGGGAGCCCTGGAGAGTGTGAGAGTTCGGCAGTACTAAACGCGGCGGGAGCCCCGGAGAGTGCGAGAATTCGGCGGTACTAAACACAGCCAGAGCCCAGCAAAGCACGATAGTTCGGCAGTACTAACCACAGCGGGATCCCAGGAGAGCGTGAGATTTTGACGGTCGAAAACACATGCGTGAGCTCAGGAGAGCGCGAGAGTTCGGTGGTACAATACACAGCAGGAACCCAGGAGTGCCCGAGAGTTTGGCGGTACAAAACACAGCGGGAGACAAGGTGAGCGCGAGAGTTCGGCTGTAGAAAACACAGCGGGAGCTCAGGAGAGCGCGAGAGTTCGATGGTACGATACACAGCGGGAGCGCAGGAGAGCACAACAGTTTGGCGGTGCTAAACACAGCGGGATCCCAGGAGAGTTCAAGAGTTTGGCGGTACTAAACACAGGAGGAGCTCAGGTGAGCGTGAGAGTTCGGCGGCACTAAACACTGTGGGATCCCAGGAGAGAGCGAAAGTTCGGCGGTACAATACACAGCAGGAGACAAGGAGACCTCGAGAGTTCGGCGGTACTAAACCCAGCGCGAGCCCAGGAGAGCGCGAGAGTTTGGCGGTACTAAACACAGCGGGAGCCCAGGAGAGCACGAGCGTTCGGCGGTACAATACACAGCAGGAGCCCAGGAGAGCGCAAGAGTTCGGCGGTATTAAACACAGTGGGAGGCCAGGAGAGCACGAGAGGTCGGAGGTACTAAACACAGCGGGATCCCAGGAGAGTGTGAGTGTTCGGCGGTACTAAACACAGCGGGAGCCCAGGAGAGTGCGAGATTTCAGCGGTACTAAACACAGCTGGAGCCCAGGAGAGTGTGAGATTTCGGTGGTACAATATGCAGCGGGAGCCCAGGAGAGTGCGAGATTTCGGTGGTACAATACGCAGCAGGAGCCCAGGAGAGTGCGAGAGTTCGTCGGTACTAAACACAGCGCATGCACAGGAGAGCGTGAGAGTTTGGCGTTACTAAACACAGCGGGAGCCCAGGAGCATGTGAGAGTTCGGTGGTACTAAACACAGCGGGAGCCCTGGACAGTGCAAGAGTTCGGCGGTACTAAACACAGCGGGAGACTAGGAGAGTGCGAGAGTTCGGTGGTATAATATACAGCAGGATCCCAGGAGAGCGCGAGTGTTCGGCAGTTCATAACACTGCAGGAAGTCAGGAGAGTGCGAGAGTTTGGTGGAAGTAAACACAGCTGGAGATGAGGAGAGTGTGAGAGTTCGTGCAAATAAACACAGCGGGAGACCAGGAGAGCGCGAGGGTTCGATGGTACAATACACAGCGGGAGCCCAGGAGAGTGCGAGAGTTCGGCGGTACTAAACACAGCGGGCAACCAGGAGAGCACGAGAGTTCGGCGGTACTAAACACAGTGGGAGCCCATTAGTTCAAGAGAGTTCAGTGATACAGTATGCAGCATGAGCCAGGAGAGCGCGAGAGTTCAGCATTACAATACACAGTGGGAGATGAGGAGAGCGCTAGATTTCGGAAGTACTAAACACAGCGGGAGCTCAGGAGAGCGCGAGAGTTCAGCGGTTAAATGAACAGCGGGAGACAAGGAGAGCGTGAGAGTTCGGTGGTACTTTACATAGCGGGAGCCCTGGAGAGTGTGAGAGTTCGGCAGTACTAAACATGGCGGGAGCCCCGGAGAGTGAGAGAATTCGGCGGTACTAAACACAGCCAGAGCCCAGCAGAGCACGATAGTTCGGCAGTACTAACCACAGCGGGATCCCAGGAGAGCGTGACATTTTGACGGTCGAAAACACAGCGGCAGCTCAGGAGAGCGCGAGAGTTCGGTGGTACAATACACAGCAGGAACCCAGGAGTGCCCGAGAGTTCGGCGGTACAAAACACAGCGGGAGACAAGGTGAGCGCGAGAGTTCGGCTGTAGAAATCACAGCGGGAGCTCAGGAGAGCGCGAGAGTTCGACGGTATGATACACAGCGGGAGCCCAGGAGAGCACAAGAGTTTGGCGGTGCTAAACACAGCAGGATCCCAGGAGAGTTCAAGAGTTTGGCGGTACTAAACACAGCAGGAGTCCAGGTGAGTGCGAGAGTTCGGTGGCACTAAACACTGCGTGATCCCAGGAGAGCGCGAGAGTTCAGCGGTACTAAACACAGCGGGAGCTCAGGAGAGTGTTAGAGTTCGGTGGTACTAAACACAGGGGGAGAGCAGGAGAGCGCGAGAGTTCAGCGGTACTAAACACAGCGGGAGCTCAGGAGAGTGCAAGAGTTCAGCGGTACAATACACAGCGGGAGACGAGGAGAGAGCCAGATTTCGGTGGTACTAAATACAGAGGATGCCCAGGACAGTGTGAGAGTTTGGCGGTACTAAACACAGCGGGAGCCCAGGAGATTGGGAGAGTTCGGTGGTAAAAACACAGCGGGAGCTTGATCAACGCGAGTGTTCAGCAGTACTTTACACAGCGGGAGCCCCAGAGAGTGCGAGAATTCGGCGGTACTAAATGCAGCGGGACCCCAGGAGAGTGCGAAAGTTCGGTGGTACAATACACAGCAGGAGACCAGGAGACCTCGAGAGTTTGGCGGTACTAAACACAGCGCGAGCCCAGGAGAGCGCGAGAGTTTGGCGGTACTAAACACAGCGGGAGACCAGGAGAGTGCAAGAGTTCGGCGGTACTAAACACAGCCGGAGACCAGGAGAGTGCAAGAGTTTGGCGGTACAAAACACAGCGGGAGACCAGGAGAGTGCGAGAGTTCGGCGGTGCTAAACACAGCGGGAGACCAGGAGAGTGCGAGAGTTCGGCGGTACTAAACACAGCGGGAGCCCAGGATAGCGGGAGAGTTCAGCGGTACAATATATAGCAGGAGCCCAAGAGAGCGCGAGTGTTTGGCGGTACAAAACAAAGTGGGAGCTCAGGAGAGCGCGTGAGTTCAGCGGTACAATAAACAGTGGGAGACCAGGAGAGCACGAGAGTTTGGCGGCACTAAACACAGCGGCAGCCGAGGAGAGCACGAGCGTTCGGCGGTACCATACACAGCGGGAGCCCAGGAGAGTGCGAGACTTTGGCGGTACTAAACACAGTTAGAGACTAGGAGAGCGTGAGAGTACGGCAGTACTAAACACAGCGAGAGCCCAGGAGAGCGCGAGAGTTTGGCGGTACTAAGCACAGCGTGAGGCCAGGAGAGCGCGAGAGGTCGGAGGTACTAAACACAGCTGGAGCCCAGGAGAGTGTGAGTATTCAGCGGTACTAAATGCAGCGGCAGCCCAGGAGCGTGCGAGAGTTCGGCGGTACTAAACACAGCGGCAGCCCAGGAGAGCGTGAGATGTCGGTGGTACAATACACAGCGGGAGCCCAGGAGAGCGCGAGAGTTCGTCGGTACTAAACACAGCGCATGCACAGGAGAGCGTGAGAGTTTGGCGTTACTAAACACAGCGGGAGCCCAGGAGCATGTGAGAGTTCGGTGGTACTAAACACAGCGGGAGCCCTGGACAGTGCAAGAGTTCGGCGGTACTAAACACAGCGGGAGACTAGGAGAGTGCGAGAGTTCGGTGGTATAATATACAGCAGGATCCCAGGAGAGCGCGAGTGTTCGGCAGTTCATAACACTGCAGGAAGTCAGGAGAGTGCGAGAGTTTGGTGGAAGTAAACACAGCTGGAGATGAGGAGAGTGTGAGAGTTCGTGCAAATAAACACAGCGGGAGACCAGGAGAGCGCGAGGGTTCGATGGTACAATACACAGCGGGAGCCCAGGAGAGTGCGAGAGTTCGGCGGTACTAAACACAGCGGGCAACCAGGAGAGCACGAGAGTTCGGCGGTACTAAACACAGTGGGAGCCCATTAGTTCAAGAGAGTTCAGTGATACAGTATGCAGCATGAGCCAGGAGAGCGCGAGAGTTCAGCATTACAATACACAGTGGGAGATGAGGAGAGCGCTAGATTTCGGAAGTACTAAACACAGCGGGAGCTCAGGAGAGCGCGAGAGTTCAGCGGTTAAATGAACAGCGGGAGACAAGGAGAGCGTGAGAGTTCGGTGGTACTTTACATAGCGGGAGCCCTGGAGAGTGTGAGAGTTCGGCAGTACTAAACATGGCGGGAGCCCCGGAGAGTGAGAGAATTCGGCGGTACTAAACACAGCCAGAGCCCAGCAGAGCACGATAGTTCGGCAGTACTAACCACAGCGGGATCCCAGGAGAGCGTGACATTTTGACGGTCGAAAACACAGCGGCAGCTCAGGAGAGCGCGAGAGTTCGGTGGTACAATACACAGCAGGAACCCAGGAGTGCCCGAGAGTTCGGCGGTACAAAACACAGCGGGAGACAAGGTGAGCGCGAGAGTTCGGCTGTAGAAAACACAGTGGGAGCTCAGGAGAGCGCGAGAGTTCGACGGTATGATACACAGCGGGAGCCCAGGAGAGCACAAGAGTTTGGCGGTGCTAAACACAGCAGGATCCCAGGAGAGTTCAAGAGTTTGGCGGTACTAAACACAGCAGGAGTCCAGGTGAGTGCGAGAGTTCGGTGGCACTAAACACTGCGTGATCCCAGGAGAGCGCGAGAGTTCAGCGGTACTAAACACAGCGGGAGCTCAGGAGAGTGTTAGAGTTCGGTGGTACTAAACACAGGGGGAGAGCAGGAGAGCGCGAGAGTTCAGCGGTACTAAACACAGCGGGAGCTCAGGAGAGTGCAAGAGTTCAGCGGTACAATACACAGCGGGAGACGAGGAGAGAGCCAGATTTCGGTGGTACTAAATACAGAGGATGCCCAGGACAGTGTGAGAGTTTGGCGGTACTAAACACAGCGGGAGCCCAGGAGATTGGGAGAGTTCGGTGGTAAAAACACAGCGGGAGCTTGATCAACGCGAGTGTTCAGCAGTACTTTACACAGCGGGAGCCCCAGAGAGTGCGAGAATTCGGCGGTACTAAATGCAGCGGGACCCCAGGAGAGTGCGAAAGTTCGGTGGTACAATACACAGCAGGAGACCAGGAGACCTCGAGAGTTTGGCGGTACTAAACACAGCGCGAGCCCAGGAGAGCGCGAGAGTTTGGCGGTACTAAACACAGCGGGAGACCAGGAGAGTGCAAGAGTTCGGCGGTACTAAACACAGCCGGAGACCAGGAGAGTGCAAGAGTTTGGCGGTACAAAACACAGCGGGAGACCAGGAGAGTGCGAGAGTTCGGCGGTGCTAAACACAGCGGGAGACCAGGAGAGTGCGAGAGTTCGGCGGTACTAAACACAGCGGGAGCCCAGGATAGCGGGAGAGTTTGGCGGCACTAAACACAGCGGCAGCCGAGGAGAGCACGAGCGTTCGGCGGTACCATACACAGCGGGAGCCCAGGAGAGTGCGAGACTTTGGCGGTACTAAACACAGTTAGAGACTAGGAGAGCGTGAGAGTACGGCAGTACTAAACACAGCGAGAGCCCAGGAGAGCGCGAGAGTTTGGCGGTACTAAACACAGCGTGAGGCCAGGAGAGCGCGAGAGGTCGGAGGTACTAAACACAGCTGGAGCCCAGGAGAGTGTGAGTATTCAGCGGTACTAAATGCAGCGGCAGCCCAGGAGCGTGCGAGAGTTCGGCGGTACTAAACACAGCGGCAGCCCAGGAGAGCGTGAGATGTCGGTGGTACAATACACAGCGGGAGCCCAGGAGAGCGCGAGAGTTCGGCGGTACAAAACACAGCGGGCGCCCAGGAGAGTGCGAGAGTTCGGTGGTACAATATACAGCAGGATCCCAGGAGAGCGCGAGAGTTCGGCGTTACAAACAACAGCGGGAGCCCAGGAGACTGCGACAGTTCAGCGGTACTAAACACAGCTGGCAACCAGGAGAGCGCGAGAGTTCGGCGGTACTAAACACAGCAGGAACCCATTAGTTCAGGAGAGTTCGGTGATACAATATGCAGCAGGAGCCCAGGAGAGCGCGAGAGTTCAGTGTTACAAAACACAGCGGGAGCTCAGGAGAGCGTGTGAGTTCATCGGTAAAATAGCAGCGGGAGACGATGAGAGCACTAGAGTTCAGCAGTACTAAACACAGCAGGAGCCCAGGAGAGTGCGAGAATTCGGCGGTACTAAACACAGCGGGAGCCCAGGAGAGCGTGAACGTTCGGCGGTACGATACACAGCGGGAGCCCAGGAGAGCGCGACACTTCGGCGGTACTAAACACAGCGGGAGCCAGGAGAGTGTGAGTGTTCAGCAGTACTAAATGCAGCAGGAACCCAGTAGAGAGAGAGAGTTCAGTGGTATAAACACAACGGCTGACCAGGAGAGTGCGAGGGTTCGGCGGTACTAAACACAGCGGCTGACCAGGAGAGAGCGAGAGTTCGGCATTATAAACACAGCGGCTGACCAGGAGAGTGCGAGAGTTCGGCGGTACTAAACACAGCGGGAGCCCAGGAGAGCGCGAGAGATTGGCGATACAAAACACAGCGGCAGCCCAGGAGTGTGTGAGAGTTCGGTGGTTCTAAACACAGCGGGAGCCCAGGAGAGTGCGAGAGTTCAGCGGTACAAAACACAGCAGGAGCCCAGGAGAGCGTGAGAGTTCGGCGGTACGATACACAGCGGGAGCCCAGGAGAGCACGACAATTCGGCAGTACTAAACACAGTGGGAGCCCATGAGAGTGCGAGAGTTCGGCGGTACTAAACACAGTGGCACCCCAGGAGAGCGTGGGAGTTTGGCGGTACTAAACACAGCGGCAGGCCAGGAGAGCACGAGAGTTCGGTGTTACTAAACACAGCGGGAGCCTAGGAGAGCGCGAGAGTTCGGCGGTACAATACACAGTGGGAGACCAGGAGAGCGCGAGGGTTCGGCGGTACTAAACACAGCGGCTGACCAGAAGAGAGCGAGAGTTCGGCGGTACTAAACACAGCGGGAGCCCAGGAGAGCGCGAGAGTTTGGCGATACTAAACACAGCGGCAGCCCAGGAGAGCGTTAGAGTTCGGTGGTACTAAACACAGCGGGAGCCCAGGAGAGTGCGAGAGTTCGGTGGTACTAAACACAGCGGGAGCCCAGGAGAGTGCGAAAGTTCGGCGGAACTAAACACAACCAGAGACAAGGAGAGTGCGAGAGTTCGGCGGTAATAAAAACAGCGGGAGACCAGGACAGCGCAACAGTTCAGCGGTACAATACACAGCGGGGACCCAGTAGCGTGCAAGAGTTCGGTGGAACAAAACACAGCGGGCGACAAGGAGAGCGCGAGAGTTCAGCGGTACTAAACACAGCGGGAGCCCATTAGTTTGGGAGAGTTCGGCGATACAATATACAGCAGGAGCCCAGGAGAGTGCAAGATTTTGGCGGTACTAAACACAGTGGTAGCCCATAAGAGTGTGAGAGTTTTGCGGTACTAAACACAGTGGGAGCCCAGGAGAACGCGAGAGTTCGGCAGTACTAAACACAGCGGGAGCCTTGGAGAGTGCGAGAGTTCAGCGGTACAGTACACAGCGGGAGACCAGGAGAGCGCGAAAATTCAGCGATACTAACCACAGCGGGAGACCAGGAGAGAGCAAGAGTTTGGCGGTATAAACATAGCGGCAGACCAGGAGAGGCCGAGGGTTCAGTGGAACTAAACACAGCGGGATCCCAGGAGAGTGCGAGAGTTCGGCGGTACTAAACACAGCGGGATCGCAGGAGAGCGCAAGAGTTCAGTGATAATAAACAAATCGGGAGCCCAGGAGAGTGCAAGAGTTTGGTGGTAATAAACATAGCGGGAGCCCAGGAGAGTGCGAGAGCTTGGCGGTACTAAACACAGCGGGAGCCCAGGAGAGTGAGAGAGTTCGGCAGTACTGTTAAGTCCGTGAATGATTGAGACACGGACCAGCAGGAGTGAAAACAAACAAGCCTTTACTGGTGGAAGTCAATAGCGAAACTAACAAACAGAGGCTCTCTAGCGCCTTTTATACAGGGGTGGTCACTGCCGGTACTGCAGGCTGAAACCAGTTATTCTCTTAAAGGTACATACATAACAATTCCTCCCCTTTTAGATAAACAGTACATAACATTCATTTAACAACTAAATGATAACGAATTACAATCACAATTACTGTTGCTAGATACATTGGTTAAGTTTAAGCTATTATAAGTTCAGTCTTTGAGGAGGCTTCCTGATTCTGTCTGGATAACGCCTCTTTGGGGTATCAGGTTCTTCTGGCAATGTTGCGTCGGGATCAATGTCTTTGTTTGGTTCATCTGCTTCCAATATCACCGATTCTGCGGTAGCTGCAATTGGAACGTCAATTTCATTACCAGGTGTATCAGATTGTGGTGTGGAGTTGACGTTTTCCAGTGACTCTAGAATCTGGTCAGTATGGCGTCTTACAATGCTCTCCCCAACGTCCACGGTATACATGAGAGGTCCTTGTCGTGTATAAATCATTCCTGGCTGCCATTTCTCAGTGCGGTAGTCCCGGGCCAAAACTGGTTGACCTATCTTAAAACTCCTGGTCGGCCTTCCATTCATGTTCTGAAACTGCCTGTTCTCCACATCTCTTCGGACGTTTGGCTTAACCAACTCCAAGCGGCATCGTAGTCTTCGATTGAAGAACATCATGGCTGGAGTTTG
This sequence comes from Somniosus microcephalus, assembly GCF_052327205.1. NCBI lineage: Eukaryota > Metazoa > Chordata > Chondrichthyes > Squaliformes > Somniosidae > Somniosus > Somniosus microcephalus. Next base: position 120,855,739 of record NC_140997.1, on the reverse strand, counting down.
GTTGGTAACCGCATGTGTTGCATTCCGGTAGGCAAACAAGAAGTTGTCCACCTTGTGTTGTAGGGGTATATCTTCATTACACATTGCCTTGATAGCCTTCTTGAATGTTTGGACAAACCTCTCGGCCAATCCATTGGTGGCTGGATGATATGGGGCAGATGTGTAATGCTTAACGCCATTGTTCTTTAAGAACCTCCGGAACTCTTCAGACACAAACTGTGGTCCATTGTCAGAGCAAATCTGTTCAGGCAGCCCATTCCTGGCGAATATGGTTCGCAAAACTGTGATAGTTTTTTCCGTGGTGGTTGAGGACATTTTTATTACCTCTGGCCACTTTGAATGTGCATCCACCGCAATTAAAAACATCGAGTCCATGAAGGGACCAGCAAAATCAATGTGCACCCATTGCCATGGAGATGAGGGCCACTCCCATGGATGCAGAGGAGCTTGTGGTGGGGCGTTTTGGACCTTCTGGCATCCTGCACAGCTCTTGGTCATCTCTTTGATTTCTCTATCGATTCCCGGCCACCACACAAATGCTCTGGCTAAGTTCTTCATTTTTACCCCACCCAGATGACCCTCATGAATCTCATTGAGTACTCTATCCGTCAACTTAGGAGGAATTACTACTCTGGATGCACACATCAAGGTCCCTCTGCACACTGACAGCTGTTCTCTTCTCGGCGAGAATGCTGGCAGCAGTGGTTCGCCATGTGCTGGCCATCCCTTCATCGTTAAATCATAGACCCGTGATAGTGTCGGGTCATTCCGTGTTTCCTTTTCTATGTTTGCATTCGTCCCAGGGAGACATTCGACTATGGTCGAGTGGAATAACTCCATTGGATCCACTGCAAGGTCTTCTTCTTCCACCGTCGGCAATGGTAGGCGTGACAATCCATCAGCATTTCCATGCTGTTTAGTTCCTTTGTACTCGATGTCATATTGGTGTGCCCCTAGGAAAAGGGACTATCTCTGCAGCCTTCGTGCCGTCATTATCGATACGCCCTTCTGAGGGTTGAAAATGGAGACAAGAGGTTGATGATCGGTTAGTAGAGTAAATTTTTGACCGTGCAGGTAGTGATTGAACTTCTTCACCCCCCACACTAGGCTGAGGGCCTCTCTGTCAATCTGAGCGTAGTTACGCTTGGCAGAAGTTAACGAGCGTGACGCAAAAGCTATCGGCCTCTCTAACCCATCAAGGAACTTATGTGACAGTACCGCCCCAATGCCGTAGGGAGACGCATCACACGCCAGTCTGATCGGCAGTGCTGGGCTGTAGTGAGCCAATACTTCCCTTGAAGTGATTAAGTCCTTACTCTTCTGAAAAGCACGCTTACAATCATCGCTCCATTTCCATGCTACCCCCGTTCGTAGCAGGGCATTCAGTGGGTGCAAAATTGTCGACAAATTCGGCAAAAACTTATGATAGTAATTCACCAATCCGAGGAATGACCTCAGTTGCGACACATTTTCAGGCGCTGGGGCCTTAACAGCCGCTTCAATTTTGTCAGGGGACTTATGTAACCCCTCTTCGTCAAACACGTGGCCACAATACAATATCTGTTTCTTTAAAAATTCGCACTTGGGGCGGTTGGCTCGCAGCCCATGTTCCCGTAGTCTAATGAGCACCTGTTCTAGGTTGTTAAGGTGTTCACTGTCATCTTCACGTGTTACAAGGATGTCGTCCAAGTAACACTGAGTCCCCAGAATCCCTTGCAGGACTTGTTCCATCGCTCTTTGCCATATTGCCGGAGCCGATGCTACTCTGAATACCAATCGATGATACTGGTAAAGACCTTTGTGAGTGTTTATCGTGAGATACTTCCTAGAGGACTCTTCAACCTCCATCTGCAAATATGCTTGTGCTAGGTCAATTTATGTAAAACGCTTCCCTCCAGACAGCGAGGCGAAGATGTCTTCTATCCTTGGAAGAGGATATTGTACTGTGTGAAGGACAGGGTTCACTGTCACCTTGAAATCCCCACAGATGCGAATCTTCCTTGGCTGTCCGGACTTATTGCTTAACGTTTTCTTCATGACAGGAACGATGGGTGTCACCCACTCGCTCCAGTCGACCTTAGACAACACGCCCGCCTTCTCCAGATTCTCCAGCTCTGCCTCGACGGCTGGGCGAATTGCATATGGTACCGGTCTTGCTTTGAAAAACTTGGGAACTGCATTCTCTTCTATTTTTATCGAGGCGGTTACACCTTTAAGCGTGCCCAGTTCTTGTTGAAATACCTCTTTGGCGTTAGCTAAGATTGTTGACAATCGTCCAGGAGTGACGTCTTCATCTTTTATACCATCCACCGTCATTGCATGAATGGAATGCCAATCTAAGTTTATCTTCCTGATCCATTCCCGTCCCAATAACAGTGGTTCACCATTTGGCAGTATGTAGAGATACAATTTCTGTATTTTCTTGCCATTGTATTTGACAGGCACCCTTATTTTTCCTCTGGGGTATACTTTTTGCCCCGTATACGTCGTCAAGATGATGGATGTCTCTCTCAAGGGTATGTGTGAAAATAGCCACTCGTAGTCTCGTCGATTCATGATGGTTAGTGCTGATCCTGTATCCAATTCCATTTTAACTTGGGACCCTGCTATCGTGAGGGTGACCCAAATGGTTCGGTGATCCTATTTTGTGATTACATTGTGAAGTTTGAGACAGATTAGTCTCCTGTTCTCGGATTCACTATCGCTCATCTGGTCTTCGGAACTCCTGTCCGTCATCTTTTGTACTTTCTTGTACGGTTCCTTAGTAGCCTTTTTGTTGTCACTGGTCTTCTTCCCAGACCTGCAAACTCATGCAATGTGTCCAATCTTCCCGCATTGTCTGCATATTTTGTCTTTGGACCAGCAGTCCTTCTGGTCATGGTTAGTTCTGCCGCAGCGATAACATTTTGCAAATCCCCGTGTCATTTCGTGGGTGCCATATTCCTGTGGTTTTTGTTGAATTTCTGCAGCTCCCCTGGCTGCTGCTTCATATGATACTGCCACGCTGAAAGCCTTATCTAGCGTCAGATCTTTCTCGGAGAGTAACCTCTTCTGGGTTCCTTCACTCAGGAGTCCACAGACAAATTTGTCCCGTAGGGTATCTGCCAGTCCTGCTCCGAACTGGCAGTGCTTTGATAGCTTGCGTAGTTCCGTAAGATACTCAGCATTGCTCTCATCTTTGTGCTGAGTTCTCCTGTGGAATTTAAATCTTTCTGCTATCAACAGCAGTGCAGGGTTTAAGTGTTCCTGTAGGACAGCAACAATTTCGTTCAAACTCTTCGTCTTCGGTTTGGCTGGAGTAATCAGGTCCCGCAATAGGCCATACGTTCTAGCGCCCATTAAGTTTAGCAATATCGATGCCTTTTTCCCCTCCGCTATTTCATTTGCCTCGAAATATACCTCGACTCTTTCCACATACGTGGCCCAGTCCTCTAATGTATTATCAAAAGCAGTGATACAGCCAGTCTTTGGCATCTTGCAAATCTAAAATGGCGCCTCCCGTGCTTTGCCTTCTTCCCCGATTTAACAAAATGGCGCCTCCCGCGCTTTGCCTTCTTCCCCGCTGTTGTTAGCGCTGCTTTCCACGGTTTCTTGCGCGTTAAATATTGATTCTTTTTCTTTTATTATTTTCCCGTCATGGAGCGGACCCTCTGGGACACTTCCCTCCCTCTTCTTAGGTCCGAACGCTGCCCGGCTTCGAAGCACCGGCCACGCCCTGTGTGCTCCACCCTCTCTCTCTCTCTTTGCTTCCCGACTCGCTGCCCGGCCCCATTGAAAAGCCACCCGATCGAGCTTCAGTCCACTGCAGCCCAGGAAGGATCAGAGCACTACCTGCCACCAGCCCGATTAGCTGGGAAACCACAGACTGAGGAACCCAGCCTGGCTCTGGACAGTCTCTCGTGCAAGTTTTCAAACCGATGATTGCTGGTCGACGCCCGTTTAACGAGTTTCTTTGGAATCTATTTTTTTTTCTTTCTTCTGGCTCCGATCTTCAACAACGTCGTCTGAGGTGCTGCCGAGTTGCAGGTAAGTTCGTTTCTTACTCGTCGCCAGTGTTAATTCCGTGAATGATTGAGACACGGACCAGCAGGAGTGAAAACAAACAAGTCTTTACTGGTGGAAGTCAATAGCGAAACTAACGCCTTTTGTACAGGGGTGGTCACTGCCGGTACTGCAGTCTGAGACCAGTTATTCTCTTAAAGGTACATACAAAACAGGTACAATATACGGCAGGAGCCCAGGAGAGCGCGAGAGTTCGGCGGTACAAAACACAGCAGGATCTCAGGAGAGTGCGAGAATTCGGCGGAACTAAACACAGCCGGAGACAAGGAGAGTGCGAGAGTTCAGGGGTAATAAACACAGCGGGAGCCCAGGAGAGAGCGAGAGTTCGGCGATACTAAACACAGCAGGAGCTCAGGAGAGCGTGAGAGTTCAGCGGTACAATACACAGTGGCAGATGAGGAGAGCAAGAGAATTCGGCGGTACTAAACACAGCAGGAGCCCAGGAGAGTGCGAGAGTTCAGCGTTACTAAACACAGCGGGAGCCCAGGAGAGCGCGAGAGTTCAGCGGTACTAAACACAGCAGCAGGCCAGGAGAGCACGAGAGTTTGGTGTTACTAAACACAGCTGGAGCCTAGGAGAGCGCGAGAGTTCGGTGGTACAATACACAGCGGGAGGCCAGGAGAGCACAAGAGTTGAGTGATACTAACCACAGCGGGAAACCAGGAGAAAGCGAGAGATCGGCGGTATAAACACAGTGGCAGACCAGGAGAGAGTGATGGTTCGGCGGTACTAAACACAGCGGGATCCCAAGAGAGTGCGAGAGATCGGCGGTACTAAGCACAGCGGGATGCCAGGAGAGCGCGAGAGTTCGGCGATACTAAACACAGCGCGATCACAGGAGAGTGCCAGAGTTCGGTGGTACTAAACACAGCGGGATCCCAGGAGAACGATGAGAGTTCGGCGGTACTAAGCACAGAGGCAGCCCATGAGAGCGATGAGAGTTTGGCAGTATTAAACACAGTGGGAGCCCAGGAGAGCACGAGATTTCGGTGGTACTAAACACAGTGGGAGCCCAGGAGAGCATGAGAGTTCGGTGGTACTAAACACAGCAGGAGCTCAGGAGAGCGCGAGAGTTCAGCAGTACAATACACAGCGGGAGACGAGGAGAGCGCGAGTGTTCGGCGGTACTAAACACAGTGGGAGCTCAGGAGAGTTCGAGAGTTCAGCAGTACAATACACAGCGGGAGATGAGGAGAGCACGAGAGTTCGGCGGTACTAAACACAATGGGAGCCCAGGAGAGCGTGAGAGTTCGGTGGTGCTAAACACAGCGGGAGCTCAGGAGAGCGCGAGAGTTCAGCAGTACAATACACAGTGGGAGACGAGGAGAGCACGAGAGTTCGGTGGTACTAAATACAGCAGAAGCCAAGGAGAGCACGCGAGTTCGGCGGTACTAAACACAGCGGTAGACCAGGAGAGTGCAAGAGTTCGGCGGTACTAAACACAGCGGGAATCCAGGAGAGTGCGAGAGTTCGGCGGTACTAAACACAGTGGGAGACCAGGAGAGTGCGATAGTTCGGCAGCACTAACCACAGTGGGATCCCAGGAGAATGTGAGATTTCGGCAGTCGAAATCACAGCGGGAGCCCTGGAGAGCGCGAGAAGACGGAGGTACTAAACACAGTGGGACCCCAGGAGAGTGTGAGTGTTCGGCGGTGCTAAACGCAGCGGGAGCCCAGGAGAGTGCGAGAGTTTGGCGGGATTAAACACAGCGGGAGCTCACGAGAGTGCGAGAGTTCAGCGGTACAATACACAGCGGGAGACGAGGAGAGCGCGAGAATTCGGCGGTACTAAACAGATTGGGAGCCCAGGAGAGCGCAAGAGTTCAGTGGAACTAAACACAGCGGGAGCTCAGGAGAGCGCGAGAGTTCAGCGGTACAATACACAGCGGGAGACGAGGAGAGCACGAGAGTTCAGCGGTACTAAATACAGCAGAAGCCAAGGAGAGCACGAGAGTTCGGCGGTACTAAACACAGCGGGAGACCAGGAGAGTGCAAGAGTTCGGCGGTACTAAACACAGCGGGAGACCAGGAGAGTGCGAGAGTTCGGCGGTACTAAACACAGCGGGAGACCAGGAGAGTGCGAGAGTTCGGTGGTACTAAACACAGTGGGAGACCAGGAGAGTGCGATAGTTCGGCAGTACTAACCACAGTGGGATCACAGGAGAACGTGAGATTTCAGCAGTCGAAAACACAGCGGGAGATCAGGAGTGTGTGAGAATTCGGCGGTACAATACACAGCAGGAGCCCAGGAGTGCCCGAGAGTTCGGCGGTAATAAACACAACAGAAGCCCAGGAGAGCGGGAGACATCTGCGGTACAATACACAGCAGGAACCCAGGAGAGCGTGAGAGTTCGGCGGTACAAACACAGCGGGAGCTCACAGGAGTGCAATAGTTCAGCGGTACAATACACAGCAGGAGACGAGGAGAGAGCGAGAGTTCGGTGCTACAAAACACGGCGGGAGCCCAGGGGAACGCGAGGGTTCGGTGGTACTAAACACAGCAGGAGCTCAGGAGAGCGCGAGAGTTCAGCGGTACAATACAGAGCGGGAGACAAGGAGAGCGCAAGAGTTCGGTTGTACTAAATGCAGCAGAAGCCAAGGAGAGCGCGAGAGTTTGGCGGTACTAAACATAGCGGGAGACCAGGAGAGTGTGAGAGTTCAGCGGCACTAAACACAGCGGGAGACCAGGAGAGTGTGAGAAGACGGAGGTACTAAACACAGCGGGACCCCAGGACAGCGTGAGATTTCGGTGGTAGTATACACAGTGGGAGCCCAGGAGAGCGTGAGAGTTCGGTGGTAGTATACACAGTAGGAGCGCAGGAGAGCGTGAGAGTTCGGTGGTACTAAACACAGTGGGAGCCCAGGAGAGCGTGAGAGTTCGGTGGTACTAAACACAGCGGGAGACCAGGAGAGTGCGAGAGTTCGGTGGTACTAAACACAGCAGGAGACCAGGAGAGTGCGAGATGACGGAGGTACTAAACACAGCGGGACCCCAGGAGAGCATGAGAGTTTGGTGGTAGTATACACAGTGGGAGCCCAGGAGAGCGTGAGAGTTCGGTGGTACTAAACACAGTGGGAGCCCAGGAGAGCGTGAGAGTTCGGCAGTACTAAACACAGCGGGAGCTCAGGAGAGCGCGAGAAGACGGAGGTACTAAACATAGCGGGACCCCAGGAGAGTGAGAGTGTTCAGCGGTACTAAACGCAGCAGGAGCCCAGGAGAGTGTGAGAGTTTGGCGGGATTAAACATAGCGGGAGCTCAGGAGAGCGCGAGAGTTCGGCGGTACTAAACACAGCGGGAGCCCAGGAGAGCGCGAGAAGACGGAGGTACTAAACACAGCGGGACCCCAGGAGAGTGCGAGTGTTCGGCGGTACTAAACGCAGCGGGAGCCCAGCAGAGTGCGAGAGTTTGGCAGGATTAAACACAGTGGGATCCCAGGAGAGCTTGAGATTTCGGCAGTCGAAAACACAGCGGGTGCTCAGGACAGTGCGAGAATTCAGCGGTACAATACACAGCAGGAGCCCAGGAGTGCCCGAGTGTTCGGCGGTAATAAACACAGCGGAAACCCAGGAGAGCGCGAGAGTTCGGCGTTACTAAACACAGCGGAAGCCCAGGAGTGCGGGAGACTTCTGCGGTACAATATACAGCAGGAACCCAAGAGAGCGTGAGAGTTCGGCAGTACAAAAGACGGCGGGAGACGAGGGGAGCGCGAGAGTTCGGCGGTACTAAACACAGCGGGAGCCCAGGAGAGCTTGAGAGTTCGGTGGTACTAAACACAGCGGGAGCTCAGGAGAGCGCGAGAGTTCAGCGGTACAATACACAGCGGGAGACGAGGAGAGTGCGAGAGTTCGGAGGTACTAAATACAGCAGAAGCCAAGGAGAGCGCGAGAGTTCGGCGGTACTAAACACAGTGGGAGACCAGGAGAGTGCAAGAGTTCGGCGGTACTAAACACAGTGGGAGACCAGGAGAGTGCGAGAGTTCGGTGGTACTAAACACAGCGGGAGACCAGGAGAGAGCGTGAGTTCGGCGGTACTATACACAGCGGGAGTCCAGGAGAGTGCGAGAGTTCGGTGGTACTAAACACAGCAGGAGCCCAGGATAGTGGGAGAGTTCGGCGGTACTATATAGAGCAGGAGCCCAATAGAGCGCGAGTGTTTGGCAGTACAAAACACAGTGGGAGCTCAGGAGAGCGTGTGAGATCAACGGTACAATACACAGTGGGAGACAAAGGGAACACAAGAGTTTGGTGGCACTAAACACAGCGGGAGCCCAGGAGAGCGCGAGCGTTCGGCGGTACAATACACAGCGGGAGCCCAGGAGTGTGCGAGACTTCGGCGGTACTAAACAAAGCGAGAGACTAATGAGCGTGAGTGTACGGCGGTACTAAACAAAGCAAGAGCCCAGGAGAGCGCGAGAGTTCGGCGGTACTAAACACAGCGGGATCCCAGGAGAGCGCGAGAGGTTGGAGGTACTAAACTCAGCAGGAGCCCAGGAGAGTGCAAGTGTTCGGCGGTACTAAACGCAGCGGGAGACCAGGAGAGTGCAAGGGTTTGGTGGTACTAAACACAGCAGCAGCCCAGGAGAGCGTGAGAGTTCGGCGGTACAATGCACAGCGGGAGACAAGGAGAGCACGAGAGTTCGGCTGTAATAAACACAGCGGGAGCCCAGGACAGTGTGGGAGTTCGGCGGCACTAAACACAGCGTGAGCCCATGAGAGTGCGAGATTTCGGTGGTACAATACGAAGCGGGAGCCCAGGTGAGTGCGAGAGTTCAGCGGTACGAAACACAGCGCGAGCCCAGGAGAGCGCGACAGTTTGGCGTTTCTAAACACAGCGGGAGCCCAGGAGAGTGCGAGAGTTCGGCGGTACTAAACACAGCGGGGGCCCAGGACAGTGCGAGAGCTCGGCGGAACAATATACAGCAGGAGCCCAGGAGAGCGTGAGAGTTCGGTGGTACTAAACACAGCTGGAGCTCAGGAGAGCACAAGAGTTCAGTGGTACAATACACAGCGGGAGACGAGGAGAGCGCGAGAGTTCGGTGGTACAAAACACAGCAGGAGCCCAGGAGAGCGTGAGATTTCGGTGGTACTAAACACAGCGGGAGCTCAGGAGAGCACAAGAGTTCAGTGGTACAATACACAGCGGGAGACGAGGAGAGCGCGAGAGTTCGGTGTAATAAATACAACAGAAGCCAAGGAGAGCACGAGACTTCGACGGTAATAAACACAGCGGGGGACCAGGAGAGTGCAAGAGTTCAGCAGTACTAAACACAGTGGGAGACCAGGAGAGTGCGAGAGTTCGGCGGGATTAAACAGAGCGGGAGCCCAGGAGAGTGCAATAGTTCGGCAGTACTAATCACATCGGGAACCCAGGAGAGCGTGAGATTTCGGCAGTCGAAAACACAGCGGGAGCTCAGGAGAGCGCGAGAGTTCGGCGGTACAATACATAGCAGGAGCCCAGGAGTGCCCGAGAGTTCGGCCCTAATAAACACAGCAGAAGCCCAGGAGAGCGCGAGAGTTCGGCGGTACTAAACACAGCGGGAGCCCAGGAGTGCGGGAGACTTCTGCGGTACAATATACAGGAGGAACCCAAGAGAGCGTGAGAGTTCGGCGGTACAAAACACGGCGGGAGCTCATGAGAGTGCGAGAGTTCAGCGGTACAATACACAGTGGAAGACCAGGGGAACATGAGAGTTTGCTGCCTCTAAACACAGCGGGAGCCCAGGAGAGCGCGAGCGTCTGGCGGTACAATACACAGCGGGAGCCCAGGAGAGTGCGAGACTTCGGCGGTACTAAACACAGCGGGAGACCAGGACAGCGCAAGAGTTCGGTGGTACTAAACACAGCGGGAGACCAGGAGAGTGCGAGAGTTCGGTGGTACAAAACACAGTGGGAGACCAGGAGAGTGCGAGAGTTCGGTGGTACTAAACGCAGCGGGAGAACAGGAGAGTGCGAGAGTTTGGCGGTACTAAGCAGAGCGGGAGACCAGGAGAGTGCGAGCCTTCGGTGGTACTAAACACTGCGGGAGCCCAGGATAGCGGGAGAGTTCAGCGGTACAATATACTGCAGGAGCCCAAGAGAGTGCGAGATTTTGGCAGTACAAAACACAGCGGGAGCTCAGGAGAGCGCGCGAGTTCAACGGTACAATACACAGTGGAAGACCAGGGGAACATGAGAGTTTGCTGGCTCTAAACACAGCGGGAGCCCAGGAGAGCGCGAGCGTTCGGCAGTACAATTCACAGCGGGAGCCCAGGAGAGTGCGAGACTTCGGCGGTAATAAACACAGCGAGAGACTAGTGAGCGTGAGAGTATGGCGGTGCTAAACACAGCGAGAGCCCAGGAGCGCGCGAGAGTTCAGCGGTACTAAACACAGCGGGAGCACAGGAGAGCGCAAGAGGTCGGAGGTACTAAGCGCAGCGGGAGCCGAGGATAGTGCGAGTGTTCGGTGGTACTAAATGCAGCGGGAGTCCAGGAGAGTGCAAGAGTTCGGTGGTACTAAACACAGCGGGAGACCAGGAGCGTGCAAGAGTTCAGCGGTACTAAATGCAGCGGGAGCCCAGGAGCGTGCAAGAGTTCGGCGGTACTAAACACAGTGTGAGACCAGGAGAGTGCGAGAGTTCGGTGGTACTAAACACAGCGGGAGACCAGGAGAGTGCGAGAGTTCGGCGGTACTAAACACAGCGGGAGACCAGGAGAGTGCGAGAGTTCGGCAGTACTAAACACAGCGGGAGACCAGGAGAGCGCAAGAGTTCGGAGGTACTAAACACAGCGTGAGACCAGGAGAGCGCGAGAGTTCGGTGGTACTAAACACAGCGGGAGACCAGGAGAGTGCGAGAGTTCGGCAGTACTAAACACAGCGGGAGACCAGGAGAGCGCGAGAGTTCGGAGGTACTAAACACAGCGTGAGCCCAGGATAGTGGGAGAGTTCGGCGGTACAATATACAGCAGGAGCCCAAGAGAGCGCGAGTGTTTGGCAGCACAAAACACAGCGGGAGCTCAGGAGAGCGCATGGAATCAACGGTACAATACACAGTGGGATACAAAGGGAACACGAGAGTTTGGCGGCACTAAACACAGCGGGAGCCCAGGAGAGTGCGAGAGGTTGGAGGTACTAAACACAGCGGGAGCCCAGGAGAGCGCGAGAGGTTGGAGGTACTAAACACAGCGGGAGCCCAGGAGAGCGCGAGAGGTTGGAGGTACTAAACACAGCGGGAGCCCAGGAGAGCGCGAGAGGTTGGGGGTACTAAACACAGCAGGAGCCCAGGAGAGCGCGAGAGGTTGGAGGTACTAAACACAATGGGAGTCCAGGAGAGTGCGAGTGTTCGGTGGTACAATGCACAGCGGGAGACAAGGAGAGCACGAGAGTTCGGCTGTAATAAACACAGCGGGAACCCATGAGAGTGCGAGATTTCGGTGGTACAATACGCAGCGGCAGCCCAGGTGAGTGCGAGAGTTCGGCGGTACTAAACACAGCACGAGCCCAGGATAGCGCGAGAGTTTGGCGTTATGAAACACAGCGGGAGCCCAGGAGAGTGCGAGAGTTCGGCGGTACTAAACACAGCGGGAGCCCAGGACAGTGCGAGTGCTCGGCGGTACAATATACAGCAGGAGCCCAGGAGAGAGCAAGAGTTCGGCGGTACAATATACAGCAGGAGCCCAGGAGAGCGCGAGAGTTCGGCAGTACAAAACACAGCAGGAGCTCAGGAGAGTGCGAGAGTTCGGCGGAACTAAACACAGCCGGCAACGAGGAGAGTGCGAAAGTTCAGCGGAAATAAACACAGTGGGACACCAGGAGAGCGGGAGAGTTCGGCGGTACTATACACAGCGGGAGCCCAGGAGAGTGCGAGAATTCGGCGGTACTAAACGCAGCGGGAGGCCAGGAGAGTGCGAGAGTTCGGCGGGACAATACACAGCAGGAGACCAGGAGTGCCCGAGAGTTCGGCGGTAATAAACACAGCGGAAGCACATGAGTGCGGGAGAGTTCGGTGGTACTAAACACAACGGGAGCTCATGAGAGTGCGAGAGTTCAGCGGTACAATACACAGCGGGAGACGAGGAGAGCGCGAGAGTGCGGTGGTACTAAATACAGCAGAAGCCAAGGAGAGCACGAGACTTCGACGGTACTAAACACAGCGGGAGACCAGGAAAGTGCAAGAGTTCGGTGGTACTAAACACAGCGGGAGACCAGGAGAGTGCGAGAGTTCGGTGGTACAAAACACAGTGGGAGACCAGGAGAGTGCGAGAGTTCGGTGGTACTAAACGCAGCGGGAGAACAGGAGAGTGCGAGAGTTTGGCGGTACTAAGCAGAGCGGGAGACCAGGAGAGTGCGAGCCTTCGGTGGTACTAAACACTGCGGGAGCCCAGGATAGCGGGAGAGTTCAGCGGTACAATATACTGCAGGAGCCCAAGAGAGTGCGAGATTTTGGCAGTACAAAACACAGCGGGAGCTCAGGAGAGCGCGCGAGTTCAACGGTACAATACACAGTGGAAGACCAGGGGAACATGAGAGTTTGCTGGCTCTAAACACAGCGGGAGCCCAGGAGAGCGCGAGCGTTCGGCAGTACAATTCACAGCGGGAGCCCAGGAGAGTGCGAGACTTCGGCGGTAATAAACACAGCGAGAGACTAGTGAGCGTGAGAGTATGGCGGTGCTAAACACAGCGAGAGCCCAGGAGCGCGCGAGAGTTCAGCGGTACTAAACACAGCGGGAGCACAGGAGAGCGCAAGAGGTCGGAGGTACTAAGCGCAGCGGGAGCCGAGGATAGTGCGAGTGTTCGGTGGTACTAAATGCAGCGGGAGTCCAGGAGAGTGCAAGAGTTCGGTGGTACTAAACACAGCGGGAGACCAGGAGCGTGCAAGAGTTCAGCGGTACTAAATGCAGCGGGAGCCCAGGAGCGTGCAAGAGTTCGGCGGTACTAAACACAGTGTGAGACCAGGAGAGTGCGAGAGTTCGGTGGTACTAAACACAGCGGGAGACCAGGAGAGTGCGAGAGTTCGGCGGTACTAAACACAGCGGGAGACCAGGAGAGTGCGAGAGTTCGGCAGTACTAAACACAGCGGGAGACCAGGAGAGCGCAAGAGTTCGGAGGTACTAAACACAGCGTGAGACCAGGAGAGCGCGAGAGTTCGGTGGTACTAAACACAGCGGGAGACCAGGAGAGTGCGAGAGTTCGGCAGTACTAAACACAGCGGGAGACCAGGAGAGCGCGAGAGTTCGGAGGTACTAAACACAGCGTGAGCCCAGGATAGTGGGAGAGTTCGGCGGTACAATATACAGCAGGAGCCCAAGAGAGCGCGAGTGTTTGGCAGCACAAAACACAGCGGGAGCTCAGGAGAGCGCATGGAATCAACGGTACAATACACAGTGGGATACAAAGGGAACACGAGAGTTTGGCGGCACTAAACACAGCGGGAGCCCAGGAGAGTGCGAGAGGTTGGAGGTACTAAACACAGCGGGAGCCCAGGAGAGCGCGAGAGGTTGGAGGTACTAAACACAGCGGGAGCCCAGGAGAGCGCGAGAGGTTGGAGGTACTAAACACAGCGGGAGCCCAGGAGAGCGCGAGAGGTTGGGGGTACTAAACACAGCAGGAGCCCAGGAGAGCGCGAGAGGTTGGAGGTACTAAACACAATGGGAGTCCAGGAGAGTGCGAGTGTTCGGTGGTACAATGCACAGCGGGAGACAAGGAGAGCACGAGAGTTCGGCTGTAATAAACACAGCGGGAACCCATGAGAGTGCGAGATTTCGGTGGTACAATACGCAGCGGCAGCCCAGGTGAGTGCGAGAGTTCGGCGGTACTAAACACAGCACGAGCCCAGGATAGCGCGAGAGTTTGGCGTTATGAAACACAGCGGGAGCCCAGGAGAGTGCGAGAGTTCGGCGGTACTAAACACAGCGGGAGCCCAGGACAGTGCGAGTGCTCGGCGGTACAATATACAGCAGGAGCCCAGGAGAGAGCAAGAGTTCGGCGGTACAATATACAGCAGGAGCCCAGGAGAGCGCGAGAGTTCGGCAGTACAAAACACAGCAGGAGCTCAGGAGAGTGCGAGAGTTCGGCGGAACTAAACACAGCCGGCAACGAGGAGAGTGCGAAAGTTCGGCGGAAATAAACACAGTGGGACACCAGGAGAGCGGGAGAGTTCGGCGGTACTATACACAGCGGGAGCCCAGGAGAGTGCGAGAATTCGGCGGTACTAAATGCAGCGGGAGGCCAGGAGAGTGCGAGAGTTCGGCGGGACAATACACAGCAGGAGACCAGGAGTGCCCGAGAGTTCGGCGGTAATAAACACAGCGGAAGCACATGATTGCGGGAGAGTTCGGTGGTACTAAACACAACGGGAGCTCATGAGAGTGCGAGAGTTCAGCGGTACAATACACAGCGGGAGACGAGGAGAGCGCGAGAGTGCGGTGGTACTAAATACAGCAGAAGCCAAGGAGAGCACGAGACTTCGACGGTACTAAACACAGCGGGAGACCAGGAAAGTGCAAGAGTTCAGCAGTACTAAACACAGCGGGAGACCAGGAGAGTGCGAGAGTTCGGCGGGATTAAACACAGCGGGAGCCCAGGAGAGTGCGATAGTTCGGCAGTACTAACCACAGCGGGATCCCAGGAGAGCGTGAGATTTCGGCTGTCGAAAACGCAGCGGGAGCTCAGGAGAGCGCGAGAGTTCGGCGGTACAATACACAGCAGGAGCCCAGGAGTGCCCGAGAGTTCGGCGGTAATAAACACAGCGGAAGCCCAGGAGAACGCGAGAGTTCGGCGGTACTAAACACAGCGGAAGCCCAGGAGTGCGGGAGACTTCTGCGGTATAATATACAGCAGGAACCCAGGAGAGCGTGAGAGTTCGGCGGTTCAAAACATGGCGGGAGCTCAGGAGAGTGCGAGAGTTCAGCGGTACAATACACAGCGGGAGACAAGGAGAGCGCGAGAGTTCGGCGGTACTAATCACAGCGGGAGACCAGGAGAGTGCGAGAGTTCGGCGGTACTAAATAGAGCGGGAGACCAGGAGAGTGCGAGAGTTCGGTGGTACTAAACACAGAGGGAGAACAGGAGAGTGCGAGAGTTTGGCGGTACTAAACACAGCGGGAGACCAGGAGAGTGCGAGACTTTGGTGGTACTAAACGCAGCGGGAGCCCAGGATAGCAGGAGAGTTCAGCGGTACAATATACAGCAGGAGCCCAAGAGAGCGCGAGAGTTTGGCAGTACAAAACAGAGCGGTAGCTCAGGAGAGCGCATGAGTTCAACGGTACAATAAACAGTGGAAGACCAGGGGAACATGAGAGTTTGCCAGCTCTAAACAGAGCGGGTGCCCAGGAGAGAGCGAGCGTTCGGCGGTACAATACACAGCGGGAGCCCAGGAGAGTGCAAGACTTCGGCGGTACTAAACACAGCGAGAGACTAGTGAGCGTGAGAGTACGGCGGTACTAAACACAGCGAGAGCCCAGGAGAGTGCGAGAGTTCGGCGGTACTAAACACAGCGGGAGCCCAGGAGACTGCGAGATTTTGGCGGCACTAAACACAGCGGCAGCCGAGGAAAGTGTGAGAGTTCGGCGGTACAATACACAGTGGGAGACAAGGAGAGCACAAGAGTTCGGCGGTAATAAACACAGCGGGAGCCCAGGACAGTGCGAGAGTTCGGCGGTACTAAACACAACGGGAGACCAGGAGAGTGCAAGAGTTCGGTGGTACTAAACACAGCGGGAGACCAGGAGAGTGCTAGAGGTCGGCGGTACTAAACACAGCGGGAGACCAGGAGCGTGCGAGAGTTTGGTGGTACTAAACACAGCGGGAGCCCAGGATAGCGGGAGAGTTCGGCGGTACAATATACAGCAGGAGCCCAAGAGAGCGTGAGTGTTTGGCAGTACAAAACACAGCGGGAGCTCAGGAGAGCGCATGAGTTCAATGGTACAATACACAGTGGGAGACAAGGGGAACACGAGAGTTTGGCGGCACTAAACACAGCGGGAGCCCAGGAGAGTGCGAGCGATCGGCGGTACAATACACAGCGGGAGCCCAGGAGAGTGCGAGACTTCGGCGGAACTTAACACAGCGAGAGCCCAGGAGAGCGCGAGATTTCGGCCGTACTAAACACAGCGGGAGCCCAGGAGAGCGCGAGAGGTTGGAGGTTCTAACAAGCGGGAGCCCAGGAGAGTGCGAGTGTTCGGCGGTACTAAACACAGCGGGAGGCCAGGAGAGTGCAAGAGTTTGGCGGTGCTAAACACAGCAGCAGCCCAGGAGAGCGTGAGAGTTCGGCAGTACAATGCACAGCGGGAGACAAGGAGAGCACGAGAGTTCGGTGGTACTAAACACAGCGGGAGCCCATGAGAGTGCGAGATTTCGGTGGTACAATACGCAGCGGGAGCCCAGGTGAGTGCAAGAGTTTGGCGGTACTAAACACAGCATGAGCCCAGGAGAGCGCGAGTGTTTGGCGTTACTAAACACAGTGGGAGCCCAGGAGAGTGCGAGAGTTCGGCGATACTAAACACAGCGGGAGCCCAGGACAGTGCGAGAGCTCGGTGGTACAATATACTGCAGGAGCCCAGGAGAGCGCGAGAGTTTGGCGTTACTAAACACAGCGGGAGCCCAGGAGAGTGTGAGAGCTCGGCGGTACTAAACACAGTGGGAGCCCAGGACAGTGCGAGAGCTTGGCGGTACAATATACTGCAGGAGCCCAGGAGAACGCGAGAGTTCGGCGGTACAAAACACAGCAGTAGCCCAGGAGAGCGTGAGAGTTCGGCGGTACAAAACACAGCCGGAGCCCAGGAGAGTGCGAGAGTTTGGCGGTGCTAAACACAGCGGGCGACCAGGAGAGCGCGAGAGTTTGGTGTTACTAAACACAGTGGGAGCCCAGGAGAGCGTGAGAGTTCGGTGGGACTAAATACAGCGGGAGCTCAGGAGAGCGCGAGAGTTCAGCGGGACAATACACAGCGGGAGACGAGGAGAGCGCGAGACTTCGGCGGTCCTAAACACAGCGGGAGACCAGGAGAGTGCAAGAGTTCGGCAGTGCTAAATACAGCGGGAGACAAGGAGAGTGCGAAAGTTCGGCGGGATTAAACACAGCAGGAGCCCAGGAGAGCGTGAGATATTGGCAGTCGAAAACACAGCGGGAGCTCAAGAGAGCGCGAGAGTTCGGCGGTACAATAAACAGCAGGAGCCCAGCAGTGCCCGAGAGTTTGGCGGTAATAAACACAGTGGAAACCCAGGAGAGCAGGAGAGTTCGGCCGTACTAAACACAGCGGAAGCCCAGGAGTGCGGGAGACTTCTGCAGTACAACATACAGCAGGAACCCAGGAGAGCGTGAGAGTTCGGCGGTACAAAACACGACGGAAGCTCACGAGAGTGCGAGAGTTCAGCGGTGCAATACACAGCGGGAGACGAGGAGAGCGCGCGAGTTCGGCGGTACTAAATACAGCAGAAGCCAAGGAAAGCGAGAGTTCGGCGGTACTAAGCACAGCGGGAGACCAGGAGAGTGCGAGAGTTCGGTGGTACTAAACAAAGCAGGAGCCCAGGAGAGCGCGAGAGTTTGGCGGTACTAAACACAGTGGGAGACCAGGAGAGTGCGAGAGTTCGGTGGTACAAAATGCAGCGCGAGACCAGGAGAGTGCGAGAGTTCGGCGGTACTAAACACAGCGGGAGATCAGGAGATTGCGAGACTTCGGTGGTACTAAACACAGCGGGAGCCCAGGATAGCGGGAGAGTTCAGCGGTACAATATACAGCAGGAGCCCAAGAGAGTGCGAGTGTTCGGCGGTACTAAACGCAGCGGGAGCCCAGGAGAGTGCGAGAGTTCAGTGGAATTAAACACAGCGGGAAGCAAGGAGAGCGTGAGAGTTCAGTGGTAGTAAAAACAGCGGAGCTCAGGAGAGCGCGAGAGTTCAGCTGTACAAAACACAGCAGAAGCCAAGGAGAGCATGAGAGTTCGGCGGTACTAAACATAGCGGGAGCCCAGGAGAGTGCGAGAGTTCAGCGGTACTAAACACAGCGGGCGACCAGGAGAGTGTGAGAGTTCAGCGGTACGAAACACAGCGGGAGACCAGGAGAGTGCGAGAGTTCGGCGGTGCTAAACACAGCGGGCGACCAGGAGAGCGCGAGAGTTTGGTGGTAATAAACACAGCGGGGGCCCATTAGTTTGGGAGAGTTCGGCGATACAATATACAACAGCAGCCCAGGAGAGCGCGAGATTTCGGTGTTACAAAACACAGCGGGAGCTCAAGAGAGCGTGAGAGTTCAGCGCTAAAATACACAGTGGGAGACGAAAAGAGCGCGAGAGTTTGGCGGTACTAAACAAAGCAGGAGCCCAGGAGAGTGCGAGAGTTTGGCGGTACAAAACACAGCGGGAGCCCAGGAGAGTGCGAGAGGTCAGAGGCACTATACAGCGTGGAGCCCAGGAGAGTGCGAGTGTTCGGTGGTACTAAACGCAGCGGGAGCCCAGGAGAGTGCGAGAGTTCGGCGGTACTAAACACAGCGGCAGCCCAGGAGTGCGTGAGATTTCGGCGGTACAATACACAGTGGGAGGCAAGGAGAGCGCGAGAGTTCAGTGGTAGTAAACACAGCGGAGCTCAGGAGAGCGCGAGAGTTCAGCGGTACAATACACAGCGGGAGACGAGGAGAGCGCGAGAGTTCGGTGGTACTAAATACAGCAGAAGCCAAGGAGAGCGTGAGAGTTCGGCAGCACTAAACATAGCGGGAGCCCAGGAGAGTGTGAGAGTTCGGTGGTACTAAACACAGCGGGAGACCAGCAGAGTGCGAGAGTTCGGTGGTACAATATACAGCAGGAGCTCAAGAGAGCGCGAGAGTTTGGCGGTAACAAACACAGTGGGACCTCAGGAGAGCGCGTGAGTTCAGCGGTACAATCCACAGTGGGAGACCAGGGGAGCACGAGAGTTTGGCGGCTCTAAACACAGCGGAGGCCCAGGAGAGTGCGAGACTTCAGCGGTACTAAACACAGCGAGAGACTAGTGAGCGTGAGATTACGGCGATACTAAACACAGCGAGAGCCCAGGAGAGCACGAGAGTTCGGCGGTACTAAACACAGCGGGAGCCCAGGAGAGCGCGAGAAGTCGGAGGTACTAAACACAGCGGGACACAAGGAGAGTGCGAGTGTTCGGCGGTACTAAACGCAGTGGGAGACCAGGAGAGTGCGAGAGCTTGGCGGGATTAAACACAGCGGGAGCCCAGGAGAGTGCAATAGTTCGGCAGTACTAACCACAGCGGCATCCCAGGAGAGCGTGAGATTTCGGCAGTCGGAAACACAGTGGGAGCTCAGGAGAGCGCGAGAGTTCGGCGGTACAATACACAGCAGGAGCTCAGGAATGCCCGAGAGTTCGGCGGTAATAAACACAGCGGAAGCCCAGGAGAGCGCGAGAGTTCGGCGGTACAATACACAGCAGGAGCTCAGGAATGCCCGAGAGTTCGGCGGTAATAAACACAGCGGAAGCCCAGGAGAGCGTGAGAGTTCGGCGGTACAATACACAGCAGGAGCCCAGGAGTGCCGGAGAGTTCGGCGGTAATAAACTCAGTGGAAGCCCAAGAGAGCGCAAGAGTTCGGCGGTGCTAAACACAGCGGAAGCACAGTAGTGCGGGAGACTTCTACGGTACAATATACAGCAGGAACCCAGGAGAGCGTGAGAGATCGGCGGTACAAAACACAGCGGGAGCTCACGAGAGTGCGATAGTTCAGCGGTACAATACACAGCGGGAGATGAGGAGAGCGCGAGAGTTTGGTGGTACTAAATACAGCGGGAGACAAGGAGAGTGCGAGATTTCAGCGGGATTAAACACAGCGGGAGCCCAGGAGAGCTGAGATTTCGGCAGTGAAAAACACAGCGGGAGCTCAGGAGAGCGCGAGAGTTCGGCGGTACAATACACAGCAGGAGCCCAGGAGTGCCCGAGAGTTCGGCGGTAATAAACACAGTGGAAACCCAGGGGAGCAGGAGAGTTCGGCCGTACTAAACAAAGCGGAAGCCCAGGAGTGCGGGAGACTTCTGCGGTACAATATACAGCAGGAACCCAGGAGAGCATGAGAGATCGGCGGTACAAAACACGACGGGAGCTCACGAGAGTGCGAGAGTTCAGTGGTACAATACACAGCGGGAGACGAGGAGAGCGCGAGAGTTCGGTGGTATTAAATACAGCAGAAGCCAAGGAAAGCGAGAGTTCGGCGGTACTAAACACAGCGGGAGACCAGGAGAGTGCGAGAGTTCGGCGGTACTGAACACAGCGGGAGTCCAGGAGAGTGCAAGAGTTCGGTGGTACTAAACACAACGGGAGACCAGGAGATTGCGAGACTTCGGTGGTACTAAACACAGCGGGAGACCAGGAGAGTGCGAGAGTTCGGCGGTACTGAACACAGCGGGAGTCCAGGAGAGTGCAAGAGTTCGGTGGTACTAAACACTACGGGAGACCAGGAGAGTGCGAGAGTTCGGCGGTACTAAACACAGCAGGAGATCAGGAGAGTGCGAGACTTCGGTGGTACTAAACACAGCGGGAGCCCAGGATAGCGGGAGAGTTCAGCGGTACAATATACAGCAGGAGCCCAAGAGAGTGCGAGTGTTCGGCGGTACAAAACGCAGCAGGAGCCCAGGAGAGTGCGAGAGTTCAGTGGAATTAAACACAGCGGGAGGCAAGGAGAGCGTGAGAGTTCAGTGGTAGTAAAAACAGTGGAGCTCAGGAGAGCGCGAGAGTTCAGCGGTACAAAACACAGCAGAAGCCAAGGAGAGCATGAGAGTTCGGCGGTACTAAACATAGCGGGAGCCCAGGAGATTGCGAGAGTTCAGCGGTACGAAACACAGCGGGAGACCAGGAGAGTGCGAGAGTTCGGTGGCACTAAACACAGCGGGAGACCAGGAGAGTGCGAGAGTTCGGCGTTGCTAAACACAGCGGGCGACCAGGAGAGCGCAAGAGTTTGGTGGTAATAAACACAGCGGGGGCCCATTAGTTCAGGAGAGTTCGGCGATACAATATACAACAGCAGCCCAGGAGAGCGCGAGATTTCGGTGTTACAAAACATAGCGGGAGCTCAGGAGAGCATGAGAGTTCAGCGCTAAAATACACAGCGGGAGACGAAATGATCGCGAGAGTTTGGCGGTACTAAACAAAGCAGGAGCCCAGGAGAGTGCGAGAGTTTGGCGGTACAAAACACAGCGGGAGCCCAGGAGAGTGCGAGAGGTCAGAGGTACTATACACCGTGGAGCCCAGGAGAGTGTGAGTGTTCGGCGGTACTAAACTCAGCGGGAGCCCAGGAGAGTGCGAGAGTTCGGCGGTACTAAACACAGCGGCAGCCCAGGAGTGCTTGAGAGTTCGGCGGTACAATACACAGTGGGAGGCAAGGAGAGCGCGAGAGTTCAGTTGTAGTAAACACAGCGGAGCACAGGAGAGCGCGAGAGTTCAGCGGTACAATACACAGCGGGAGACGAGGAGAGCGCGAGAGTTCGGTGGTACTAAATACAGCAGAAGCCAAGGAGAGCACGAGAGTTCGGCAGTACTAAACACAGCGGGAGCCCAGGAGAGTGCGAGAGTTCGGTGGTACTAAACACAGCGGGAGACCAGGAGAGTGCGAGAGTTCGGTGGTACTAAGCACAGCGGGAGACCAGGAGAGTGCGAGAGTTCGGCGGTACTAAACACAGCGGGAGATCAGGAGAGTGCGAGACTTCGTTGGTACTAAACACAGCGGGAGCCCATGATAGCGGGAGAGTTCAGCGGTACAATATACAGCAGGAGCCCAAGAGAGTGCGAGTGTTCGGCGGTACTAAACGCAGGGGGAGCTCAGGAGAGTGCGAGAGTTCAGTGGATTTAAACACAGCGAGGGACAAGTGAGCGTGAGAGTACGGTGGTACTAAACACAGCGAGAGCCCAGGAGAGAGCGAGAGTTTGGCGGTACCAAACACAGCGGGAGCCCAGGAGAGCGCGAGAGGTCGGAGGTGCTATACACAGCGGGAGCCCAGGAGATTGCGAGTGTTCGGCGGTAATAAATGCAGCGGGAGCCCAGGAGAGTGCGAGAGTTCGGCAGTACTAAACACAGCGGCAGCCCAGGAGAGTGCGAGATTTCGGCGGTACTAATTACAGTGGCAGCCCAGGAGAGTGTGAGAGTTCGGCGGTACAACACACAGCGGGAGGCAAGGAGAGCACGAGAGTTCGGCAGTAATAAACACAGCGGGAGCCCAGGACAGCGCGAGAGTTCGGCGGTACTAAACACAGCGGGAGCCCATGAGAGTGTGAGATTTCGGTGGTACAATACGCAGCGGGAGACCAGGTGAGTGCGATAGTTTGGCGGTACTAAACACAGCGCGAGCCCAGGAAAGCGCGAGAGATTGGCGTTACTAAACACAGCAGGTTCCCCGAAGAGTGTGAGAGTTCAGTGGTACTAAACACAGCGGGAGCCCAGGATTGCGCGAGAGTACGGCGGTAATAAACACAGCAGGAGCTCAGGAGAGTGCGAGAGTTCAGCGGAAATAAACACAGCGGGAGACCAGGAGAGCGCGCGAGTTCGGCGGTACAATACACAGCGGGAACCCAGGAGAGTGCGAGGGTTCGGCGGTGCTAAACACAGCGGGCAACCAGGAGAGCGCGAGAGTTCGGCGGTACTGAACACAGCGGGGGCCCATTAGTTCGGGAGAGTTTGGCGATACAATATACAGCAGCAGCCCAGGAGAGCGCAAGATTTCGGCGGTACAAAACACAGTGGGAGCCCAGGAGAGTGCGAGAGGTCAGAAGTACTAAACACAACGGGAGCCCAGGAGAGTGCGAGAGTTTGGCGGAACTAAACACAGCGGCAGCCCAGGAAACCGTGAGAGTTCGGCGGAATAATACATAGCAGGAGGCAAGGAGAGCGCGAGAGTTCAGTGGTAGTAAACACAGCGGGAGCTCAGGAGAGCGCGAGAGTTCAGCAGTACAATACACAGCGGGAGACGAGGAGAGCGTGAGAGTTTGGTGGTACAAAATACAGCAGAAGCCAAGGAGAGCGCGAGAGTTCGGTGGTACTAAGCATAGCGGGAGCCCAGGAGAGTGCGAGACTTCAGCGGTACTAAACACAGCGGGAAACCAGGAGAGTGCGAGGCTTCGGCGGTACTAAACACAGCGGGAGACCAAGAGAGTGCGAGAGTTCGGCGGTACTAAACACAGCGGGAGACAAAGAGAGTGTGAGAGTTCGGTGGTACTAAACACAGCGGGAGCCCAGGATAGCGGGAGAGTTCTGCGGTACAATATACAGCAGGAGCAAAAGAGAGTGTGAGTGTTTGGCGGTACAAAGCACAGCTGGAGCTCAGCAGAGTGTGTGAGTTCAGCGGTACAATACACAGTGGGAGACCAGGGGAGCACGAGAGTTTGGCGGCACTAAACACAGCGGGAGCCCAGGAGAGCGCGTGCGTTCGGCGGTGCAATACACAGCGGGAGCCCAGGAGAGGGCGAGACTTCGGCGATTCTAAACAAAGCGAGAGACTAGTGAGCGTGAGAGTACAGCGATACTAAACACAGCGGGAGCCCAGGAGAGCGTGAGAATCGGAGGTACTAAACACAGCGGGACCCCGGGAGAGTGCGAGTGTTCGGCAGTACTAAACGCAGCGGGAGACCAGGAGAGTGCGAGAGTTCGGCGGGATTAAACACAACGGGAGCCCAGGAGAGTGCGATAGTTCGGCAGTACTTACCACAGCGGGATCCTCGGAGAGTGTGAGATTTCGGCAGTCGAAATCACAGCCGGAGCTCAGGAGAGCGCGAGAGTTTTGTGGTACAATACACAGCAGGAGCCCAGGAGCGCCCGAGAGTTCGGCGGTAATAAACACAGCGGAAGGCCAGCATAGCACGAGAGTTCAGCGGTACTAAACACAGCAGAAACCCAGGAGTGCGGGAGACTACTGCGGTACAATATACAGCAGGAACCCAGGAGAGCATGACAGTTCGGCGGTACAAAACACGGCGGGAGCTCACGAGAGTGCGAGAGTTCAGCGGTACAATACACAGCGGGAGACGAGGAAAGCGCGAGAGTTCGGTGGTACAAATACAGCAGAAGCCAAGGAGAGCACGAGACTTCGGCGGTACTAAACACAACGGGAGACCAGGAGAGTGCAGGAGTTCGGCGGTACTAAACACAGCGGGAGAGCAGGAGAGTGTGAGAATTCGGCGGTACTAAACACAGTGGGAGACCAGGAGAGTGCGAGAGTTCGGCGGTAAAATATACAGCAGGAGCCCAAGAGAGCGCGAGTGTTGGGCAGTACAAAACACAGCTGGCGCAAAGGAGAGCGCGTGAGTTCAGCGGTACAATACACAGTGGGAGACCAGGGGAGCACAAGAGTTTGGCGGCACTAAACTCAGCGGGAGCCCAGGAGAGTGCGAGACTTCGGCGGTACTAAACACAGTGAGAGACTAGTGAGCGTGTGAGTACGGCGATACTAAACACAGCGAGAGCCCAGGAGAGAGTGAGAGTTCAGTGGTACTAAACCCAGCGGGAGCCCAGGAGAGTGCGAGAGTTCGGCGGTACTAAACACAGTGCGAGCCCCAGGAGAGCGCGAGAGTTCGGCGGTACTAAACACAGCGGGAGCCCAGGATAGAGTGAGATTTTGAGGTTACTAAACACAGCGGGAGCCCAGGAGAGTGTGAGAGTTCGGTGGTACTAAACACAGCGGGAGCCCAGGAGAGTGCCAGAGGCGGCGGTACTAAACACAGTGCGAGCCCAGGAGAGCGCGAGAGTTTGGCGTTACTAAACACAGCGGGAGCCCAGGAGAGTGTGAGAGTTCGGTGGTACTAAACACAGCGAGAGCCCAGGAGGGTGCGAGAGTTCGGCGGTACTAAACACAGCAGAAGCCCAGGACAGTGCGAGAGCTCGGCGGTACAATATACAGCAGGAGCTCAGGAGAGTGCGAGAGTTCGGCGGAACTAAACACAGCCGGAGATGAGGAGAGTGCGAGAGTTCGGCGGAAATAAACACAGCGGGAGTCCAGGAAATCACGAGAGTTCGGCAGTACAATACACAGCGGTAGCCCAGGAGAGTGCGAGAGTTCGGCGGTGCTAAACACAGCGGGCGACCAGGAGAGCGCGAGAGTTCGGCGGTACTATACGCAGTGGGGGCCCATTAGTTCGGGAGAGTTCGGCGATACAATATACAGCAGCAGCCCCGGAGAGCGCGAGATTTCGGTGTTACATAACACAGCGGGAGCTCAGGAGAGCGTGATAGTTCAGCGCTAAAATACACAGCGGGAGACGAGGAGAGCGCGAGAGTTCAGCGGTAGTAAACACAGCAGGAGCCCAGGAGAGTGTGAGAGTTTGGCGGTACTAAACACAGCGGGAGCCCAGGAGAGTGTTTGAGGTCGGAGGTACTAAACACATCGGGATCCCAGGAGAGTGCGAGTGTTCGGCGGTACTAAACGCAGCGGCAGCCCAGGAGAGCGTGAGAGTTCGGCGGTACAATACACAGCGGAAGACACGGAGAGCACGAGATTTCGGCGGTAATAAACACAGCGGGAGCCCAGGATAGCATGAGATTTCGGCGGTACTAAAAACAGCGGGAGCCCAGGAGAGTGCGAGATTTCGGTGGTACAATACGCAGCGGGAGCCCAGGAGAGTGCGAGAGTTCGGTGGTACTAAACACAGCGCGAGCCCAGGAGAGCGCGAGATTTTGGCGTTACTAAACACTGTGGGAGCCCAGGAGAGTGTGAGAGTTCGGCGGTACGAAACACAGCGGGAGCCCAGGAGAGCGTGAGCGTTCGGCGGTACGATACACAGCGGGAGCCCAGGAGAGCGCGAGACTTCGGCGGTACTAAACACAGCGGGACACCAGGAGAGCACGAGAGTTCAGCGGTACTAAACACAGCGGGAGCCCAGGAGAGCGCGAGACTTCGGCGGTACTAAACACAGCGGGACACCAGGAGAGCACGAGAGTTCAGCGGTACTAAACACAGCGGGAGACCAAGAGAGAGCGAGAGTTCGGCGGTATAAACACAGCAGCAGACCAGGAGAGAGCGAGTGTTCGACGGTACTAAACACAGCGGGATCCCAGGAGAGTGCGAGAGTTCGGCGGTACTAAATACAGCGGCAGCCCAGGAGAGCGTGAGAGTTCAGCGGTACAGTACACAACGGGAGACAAGGAGAGTTCTGTATGTACCTTTAAGAGAAGAACTGATTCTATACTGCAGTACCGGCAGTGACCACCCCTGTATATAAAGCCATAGCAGGCTTCTGTACTTCAGTCTAAAGTTACCCTCTGTTCCAGCATTTCCTGCCTGTGCAGCTGCCTCAGTCAGCAGGAGGAGAAGGAGCAGACAAACCAGGAGAGTGGAGAGTGTAAAGTGGTGGTCTCCTGACCAGGAAGAGGAGGATATCGTTAGACCACCACCACCTCCACCTCCACCATCATTACAGCAACTGAGGTGCCTGGAGAGAGAGGACAGAGGAGGAGAAGGAGAAGGGAGGCCAGCAACAACACCAACCAGGGGAGAGGCCTTTCCCATTACTGCCTCCCCAAATTGGCCTCCATTCCAGGAGAGAGGGGAGAGAAACAACCAACAACTACCAACTGTTTGGAAGGAGGGAAGAACAACAGCATCTTTCAGGTGGGTGTTATTTGGTGCACTCTCCCAAAGACTTTGTATTTTAGGTGGGGGGAGAAAAGAAGAAAAAAGGGCCGGATCATCAAGGGGTTTGTGTGTGTGTGCGTGTGGCTCTTGTAAAACACTGGGCCACACACACCACTAATTAAGCACCCCTTCCTATTGCCTGACCTGGGATAGCTGGAGCTGCCTCGGTGATCAGCCCAATTGTACATTGTTAAGACCTGGTGTGGGACTGAGCCTGGGGTGTCTCCAGCTTTCCCAGGTGAAGACATCTTCTCCCCCTGCTAGAAGACCACCTTCAAAGACTTTAATTTTTCATCGGAGAGTGCACCCCTGCCGACACCCACCCACCCACCATCCTGAATGGTGACCCTGACTTTGCGGCCTCCCTCCTTCCCAACCCCCCTCTCTCTCTCGCTTTGTCTTTCTCTGCCTTTCTCTCTGAGGCACCTCATTTCATCTTTAATTATTAATTGCCTATTGAGCAGAGGGGAGAAGGCCCCTCTCCCAATTTCAATCAATAAGGGGGAGAGGTGTGGCTTCAATTTAAACAGCTCCCTCTGCTCAATTGAGGACCAAAAAAATACCTGACGCCACATTAACACCTTCAGGCCTGTGACTTGGGGTGAGTGTAGCCCTTTTTTAGAAAACACCCCAGAATGGCGACTGCATCTTCGCCAGTGACGGGGTCAGCCAAGACGTATGCGGGAGTGGCAGCCACAGCCACAGCTGCTCCCGCTGCTTCTGCTGCCCCGTCACCATTCAGACTAATAACAAAAAAGCTTGGGGTGAAGAGCTACACTCACCCCACTATAACCATTGAGGCCTGCGTTAAAGCCATGGCTGGGGTTGTCGGCCCCTCAGCCATCGTCGCGGCCTCAAAAATGTATGGGAAGGCTGTGTTCTTCCTGGGGTTGGAGCGGGCGGTGTCCCTGGCTGTCACCAAGGGGCTCACCGTGGGCGGGACCTTCCTGCCGGTGGACACCCTCGAGGCCACCACGCAGAGGGTGGTTATTTCGAACGTCCCGCCCTATGTTCCTGGTGAGCTCCTCCTTCCCCATCTACGTCAACTTGGGGAGGTGAGGTCGGGGATCACACCCATCCCGCTCGGCTTCCGGGAGGCCAGCCTTCGCCACGTCTTCTCCTTCCAGCACCAGCTGTTCATCCAGCTGGCGCGGGAGGAGGACACTGACGGTGCATTCATCATCCACCACGAGGGGACCGCCTATCGTGTCTTCTGGGCGTCGGACGGTGTGCGGTGCCATGCCTGCAAGGAGGTGGGGCACATCCGGAAAAACTGCCCCGCCTCCAAGGCCACCGGATCATCTCGTGCGGCCGAGGCTGGCGCCGCTGACGCTCCTCCCCCCGGATCTGCCCACGCGTCGGGAACGTCTGATGCGCGGTCGACGTCGGGGGCCGATGCCACCAAGGCCTCCGGCGGGGGGGAGGGAGCGTGTCCGGCCGGAAAGAAGGCGCGGCGGAAAAATAAACACCTTAGGGCGGGTCTCCCCGTGGATGGCCAGCCCTTGCCCCTTGAGCCCCTTACACCCGCGCTCCTCGCGGAGTTAAGCGGGGCAGACGCGAGCGGGAGGGGCCTCATGCCCGAGCCTGTGGCCGCAACCGCCGTAGCAGAAACGCCATTACCTGCGGCCGGGCTCGGGCCCGAGGAGTCCAACAAACCTGCTCCGCCGGAGGGAGCTGAGGAGGAGGCCTCTGCAGTCATGGAGGTCTCACTCGCTCCCTCCGTGCTAAAAAGAAGGCGAGACCCCCTGGAAGAGGAGGAGACCGGGAGAAGGAAGGTCCCTCCGAGCAGGGGGAGTCGTCACCCGCCGCGGGTACTGCGCCCCCACCCGCTGTCGTCATCACCAGCGATCGGCAGGGGTCGCCTGTCCCTCGGGAGGCTGAGGCAGATGTGTCTGTCCGACGCATGCCTCCCTGGGATGGGGACGAGACCCTGCCCGTGGGGGGGGTCGCGGAACAACCCGCGGCGGTAATTGAAATTGACCTTCTATCGGTGCCGTTACCCCTCGCCGGGTCGGGCGGCCTGGGGTCTGGGTCGGGCGAGCTCGAGGATAATGAGCTCGCCCAATGCGACCCGGACATCTCCCAGGGGCTGCTCATCCTGGTAGAGCTTTTAATTCAAAACCCCCCATCCGCTGGGTCGGAGGTTGGTGGCGGCGAGAAGGATGGCCCCCTGGCTGCGTCTCTGGTGCCGGACGTACTGGAGGAGCTGGGAATTGTTCTCTCCCCGGTTTCTCCGGTCGTTCCGGCGTCTGAGGCAGAGGGGAGCTCTGAACCGCCGCCGTCTTCTGGCCCAGCACCCCTAGAGGAGCCCAGGGAGAAATCCTCTGCCGCCGATCCTGGGGGTGGGATCCGGGCTGAGGCGGGGCTGGCTGGCGTGGCCGAGCCGTACGCTTCGCACTGTGTGGTGGACGGGTCGGCCGCTGGTGACGATCCCCTGGAGGAGGGTGGGGACTCGGTGATGGGCACGGAGGACGATTCGGACTCCAGCGCCGACGAGGCGATGGATGACCTCGTGCCCCTTGCCGAGTCGCCCCTCATTCCCGTAAGGGAACTCCGGGATTTTATGGCCACGTGCCTGGGTTGGCGCAATAAGGTCCGGCTGGCCCTCGACAGGTGGACGGAGCAGGCGCTGCTCATCTTATCCGTCCGCGCCACCGTTAAGATCATGGGCGCGGACGAGGGTGTGAACCCGCTCGAGCTGCGTCGGCTCACAACGTTTCTCACTGGGCTGCTCAGGAAGTGGCGGCTGACCAGCGGCTACGCTTCCTCCCCCCGTTAGGTGTAGGTAGAGGTTGCACTATGCTTCTGACATGAAGATAACCATAGCCAGCCTCAACATCAACGGCAGCAGGGAGGCGCGCCGCAGATTCAATAACCTCTCGGTCCTTCGGGACGGGAAGTATGCGGTGTGTTTCCTGCAAGAAACCCACACCGTTCTGGGAGACGAAGTCACGTGGCTCCTGGAGTGGCAAGGAGGGGTCAGCATGAGTCACCTCTCCAACAATTCCAGCGGGGTAGCTATCTTGCTGGCCCCGCATTTTCAGCCGGAGATCTTGGGGGTCAAGGAGCACGTGCCGGGCCGCTTGCTCCAGGTCACTGTTCGCCTGGGGGGCATGCCGCTCCATCTAGTGTACGTGTAAAGCCCCTCAGACCGGTGCGCGATGTGGGCGAGTGCGTCATCCTCGGGGGGGATTTTAACTGCACCCTCGAGGCGAGGGACCGTTCGGGTCCCCCGCGAAGCCCGGCGGCGATGGAGAAGTTGAGGGACCTGGTTGGGTCCTTCGACTTGGTGGACGTCTGGCGAAATCTCCACCCCGACTCCAGCGCCTTCACTAGCGTGAGGTCTGGGGGAGGAAGGTCCAGAATCGACCGCCTTTACGTTTCCCGGGCGTACGTCTCCTGCGTTCATGCGGCTTCCATGCGGCGGGTGCCGTGCACGGACTACCACCTGGTGTGGGCGGAGCTCGCTCCGCTGCGCGCACGGGGGGGATCCGCGTACTGGCATTTTAACAACCTGCTGCTGGAAGACGCGCGGTTCCGGGATTCGTTTCGTCTGTTCTGGGCCGACTGGAGAAGGAAGCTGGGGGGCTTTCCCTTCTTGAGGCTATGGTGGGATGTGGGCAAGGCTCACATCCATCTCCTCTGTCAGGAGTACGCGAAGGGGTCGACCAAGAGGCGGGAGGCCCGGGTCGGGTGGTTGGAGAAGGAGGTGCTCGACCTGGAGTCCCGTCTCGGTCAGGTCGTCGAGGGCCCGGCCCTGCGGAAGGTGTACGAAGAGAAGAAGGACCTGCAGCTCGTCGGGTCCTGAGGCGCGTACGTGAGGTCGCGGATCCAGCTCCTGTGGGACCTGGACCTTGGCTCCCCCTTCTTCTACTCGCTGGAAAAAAGATGGGGGGGCCGTAAGCAGCTCTTGGGGCTGCTGGCCGACGACGGATCTCTGGTCTCGGATCCGGAGGGAATCAGCGCGGAGACCCGCGCCTACTACGGGGCTCTGTTCTCTCCGGATCCGTCCAGCGAGGATGCGCGCAGAGTTTTGTGGGAGGACCTGCCGAAGTTCAGCCCGGAGGGCACCAAAAAATTGGACGCTCCGCTAAGCCTGGCGGAGCTGACGGGCGCCCTCCGCCAGCTCTCTAGGGGAAAGTCCCCGAGGCAGGACGGGCTGACCGTGGAGTTCCACAGGACGTTCTGGGACATCTTGGGGGGCGACTACGCGCGGGTCCTGGGGGAAAGTTTGGCGACCGGGGAGATGCCCCTCTCTTGGCGCAGGGCGGTCATTGTCCTGCTGCCTAAGAAGGGCGATCTCCGCCTCCTTAAGAACTGGCGCCCGGTCTCCTTCCTCAGCACGGACTATAAAATCTTTGCCAGGGCCATGTCTGCTCGCCTTGGCACCGTGCTGGCCCACATGATCCACCCCGACCAGTCCTACACGGTCCCGGGCCGGACCATCCATGATAACATCCATCTGGTCCGGGACCTGGTCCACCACTCCCAGAGGGCTGGTCTGTAGGTCGCCTTCCTTTCCCTGGATCAGGAGAAAGCGTTCGACAGGGTGGATCACGAGTATCGCTTCGGGACTCTGCGCGCATTCGGGTTCGGGACGCATTTCGTCAGCCGGATCCGACTTCTGTACGCCGCCGCGGAGTGTCTGATTAAAGTTAACGGGTCCTTGACGGCGCCCCTTCGCTTCGGGAGGGGGGTGCGTCAGGGATGCCCCATGTCCGGTCAGTTATACGCCGTTTGCATGGAGCCATTCCTGCGCCTCTTGCGGAAGAGGTTGACGGGACTGGCTCTGCAAGGGCCGGGCGTGGAGGTGGTCCTCTCGGCTTACGCTGATGACGTGCTCCTCACGGTCACGGATCCCGCTGACTTGCGGAGGATGCGGGAATGCCAGCAGATTTACTCGGACGCATCCTCCGTCAAGATCAAATGGGAGAAATGTTCCGGACTCCTGGTGGGTCAGTGGCAGGTGGACTCCCTGCCGGAGGAGTTCAGGCCTTTCGCCTGGAGCACCACGCACCTCCTCTATTTGGGAGACTACCTTAGCCCTGCCGAGAACGCCTGCCGGCGAACTGGCAAGAGCTGGAGGCCAAATTCACCGCTCGCCTAGGACGCTGGACAGGACTGCTCCGAGTGTTGTCCTACAGGGGTCGAGCGCTGCTCATAAACCAGCTGGTGGCCGCCATGTTGTGGTACCATTTGGTCACTTTGATCCCTCCCCCTGCGTTTGTCGCCAAGATGCAGAAGAAGCTCATCGACTTCTTTTGGGACAAAAGGAAGCACTGGGTCTCTGCCACGGTTCTGTGTCTCCCACTTAGGGAGGGCGGTCAGGCGCTGGTGTGCCTTCGCACCCAGGCTGCGACTTTCCGTCTTCAGACGCTGCAGAGATACTTGTACGTCGAGAATCCTCCGAGATGGTGTGCGCTGGCGACGTTTTTCTTCCGCCAGCTGCCCGGCCTCAATTACAACACGCAGCTCCTGTTCGCGAAAGTGGGCAGCAAGCGTGCCGGCCTGCAGGAGCTGCCTGTCTTCTACCAGGAACTACTATGGGTTTGGAACTACGTCGCTTCCAGGCGGAGCTCTCCCCCGTCAGGAGCGGCGGCTCTCCTTCGGGAGCCACTACTCAGGAATCCACACCTCCACGAACGTGGGTTCAGGCGGCTGGCGGAGGGCAGGGCTGTGCCTGGCAAGGTGACCAGAGTCGGGGACCTGCTCGATGGTGGAGGAGTGGGCTGGATGGCGCCGGAGGAGCTGGCACGGCGCCTATCCTGGGCCAACGTCCGGCTCGCGGTCGAAGCCATCGAATCGGTGAAAGCGGCACTGGGCCCTGACTCTACTAGGTGTATCGAGGCAGCTCAAGCATGTGGGGCGATCCCGTCTGAGCTTACCCCCGTTCGGACGGAATTCATCATCGGCGCCCGGCCCCGAAACTCCCCTCGGGAACCGGCGCCTCACAACTTGAGCCGCCTTGAGGAAATACCCTCCGTGCCTTTTCATTTCGCGTGGAGGGGTTTCCTGTACGGGCTGCTCCTGCACACTCTCCACTTTGCCATCTTCATCTACCGTCCGGACACACCTTGGCGTGGCATCTTGCTGACTGGTGGTGGCGGAGGTCCCCAATGGAGGGCTCTCTACACGGGAGTCCTCCCGTGTTCCATCGGGGACTTGGCCTGGAGGGTGTTGCACGGAGCGGTCCCGTGCAATAAGGTTTTAAGTAGGTTCACGGACTCCCAGGCCGCCTGCATTTTTTGCGGCCTGGAGGAGTCTGTGTTTCACGTTTATATGGAGTGTGAGAGGTTGCAGCCCCTCTTTCACTACTTGAAGGGGCTGCTCCTCGATTTTTGGTTGCACTTCAGTCCCACGCTCTTGATCTATGGTCACCCGGTGCGGAGGGGAGCGGACAGGTTGGAGGACCTCCTTGTGGGCCTGCTCCTGGGCCTGGCTAAAAGAGCCATCAATTGGTCCAGGCAGCAGGCAGTCGAGGGGGTCGTCCAGCCGGATTGCCTGCCTCTCTTCCGCGGCCATGTTCGCGCCTGGGTGGCCCTGGAGATGGAGCACGCAGTGTCCGCCAGTGCGCTTGAGTATTTCCGCGACCGGTGGCCGCCGCGGGGACTGGAGTGCATCATCAAACAGGATAACCAAATTTTAAAATGATTTGTTAAGTTTTAGTTGAACTTTTGTTTACAGTCAATTTGTTTTTTTTTGGTACGAACAAAAAGAGTACCCTCTGTTCAGTAAATACCTGTTATTATTGTTCTCCTGCAGTCCGTTCCGGACTGCGGCGGGCTCGAGCTCGATCGGGCGGCTCTGCAAAGGGGCCGTGCAGCATCGTCGGGAGGAAAAGAGAGAGAGAGGGTGGAGCGCACAGGGCGCGGTCGGTGCTCAAGAACCGGGCAGCGTAGCGAAAATAAAACAAGGGGAAGGAAAAGTGAGATGCGCCGAAGCTGTGGGTCGCCACCATTACCCTGCAGCATGCTAGGAGCAGCGTGGCAGCAAGGGGAAGAAGGAAAAGCACGGGAGGCGCCATTTTATTCCATTGGGGAAGAAGGAAAAGCGCGGGAGGCGCCATTTTAATCCATTGGTGAAGAAGAAAAAGCGCGGGAGGCGCCATTTTAAATCACCCAAGATGCCAAAAAGTGGCAGTATCACTGCTTTCGACAACGAGGTAGAAGACTGGCCCGCGTATGTGGAAAGAATTGAAGTGTACTGCAAGGCAGATGAGGTGGCCGATGGAAAGAAGGCGTCGGTATTATTAAATTTGATGGGCGCGAGAACGTATGGCCTATTGCGGAATTTAATTACCCCTGCTAAACCAATGGAGAAAAGTTTTGAAGAGATTGTTAATATCTTGCAGGAACACCTAAACCTTACACTGCCGCTGATAGCAGAAAGATTCAAGTTCCATGAAAGAAGCCAGCACAAAGATGACAGCAATGTTGACTATCTTACGGAACTACGCAAGTTATCGAGGCACTGCCAGTTCGGAGCAGGACTGGCAAAAACCTTACGGGATAAGTTTGTCTGCGGGCTCCAGAGTGAAGGAAACCAGAAATGACTACTTTCGGAAAAGGACCTGACGCTAGAACAGGCTTTCAGCGTGGCAGTATCCTACGAAGCAGCGGCACGGGGAGCTGCGGAAATACAACAGAAACCACAAGAATACAGCGCTAACGAAATGGTGTATGGATCAGAAAAGTGCTATCACTGCGGCAGAACAACCCATGATCAGAAGAACTGCTGGTTTAAGGACAATGTATGCAGGCAATGTGGGAAAATGGGACACATAGCAAGAGTCTGCAGGTCGGGAAAGAAAACCAACACTACAAGAACTACTAAGGAAAAGTACAAGAAAGTAAAGAAATTGACAGGCAGTAGTTCGGAAGATCAGGAGAGTGATAAGGACTCCGGGAGCCGGAGACTAAGTTGTCTAAAGTTACACAACGTGATCACAAAGGAGGATCATCGAACCATTTGGGTCACCCTCATGATAGCAGGGTCCCCAGTAAAGATGGAATTGGACACAGGTTCAGCCCTAACTGTCATGAATCGACGAGACAATGAGCGGCTATTCTCACACATACCCCTGAAGGACACGTCCATTGTACTGAAGACATACACGGGGCAAAAAGTCTACCCCAGAGGAAAAATAAGGGTGCCAGTTGAATACAACGGCAAGGAAACACAGAAACTTTATCGATATATACTACCAGATGGAGGACCACCATTATTGGGACATGAATGGATCCGAAAAAAACAATTGGTTTGGCATTCCATTCAGGCGCTAACTGTGACTGATAAAAAGGATGATGACGTCACACCTGGACGACTGTCAAAAATTCTAACTGACGCGAAAGAGGTGTTCCAACAAGGACTTGGGACGCTAAAAGGAGTAACGGCAATGATAAAAATCGAAGATAACGCAAACCCAAAATGTTTTAAGACCTTACGCGATCCGCCCAGCTGTTGAAGCAGAGCTGGAGAGTCTGGAGCGTTTGGGTGTGCTGTCCAAGGTGGACTGGAGTGAGTGGGCCACACCCATCGTTCCAATAATGAAGAAATCATTGAGCAGCATGCCTGGGGAACCGAAGAAGGTTCGCATCTGTGGGGACTTCAAGGTAACTGTGAACCCAGTCCTGCATACAGTACAATATCCACTTCCACGGATAGAAGATATTTTCGCCTCACTATCTGCAGGGTAATGCTTTACAAAGATTGATCTGGCCCAAGCGTATCTACAAATGGAGGTGGAAGAAGCATCTAGGAAATACCTCACGATAAACACTCACAAAGGCCTTTACCAGTACAATTGACTGGTATTTGGGGTAGCATCAGCCCCGGCTATTTGGCAGAGGGCGATGGAACAAGTCCTGCAAGGGATCCCGGGGACCCAGTGTTATTTGAACGACATCCTGGTTACGGGCGAAAATGACAGTGAACAACCTGGAGCAGGTGCTCACAAGATTACAGGAATATGGGCTACGAGCCAACCACACCAAATGCGAATTCTTCAGGAGACAAATCTCATATTGTGGCCGCATGATTGATGAGGAAGGGTTGCATAAGTCGCCGGACAAGATTGAGGCTGTAGTTAAGGCTCCAGCACGGAAAATGTGTCGCAACTGAGGTCGTTCCTCGGGTTGGTGAACTACTACCATAAGTTCTTGCCGAATTTATCTACAATTCTGCACCCACTGAATGCCCTACTGCAAACTGGAGTAACATGGAAATGGAGTGATGAGTGTAAGCGTGCCTTTCAGAAATGTAAATGCCTAATCACTTCAAAAGAAGTATTGGCCCACTACAATCCAACACTACCGATTCGGTTAGCATGTGATGCATCTCCCTACGGCATCGGAGCGGTGCTGTCACACAAATTCCTTGACGGTTCAGAGAGGCCAATAGACTTTGCGTCACGCTCGTTAACCTCAGCCGAGCGTAACTACGCCCAGATTGACAGGAAGGCCCTCAGCCTGGTGTGGGGGGTGAAGAAGTTCAATCACTATCTGCACTGGCAGAAATTCACCCTACTGACTGATCATCAGCCCCTGGTCTCCTTTTTTACCCCAAAGAAGGGCGTTCTGGTGATGACAGCGCAACGGCTGCAAAGATGGTCACTTTTTCTAGGGGCACATCAGTACGACATAGAGTACAAGGGTGTGAAACAGCATGGAAACGCTGATGGCCTGTCGCGCCTACCGTTGCCTATGGTAGAGGAAGCACCTGCAGTGGACCCTGTTGAGATATTCCATGCGGCCATAGTCAAATGTCTACCTGTTACAAACTCAAGTATAGAGAAGGAAACCCGAAATGACCTGACACTCTCTCGGATCTATGATTTGACAGTGAAGGATGGCCAGCACATGGCGACTCACTGTTGCCAGCATTCTCGCCAAGGAGAGAACAGCTGTCAGTGTGCCGGGGAACCTTGATGTGTGGATCCTGAGTGGTAATTCCACCCAAGTTCCACCCAGGAGATAGAGTGCTCAATGAGCTTCATGAGGGTCATCTGGGAGGGGTAAAAATGAAGAGCCTAGCCAGGGCATTTGTGTGGTGGCCGGGAATTGATAAAGAAATCGAGGATATGACCAAGAGATGCACAGGATGCCAGAAGGTCCAAAACGCTCCACCACAGGCCCCGCTACATCCATGGGAGTGGCCCTCAACTCCATGGCAACAGGTACACATTGGTTTTGCTGGTCCATTTATGGACTCAATGTTCCTAATCGCTGTGGACGCCCATTCAAAATGGCCAGAGGTCATCAAAATGTCCTCCACCACCACGGAGAAAACTATTACACTCCTACGGACCATCTTCGCCAGGAATGGCTTGCCAGAACAGATTTGCTCCAACAATGGGCCACAGTTTGTGTCCGAGAATTTCCGGAGGTTTCTGAGGAATAATGGGGTGAAACATTACACATCTGCCCCATGTCATCCAGCCACAAATGGATTGGCTGAAAGGTTTGTTCAGACCTTTAAAAAGGCTATAAAGTCAATGCATAATGACGACATACCACTACAACACAAGGTGGATAATTTCTTGTTTTCTTACCGGAATGCGACACATGCAGTCACCAACCAAGCTCCAGCCATAATGTTCTTCAACCGAAGGCGAAGATGTCACCTGGATTTGCTCAAACCAAACATAAGACGAGATGTTGAGGATAAGCAATTCCAGCACATAAATGAGAAGCCAACCAGGAGCTTCAAGATAGGGCAACCAATCTTGCCTGCGACTACCGAACAGAAAAATGGCAGCCAGGAATGATATGCACACAGCAGGGACCACTAATGTACACAGTGGATGTTGGAGAGAGCATCGTGAGACGCCATGCTGACCAGATTCTAGAGTCACAGGAACAAGCCAAACCCATACCATGAGCAGGTGCACCTGGTAATCAACCCGAAGTACAGATTGCGTCTACCTCAGAAGCAGTGGTATTGGAAGCTGACGAACCAACCAATGACAATGAGCCAGAATCAACTCCGCCGCAAGAACAGGAGACTCGAGAAAGGCGCTATCCAGTCAGGATCAGGAAGCCTCCTCAAAGACTGAAATTATAAATGATTATTTCAGTTGATGTATATAGTACAGAGAATATTGTAATTGTAATTAGTTATTATTTCGTTGTTAAATGAATGTTATGTACTGTTTATCTAAAAGGGGAGGAATTGTTGTGTATGTACCTTTAAGAGAAGAACTGATTCTATACTGCAGTACCGGCAATGACCACCCCTGTATATAAAGCCATAGCAGGCTTCTGTACTTCAGTCTTAAGTTACCCTCTGTTCAGTAAATACCTGTTATTATTGGTCTCCTGCAGTCCGTGTATTATTTATAATCAGACACTACAGAGAGCACGAGAGTTCTGTGGTACTAAGCATAGCGGGTGCCCAGGAGAGTGCGAGAGTTCGGCGGTACTAAACACAGCAGGAGACCAGGAGAGTGCGAGAGTTCGGTGGTACTAAACACAGCGGCAGCCCAGGAGAGCGTGAGAGTTCGGCGGTACAATACACAGCGGGAGAAAAGGAGAGCACGAGAGTTCGGCGGTAATAAACACAGCGGGAGCCCAGGACAGCGCGAGAGTTCGGCGGTACTAAACACAGCAGGAGCCGAGGATAGCGGGAGAGTTCGGCGGTACAATATACAGCAGGAGCCCAAGAGAGCGCGAGTGATTGGCAGTACTAAACACAGCGGGAGCCCAGGAGAGTGCGAGAGTTCGGGAGTTTGGCGGTTCTAAACACAGCGGGAGCCCAGGACAGTGCGAGAGCTCGGCGGCACAATATACAGCAGGAGCCCAGGAGAGCGCGAGAGTTCGTCGGTACAAAACACAGCAGGAGCTCAGGAGAGTGCAAGAGTTCGACGGAACTAAACACAGCCGGAGACGAGGAGAGTGCGAGAGTTCAGCGGAAAAAAACACAGTGGGAGACCAGGAGAGTGCGAGAGTTTGGCAGTACAATACACAGCGGGAGCCCAGGAGAGTGCGAGAGTTCGGCAGTGCTAAACACAGCGGGCGACCAGGACAGCACGAGAGTTTGGCGGTATTAAACACAGCAGGGGCCCATTAGTTCGGGAGAGGTCGGAGATACAATATAGAGCAGCAGCCGAGGAGAGCGCGAGAGTTCGGCGGTACTAAACACAGCGGGAGCCCAGGAGAGTGCGAGAGTTCGGCAATACTAAAAACAGCGGCAGCCCAGGAGAGCGTGAGAGTTCGGCGGTACAATACACAGTGGGAGGCAAGGAGAGCACGAGAGTTCAGTGGTAGTAAACACAGTGGAGCTCAGGAGAGCGCGAGAGTTCAGCGGTACAAAACACAGCGGGAGACGAGGAGAGCGCGAGAGTTCGGTGGTACTAAATACAGCAGAAGCCAAGGAGAGCGTGAGAGTTCGACGGTACTAAACATAGCGGGAGCCCAGGAGTGTGCGAGAGTTCAGCGGTACTAAACACAGCGGGAGACCAGGAGAGAGCGACAGTTCGGTGGTACTAAACACAGCGGGAGACCAGGAGAGTGCGAGAGTTCGGCGGTACTAAACATAGCGGGAGACCATGAGAGGGCAAGAGTTCGGTGATACTGAACACAGCAGGAGCCCAGGATAGCGGGAGAGTTCTGCTGTACAATATACAGCAGGAGCTCAAGAGAGCACGAGTGTTTGGCAGTAAAAAACACAGCGGGAGCTCAGGAGAGCGCATGAGTTCAGTGGTACAATCCACAGTGGGAGACCAGGGGAGCACAAGAGTTTGTCGGCACTAAACACAGCGGAAGCCCATGAGAGCGCTAGCGTTCGGCGGTACGATACACAGCGGGAGCCCAGGAGAGTGTGAGACTTCGGCGGTACTAAACACAGCGAGAGACTAGTGAGCGTGAGAGTACGGAAATACTAAACACAGCGAGAGCCCAGGAGAGCGCGAGAGTTCGGCGGTACTAAACACAGCGCGAGCCCAGGAGAGCGCGAGAAGTCGGAGGTTCTAAACACAGCGGGACCACAGGAGAGTGCGAGTGTTCGGCGGTACTAAATGCAGCTGGAGCCCAGGAGAGTGCGAGAGTTCGGCGGGATTAAACACAGCGCGAGCCCAGGAGAGTGCGATAGTTCGGCAGTACTAACCACAGCGGGATCCCAGGAGAGCATGAGATTTCGGCAGTCGAAAACTCAGCGGGAGCTCAGGAGAGCGTGAGAGTTCGGTGGTACAATACACAGCAGGAGCCCAGGAGTGCCCGAGAGTTC
Organism: Somniosus microcephalus; assembly: GCF_052327205.1. Taxonomy (NCBI): domain Eukaryota; kingdom Metazoa; phylum Chordata; class Chondrichthyes; order Squaliformes; family Somniosidae; genus Somniosus; species Somniosus microcephalus. Next base: position 120,815,901 of record NC_140997.1, on the reverse strand, counting down.
GGCGGTAATAAACACAGCGGAAGCCCAGGAGAGCGCGAGAGTTCGGCGTTACTAAACACAGCGGAAGCCTAGGAGTGTGGGAGACTTCTGTGGTATAATACACAGTGGGAGCCCAGGAGAGTGCGATGGTTCGGCAGTACTAACCACAGCGGGATCCCAGGAGAGCGTGAGATTTCGGCAGTCAAAAACACAGCGGGAGCTCAGGAGAGCGCGAGAGTTCGGTGGTACAATACACAGCAGGAGCCCAGAAGTGCCCGAGAGTTCGGCGGTACTAAACACAACGGAAGCCCAGGAGTGCGGGAGACTTCTGCGGTACAATATACAGCAGGAATGCAGGAGAGCGTGAGAGTTCGGCGGTACAAAACATGGCGGGAGTTCACGAGAGTGCGAGAGTTCAGCGGTACAATACACAGCGGGAGACAAGGAGTGCGTGAGAGTTCGGTGGTACTAAATACAGCAGAAGCCAAGGAGAGTGCGAGAGTTCAGCGGTACTAAGTACAGTGGGAGACCAGGAGAGTGCGAGAGTTCGGTGGTACTAAACACAGCGGGAGACCAGGAGAGTGCGAGAGTTCGGCGGCACTAAACACAGCGGGAGACCACGAGAGTGCGAGACTTCGGTGGTACTAAACACAGCGGGAGCCCAGGATAGCAGGAGATTTCAGCGGTACAATATACAGCAGGAGCCCAAGAGAGTACGAGAGTTTGGCAGTACAAAACACAGCGGGAGCTCAGGAGAGCGCGTGAGTTCAACGGTACAATTCACAGTGGTAGACCAGGGGAACATGAGAGTTTGGCGGCTCTAAACACAGCGGCAGCCCAGGAGAGCGCGAGCGTTCGGCGGTACAATACACAGCAGGAGCCCAGGAGGTTGCGAGTGTTCAGCGGTACTAAATGCAGCGGGAGCCCAGGAGAGTGTGAGAGTTCGGCGGTACTAAACACAGCGGCAGCCCAGGAGAGTGCGAGATTTCAGCGGCACTAAAGACAGTGGCAGCCCAGGAGATTCTGAGAGTTCGGCGGTACAATACACAGCGGGAGACAAGGAGAGCATGAGAGTTCGGCAGTAATAAACACAGCGGGAGCCCAGGACAGCGCGAGAGTTCGGCGGTACTAAACACGGCGGGAGCCCATGAGAGTGTGAGATTTCAGTGGTACAATACGCAGTGGGAGCCCAGGTGAGTGCGATAGTTCGGCGGTACTAAACACAGCGCGAGCCCAGGAGAGCGCGAGAGATTGGCGTTACTAAACACAGCAGGAGCCCAGGAGAGTGTGAGAGTTCAGTGGTAATAAACACAGCGGGAGCCCAGGATTGCACGAGAGTACGGCAGTACTAAACACAGCAGGAGCTCAGGAGAGTGCGAGAGTTCAGCGGAACTATACACAGCGGGAGACCAGGAGAGCGTGAGAGTTCGGCGGTACAATACACAGCGGGAGCCCAATAGAGTGCGAGAGTTCAGCGGAAATAAACACAGTGGGAGACCAGGAGAGCGCGAGAGTTTGGCGGTACAATACACAGCGGGAGCCCAGGAGAGTGCGAGAGTTCGGCAGTGCTAAACACAGCGGGCGACCAGGAGAGCGCGAGAGTTCGGCGGTACTAAACACAGCGGGAGCCCATTAGTTCGGGAGAGTTCGGCGATACAATATAAAGCAGCAGCCCAGGAGAGTGCGAGATTTCAGTGTTATAAAACACAGCGGGAGCTCAGGAGAGCGTGAGACTTCAGCGCTAAAATACACAACGGGAGACGAGGAGAGCGCGAGAGTTCGGTGGTACAAAATACAGCAGAAGCCAAGGAGAGCACGAGAGTGCGGCGGCACTAAACATAGCGGGAGCCCAGGAGAGTGCGAGAGTTCAGCGGTACTAAACACAGCGGGAGACCAGGAGAGTGCAAGAGTTCGGTGGTACTAAACACAGCGGGAAACCAGGAGAGTGCGCGATTTCGGCGGTACTAAACACAGCGGGAGACCAGGAGATTGTGAGAGATCGGTGGTGCTAAATACAGCGGGAGCCCAGGATAGCGGGAGAGTTCTGCGGTACAATATACAGCAGGAGCCCAAGAGAGCGCGAGTGTTTGGCGGTACAAAACACAGCTGGAGCTCAGCAGAGTGCGTGAGTTCAGTGGTACAATACACACCGGGAGACGAGGAGAGCGCGAGAGTTCAGTGGTACAAATACAGCAGAGGCCAAGGAGAGCACGAGACTTCGGCGGTAGTAAACACAGCGTGAGACCAGGAGAGTGCAAGAGTTTGGTGGTACTAAACACAGCGGGGGCCCATTAGTTCGGGAGAGATCGGCGATACAATATACAGCAGCAGCCCAGGAGAGTGCGAGATTTCAGTGTTATAAAACACAGCGGGAGCTCAGGAGAGCGTGAGAGTTCAGCGCTAAAATACACAACGGGAGCCGAGGAGAGCGCGAGAGTGCGGCGGTACTAAACATAGCGGGAGCCCAGGAGAGTGCGAGAGTTCAGCGGTACTAAACACAGCGGGAGACCAGGAGAGTGCGAGAGTTCGGTGGTACTAAACACAGTGGGAAACCAGGAGAGTGCGCGATTTCGGCGGTACTAAACACAGGGGGAGACCAGGAGATTGTGAGAGTTCGGTGGTACTAAACACAGCGGGAGCCCAGGATAGCGGGAGAGTTTTGCGGTACAATATACAGCAGGAGCCCAAGAGAGCGCGAGTGTTTGGCGGTACAAAACACAGCTGGAGCTCAGCAGAGTGCATGAGTTCAGCGGTACAATACACAGTGGGAGACCAGGGAAGCACGAGAGTTTGGTGGCACTAAACACAGCGGGAGCCCAGGAGAGCACGAGCGTTCGGCGGTGCAATACACAGCGGGAGCCCGAGAGAGTGCGAGACTTCGGCGGTTCTAAACACAGCGAAAGACAAGTGAGCGTGAGAGTACAGCGATACTAAACACAGCGAGAGCCCAGGAGAGCGCGAGAGTTCGGCGGTACTAAACGCAGTGGGAGCCCAGGAGAGCGCGAGAAGTCAGAGGTACTAAACACAGCAGGACCCCAGGAGAGTGCGAGTGTTCATCGGTACTAAACGCAGATTGAGACCAGGAGAGTGCGATAGTTCGGCGGGTTTAAACACATCGGGAGCCCAGGAGAGTGCGATAGTTCGGCAGTACATACCACAGCGGGATCCCAGGAAAGCGTGAGATTTCGGCAGTCGAAATCACAGCGGGAGCTCAGGAGAGCGCGAAAGTTTGGTGGTACAATGCACAGCAGGAGCCCAGGAGTGCCCTAGAGTTCGGCGGTAATAAACACAGCGGAAGCCCAGCATAGCGCGAGAGTTCAGCGGTACTAAACACAGCGGAAGCCCAGGAGTGCGGGAGACTACTGCGGTGCAATATACAGCAGGAACCCAGGAGAGCGTGAGAGTTCGGCGGTACAAAACACGGCGGGAGCTCACGAGAGTGCGAGAGTTCAGCGGTACAATACACAGCGGGAGACGAGGAGAGCACCAGAGTTCGGTGGTACTAAACACAGCGGGAGCCAAGGAGAGCATGAGAGTTTGGTGGCACTAAACACAGCGGGAGCTCAGGAGAGCGCGAGAGTTCAGCGGCACAATACACACCGGGAGACGAGGACAGCGCGAGAGTTCGGTGGTACAAATACAGCAGAAGCCAAGGAGAGCACGAGACTTCGGCGGTACTAAACACAGCATGAGACCAGGAGAGTGCAAGAGTTCGGTGGTACTATACACAGCGGGAGACCAGGAGAGTGCGAGAGTTCGGTGGTAATAAACACAGCGGGAGCCCAGGATAGCGGGAGTGTTCGGGGGTACAATATACAGCAGGAGCCCAAGAGAGCGCGAGTGTTTGGCAGTACAAAATACAGCGGGCGCTCAGGGGAGCGTGTGAGTTCAGCGGTACAATACACAGTGGAAGACCAGGGGAGCACGAGAGTTTGGCGGCACTAAACACAGCGGGAGCCCAGGACAGCGCGAGTGTTCGGTGGTACAATACACAGCGGGAGCCCAGGAGAGTGCGAGACTTTGGCGATAATAAACACAGTGAGAGACTAGTCAGCGTGAGAGTACGTCGGTACTAAACACAGCGAGAGCCCAGGAGGGCGCGAGAGTTCGGCGGTATTAAACACAGTGGGAGCCCAGGAGAGAGTGAGAGGTCAGAGGTACTAAACACAGCGAGAGCCCAAGAGAGTGCGAGTGTTCGGCGGTACTAAACACAGCGGGAGCCCAGGAGAGCACGAGAGTTCGGCGGTACTAAACACAGCGTGAGCCCAGGAGAGTGCGAGAGGTCGGAGGTACTAAACACAGCGAGAGCCCAGGAGAGTGCGAGTGTTCGGCGGTACTAAACGCAGCAGGAGCCCAGGAGAGTGCGAGAGTTCGGCGGTACTAAACACAGCGGCAGCCCAGGAGAGCGTGAGAGTTCTGCGGTACAATACACAGCGGGAGACAAGGAGTGCACGAGAGTTCGGCGGTAATAAACTCAACGGGAGCCCAGGACAGCGCGAGAGTTCGGCGGTACTAAACACAGTGGGAGACCAGGAGAGTGCAAGAGTTCGGTGGTACTAAACACAGCGGGAGACCAGGAGAGTGCGAGAGTTCGGTGGTACTGAACACAGTGGGAGAGCAGGAGAGTGCGAGAGTTCAGTGGTACTAAACACAGCGGGAGACCAGGAGAGTGCGAGAGTTCGGTGGTACTGAACACAGCGGGAGACCAGGAGAGTGAGAGAGTTCGGTGGTACTAAACACAGAGGGAGACCAGGAGAGTGCGAGGGTTCGGTGGTACTAAACACAGCAGGAGCCGAGGATAGCGGGAGAGTTCGGCGGTACAATATACAGCAGGAGCCCAAGAGAGCGCGAGTGTTTGGTAGTGCTAAACACAGCGGGAGACCAGGAGAGTGAGAGAGTTCGGTGGTACTAAACACAGCGGGAGACCAGGAGAGTGCGAGGGTTCGGTGGTACTAAACACAGCAGGAGCCGAGGATAGCGGGAGAGTTCGGCGGTACAATGTACAGCAGGAGCCCAAGAGAGCGCGAGTGTTTGGCGTTACTAAACACAGCGGGAGCCCAGGAGAGTGCGAGAGTTCGAGAGTTCGGGGGTTCGGCGGTAGTAAACACAGCGGGAGCCCAGGACAGCGCGAGAGCTCGGCGGCACAATATACAGCAGGAGCCCAGGAGAGCGCGAGAGCTTGGCGGCACAATATACAGCAGGAGCCCAGGAGAGCGCGAGAGTTCGTTGGTACAAAACACAGCAGCAGCTCAGGAGAGTGCAAGAGTTTGGCGGTACAATACACAGCGGGAGCCCAGGAGAGTGCGAGAGTTCGGCAGTGCTAAACACAGCAGGCGACCAAGAGAGCGCGAGAGTTCGGCGGTACTAAACACAGCGGGGGCCCATTAGTTCGGGAGACTTCGGCGATACAATATACAGCAGCAGCCCAGGAGAGCACAAGATTTCGGTGTCACAAAACACAGCGGGAGCTCAGGAGAGCGTGAGAGTTCAGCGCTAAAATACAGAGTGGCAGACGAGGAGAGTGCGAGAGTTCGGCGGTACTAAACACAGCAGGAGCCCAGGAGAGTGTGAGAGTTCGGTGGTACAAAACACATCGGGAGCCCAGGAGACTGCGAGAGGTCAGAAGTACTAAACGCCGCGGGAGCCCAGGAGAGTGCGAGTGTTCGGCGGTAGTAAACGCAGCGGGAGCCCAGGAGAGCGTGAGAGTTCGGCGGTACAATACACAGCGGGAGGCAAGGAGAGCGCGAGAGTTCAGTGGTAGTAAACACAGCGGAGCTCAGGAGAGCGCGAGAGTTCAGCGGTACAAAACACAGCGGGAGACGAGGAGAGCGCGAGAGTTCGGTGGTACTAAATACAGCAGAAGCCAAGGAGAGCGTGAGAGTACGACGGTATTAAACATAGTGGGAGCCCAGGAGTGTGCGAGAGTTCAGCGGTACTAAACACAGCGGGAGACCAGGAGAGAGTGAGAGTTCGGTGGTACTAAACACAGCGGGAGACCAGGAGAGTGCGAGAGTTCGGTGGTACTGATCACAGCGGGAGCCCAGGATAGCGGGAGAGTTCTGCGGTACAATATACAGCAGTAGCTCAAGAAAGCGCAAGTGTTTGGCAGTAAAAAACACAGCGGGAGCTCAGGAGAGCGCGTGAGTTCAGCGGTACAATTCACAGTGGGAGACCAGGGGAGCACGAGAGTTTGGCGGCTCTAAACACAGCGGAAGCCCAGGAGAGCGCTAGCGTTCGGCGGTACGATACACAGCGGGAGCCCAGGAGAGTGCGAGACTTCGGCGGTACTAAACACAGCGTGAGACTAGTGAGCGTGAGAGTATGGCGATACTAAACACAGCGAGAGCCCAGGAGAGCGCGAGAGTTCGGCGGTACTAAACACAGCGGGAGCCCTGGAGAGCGCGAGAAGTCGGAGGTTCTAAACACAGCGGGACCACAGGAGGTTCCGAGTGTTCGGCGGTACTAAACGCAGCTGGAGCCCAGGAGAGTGTGAGAGTTCAGCGGGATTAAACACAGCGGGAGCCCAGGAGAGTGCGATAGTTCGGCAGTACTAACCACAGCGGGATCCCAGGAGAGCGTGAGATTTCGGCAGTCGAAAACTCAGCGGGAGCTCAGGAGATCGCGAGAGTTCGGTGGTACAATACACAGCAGGAGCCCAGGAGTGCCCGAGAGTTCGGCGGTAATAAACACAGTGGAAGCCCAGGAGAACGCGAGAGTTCGGCGTTACTAAACACAGCAGAAGCCTAGGAGTGTGGGAGACTTCTGCGGTATAATACACAGCGGGAGCCCAGGAGAGTGCGATGGTTCGGCAGTACTAACCACAGCGGGATCCCAGGAGAGCATGAGATTTCGGCAGTCGAAAACACAGCGGGAGCTCAGGAGAGCACCAGAGTTCGGTGGTACAATACACAGCAGGAGCCCAGTAGTGCCCGAGAGTTCAGCGGTACTAAACACAACGGAATCCCAGGAGTGCGGGAGACTTCTGCGGTACAATATACAGCAGGAACCCAGGAGAGCGTGAGAGTTCGGCGGTACAAAACACGGAAGGAGTTCACGAGAGTGCGAGAGTTCAGCGGTACAATACACAGCGGGAGACGAGGAGTGCGTGACAGTTCGGTGGTACTAAATACAGCAGAAGCCAAGGAGAGCGGGAGAGTTCGGTGGTACTGAACACAGCGGGAGACCAGGAGAGTGCGAGAATTCGGCGGTACTAAACACAGCGGGAGACCAGGAAAGTGCAAGAGTTTGGTGGTACTAAACACAGCGGGAGACCAGGAGAGTGCAAGAGTTCGGCGGTACTAAACACAGCGGGAGACCAGGAGAGTGCAAGAGTTCGGCGGTACTAATCACAGTGGGAGACCAGGAGAGTGCGAGAGTTTGGTGAACTAAACACAGCGGGAGACCAGTAGAGTGCGAGACTTCGGTGGTACTAAACACAGCGGGAGCCCAGGATAGCGGGAGAGTTCAGCGGTACAATATACAGCAGGAGCCCAAGAGAGTGCGAGAGTTTGGCAGTACAAAACACAGCGGGAGCTCAGGAGAGCGCATGAGTTCAGAGGTACAATTCAGAGTGGAAGACCAGGGGAACATGAGAGTTTGGCGGCTCTAAACACAGCGGCAGCCCAGGAGAGCGCGAGCGTTCGGTGGTACAATACACAGCGGGAGCCCAGGAGAGAGCGAGAGTTTGGCGGTACTAAATACAGCGGGAGACCAGGAGATCGCGAGAGGTCGGAGGTACTATACACAGCGGGAGCCCAGGAGATTGCGAGTGTTCGGCGGTACTAAATGCAGCGGGAGCCCAGGAGAGTGCGAGAGTTCGGCGGTACTAAACACAGCGGCAGCCCAGGAGAGTGCGAGATTTCAGCGGTACTAATTACAGTGGCAGCCCAGGAGAGTGTGAGAGTTCGCCGGTACAATACACAGCGGGAGACAAGGAGAGCACGAGAGTTCGGCAGCAATAAACACAGCGGGAGCCCAGGACAGCGCGAGAGTTCGGCGGTACTAAACACAGCAGGAGCTCAGGAGAGTGCGAGAGATCAGCGGAAATAAACACAGCGGGAGACCAGGAGTGCGGGAGAGTTCGGCGGTACAATACACAGCGGGAGCACAGGAGAGTGCGAGGGTTCGGCGGTGCTAAACACAGCGGGCAACCAGGAGAGCGCGAGGGTTCGACGGTACTGAACACAGCGGGCACCCATTAGTTCGGGAGAGTTCGGCGATACAATATACAGCAGCAGCCCAGGAGAGCGCGAGATTTCGGCGGTACAAAACACAGCGGGAGCTCAGGAGAGTGCGAGAGGTCAGAGGTACTAAACACAATGGGAGCCCAGGAGAGTGCGAGTGTTCGGCGGTGCTAAACGCAGCGGGAGCCCAGGAGAGTGTGAGAGTTTGGCGGAACTAAACACAGCGGCAGCCCAGCAGAGCGTGAGAGCTCGGCGGTATAATACACAGCGGGAGACGAGGAGAGCGTGAGAGTTCAGTGGTACAAAATACAGCAGAAGCCAAGGAGAGCGCGAGAGTTCGGCGGTACTAAACACAGCGGGAGCCCAGGAGAGTGCGAGGGTTCAGCTGTACTAAACACAGCGGGAAACCAGGAGATTGCGAGAGTTCGGTTGCACTAAACACAGCGGGAGCCCAGGATAGCGGGAGAGTTCTGCGGTACAATATACAGCAGGAGCCCAAGAGAGCGCGAGTGTTTGGCGGTACAAAACACAGCTGGAGCTCAGCAGAGTGCGTGAGCTCAGCGGTACAGTACACAGTGGGAGACCAGGGGAGCACGAGAGTTTGGCGGCACTAAACACAGCAGGAACCCAGGAGAGCACGAGCGTTCGGCGGTGCAATACACAGCGGGAGCCCAGGAGAGTGCGAGACTTCGGCGATTCTAAACACAGCGAGAGACTAGTGAGCGTGAGAGTACAGCGATAATAAACACAGCGAGAGCCCAGGAGAACGCGAGAGTTCGGCGTTACTAAACACAGCGGGAGCCCAGGAGAGCGCGAGAAGTCGGAGGTACTAAACACAGCGTAATTCCAGGAGAGCGTGAGATTTCGGCAGTCGAAATCACAGCGGGAGCTCAGGAGAGCGCGAGAGTTTAGTGGTACAATACACAGCAGGAGCCCAGGAGTGCCCGAGAGTTCGGCGGTAATAAACACAGCGGAAGCCCAGTAGAGCGGGAGACTACTGCGGTACAATATACAGCAGGAACCCAGGAGAGCATGAGAGTTCGGCGGTACAAAACACGGCGGGAGCTCACGAGAGTGCGAGAGTTCAGCGGTAAAATACACAGCGGGAGACGAGGAGAGCGCGAGAGTTCGGTGGTACTATACACAGCGGGAGCCAAGGAGAGCGTTAGAGTTTGGTGGTACTAAACACAGCGGGAGACGAGGAGAGCGCGAGAGTTCGGTGGTACAAATACAGCAGAAGCCAAGGTGAGCACGAGAGTTCGGCGGTACAAAACACAACGGGAGACCAGGAGAGTGCGAGAGTTTGGTGGTACTAAACACAGCAGGAGCCGAGGATAGCGGGAGAGTTCGGCGGTACAATATACAGCAGGAGCCCAAGAGAGCGCTAGTGTTTGGCAGTACAAAACACAGCGCGAGCCCAGGAGAGCGCGAGAGTTTGGCGTTACAAAACACAGCGGGAGCCCAGGAGAGTGCGAGAGTTCGAGAGTTCGGGAGTTCGGCGGTACTAAACACAGCGGGAGCCCAGGAGAGCGCGAGAAGTCAGAGGTACTAAACACAGCGGGACCCCAGGAGAGTGCGAGTGTTCGGCGGGATTAAACACATCGGGAGCCCAGGAGAGTGCGATAGTTCGGCAGTACTTACCACAGCGGGATCCCAGGAGAGCGTGAGATTTCGGCAGTCGAAATCACAGCGGGAGCTCAGGATAGCGGGAGAGTTCAGCGGTACAATATACAGCAGGAGCCCAAGAGAGTGCGAGAGTTTGGCAGTACAAAACACAGCGGGAGCTCTGGAGAGCGCGTGAGTTCAACGGTACAATTCACAGTGGAAGACCAGGGGAACATGAGAGTTTGGCGGCTCTAAACACAGCGGCAGCCCAGGAGAGCTCGAGCGTTCGGCGGTACAATACACAGCGGGAGCCCAGGAGAGTGCGAGACTTCGGCGGTACTAAACACAGCGAGAGACAAGTGAGCGTGAGAGTACGGCGGTACTAAACACAGCGAGAGCCCAGGAGAGAGCGAGAGTTTGGCGGTACCAAACACAGCGGGAGCCCAGGAGAGCGCGAGAGGTCGGAGGTACTATACACAGCGGGAGCCCAGGAGATTGCGAGTGTTCGGCGGTACTAAATACAGCGGGAGCCAAGGAGAGTGCGAGAGTTCGGCGGTACTAAACACAACGGCAGCCCAGGAGAGTGCGAGATTTCGGCGGTACTAATTACAGTGGCAGCCCAGGAGAGTGTGAGAGTTCGGCAGTACAATACATAACGGGAGACAAGGAGAGCACGAGAGTTCAGCAGTAATAAACACAGCGGGAGCCCAGGACAGCGCGAGAGTTCGGCTGTACTAAACACAGCGGGAGCCCATGAGAGTGTGAGATTTCGGTGGTACAATACGCAGCGGGAGACTAGGTGAGTGCGATAGTTCGGCGGTACAAAACACAGCGCGAGCCCAGGAGAGCGCGAGAGATTGGCGTTAATAAACACAGCGGGAGACCAGGAGTGCGCGAGAGTTCGGCGGTACAATACACAGCGGGAGCCCAGGAGATTGCGACGGTTCGGCGGTGCTAAACAAAGCGGGCAACCAGGAGAGCGCGAGAGTTCGGTGGTACTGAACACAGCGGGGGCCCATTAGTTCGGGAGAGTTCGGCGATACAATATACAGCAGCAGCCCAGGAGAGCGCGAGATTTCGGCGGTACAAAACACAGCGGGAGCCCAGGAGAGTGCGAGTGTTCGGCGGTACTAAACGCAGCGGGAGCCCAGGAGAGTGCGAGAGTTTGGCGGAACTAAACACAGCGGCAGCCCAGGAGAGCGTGAGAGTTCGGCGGTATAATACACAGCGGGAGGCAAGGAGAGCGCGAGAGTTCAGTGGTAGTAAACACAGCGGGAGCTCAGGAGAGCGCGAGAGTTCAGCGGTACAATACACAGCAGGAGACGAGGAGAGCGTGAGAGTTCGTTGGTACAAAATACAGCAGAAGCCAAGGAGAGCGCGAGAGTTCGGTGGTACTAAACATAGCGGGAGCCCAGGAGAGTGCGAGAGTTCAGCTGTACTAAACACAGCGGGAAACCAGGAGAGTGCGAGGCTTCGGCGGTACTAAACACAGCGGGAGACCAAGAGAGTGCGAGAGTTCGGCGGTACTAAACACAGCGGGAGACCAGGAGAGTGTGAGAGTTCGGTGGTACTAAACACAGCGGAAGCCCAGGATAGCGGGAGAGTTCTGCGGTACAATATACAGCAGGAGCCCAAGAGAGCGCAAGTGTTTGGCGGTACAAAACACAGCTGGAGCTCAGCAGAGTGTGTGAGTTCAGCGGTACAATACACAGTGGGAGACCAGGGGAGCACGAGAGTTTGGCGGCACTAAACACAGCGGGAACCCAGGACAGCGCAAGCGTTCGGCGGTGCAATACACAGCGGGAGCCCAGGAGAGTGCGAGACTTCGGCGATTCTAAACACAGCGAGAGACAAGTGAGCGTGAGAGTACAGCGATACTAAACACAGTGAGAGCCCAGGAGAGCGCGAGAGTTCGGCGGTACTAAGCACAGCGGGAGCCCAGGAGAGCGCGAGAAGTCGGAGGTACTAAACACAGTGGGGCCCCAGGAGAGTGCGAGTGTTCGGCAGTACTAAACGCAGCGGGAGACCAGGAGAGTGCGAGAGTTCGGCGGGATTAAACACATCGGGAGCCCAGGAGAGTGCGATAGTTCGGCAGTACTTACCACAGTGGGATCCCAGGACAGCGTGAGATTTCGGCAGTCGAAATCACAGCGGGAGCTCAGGAGAGCGCGAGAGTTTAGTGGTACAATACTAAGCAGGAGCCTAGGAGTGCCTGAGAGTTCGGCGGTAATAAACACAGCGGAAGCCCAGCATAGCACGAGAGTTCAGCGGTACTAAACACAGCGGAAGCCCAGGAGTGCGGGACACTACTGCGGTACAATATACAGCAGGAACCCAGGAGAGCGTGAGAGTTCGGCGGTACAAAACACGACGGGAGCTCACGAGAGTGCGAGAGTTCAGCGGTACAATACACAGCGGGAGACGAGGAGAGCGTGAGAGTTTGGTGGTACTAAACACAGCGGGAGACGAGGAGAGTGCGAGAGTTTGGTGGTACAAATACAGCAGAAGCGAAGGAGAGCACGAGACTTCGGCGGTACTAAACACAGCGGGAGACCAGGAGAGTGCAAGAGTTCGGCGGTACAAAACACAGTGGGAGACCAGGAGAGTGCGAGAGTTTGGCGGTACAATATACAGCAGGAGCCCAAGAGAGCGCGAGTGTTTGGCAGTGCAAAACACAGCGGGCGCTCAGGAGAGCGCGTGAGTTCAGCGGTACAATACACAGTGGGAGACCAGGGGAGCACGAGAGTTTGGCGGCACTAAACACAGTGGGAGCCCAGGAGAGCGCGAGCGTTCGGTGGTGCAATACACAGCGGGAGCCCAGGAGAGTGCGAGACTTCGGCGTTACAAAACACAGTGAGAGACTAGTGAGCGTGTGAGTACGGCGATGCTAAACACAGCGAGAGCCCAGGAGAGAGTGAGAGTTCGGTGGTACTAAACACAGCGGGAACCCAGGAGAGTGCGAGAGTTCGGTGGTACTAAACACAGTGCGAACCCAGGAGAGCGCGAGAGTTCGGCGGTACTAAACACAGCAGGAGCCCAGGATAGAGTGAGTGTTTGGCGTTACTAAACACAGCGGGAGCCCAGGAGAGTGAGAGAGTTCGGTGGTACTAAACACAGCGGGAGCCCAGGAGAGTGCCAGAGTTCGTTGGTACTAAACACAGTGCGAGCCCAGGAGAGCGCGAGAGTTTGGCGTTACTAAACACAGCAGGAGCCCAGGAGAGTGTGAGAGTTCGGTGGTACTAAACACAGCGGGAGCCCAGGAGAGTGCAAGAGTTCGGCGGTACTAAACACAGCTGAAGCCCAGGACAGTGCGAGAGCTCGGCGTTACGATATACAGCAGGAGCTCAGGAGAGTGCGAGAGTTCGGCGGTGCTAAACACAGCGGGCGACCAGGAGAGCGCGAGAGTTCGGCGCTACTAAACACAGTGGGGACCCATTAGTTCGGGAGAGTTCGGCGATACAATATACAGCAGCAGCCCTGGAGAGCGCGAGATTTCGGTGTTACATAACACAGCGGGAGCTCAGGAGAGCGTGATAGTTCAGCGCTAAAATACACAGCGGGAGACGAGGAGAGCGCGAGAGTTCAGCGGTAGTAAACACAGCAGGAGCCCAGGAGAGTGCGAGAGTTTGGCGGTACTAAACACAGCGGGAGCCCAGGAGAGTGCGAGTGTTCGGCGGTACTAAACGCAGCGGCAGCCCAGTTGAGCGTGAGAGTTCGGCGGTACAATTCACAGCGGAAGAAACGGAGAGCACGAGAGTTCGGCGGTAATAAACACAGCAGGAGCCCAGGATAGCGCGAGATTTTGGCGGTACTAAAAACAGTGGGAGCCCAGTAGAGTGCAAGATTTCAGTGGTACAATACGCAGCGGGTGCCCAGAAGAGTGCGAGAGTTCAGTGGTACTAAACACAGCGCGAGCCCAGGAGAGCGCGAGAGTTTGGCGTTACTAAACACTGTGGGAGCCCAGGACAGTGTGAGAGTTCGGCGGTATGAAACACAGCGGGAGCCCAGGAGAGCGTGAGCGTTCGGCGGTACGATACACAGCGGGAGCCCAGGAGAGCGCGAGACTTCGGCGGTACTAAACACAGCGGGAGACCAGGAGAGCACGAGAGTTCAGCAGTACTAAACACAGTGGGAGACCAGGAGAGAGCGAGAGTTCAGCGGTATAAACACAGCAGCAGACCAGGAGAGAGCGAGGGTTCGACGGTACTAAACACAGCGGGATCCCAGGAGAGTGCGAGAGTTTGGCGGTACTAAATACAGCGGCAGCCCAGGAGTGCGTGAGAGTTCAGCGTTACAATACACAGCGGGAGACAAGGAGAGTGTTGTGTATGTACCTTTAAGAGAAGAACTGATTCTATACTGCAGTACCGGCAGTGACCACCCCTGTATATAAAGCCATAGCAGGCTTCTGTACTTCAGTCTTAAGTTACCCTCTGTTCAGCTGCAAGCACGAGCAGCCAGACTTTGGAGAGTGGATTAAAGTGGTGGTCCCCTGACCAGGAAGAGGAGGAGAACGTTGGGCCACCACCACCACCAACTCCACCATCATTACATCAACTGAGGTGCCTGGAGAGAGAGGACAGAGGAGGAGAAGGAGAAAGGAGGCCTACATCAACATCAACCAGGGGAGAGGCCTTTTCTATCACTGCCTCCCCAAATTGGCCTCCACTTCAGGAGAGGGAGAGAGGGGAGAGAAACCAGCTGCTTGAAAGGAGGGAAGAAAACTTCATCCGGAACATCTACAGGTGGGTGTTATTTGGGGCACTCTCCCAAGACTTTGTATTTTAGGTGGGGGGAGAAAAGAAGAAGCATGGCCGGATCATCAAGAGGTGTAGTGTGTGTGTGTGTGGCTCTTGTTAAAAGCTAGGCCACACACACCACTAATTAGCATCCCTTCTATTGCCTGCCCTGGGAGAGCTTGGAGCTGCCCAAGGTGAAGTCCTTAATTTAATTTAATTACATCGTTAAGACCTGTTGCAGGACTGAGCCTGAAAATAAAAGGCTTCTCCAGCTTTTCCAGGTGAAGATGTCTTCTCCCCCTGCCAGAAGACCACCACCACCAAAGACTTTTTCCATCGGAGAGTGCAACCCTGCCAACACCCACCCACCATCCTGAGTGGCAACACTGCCCTTTGCGGCCTCCCTCCTTCCCACCCCCCCACCTCTCTCTCTCTCTTTGTCTCTCTCTGCCTGTCTTTCTAAGGCACCTTAGTTTCATCTATTTTATTAATTGCCAATTGAGCAGAGGGGAGAGGGCCCCTCTCCCAATTTAAATCAATAAGGAGAGAGGTGTGTCCTCATTTTAATCAGCTCCCTCTGCTCAATAGAGGACAAAAAAAATATATATACACCGAGGCCATTAACACCTTCAGGCCTGTGACTTGGGGTGAGTGTAGCCCTTAAAAAAAAAAGCACCCCAGAATGGCGACTGCGTCTTCGCCGGTGGCGGGGCCAGCCGGGACCTATGTGAGAGTGGTAGCCACAGCCACAGCTGCTCCCGCTGTTCCTGCTGCCCCGTCACCTTTTCAATTAATAACAAAAAAGCTTGGGGTGAAGAGCTACACTCACCCCACTATGACCATCGAGGCCTGCGTCAAGGCCATGGCTGGGGTTGTCGGCCCCTCAGCCATCGTCGCGGCCTCGAAAATGTATGGGAAGGCTGTGTTCTTCCTGGGGTCGGAGCGGGCGGTGTCCCTGGCTGTCGCCAAGGGGCTCACCGTGGGCGGGACCTTCCTGCCGGTGGATCCTCTCGAGGCCACCGTGCAGAGGATCATTATTTCCAACGTCCCGCCCTATGTTCCTGGTGAGCTCCTCCTTCCCCATTTGCGACAACTTGGGGAGGTGAGGTCGGGGATCACACCCATCCCGCTCGGCTTCCGGGAGGCCAGCCTTCGCCACGTCTTCTCCTTCCCGCGCCAGCTGTTTATCCAGCTGGCGCGGGAGGAGGACACTGATGGGGCGTTCGTCGTCCTCCACGAGGGGACCGCCTACCGCGCCTTTTGGACGTCGGACGGTGTGAGGTGCCATGCCTGCAGGGAGGTGGGGCACATCAGGAGGAACTGCCCTGCCTCCAAGGCCGCCGGATCATCTCGTGCGGCCGAGGCTGGCGCCGCTGCCGCCGCCCTTCCCCCCGGATCTGCCTGCGCGTCAAGTACGTCTGATGCGCGGTTGACGTCGGGGGCCGATGCCACCAAGGCCTCCGGCGGGGGGGAGGGAGCGTGTCCGGCCGGAAAGAAGGCGCGGGGGAAAAAGAAGCACCTTAGGGCGGGTCCCCCCGTGGATGGCGAGCCCTTGCCCCTTGAGCCCCTTACACCCGCGCTCCTCGCGGAGTTGATCAGGGCAGATGTGAGCGGGAGGGGCCTCGTGCCCGAGCCTGTGGCCGCAACCGCCGCAGCGGTAATGCCAATACCAGCGGCCGGGCTCGGACCCGAGGAACCCGACAAACCTGCTCCGCCGGAGGGAGTCGAGGAGGAGGCCTTTGCAGACATGGAGGTCTCCCTCGCTCCCTCCGTGCTAAAAAGAAGGCGCGACCCCCTGGATGAGGAGGAGGACCGGGAGGAGGAAGGTCCCTCCGAGCAGGGGGAGTCGTCGCCCGCCGCGGGTACTGCGCCCCCCCCCCAGCGCTGTCGTCATCACCAGCGATCGGCAGGGGTCACCTGTCCCTCGGGAGGCTGAGGCAGATGTGTCTGTCCAGCACGTGCCTCCCGGGGATGGGGATGAGACCCTACCCGTGGGGGGGGTTGCGGAACAACCCGCGGCAGTAATTGAAGTTGACCTTTTATCGGTGTCGTTACCCCTCGCTGGGTCGGGCAGCCTAGGGGCTGGGTCGGGCGAGCTCGAGGATAATGAGCTCGCCCAATGCGACCCGGACGTCTCCCAGGGGATGCTCGTCCTGGTAGAGCTTTTAATTCAAAACCCCCCGTCCGCTGAGTCGGAGGTTGGTGGCGGGGAGGAGGATGGCCCCCTCGCTGCGTCTCTGGTGCCGGACGTACTGGAGGAGCTGGAAATTGTTCTCTCCCCGGTTTCTCCGGTCGTTCCGGCGTCTGAGGCGGAGGGGAGCTCTGAACCGCCGCCGTCTTCTGGCCCGGCACCCCTAGAGGAGCCCAGGGAGAAATCCTCTGCCGCCGATCCTGGGGGTGGGATCCGGGCGGAGGCGGGGCTGGCTGGCGCGGCCGAGTCGTTCGCTTCGCACTGCGCGGCGGACGGGTCGGCCGCTGGTGACGACCCCCTGGAGGAGGATGGGGACTCGGTGATGGGCACGGAGGACGATTCGGACTCCAGCGCCGACGTGGCGATGGATGACCTCGTGCCCCTTGCCGAGTCTCCCCTCATTTCCGTAAGGGAACTCCGGGATTTTATGGCCACGTGCCTGGGTCAGCGCAATAAGGTCCGGCTGGCCCTCGACAGGTGGTCGGAGCTGGCGCTGCTCATCGATTCCGTCCACGCCGCCGTTAAGATCTTGGGCGCGGACGAGGGTGTGAACCCGCTCGAGCTGCGTCGGCTCACAACGTTTCTCACTGGGCTGCTGAGGAAGTGGCGGCGGACCAGCGGCTGCGCTTCCTCCCCCCGTTAGGTGTAGGTAGAGGTTGCACTATGCTTCTGACATGAAGATAACCATAGCCAGCCTCAACATCAACGGCAGCAGGGAGGCGCGCCGCAGATTCAATAACTTCTCGGTCCTTCGGGACGGGAAGTATGCGGTGTGTTTCCTGCAAGAAACCCACACCGTTCCGGGAGACGAAGCCACGTGGCTCCTGGAGTGGCAAGGAGGGGTCAGCATGAGTCACCTCTCCAACAATTCCAGCGGGGTGGCTATCTTGCTGGCCCCGCATTTTCAGCCGGAGATCTTGGGGGTCAAGGAGCACGTGCCGGGCCGCTTGCTCCAGGTCACTGTTCGCCTGGGGGGCGTGCCGCTCCATCTAGTGAACGTGTACGCCCCTCAGACCAGTGCGCAGCAAGTGCGCTTCTTCGAAGAAGTGTCCGCTCTCTTGGGCTCCATCGACGTGGGCGAGTGCGTCATCCTCGGGGGGGATTTTAACTGCACCCTCGAGGCGAGGGACCGTTCGGGTCCCCCGCGAAGCCCGGCGGCGATGGAGAAGTTGAGGGACCTGGTTGGGTCCTTCGACTTGGTGGACGTCTGGCGAAATCTCCACCCCGACTCCAGCGCCTTCACTAGCGTGAGGTCTGGGGGAGGAAGGTCCAGAATCGACCGCCTCTACATTTCCCGGGCGTACGTCTCCTGCGTTCCGGCAGCTTCCATGCGGCCGGTGCCGTGCACGGACCACCACCTGGTGTGGGCGGAGCTCGCTCCGCTGCGCGCGCGGGGAGGGTCCGTGTACTGGCATTTTAACAACCTGCTGCTGGAGGACGCACGGTTCCAGGATTCGTTTCATCGATTCTGGGCCGACTGGAGATGGAAGCAGGGGGGCTTCCCCTCCTTGAGGCTATGGTGGGATGTGGGCAAGGCTCACATCCGTCTCTTCTGTCAGGAGTATGCGAAGGGGTCGACCAAGAGGCGGGAGGCCCGGGTCGGGCGGTTGGAGAAGGAGGTGCTCGACCTGGAGTCCCGTCTCGGTCAGGTCGTCGAGGACCCGGCCCTGCGGAAGGTGTACGAAGAGAAGAAGGGCGCGCTGAAGGACCTGCAGCTCGTCGGGTCCCGAGGCGCGTACGTGAGGTCGCGGATCCAGCTCCTGCGGGACCTGGACCGCGGCTCCCCCTTCTTCTACTCGCTGGAAAAAAGACGGGGGGTCCGTAAGCAGCTCTTGGGGCTGATGGCCGACGACGGATCTCTGGTCTCGGATCCGGAGGGAATCAGCGCGGAGACCCGCGCCTATTACGGGGCTCTGTTCTCTCCGGATCCGTCCAGCGAGGATGCGCGCAGAGTTTTTTAGGAGGACCTGACGAAGGTTGGCCCGGAGGGCGCCGGAAAATTGGACGCTCCGCTAAGTCTGGCGGAGCTGACCGGCGCCCTCCGCCAGCTCTCTAGGGGAAAGTCCCCGGGGCTGGACGGGCTGACCGTGGAGTTCCACAGGGCATTCTGGGACGTCTTGGGGGGCGACTACGCGCGGGTCCTGGGGGAAAGTTTGGCGACCGGGGAGATGCCCCTCTCTTGGCGCAGGGCGGTCATTGTCCTGCTGCCTAAGAAAGGCGATCTCCGCCTCCTTAAGAACTGGTGCCCGGTCTCCCTCCTCAGCACGGACTATAAAATCTTTGCCAGGGCCATGTCTGCTCGCCTTGGCACCGTGCTGGCCCACATGATCCACCCCGACCAGTCCTACACGGTCCCGGGCCGGACCATCCACGATAACATCCATCTGGTCCGGGACCTGGTCCAACACTCCCAGAGGGCTGGTCTGTCGGTCGCCTTCCTTTCCCTGGATCAGGAGAAGGCGTTCGACAGGGTGGATCACGAGTATCTCTTCGGGACTCTGCGCGCATTTGGGTTCGGGACGCATTTCGTCGCCCGGATCCGACTTCTGTACGCCGCCGTGGAGTGTCTGATTAAAGTTAACGGGTCCTTGACGGCGCCCCTTCGCTTCGGGAGGGGGGTGCGTCAGGGATGCCCCATGTCCGGTCAGTTATATGCCATTTGCGTGGAGCCTTTCCTGCACCTCTTGCGGAAGAGGTTGACGGGACTGGCTCTGCAAGGGCCGGGCGTGGAGGTGGTCCTCTCGGCTTACGCCGATGACGTGCTCCTCATGGTCACGGATCCCGCTGACTTGCGGAGGATGCGGGAATGCCAGCAGATTTACTCGGACGCATCCTCCGCCAAGATCAACTGGGAGAAATGTTCCGGACTCCTGGTGGGTCAGTGGCGGGTGGACTCCCTGCCGGAGGAGTTCAGGCCTTTCGCCTGGAGCACCACGCACCTCCTCTATTTGGGAGTCTACCTTAGCCCTGCCGAGGACGCTTGGCCGGCGAACTGGCAAGAGCTGGAGGCCAAAGTCACCGCTCGCCTAGGACGCTGGACAGGACTGCTCCGAGCGTTGTCCTACAGGGGTCGAGCGCTGGTCATAAACCAGCTGGTGGCCGCCATGTTGTGGTACCGCTTGGTCACTTTGATCCCTCCCCCTGCGTTTGTCGCCAAGATTCAGAAGAAGCTCATCGACTTCTTCTGGGACAAAAGGAAGCACTGGGTCTCTGCCGCAGTTCTGTGTCTCCCACTTAGGGAGGGCGGTCAGGCGCTGGTGTGCCTTCGCACCCAGGCTGCGACTTTCCGTCTTCAGACGCTGCAGAGATACCTGTACGTCGAGAATCCTCCGAGATGGTGTGCGCTGGCGACGTTTTTCTTCCGCCAGCTGCATGGCCTCAATTACGACACGCAGCTCCTGTTTGCGAAAGTGGGCAGCAGGCGTGCTGGCCTGCGGGAGCTGCCTGTCTTCTACCAGGAACTACTATGGGTTTGGAACTACGTCGCTTCCAGGCGGAGCTCTCCCCCGTCAGGAGCGGCGGCTCTCCTTCGGGAGCCGCTGCTCAGGAATCCGCACCTCCACGAACACGGGTTCGGGCGGCTGGCGGAGGGTAGGGCTGTGGCTGGCAAGGTGACCAGAGTCGGGGACCTGCTCGATGGCGGAGGAGCGGGCTGGATGGCGCCGGAGGAGCTGGCGCGGCGCCTGTCCTGGGCCAACGTCCGGCTCGCGGTCGAAACCATCGAATCGGTAAAAGCGGCACTGGGCCCCGACTCCACTAGGTGTAACGAGGCGGCTCAAGCACGTGGGGCGATCCCGTCCGAGCTTACCCCCGTTCGGACGGAATTCCTCATCGGTGCCCGGCCCCGAAACTCCCCTCGGGAACCGGCGCCTCACAACTTGAGCCGTCTCGAGGAAATACCCTCCGTGCCTTTTCATTCCGCGCGGAGGGGTTTCCTGTACGGGCTGCTCCTGCACACTCTCCACTTTGCCATCTTCGTCTACCGTCCGGACACGCCTTGGCGTGGCGTTTTGCCGACCGGCGGTAGCAGAGGTCCCCAATGGAGGGCTCTCTATGCGGGAGTCCTCCCTTGTTCCATCGGGGACTTGGCCTGGAGGGTGTTGCACGGAGCGGTCCCGTGCAATAAGGTTTTAAGTAGGTTCACGGACTCCCAGGCCGCCTGCATTTTTTGCGGCCTGGAGGAGTCCGTGTTTCACGTTTATATGGATTGTGAGAGGTTGCAGCCCTTCTTTCACTACTTGAAGGGGCTGCTCCTCGATTTTTGGTTGCACTTCAGTCCCATGCTCTTGATCTACGGTCACCCGGTGCGGAGGGGAGCGGACAGGTTGGAGGACCTCCTTGTGGGCCTGCTCCTGGGCCTGGCTAAAAGAGCAATCAGTTGGTCCAGGCAGCGGGCGGTCGAGGGGGTCGTCCAGCCGGATTGCCTGCATCTCTTCCGCGGCCATGTTCGCGCCCGGGTGGCCCTGGAGATGGAGCACGCGGTGTCCGCCAGTGCGCTTGAGTATTTCCGCGACCGGTGGGCGCCGCGGGGACTGGAGTGCATCATCAACACGGAAAACCAAATTTTAATTTGATTTGTTAAGCTTTAGTTGTACTTTTGTTTATTTACAGTCGAATTTTTTTTTTTTGTTTTTTTTTTTTTCGCGTCCAAATAAAAGAGTACCCTCTGTTCAGCTGCAAGCACGAGCAGCCAGACTTTGGAGAGTGGATTAAAGTGGTGGTCCCCTGACCAGGAAGAGGAGGAGAACGTTGGGCCACCACCACCACCAACTCCACCATCATTACATCAACTGAGGTGCCTGGAGAGAGAGGACAGAGGAGGAGAAGGAGAAAGGAGGCCTACATCAACATCAACCAGGGGAGAGGCCTTTTCTATCACTGCCTCCCCAAATTGGCCTCCACTTCAGGAGAGGGAGAGAGGGGAGAGAAACCAGCTGCTTGAAAGGAGGGAAGAAAACTTCATCCGGAACATCTACAGGTGGGTGTTATTTGGGGCACTCTCCCAAGACTTTGTATTTTAGGTGGGGGGAGAAAAGAAGAAGCATGGCCGGATCATCAAGAGGTGTAGTGTGTGTGTGTGTGGCTCTTGTTAAAAGCTAGGCCACACACACCACTAATTAGCATCCCTTCTATTGCCTGCCCTGGGAGAGCTTGGAGCTGCCCAAGGTGAAGTCCTTAATTTAATTTAATTACATCGTTAAGACCTGTTGCAGGACTGAGCCTGAAAATAAAAGGCTTCTCCAGCTTTTCCAGGTGAAGATGTCTTCTCCCCCTGCCAGAAGACCACCACCACCAAAGACTTTTTCCATCGGAGAGTGCAACCCTGCCAACACCCACCCACCATCCTGAGTGGCAACACTGCCCTTTGCGGCCTCCCTCCTTCCCACCCCCCCACCTCTCTCTCTCTCTTTGTCTCTCTCTGCCTGTCTTTCTAAGGCACCTTAGTTTCATCTATTTTATTAATTGCCAATTGAGCAGAGGGGAGAGGGCCCCTCTCCCAATTTAAATCAATAAGGAGAGAGGTGTGTCCTCATTTTAATCAGCTCCCTCTGCTCAATAGAGGACAAAAAATATATATATACACCGAGGCCATTAACACCTTCAGGCCTGTGACTTGGGGTGAGTGTAGCCCTTAAAAAAAAAAGCACCCCAGAATGGCGACTGCGTCTTCGCCGGTGGCGGGGCCAGCCGGGACCTATGCGAGAGTGGTTGCCACAGCCACAGCTGCTCCCGCTGTTCCTGCTGCCCCGTCACCTTTTCAATTAATAACAAAAAAGCTTGGGGTGAAGAGCTACACTCACCCCACTATGACCATCGAGGCCTGCGTCAAGGCCATGGCTGGGGTTGTCGGCCCCTCAGCCATCGTCGCGGCCTCGAAAATGTATGGGAAGGCTGTGTTCTTCCTGGGGTCGGAGCGGGCGGTGTCCCTGGCTGTCGCCAAGGGGCTCACCGTGGGCGGGACCTTCCTGCCGGTGGATCCTCTCGAGGCCACCGTGCAGAGGATCATTATTTCCAACGTCCCGCCCTATGTTCCTGGTGAGCTCCTCCTTCCCCATTTGCGACAACTTGGGGAGGTGAGGTCGGGGATCACACCCATCCCGCTCGGCTTCCGGGAGGCCAGCCTTCGCCACGTCTTCTCCTTCCCGCGCCAGCTGTTTATCCAGCTGGTGCGGGAGGAGGACACTGACGGGGCGTTCGTCGTCCTCCACGAGGGGACCGCCTACCGCGCCTTTTGGACGTCGGACGGTGTGAGGTGCCATGCCTGCAGGGAGGTGGGGCACATCAGGAGGAACTGCCCTGCCTCCAAGGCCGCCGGATCATCTCGTGCGGCCGAGGCTGGCGCCGCTGCCGCCGCCCTTCCCCCCGGATCTGCCTGCGCGTCAAGTACGTCTGATGCGCGGTTGACGTCGGGGGCCGATGCCACCAAGGCCTCCGGCGGGGGGGAGGGAGCGTGTCCGGCCGGAAAGAAGGCGCGGGGGAAAAAGAAGCACCTTAGGGCGGGTCCCCCCGTGGATGGCGAGCCCTTGCCCCTTGAGCCCCTTACACCCGCGCTCCTCGCGGAGTTGATCAGGGCAGATGTGAGCGGGAGGGGCCTCGTGCCCGAGCCTGTGGCCGCAACCGCCGCAGCGGTAATGCCAATACCAGCGGCCGGGCTCGGACCCGAGGAACCCGACAAACCTGCTCCGCCGGAGGGAGTCGAGGAGGAGGCCTTTGCAGACATGGAGGTCTCCCTCGCTCCCTCCGTGCTAAAAAGAAGGCGCGACCCCCTGGATGAGGAGGAGGACCGGGAGGAGGAAGGTCCCTCCGAGCAGGGGGAGTCGTCGCCCGCCGCGGGTACTGCGCCCCCCCCCCCAGCGCTGTCGTCATCACCAGCGATCGGCAGGGGTCACCTGTCCCTCGGGAGGCTGAGGCAGATGTGTCTGTCCAGCACGTGCCTCCCGGGGATGGGGATGAGACCCTACCCGTGGGGGGGGTTGCGGAACAACCCGCGGCAGTAATTGAAGTTGACCTTTTATCGGTGTCGTTACCCCTCGCTGGGTCGGGCAGCCTAGGGGCTGGGTCGGGCGAGCTCGAGGATAATGAGCTCGCCCAATGCGACCCGGACGTCTCCCAGGGGATGCTCGTCCTGGTAGAGCTTTTAATTCAAAACCCCCCGTCCGCTGAGTCGGAGGTTGGTGGCGGGGAGGAGGATGGCCCCCTCGCTGCGTCTCTGGTGCCGGACGTACTGGAGGAGCTGGAAATTGTTCTCTCCCCGGTTTCTCCGGTCGTTCCGGCGTCTGAGGCGGAGGGGAGCTCTGAACCGCCGCCGTCTTCTGGCCCGGCACCCCTAGAGGAGCCCAGGGAGAAATCCTCTGCCGCCGATCCTGGGGGTGGGATCCGGGCGGAGGCGGGGCTGGCTGGCGCGGCCGAGTCGTTCGCTTCGCACTGCGCGGCGGACGGGTCGGCCGCTGGTGACGACCCCCTGGAGGAGGATGGGGACTCGGTGATGGGCACGGAGGACGATTCGGACTCCAGCGCCGACGTGGCGATGGATGACCTCGTGCCCCTTGCCGAGTCTCCCCTCATTTCCGTAAGGGAACTCCGGGATTTTATGGCCACGTGCCTGGGTCAGCGCAATAAGGTCCGGCTGGCCCTCGACAGGTGGTCGGAGCTGGCGCTGCTCATCGATTCCGTCCACGCCGCCGTTAAGATCTTGGGCGCGGACGAGGGTGTGAACCCGCTCGAGCTGCGTCGGCTCACAACGTTTCTCACTGGGCTGCTGAGGAAGTGGCGGCGGACCAGCGGCTGCGCTTCCTCCCCCCGTTAGGTGTAGGTAGAGGTTGCACTATGCTTCTGACATGAAGATAACCATAGCCAGCCTCAACATCAACGGCAGCAGGGAGGCGCGCCGCAGATTCAATAACTTCTCGGTCCTTCGGGACGGGAAGTATGCGGTGTGTTTCCTGCAAGAAACCCACACCGTTCCGGGAGACGAAGCCACGTGGCTCCTGGAGTGGCAAGGAGGGGTCAGCATGAGTCACCTCTCCAACAATTCCAGCGGGGTGGCTATCTTGCTGGCCCCGCATTTTCAGCCGGAGATCTTGGGGGTCAAGGAGCACGTGCCGGGCCGCTTGCTCCAGGTCACTGTTCGCCTGGGGGGCGTGCCGCTCCATCTAGTGAACGTGTACGCCCCTCAGACCAGTGCGCAGCAAGTGCGCTTCTTCGAAGAAGTGTCCGCTCTCTTGGGCTCCATCGACGTGGGCGAGTGCGTCATCCTCGGGGGGGATTTTAACTGCACCCTCGAGGCGAGGGACCGTTCGGGTCCCCCGCGAAGCCCGGCGGCGATGGAGAAGTTGAGGGACCTGGTTGGGTCCTTCGACTTGGTGGACGTCTGGCGAAATCTCCACCCCGACTCCAGCGCCTTCACTAGCGTGAGGTCTGGGGGAGGAAGGTCCAGAATCGACCGCCTCTACATTTCCCGGGCGTACGTCTCCTGCGTTCCGGCAGCTTCCATGCGGCCGGTGCCGTGCACGGACCACCACCTGGTGTGGGCGGAGCTCGCTCCGCTGCGCGCGCGGGGAGGGTCCGTGTACTGGCATTTTAACAACCTGCTGCTGGAGGACGCACGGTTCCAGGATTCGTTTCATCGATTCTGGGCCGACTGGAGATGGAAGCAGGGGGGCTTCCCCTCCTTGAGGCTATGGTGGGATGTGGGCAAGGCTCACATCCGTCTCTTCTGTCAGGAGTATGCGAAGGGGTCGACCAAGAGGCGGGAGGCCCGGGTCGGGCGGTTGGAGAAGGAGGTGCTCGACCTGGAGTCCCGTCTCGGTCAGGTCGTCGAGGACCCGGCCCTGCGGAAGGTGTACGAAGAGAAGAAGGGCGCGCTGAAGGACCTGCAGCTCGTCGGGTCCCGAGGCGCGTACGTGAGGTCGCGGATCCAGCTCCTGCGGGACCTGGACCGCGGCTCCCCCTTCTTCTACTCGCTGGAAAAAAGACGGGGGGTCCGTAAGCAGCTCTTGGGGCTGATGGCCGACGACGGATCTCTGGTCTCGGATCCGGAGGGAATCAGCGCGGAGACCCGCGCCTATTACGGGGCTCTGTTCTCTCCGGATCCGTCCAGCGAGGATGCGCGCAGAGTTTTTTAGGAGGACCTGACGAAGGTTGGCCCGGAGGGCGCCGGAAAATTGGACGCTCCGCTAAGTCTGGCGGAGCTGACCGGCGCCCTCCGCCAGCTCTCTAGGGGAAAGTCCCCGGGGCTGGACGGGCTGACCGTGGAGTTCCACAGGGCATTCTGGGACGTCTTGGGGGGCGACTACGCGCGGGTCCTGGGGGAAAGTTTGGCGACCGGGGAGATGCCCCTCTCTTGGCGCAGGGCGGTCATTGTCCTGCTGCCTAAGAAAGGCGATCTCCGCCTCCTTAAGAACTGGTGCCCGGTCTCCCTCCTCAGCACGGACTATAAAATCTTTGCCAGGGCCATGTCTGCTCGCCTTGGCACCGTGCTGGTCCACATGATCCACCCCGACCAGTCCTACACGGTCCCGGGCCGGACCATCCACGATAACATCCATCTGGTCCGGGACCTGGTCCAACACTCCCAGAGGGCTGGTCTGTCGGTCGCCTTCCTTTCCCTGGATCAGGAGAAGGCGTTCGACAGGGTGGATCACGAGTATCTCTTCGGGACTCTGCACGCATTTGGGTTCGGGACGCATTTCGTCGCCCGGATCCGACTTCTGTACGCCGCCGTGGAGTGTCTGATTAAAGTTAACGGGTCCTTGACGGCGCCCCTTCACTTCGGGAGGGGGGTGCGTCAGGGATGCCCCATGTCCGGTCAGTTATATGCCATTTGCGTGGAGCCTTTCCTGCACCTCTTGCGGAAGAGGTTGACGGGACTGGCTCTGCAAGGGCCGGGCGTGGAGGTGGTCCTCTCGGCTTACGCCGATGACGTGCTCCTCATGGTCACGGATCCCGCTGACTTGCGGAGGATGCGGGAATGCCAGCAGATTTACTCGGACGCATCCTCCGCCAAGATCAACTGGGAGAAATGTTCCGGACTCCTGGTGGGTCAGTGGCGGGTGGACTCCCTGCCGGAGGAGTTCAGGCCTTTCGCCTGGAGCACCACGCACCTCCTCTATTTGGGAGTCTACCTTAGCCCTGCCGAGGACGCTTGGCCGGCGAACTGGCAAGAGCTGGAGGCCAAAGTCACCGCTCGCCTAGGACGCTGGACAGGACTGCTCCGAGCGTTGTCCTACAGGGGTCGAGCGCTGGTCATAAACCAGCTGGTGGCCGCCATGTTGTGGTACCGCTTGGTCACTTTGATCCCTCCCCCTGCGTTTGTCGCCAAGATTCAGAAGAAGCTCATCGACTTCTTCTGGGACAAAAGGAAGCACTGGGTCTCTGCCGCAGTTCTGTGTCTCCCACTTAGGGAGGGCGGTCAGGCGCTGGTGTGCCTTCGCACCCAGGCTGCGACTTTCCGTCTTCAGACGCTGCAGAGATACCTGTACGTCGAGAATCCTCCGAGATGGTGTGCGCTGGCGACGTTTTTCTTCCGCCAGCTGCATGGCCTCAATTACGACACGCAGCTCCTGTTTGCGAAAGTGGGCAGCAGGCGTGCTGGCCTGCGGGAGCTGCCTGTCTTCTACCAGGAACTACTATGGGTTTGGAACTACGTCGCTTCCAGGCGGAGCTCTCCCCCGTCAGGAGCGGCGGCTCTCCTTCGGGAGCCGCTGCTCAGGAATCCGCACCTCCACGAACACGGGTTCGGGCGGCTGGCGGAGGGTAGGGCTGTGGCTGGCAAGGTGACCAGAGTCGGGGACCTGCTCGATGGCGGAGGAGCGGGCTGGATGGCGCCGGAGGAGCTGGCGCGGCGCCTGTCCTGGGCCAACGTCCGGCTCGCGGTCGAAACCATCGAATCGGTAAAAGCGGCACTGGGCCCCGACTCCACTAGGTGTAACGAGGCGGCTCAAGCACGTGGGGCGATCCCGTCCGAGCTTACCCCCGTTCGGACGGAATTCCTCATCGGTGCCCGGCCCCGAAACTCCCCTCGGGAACCGGCGCCTCACAACTTGAGCCGTCTCGAGGAAATACCCTCCGTGCCTTTTCATTCCGCGCGGAGGGGTTTCCTGTACGGGCTGCTCCTGCACACTCTCCACTTTGCCATCTTCGTCTACCGTCCGGACACGCCTTGGCGTGGCGTTTTGCCGACCGGCGGTAGCAGAGGTCCCCAATGGAGGGCTCTCTATGCGGGAGTCCTCCCTTGTTCCATCGGGGACTTGGCCTGGAGGGTGTTGCACGGAGCGGTCCCGTGCAATAAGGTTTTAAGTAGGTTCACGGACTCCCAGGCCGCCTGCATTTTTTGCGGCCTGGAGGAGTCCGTGTTTCACGTTTATATGGATTGTGAGAGGTTGCAGCCCCTCTTTCACTACTTGAAGGGGCTGCTCCTCGATTTTTGGTTGCACTTCAGTCCCACGCTCTTGATCTACGGTCACCCGGTGCGGAGGGGAGCGGACAGGTTGGAGGACCTCCTTGTGGGCCTGCTCCTGGGCCTGGCTAAAAGAGCAATCAGTTGGTCCAGGCAGCGGGCGGTCGAGGGGGTCGTCCAGCCGGATTGCCTGCATCTCTTCCGCGGCCATGTTCGCGCCCGGGTGGCCCTGGAGATGGAGCACGCGGTGTCCGCCAGTGCGCTTGAGTATTTCCGCGACCGGTGGGCGCCGCGGGGACTGGAGTGCATCATCAACACGGAAAACCAAATTTTAATTTGATTTGTTAAGCTTTAGTTGTACTTTTGTTTATTTACAGTCGAATTTTTTTTTTTTGTTTTTTTTTTTTTCGCGTCCAAATAAAAGAGTACCCTCTGTTCAGCTGCAAGCACGAGCAGCCAGACTTTGGAGAGTGGATTAAAGTGGTGGTCCCCTGACCAGGAAGAGGAGGAGAACGTTGGGCCACCACCACCACCAACTCCACCATCATTACATCAACTGAGGTGCCTGGAGAGAGAGGACAGAGGAGGAGAAGGAGAAAGGAGGCCTACATCAACATCAACCAGGGGAGAGGCCTTTTCTATCACTGCCTCCCCAAATTGGCCTCCACTTCAGGAGAGGGAGAGAGGGGAGAGAAACCAGCTGCTTGAAAGGAGGGAAGAAAACTTCATCCGGAACATCTACAGGTGGGTGTTATTTGGGGCACTCTCCCAAGACTTTGTATTTTAGGTGGGGGGAGAAAAGAAGAAGCATGGCCGGATCATCAAGAGGTGTAGTGTGTGTGTGTGTGGCTCTTGTTAAAAGCTAGGCCACACACACCACTAATTAGCATCCCTTCTATTGCCTGCCCTGGGAGAGCTTGGAGCTGCCCAAGGTGAAGTCCTTAATTTAATTTAATTACATCGTTAAGACCTGTTGCAGGACTGAGCCTGAAAATAAAAGGCTTCTCCAGCTTTTCCAGGTGAAGATGTCTTCTCCCCCTGCCAGAAGACCACCACCACCAAAGACTTTTTCCATCGGAGAGTGCAACCCTGCCAACACCCACCCACCATCCTGAGTGGCAACACTGCCCTTTGCGGCCTCCCTCCTTCCCACCCCCCCACCTCTCTCTCTCTCTTTGTCTCTCTCTGCCTGTCTTTCTAAGGCACCTTAGTTTCATCTATTTTATTAATTGCCAATTGAGCAGAGGGGAGAGGGCCCCTCTCCCAATTTAAATCAATAAGGAGAGAGGTGTGTCCTCATTTTAATCAGCTCCCTCTGCTCAATAGAGGACAAAAAAAATATATATACACCGAGGCCATTAACACCTTCAGGCCTGTGACTTGGGGTGAGTGTAGCCCTTAAAAAAAAAAGCACCCCAGAATGGCGACTGCGTCTTCGCCGGTGGCGGGGCCAGCCGGGACCTATGCGAGAGTGGTTGCCACAGCCACAGCTGCTCCCGCTGTTCCTGCTGCCCCGTCACCTTTTCAATTAATAACAAAAAAGCTTGGGGTGAAGAGCTACACTCACCCCACTATGACCATCGAGGCCTGCGTCAAGGCCATGGCTGGGGTTGTCGGCCCCTCAGCCATCGTCACGGCCTCGAAAATGTATGGGAAGGCTGTGTTCTTCCTGGGGTCGGAGCGGGCGGTGTCCCTGGCTGTCGCCAAGGGGCTCACCGTGGGCGGGACCTTCCTGCCGGTGGATCCTCTCGAGGCCACCGTGCAGAGGATCATTATTTCCAACGTCCCGCCCTATGTTCCTGGTGAGCTCCTCCTTCCCCATTTGCGACAACTTGGGGAGGTGAGGTCGGGGATCACACCCATCCCGCTCGGCTTCCGGGAGGCCAGCCTTCGCCACGTCTTCTCCTTCCCGCGCCAGCTGTTTATCCAGCTGGTGCGGGAGGAGGACACTGACGGGGCGTTCGTCGTCCTCCACGAGGGGACCGCCTACCGCGCCTTTTGGACGTCGGACGGTGTGAGGTGCCATGCCTGCAGGGAGGTGGGGCACATCAGGAGGAACTGCCCTGCCTCCAAGGCCGCCGGATCATCTCGTGCGGCCGAGGCTGGCGCCGCTGCCGCCGCCCTTCCCCCCGGATCTGCCTGCGCGTCAAGTACGTCTGATGCGCGGTTGACGTCGGGGGCCGATGCCACCAAGGCCTCCGGCGGGGGGGAGGGAGCGTGTCCGGCCGGAAAGAAGGCGCGGGGGAAAAAGAAGCACCTTAGGGCGGGTCCCCCCGTGGATGGCGAGCCCTTGCCCCTTGAGCCCCTTACACCCGCGCTCCTCGCGGAGTTGATCAGGGCAGATGTGAGCGGGAGGGGCCTCGTGCCCGAGCCTGTGGCCGCAACCGCCGCAGCGGTAATGCCAATACCAGCGGCCGGGCTCGGACCCGAGGAACCCGACAAACCTGCTCCGCCGGAGGGAGTCGAGGAGGAGGCCTTTGCAGACATGGAGGTCTCCCTCGCTCCCTCCGTGCTAAAAAGAAGGCGCGACCCCCTGGATGAGGAGGAGTACCGGGAGGAGGAAGGTCCCTCCGAGCAGGGGGAGTCGTCGCCCGCCGCGGGTACTGCGCCCCCCCCCCAGCGCTGTCGTCATCACCAGCGATCGGCAGGGGTCACCTGTCCCTCGGGAGGCTGAGGCAGATGTGTCTGTCCAGCACGTGCCTCCCGGGGATGGGGATGAGACCCTACCCGTGGGGGGGGTTGCGGAACAACCCGCGGCAGTAATTGAAGTTGACCTTTTATCGGTGTCGTTACCCCTCGCTGGGTCGGGCAGCCTGGGGGCTGGGTCGGGCGAGCTCGAGGATAATGAGCTCGCCCAATGCGACCCGGACGTCTCCCAGGGGATGCTCGTCCTGGTAGAGCTTTTAATTCAAAACCCCCCGTCCGCTGAGTCGGAGGTTGGTGGCGGGGAGGAGGATGGCCCCCTCGCTGCGTCTCTGGTGCCGGACGTACTGGAGGAGCTGGAAATTGTTCTCTCCCCGGTTTCTCCGGTCGTTCCGGCGTCTGAGGCGGAGGGGAGCTCTGAACCGCCGCCGTCTTCTGGCCCGGCACCCCTAGAGGAGCCCAGGGAGAAATCCTCTGCCGCCGATCCTGGGGGTGGGATCCGGGCGGAGGCGGGGCTGGCTGGCGCGGCCGAGTCGTTCGCTTCGCACTGCGCGGCGGACGGGTCGGCCGCTGGTGACGACCCCCTGGAGGAGGATGGGGACTCGGTGATGGGCACGGAGGACGATTCGGACTCCAGCGCCGACGTGGCGATGGATGACCTCGTGCCCCTTGCCGAGTCTCCCCTCATTTCCGTAAGGGAACTCCGGGATTTTATGGCCACGTGCCTGGGTCAGCGCAATAAGGTCCGGCTGGCCCTCGACAGGTGGTCGGAGCTGGCGCTGCTCATCGATTCCGTCCACGCCGCCGTTAAGATCTTGGGCGCGGACAAGGGTGTGAACCCGCTCGAGCTGCGTCGGCTCACAACGTTTCTCACTGGGCTGCTGAGGAAGTGGCGGCGGACCAGCGGCTGCGCTTCCTCCCCCCGTTAGGTGTAGGTAGAGGTTGCACTATGCTTCTGACATGAAGATAACCATAGCCAGCCTCAACATCAACGGCAGCAGGGAGGCGCGCCGCAGATTCAATAACTTCTCGGTCCTTCGGGACGGGAAGTATGCAGTGTGTTTCCTGCAAGAAACCCACACCGTTCCGGGAGACGAAGCCACGTGGCTCCTGGAGTGGCAAGGAGGGGTCAGCATGAGTCACCTCTCCAACAATTCCAGCGGGGTGGCTATCTTGCTGGCCCCGCATTTTCAGCCGGAGATCTTGGGGGTCAAGGAGCACGTGCCGGGCCGCTTGCTCCAGGTCACTGTTCGCCTGGGGGGCGTGCCACTCCATCTAGTGAACGTGTACGCCCCTCAGACCAGTGCGCAGCAAGTGCGCTTCTTCGAAGAAGTGTCCGCTCTCTTGGGCTCCATCGACGTGGGCGAGTGCGTCATCCTCGGGGGGGATTTTAACTGCACCCTCGAGGCGAGGGACCGTTCGGGTCCCCCGCGAAGCCCGGCGGCGATGGAGAAGTTGAGGGACCTGGTTGGGTCCTTCGACTTGGTGGACGTCTGGCGAAATCTCCACCCCGACTCCAGCGCCTTCACTAGCGTGAGGTCTGGGGGAGGAAGGTCCAGAATCGACCGCCTCTACATTTCCCGGGCGTACGTCTCCTGCGTTCCGGCAGCTTCCATGCGGCCGGTGCCGTGCACGGACCACCACCTGGTGTGGGCGGAGCTCGCTCCGCTGCGCGCGCGGGGAGGGTCCGTGTACTGGCATTTTAACAACCTGCTGCTGGAGGACGCACGGTTCCAGGATTCGTTTCGTCGATTCTGGGCCGACTGGAGATGGAAGCAGGGGGGCTTCCCCTCCTTGAGGCTATGGTGGGATGTGGGCAAGGCTCACATCCGTCTCTTCTGTCAGGAGTATGCGAAGGGGTCGACCAAGAGGCGGGAGGCCCGGGTCGGGCGGTTGGAGAAGGAGGTGCTCGACCTGGAGTCCCGTCTCGGTCAGGTCGTCGAGGACCCGGCCCTGCGGAAGGTGTACGAAGAGAAGAAGGGCGCGCTGAGGGACCTGCAGCTCGTCGGGTCCCGAGGCGCGTACGTGAGGTCGCGGATCCAGCTCCTGTGGGACCTGAACCTTGGCTCCCCCTTCTTCTACTCGCTGGAAAAAAGATGGGGGGCCCGTAAGCAGCTCTTGGGGCTGCTGGCCGACGACGGATCTCTGGTCTCGGATCCAGAGGGAATCAGCGCGGAGACCCGCGCCTACTACGGGGCTCTGTTCTCTCTGGATCCGTCCAGCGAGGATGCGCGCAGAGTTTTGTGGGAGGACCTGCCGAAGGTCAGCCCGGAGGGCACCGAAAAATTGGACGCTCCGCTAAGCCTGGCGGAGCTGACCGGCGCCCTCCGCCAGCTCTCTAGGGGAAAGTCCCCGAGGCAGGACGGGCTGACCGTGGAGTTCCACAGGACGTTCTGGGACATCTTGGGGGGCGACTACGCGCGGGTCCTGGGGGAAAGTTTGGCAACCGGGGAGATGCCCCTCTCTTGGCGCATTGCGGTCATTGTCCTGCTGCCTAAGAAGGGCGATCTCCGCCTCCTTATAACTGGCGCCCGGTCTCCCTCCTCAGCACAGACTATAAAATCTTTGCCAGGGCCATGTCTGCTCGCCTTGGCACCGTGCTGGCCCACATGATCCACCCCGACCAGTCCTACACGGTCCCGGGCCGGACCATCCACGATAACATCCATCTGGTCCGGGACCTGGCCCACCACTCCCAGAGGGCTGGTCTGTCGGTCGCCTTCCTTTCCCTGGATCAGGAGAAGGCGTTCAACAGGGTGGATCACGAGTATCTCTTCGGGACTCTGCGCGCATTCGGGTTCGGGACGCATTTCGTCGCCCGGATCCGACTTCTGTACGCCGCCGCGGAGTGTCTGATTAAAGTTAACGGGCCCTTGACCGCGCCCCTTCGCTTCGGGAGGGGGGTGCATCAGGGATGCCCCATATCCGGTCAGTAATACGCCGTTTGCGTGGAGCCATTCCTGCGCCTCTTGCGGAAGAGTTTGACGGGACTGGCTCTGCAAGGGCCGGGCGTGGAGGTGGTCCTCTCGGCGTAATGACGTGCTCCTCATGGTCACGGATCCCGCTGACTTGCGGAGGATGCGGGAATGCCAGCAGATTTACTCGGACGCATCCTCCGCCAAGATCAACTGGGAGAAATGTTCCGGACTCCTGGTGGGTCAGTGGCGGGTGGACTCCCTGCCGGAGGAGTTCAGGCCTTTCGCCTGGAGCACCACGCACCTCCTCTATTTGGGAGACTACCTTAGCCCTGCCGAGGGCGCCTGGCCGGCGAACTGGCAAGAGCTGGAGGCCAAAGTCACCGCTCGCCTAGGACGCTGGACAGGACTGCTCCGAGTGTTGTCCTACAGGGGTCGAGCGCTGGTCATAAACCAGCTGGTGGCCGCCATGTTGTGGTACCGGTTGGTCACTTTGATCCCTCTCCCTGCGTTTGTCGCCAAGATGCAGAAGAAACTCATCGACTTCTTCTGGGACAATAGGAAGCACTGGGTCTCTGCCGTGGTTCAGTGTCTCCCGCTTAGGGATGGCGGTCAGGCACTGGTGTGCCTTCGCACCCAGGCTGCGACTTTCTGTCTTCAGACGCTGCAGAGATACCTGTACGTCGAGAATCCTCCGAGATGGTGTGCGCTGGCGACGTTTTTCTTCCGCCAGCTGCACGGCCTCAATTATGACATGCAGCTCCTGTTCGCGAAAGTGGGCGGCAGGCGTGCCGGCCTGCAGGAGCTGCCTGTCTTCTACCAGGAAGTACTATGGGTTTGGAACTACGTCGCTTCCAGGCAGAGCTCTCCCCCATCAGGATACTAGGTGTATCGAGGCGGCTCAAGCATGTGGGGCGATCCCGTCTGAGCTTACCCCCATTCGGACGGAATTCCTCATCGGCGCCCGGCCCCGAAACTCCCCTCAGGATCCGGCGCCTCACAACTTGAGCCGTCTAGAGGAAATACCCTCTGTGCCTTTTCATTTCGCGTGGAGGGGTTTCCTGTATGGGCTGCTCCTGCAGACTCTCCACTTTGCCATCTTCGTCTACCATCCGGACACGCCTTGGTGTGGCGTCTTGCTGACTGGCGGTGGCGGAGGTCCCCAATGGAGGGCTCTCTACACGGGAGTCCTCCCTTGTTCCATCGGGGACTTGGCCTGGAGAGTGTTGCACGGAGCTGTCCCGTGCAATAAGGTTTTAAGTAGGTTCACGGACTCCCAGGCCGCCTGCATTTTTTGCGGCCTGGAGGAGTCCGTGTTTCACGTTTATATGGAGTGTGAGAGGTTGCAGCCCCTCTTTCACTACTTGAAGGGGCTGCTCCTCGATTTTAGGTTGCACTTCAGTCCCACGCTCTTGATCTACGGTCACCCGGTGCGGAGGGGAGCGGACAGGTTGGAGGACCTCCTTGTGGGCCTGCTCCTGGGCCTGGCTAAAAGAGCCTTCAATTGGTCCAGGCAGCGGGCGGTCGAGGGGGTCGTCCAGCCGGATTGCCTGCCTCTCTTCCGCGGCCATGTTCGCGCCCGGGTGGCCCTGGAGATGGAGCACGCAGTGTCCGCCAGTGCGCCTGAGTATTTCCGCGACCGGTGGGCGCCGCGGGGACTGGAGTGCATCATCAACCCGGATAACCAAATTTTAATATGATTTGTTAAGTTTTAGTTGAACTTTTGTTTACAGTCAATTTGTTTTTTTTATTGGTACGAACAAAAAGAGTACCCTCTGTTCAGTAAATACCTGTTATTATTGTTCTCCTGCAGTCCGTGTATTATTTATACTCGGACACTACATTGGCGACGAACAGGTTCGAACTCACCTGCAGTACTGCATCACCTCACGGGGATCTTTCCTGAGAAGAAGCTTCTTGGAGGTCGAAGTCAGAACAACGGGCGTCAACCGTGGGCAACTGCCCAAGGATCCATCGGAGTTCGGAGAGTTGCAGGAGAGGCTGTGGAGAGCTGGGCTTGGCTCCGCAGTCAAGGTGTTCCAGCAAATCGTGCTGGTAGCAGGTAGTGCGCTGACCCTTCCGGACTGCGGCGGTCTCGAGCTCGATCGGGCGGCGCTGCAAAGGGGCCGTGCAGCATCGTCGGGAGAAAAAGAGAGAGAGAGGGTGGAGCGCACAGGGTGCGGTCGGTGCTCAAGAACCGGGCAGCGTAGCGAAAATAAAACAAGGGGAAGGAAAAGTGAGACGCGCCGAAGCTGCGGGTCGCCGCCATTAACCTGCAGCATGCTAGGAGCAGCGTGGCAGCAAGGGGAAGAAGGAAAAGCGTGGGAGGCACCATTTTATTCCATTGGGGAAGAAGGAAAAGCGCGGGAGGCGCCATTTTTATCCATTGGTGAAGAAGAAAAAGCGCGGGAGGCGCCATTTTAAATCACCCAAGATGCCAAAAAGTGGCAGTATCACTGCTTTCGACAACGAGGTAGAAGACTGGACCGCGTATGTGGAAAGAATTGAAGTGTACTGCAAGGCAAATGAGGTGGCCGATGGAAAGAAGGCGTCGGTATTATTAAATTTGATGGGCGCGAGAACGTACGGCCTATTGCGGAATTTAATTACCCCTGCTAAACCAATGGAGAAAAGTTTTGCAGAGATTGTTAATATCTTACAGGAACACCTAAACCCTACACCGCCGCTGATAGCAGAAAGATTCAAGTTCCATGAAAGAAGCCAGCACAAAGATGAGAGCAATGCTGACTATCTTACGGAACTACGCAAGTTATCGAGGCACTGCCAGTTCGGAGCAGGACTGGCAAACACCTTACGGGATAAGTTTGTCTGCGGGCTCCAGAGTGAAGGAAACCAGAAATGACTACTTTCGGAAAAGGACCTGACGCTAGAAAAGGCTTTCAGCGTGGCAGTATCCTACGAAGCAGCAGCACGGGGAGCTGCGGAAATACAACAGAAACCACAAGAATACAGCGCTAACGAAATGGCGTATGGATCAGAAAAGTGCTATCGCTGCAGCAAAACAACCCATGATCAGAAGGACTGCTGGTTTAAGGACAATGTATGCAGGCAATGTGGGAAAATGGGACACATAGCAAGAGTCTGCAGGTCGGGAAAGAAAACCAACACTACAAGAACTACTAAGGAAAAGTACAAGAAAGTAAAGAAATTGACAGGCAGTAGTTCGGAAGATCAGGAGAGTGATAAGGACTCCGGGAGCCGGAGACTAAGTTGTCTAAAGTTACACAACGTGATCACAAAGGAGGATCACCGAACCATTTGGGTCACCCTCATGATAGCAGGGTCCCCAGTAAAGATGGAATTGGACACAGGATCAGCCCTAACTGTCATGAATCGACGAGACAATGAGCGGCTATTCTCACACATACCCCTGAAGGACACGTCCATTGTACTGAAGACATACACGGGGCAAAAAGTCTACCCCAGAGGAAAAATAAGGGTGCCAGTTGAATACAACGGCAAGGAAACACAGAAACTGTATCTATATATACTACCAGATGGAGGACCACCATTATTGGGACGTGAATGGATCCAAAAAAAACAATTGGATTGGCATTCCATTCAGGCGCTAACTGTGACTGATAAAAAGGATGATGACGTCACACCTGGACGACTGTCAAAAATTCTAACTGACGCGAAAGAGGTGTTCCAACAAGGACTTGGGATGCTAAAAGGAGTAACGGCAATGATAAAAATCGAAGATAACGCAAACCCAAAATTTTTTAAGACCTTACACGATCCGCCCAGCCGCTGAAGTAGAGCTGGAGAGTCTGGAGCGTTTGCGTGTTCTGTCCAAGGAGGACTGGAGTGAGTGGGCCACACCCATCATTCCTGTAATGAAGAAATCATTGAGCAGCACGCCTGGGGAACCGAAGAAGGTTCGCATCTGTGGGGACTTCAAAGTAACTGTGAACCCAGTCCTGCACACAGTACAATATCCACTTCCACGGATAGAAGATATTTTCGCCTCACTATCTGCAGGGAAATGCTTTACAAAGATTGATCTGGCCCAAGCGTATCTACAAATGGAGGTGGAAGAAGCATCTAGGAAATACCTCACGATAAACACTCACAAAGGCCTTTACCAGTACAATCGACTGGTATTCAGGGTAGCATCAGCCCCGGCTATTTGGCAGAGGGCGATGGTACAAGTCCTGCAAGGGATCCCGGGGACCCAGTGTTATTTGAACGACATCCTGGTTACGGGCGAAAATGACATTGAACAACCTGGAGCAGGTGCTCACTAGATTACAGGAATATGGGCTATGAGCCAACCGCCCCAAATGCAAGTTCTTCAGGAGACAAATCGCATATTGTGGCTGCATGATTGATGAGGAAGGGTTGCATAAGTCACCGGACAAGATTGAGGCTGCAGTTAAGGCTCCAGCACCGGAAAATGTGTCGCAATTGAGGTCGTTCCTCGGGTTGGTGAACTGCTACCATAAGTTCTTGCCGAATTTATCTACAATTCTGCACCCACTGAACGCCCTACTGCAAACTGGAGTAACATGGAAATGGAGTGATGAGTGTAAGCGTGCCTTTCAGAAATGTAAATGCCTAATAACTTCAAAAGAAGTATTGGCCCACTACAATCCAACACTACCGATTCGGTTAGCATGTGATGCGTCTCCCTATGGCATTGGAGCGGTGCTGTCACACAAATTCCTTGATGGTTCAGAGAGGCCAATAGCCTTTGCGTCAAGCTCGTTAACCTCAGCCGAGCGTAACTACGCCCAGATTGACAGGAAGGCACTCAGCCTGGTGTGGGGGGTGACGAATTTCAATCACTATCTGCACGGGCAGAAATTCACCCCACTGACTGATCATCAGCCCCTGGTCTCCATGTTTCACCCAAAGAAGGGCGTTCCGGTGATGACGGCGCAACGGCTGCAAAGATGGTCACTTTTTCTAGGGGCACATCAGTACGACATAGAGTACAAGGGTACGAAACAGCATGGAAATGCTGATGGGCTGTCGTGCCTACCGTTGCCTACGGTAGAGGAAGCACCTGCAGTGGACCCTGTTGAGATATTCCATGCGACCATAGTCAAATGTCTACCTGTTACAAACTCAAGTATAGAGAAGGAAACCCGAAATGACCTGACACTCTCTCGGGTCTATGATTTGACGGTGAAAGATGGCCAGCACATGGCGACTCACTGTTGCTAGCATTCTCGCCAAGGAGAGAACAGCTGTCAGTGTGCCGGGGAACCTTGATGTGTGGATCCCGAGTAGTAATTCCACCCAAGTTCCACCCAGGAGATAGAGTGTTCAATGAGCTTCATGAGGGTCATCTGGGAGGGGTAAAAATGAAGAGCCTAGCCAGGGCGTTTGTGTGGTGGCCGGGAATCGATAAAGAAATCGAGGATATGACCAAGAGATGCACAGGAAGCCAGAAGGTCCAAAACGCTCCACCACAGGCCCCGCTACATCCATGGGAGTGGCCCTCATCTCCATGGCAATGGGTACACATTGATTTTGCTGGTCCATTTATGGACTCAATGTTCCTAATCGCTGTGGACGCCCATTCAAAATGGCCAGAGGTCATCAAAATGTCCTCCACCACCACAGAGAAAATTATTACACTCCTACGGACCATCTTCGCCAGGAATGGCTTGCCAGAACAGATTTGCTCCAACAATGGGCCACAGTTTGTCTCCGAGGATTTCTGGAGGTTTCTGAGGAATAATGGGGTGAAACATTACACATCTGCCCCATGTCATCCAGCCACAAATGGATTGGCTTAAAGATTTGTTCAGACCTTTAAAAAGGCTATAAAGTCAATGCATAATGACGACATACCACTACAACACAAGGTGGATAATTTCTTGTTTTCTTACCGGAATGCGACACATGCAGTCACCAACCAAGCTCCAGCCATAATGTTCTTCAACCGAAGGCTCAGATGTCGCCTGGATTTGCTCAAACCAAACATAAGACGAGATGTTGAGGATAAGCAATCCCAGCACATAAATGAGAAGCCAACCAGGAGCTTCAAGATAGGGCAACCAGTCTTGCCTGCGACTACCGAACAGAAAAATGGCAGCCAGGAATGATATGCACACAGCAGGGACCACTAATGTACACAGTGGATTTTGGAGAGAGCATCGTGAGACGCCATGCTGACCAGATTCTAGAGTCACAGGAACAAGCCAAACCCATACCACGAGCAGGTGCACCTGTTAATAATCAACCCGAAGTACAGATTGCGTCTACCTCAAAAGCAGTGGTATTGGAAGCTGACGAACCAACCAATGACAATGAGCCAGAATCAACTCCGCCACAAGAAAAGGAGACTCGAGAAAGGCGCTATCCAGTCAGGATCAGGATGCCTCCTCAAAGACTGAAATTATAAATGATTATTTCAGTTGATGTGTATAGTACAGAGAATATTGTAATTGTAATTAGTTATTATTTCTTTGTTAAATGAATGTTATGCACTGTTTATCTAAAAGGGGAGGAATTGTTGTGTATGTACCTTTAAGAGAAGAACTGATTCTATACTGCAGTACCGGCAGTGACCACCCCTGCATATAAAGCCATAGCAGGCTTCTGTACTTCAGTTTTAAGTAACCCTCTGTTCAGTAAATACCTGTTATTATTGGTCTCCTGCAGTCCGTGTATTATTTATAATCGGACACTACAGAGAGCACGAGAGTTCGACGGTACTAAACACAACGGGAGCCCAGGAGAGCGCGAGAGTCCGGCGGTACAAAACACAGCGCAAGCCCAGGAGAGCGCGAGAGTTTGGCGTTACTAAACACAGCGGGAGCCCAGGAAAGTGTGAGATTTCTGTGGTACTAAACACAGCGGGTGCCCAGGAGAGTGCGAGAGTTCGGCGGTATAAACAAAGCGGGAGACCAGGAGAGTGCGAGAGTTCGGCGGTACTAAACACAGCATGAGCCCAAGAGAGCGCGAGAGTTTGGCGTTACTAAACACAGCGGGTGCCCAGGAGAGTGTGAGAGTTCTGTGGTACTAAACACAACGGGTGCCCAGGAGAGTGCGAGTTTTCGGCGGTATAAACACAGCGGGAGCCCAGGAGAGTGCGAGAGTTTGGCGTTACTAAACACAGCGGGAGCCTAGGAGAGTGT
Source organism: Somniosus microcephalus (assembly GCF_052327205.1). NCBI lineage: Eukaryota > Metazoa > Chordata > Chondrichthyes > Squaliformes > Somniosidae > Somniosus > Somniosus microcephalus. Next base: position 120,775,136 of record NC_140997.1, on the reverse strand, counting down.
GAGAGTTCGGCAGTATGAAACACAGCGGGAGCCCAGGAGAGTGCGAGAGTTCGGCGGTACTAAACACAGCGGGAGCCCAGGACAGTGTGAGAGCTCGGCGGTACTAAACACAGCGGCAGCCCAGGAGAGCGTGAGAGTTCGGCGGTACAATACACAGCGGGAGACAAGGAGAGCACGAGAGTTCGGCGGTAATAAACACAGCAGGAGCCCAGGACAGCGCGAGAGTTCGGTGGTACTGAACACACTGGGAGAGCAGGAGAGTGCGAGAGTTCAGTGGTACTAAACACAGCGGGAGACCAGGAGAGTGCGAGAGTTCGGCGGTACTAAACACAGCACGAGACCAGCAGAGTGCGAGATTTCGGTGGTACTAAACACAGCAGGAGCCGAGGATAGCGGGAGAGTTCGGCGGTACAATATACAACAGGAGCCCAAGAGAGCGCGAGTGTTTGGCAGTGCTAAACACAGCGCGAGTCCAGGAGAGCGTGAGAGTTTGGCGTTACTAAACACAGCGGGAGCCCAGGAGAGTGCGAGAGTTCGGGATTTCGGCGGTTCTAAACACAGCGGGAGCCCAGGACAGTGCGAGAGCTCGGCGGCACAATATACAGCAGGAGCCCAGGAGAGCGCGAGAGTTCGTCGGTACAAAACACAGCAGGAGCTCAGGAGAGTGCAAGAGTTCGGCGGAACTAAACACAGACGGAGACGAGGAGAGTGCAAGATTTCGGCAGAAGAAAACACAGTGGGAGACCAGGAGAGTGCAAGCGTTTGGCGGTACAATACACAGCAGGAGCCCAGGAGAGTGCGAGAGTTCGGCAGTGCTAAACACAGCGGGCGACCAGGAGAGCGCGAGAGTTTGGCGGTACTAAACACAGCGGGGGCCCATTCGTTCGGGAGAGTTAAGCGATAAAATATACAGCAGCAGCCCAGGAGAGCGCGAGATTTCGGTGATACAAAACACAGCGGGAGCTCAGGAGAGCGTGAGAGTTCAGCACTAAACTACACAGCGGGAGACGAGGAGAGCGCGAGAGTTCGGCGGTACTAAACACAGCAGGAGCCCAGGAGAGTGTGAGAGTTCGGCGGTACAAAACACAGCGGGAGCCAAGGAGAGTGCGAGAGGTCAGAGGTACTAAACACCGCGGGAGCCCAGGAGAGTGCGAGAGTTCGGCGATACTAAACACAGCGGCAGCCCAGGAGAGCGTGAGAGTTCGGCGGTACAATACACAGCGGGAGGCAAGGAGAGCGCAAGGGTTCAGTGGTAGTAAACACAGCGGAGCTCAGGAGAGAGCTAGAGTTCAGCGGTACAAAACACAGCGGGAGACGAGGAGAGCGCGAGAGTTCGGTGGTACTAAATACAGCAGAAGCCAAGGAGAGCGTGAGAGTTCGACGGTACTAAACATAGCGGGAGCCCAGGAGAGTGTGAGAGTTCGGTGGTACTAAACACAGCGGGAGACCAGGAGAGTGCGAGAGCTCGGTGGTACTGAACACAGCGGGAGCCCAGGATAGCGGGAGAGTTCTGCAGTACAATATACAGCAGGAGTTCAAGAGAGCGCGAGTGTTTGGCAGTAAAAAACACAGCGGAAGCCCAGGAGAGCGCTAGCGTTCGGCGGTACGATACACAGCGGGAGCCCAGGAGAGTGCGAGACTTCGGTGGTACTAAACACAGCGTGAGACTAGTGAGCATGAGAGTACGGCGATACTAAACACAGCGAGAGCCCAGGAGAGCACGACAGTTCGGCGGTACTAAACACAGTGGGAGCCCAGGAGAGCGCGAGAAGTCGAAGGTTCTAAACACAACGGGACCACAGGAGAGTGCGAGTTTTCGGCGGTTCTAAACGCAGCTGGAGCCCAGGAGAGTGCGAGAGTTCGGCGGGATTAAACACAGCGGGAGCCCAGGAGAGTGCGATAGTTCGGCAGTACAAACCACAGCGGGATCCCAGGAGAGCGTGAGATTTCGGCAGTCGAAAACTCAGCGGGAGCTCAGGAGAGCACGAGAGTTCGGTGGTACAATACACAGTAGGAGCCCAGGAGTGCCCGAGAGTTCGGCGGTAATAAACACAGCGGAAGCCCAGGAGAGCGCGAGAGTTCGGCGTTACTAAACACAGCGGAAGCCTAGGAGTGTGGGAGACTTCTGTGGTATAATACACAGCGGGAGCCCAGGAGCGTGCGAAGGTTCGGCAGTACTAACCACAGCGTGTTCCCTGGAGAGTGTGAGATTTCGGCAGTCGAAAACTCAGCGGGAGCTCAGGAGAGCGCGAGAGTTCGGCAGTACAATACACAGCAGGAGCCCAGGAGTGCCCGAGAGTTCGGCGGTACTAAACACAACGGAAGCCCAGGAGTGCGGGAGACTTCTGCGGTACAATATACAGCAGGAACCCAGGAGAGCGTGAGAGTTCGGCGGTACAAAACATGGCGGGAGTTCACGAGAGTGCGAGAGTTCAGCGGTACAATACACAGCGGGAGACGAGGAGTGCGTGAGAGTTCGGTGGTACTAAATACAGCAGAAGCCAAGGAGATCGGGAGAGTTCGGCGGTATTAAACACAGCGGGAGACCAGGAGAGTGCGAGAGTTCGGCGGTACTAAACACAGCGGGAGACCAGGAGAGTGCGAGAGTTGGGCGGTACTAAACACATTGGGAGACCAGGAGAGTGCGAGAGTTCGGTGGTACTAAACACAGCGGGAGAACAGGAGAGTGCGAGAGTTCGGTGGTATTAAACACAGCGGGAGAACAGGAGAGTGCGAGAGTTAGGCGGTACTAAACACAGTGGGAGACCAGGAGAGTGTGAGACTTCGGTGGTACTAAACACAGCAGGAGCCCAGGATAGCGGGAGACTTCAGCGGTACAATGTACAACAGGAGCCCAAGAGAGTGCGAGAGTTTGGCAGTACAAAACACAGCGGGAGCTCTGGAGAGCGCGTGAGTTCAACGGTACAATTCACAGTGAAAGACCAGGGGAACATGAGAGTTTGGCGGCTCTAAACACAGCGGCAGCCCAGGAGAGCGCGAGCGTTCGGCGGTACAATACAGAGAGGGAGCCCAGGAGAGTGCGAGACTTCGGCGGTACTAAACACAGCGAGAGACAAGTGAGCGTGAGAGTACGGCGGTACTAAACACAGCGAGAGCCCAGGAGAGAGCGAGAGTTTGGCGGTACTAAACACAGCGGGAGCCCAGGACGTTGTGAGTGTTCTGCGGTACTAAATGCAGCGGGAGCCCAGGAGAGTGCGAGAGTTCGGCGGTACTAAACACAGCGGCAGCCCAGGAGAGTGTGAGATTTCGGCGGCACTAAATACAGTGGCAGCCCAGGAGAATGTGAGAGTTCGGCGGTACAATACACAGCGGGAGACAAGGAGAGCATGAGAGTTCGGCAGTAATAAACACAGCGGGAGCCCAGGACAGCGCGAGAGTTCGGTGGTACTAAACACAGCGGGAGCCCATGAGAGTGTGAGATTTCGGTGGTACAATACACAGCGGGAGCCCAGGTGCATGCGATAGTTTGGCGGTACTAAACACAGCGCGAGCCCAGGAGAGCGCGAGAGATTGGCGTTACTAAACACAGCGGGAGCCCAGGAGAGTGTGAGAGTTCAGTGGTACTAAATACAGCGGGAGCCCAGGATTGCGCGAGAGTACGGCGGTACTAAACACAGCAGGAGCTCAGGAGAGTGCGAGAGATCAGCGGAACTAAACACAGCGGGAGACCAGGAGAGTGCGAGAGTTCGGCGGTACAATACACAACGGGAGCCCAGGAGAGTGCGAGGGTTCGGCGGTGCTAAACACAGCGGGCAACCAGGAGAGCGCAAGAGTTCAGCGGTACTGAACACAGCGGGGGCCCATTAGTTCGGGAGAGTTCGGCGATACAATATACAGCAGCAGCCCAGGAGAGTGCAAGTGTTCGGCGGTATTAAACGCAGCGGGAGCCCAGGAGAGTGCGAGAGTTTGGCAGAACTAAACACAGCGACAGCCCAGGAGAGCGTGAGAGTTCGGCGGTATAATACACAGCGGGAGGCAAGGAGAGCGCGAGAGTTCAGTGGTAGTAAACACAGCGGGAGCTCAGGAGAGCGCGAGAGTTCAGCGGTACAATACACAGCGGGAGGCGAGGAGAGCGTGAGAGTTCGGCGGTACAAAATACAGAAGAAGCCAAGGAGAGCGCGAGAGTTCGGCGGTACTAAACATAGCGGGAGCCCAGGAGAGTGCGAGAGTTCAGTGGTACTAAACACAGCGGGAAACCAGTAGAGTGCGAGACTTCGGCGGTACTAAACACAGCGGGAGACCAAGAGAGTGCGAGAGTTCGGCGGTACTACACAGCGGGAGACCAGGAGAGTGTGAGAGTTCGGTGGTACTAAACACAGCGGGAGCCCAGGATAGCGGGAGAGTTCTGCGGTACAATATACAGCAGGAGCCCAAGAGAGCGCGAGTGTTTGGCGGTGCGTGAGTTCAGCGGTACAATACACAGTGGGAGACCAGGGGAGCACGAGAGTTTGGTGGCATTAAACACAGCGGGAGCCCAGGAGAGCGCGAGCGTTCGGCGGTGCAATACACATCGGGAGCCCAGGAGAGTGCGAGACTTCGGCGATTCTAAACACAGCGAGAGACTAGTGAGCGTGAGAGTACAGCAATACTAAACACAGCGAGAGCCCAGGAGAGCGCGAGAGTTCGGCGGTACTAAACACAGCGGGACCCCAGGAGAGTGCGAGTGTTCGGCAGTACTAAACGCAGCGGGAGACCAGGAGAGTGCGAGAGTTCGGTGGGATTAAACACATCGGGAGCCCAGGAGAGTGCGATAGTTCGGCAGTACTTACCACAGCGGGATCCCAGGAGAGCGTGAGATTTCGGCAGTCGAAATCACAGCGGGAGGTCAGGAGAGCACGAGAGTTTGGTGGTACAATACACAGCAGGAGCCCAGGAGTGCCCGAGAGTTCGGCGGTAATAAACACAGCGGAAGCCCAGCATAGCGCGAGAGTTCAGCGGTACTAAACACAGCGGAAGCCCAGGAGTGCGGGAGACTACTGCGGTACAATATACAGCAGGAACCCAGGAGAGCGTGAGAGTTCGACGGTACAAAACACGGCGGGAGCTCACGAGTGTGCGAGAGTTCAGCGGTACAATACACAGCGGGAGACGAGGAGAGCGCGAGAGTTCGGTGGTACTAAACACAGCGGGAGCCAAGGAGAGCGTGAGAGTTTGGTGGTACTAAACACAGCGGGAGCTCACGAGGGTGCGAGAGTTCAGCGATACAATACACTGTGGGGGACGAGGAGAGCGCGAGATTTCGGTGGTACTGTAGTGTATGTACCCGTCTACCTTTAAGAGAACTATTGTATGTAACCGTTCACCTTTAAGAGAACTATTTTAGGGTGGCACTACTTTGTTTGGCTTCTGTATACTGTAATACCGATGGTGACCACACCAGTATATAAGTGTTGTGTCAGGATTTATTGGGCAGATTCGCCCTGACCTTCGAATAGTAAAGTCCTGTTTTAAGTTACTCTGGTAGTCTGTGTATTAATTAACTAAACAACCCACAGACTTTACAGTGGCGACGAGTCCGATCGTACCCTGCGGCAACAGTACTTCCGAAGCAGTTAACGAGCGTCGAGAAGAGGCAACCGCCCTCATCATTCTGCTGGGAGAAAACTCGAGTCTGCAGAGCTCGAAAGGAGGAAGAATTCAGAGACAAAGGCCTAGAAATTCAGTTTGCACAGTTTTGGGGCACTAAAGTCGGGCGTTCGGTAAATTTAGCGCCCGCCGGAAACTGCAGGCAACCGCGCCGAAATTCAGTGGATTTGGCCAAGAGTTTTGGCGAGCGCTGAAACCGGCGTTGCAATGCTCGGTTCCGGCGCTAAACCGGCGCTGCGGCCTGATAACGCCGATGCCGGGCGCAGCGCAGGTGCGGTCATGTGTTGCTTGACAGCAGACACCCTGACGCCGGCCTGCTCTTAAAGGGGGAAGGGTCAACTTTGACTGCTGCCACGCCCTGCACACTGGAGCCCTGCTGCTAGGCCTCAACAGTGCTGGTGGGACAAAATAGCGCCAGAACAGATGGAGATGGCCCGTGAAAGAGCCCAGCGCTTCTCAGACCATGCACTGAGGGTGCTGATTGATGCTGTCCAGGAGAGAAGACCCATCTTGTGCCCGGACAATGGCAGAAAGGCTCCCAGGAGAGAGTTCAGGAAAGCCTGGAGGAGCATCGCACGCAGGGTCTCCTCAAACTCAGATGTGCCCAGGACTGCGGACCAGTGCCGCAAAAAGTTCAATGACCTCTGTCGGCTGGTGAAGGTGAGTACCCTTTCCACTGTCCTCCTCATCCTTGCATGTGAGCCTCACACTATGGGCAAAGGGACCTCAAAGGCATAATGGGCAGCCCTCCTCACGCAGCAATGCCACTGGCATGATCATCAGCAGCACTTTCTGCACTGACCACACTGGCCAGGCTATTCCACCATGGGAGGCAGTACACACAGCAACAGGGCACCACACTGTACTTAGAGTCCGTCCTTTCTCTTGCAGGCCAAGCTGGCAAGAAATGCGCGCAGCCGGCTGGAGACCGGTGGTGGACGGCCCCACTACCAGGCTCTAAGTGCTCTGGAGGAGAGCGTCGCTGGACTCCTGCGTCCCCAGGTGACTGGCCCTGTAGCCATCGGGGATGCGGACCCTGTGCTGGAAGCCACTGGTAAGGAGATGACCGCTTGCAGCTCTCTCGTTGCCCTAGTGCTTCCGATCTAAATCCTTTCCCACTGACGGACAAATGCGCATAATGCCACCGCTCAGGCGTCCCTCGCTGACGCCCTGTCCTCACTTTAAAGCTACTCTTGTGCCTTCCTGCTTTCAGCTGCTGAGGAGGAGGTGGTCCCTGAGGCGCCGGGTGCCAGGCCCTTGGAGGAGGAGGACGTCCAGGACGAGGAGGAAGCCGGGCCATCGGGCGAGCCCTCAGCCGTGCCAGGGGATGGCAATGAAGGGGGGACGTCTGGCATGCAGGAGAGCCAGGGGGAGGTGTTGCAGGGGAGGGCAGATCCTGCTTGCAGTGGGGTCCAGGCAGGCGGCAGGGGTCGGCCAGCTCGGCCGGTTTCTCCCCAGCTGCAGAGTCCTCTCTCCAGTCCGGAGAGTGGCCTTGGCCAGGAGGTGCGCCTCCTGCAAGAGATCTCGGTGGCGTCTGACCGGCGCCACCATGAGTTCATGGGGGTTGTGCAGCAGATGCCGCACGCCATCGAGTCCCTGGCTCAGAGTGTGGCAGCATTCGGCCAATCACAGGCCAGGGGGGTGGAGCAACTGGCCGCAGCGCACGCCAGGGGGGTCGAACTACTCGCGGCACTGCAGGAGGAGAGTCGCCAGAGAGGTAGTTCCTTCGAAACACTGTCACAGCAGCTGGAGGCACATACCCGGGCAGTGCAGTCACTGACTTCTGCCACACTCGCTTTGACGCAGAGGCGTCGCACCCGCACCCGCCGCCCTGCTGCAACACAGCGGGCTGGCCTCCAGCACATAGCTGCGCCAGCTGAACTGCCAGGCCGGACGACTGCCACTGTGTCTGCTGAGCCTCGCGTGCCTGGCAGCAGCCAGCTTGCCCCCCTTGGAGCATCCGACACTGCCACTCCCCCAGCCAGGGTGCGAGGAGCTGCTGCTGCCACTGATGCTGGCCAGCCACAGCCGAACCAGTCAGCAGCCGGCCCCTCCCGGGACGTGCGTCGTGTTGGCCGACCCCCAAGGGCATCTGTCGCGACGCATGGGGGCCCTCATGAGCCTTCCCCCAGCCTTGAGGCCGCCACAGGGCCCACGTTGAGGTGGAGCAGTAGGCCGGGCAGGGGCTGGGGAAGGCTCACTAAGGACTCGCCCTCTCGGCACAGCCGCTAGAGTGTGGTCTCTGCGGCATTGTATATATGGGGGGGATTGTGTTTTGGGGACTGATTTTTGTGGATGGCCGAAATTGAAGGCATTTTGTGTTTTTATGGGGGTCTTTCTGTTGGCGAGGGGGGCCCTTTTTTTGTTGCGGCCAATGTTGAAGGCCATGTGGATGGCCAACTTTTGTTAGTCCTCCCCAGGTTGGGGGAGTGACATATGTTTGTGACTGTTTTTTGGGTGTGTTCTGTGTTTTTGAGTTTCATGTGGGAAGGGGCCTCAGTTTGTTAAATAAAGGTTTTTATTTATTCAGCTTGTCCAGGTGTCATGTTTCAAGTGTTTGCTGCGTTAACCGGCTGACGGCTTCCGGAGCGGCTGCCTTCAGGTGCGCTCATTCCCACAGGCCATTCCCTCACAGCGGGCCTAGAAGTGTCGAGCAATAAGCCCCCGGATTACGGCCCTTGGGCCTTCTGGCCCCCTCCTGGCCTGCTCCTCCTCCTCCTCCCCCTCCTCCTCCTGATGGTCCTCCTGCTCGTCCTCCTCAGGTGGTGGTGCAATGTCAGGTGGCAGTGCCTGCGTCCGGCGGATAGCCAGGTTGTGCAGCATGCAGCACACGACGACGAACTGGGACACTCTATCTGGCGAATACTGTAGAGAGCCGCCGGAGCGATCCAGGCAGCGGAAGCATTGCTTGAGGACGCCTATGGTTTGCTCTATGACGTTCCTTGTTGCTTGATGGCTTTCGTTGTATGAGTCCTCCGCTGGGGTCCTGGGCGCGCGGAGCGGGGTCATGAGCCATGTGCACAAAGGGTAGCCCTTGTCCCCGATAAGCCATCCCCTTGGTGGAGGCTGTGCCTGGAGCATGTCAGCCACAGTAGTCTGGCGCAGGATAAAAGCATCATGGCTGCTTCCTGGGAAGCGGGCATTTACAGCTAGGATGCGCTGCCTGTGGTCACACACCAGCTGCACATTGAGGGAATGGTAGCCCTTGCGGTTGCGGTAAACCTCGGGATTGTCTATAGGTGCCCGCATAGCCACATGCGTGCAGTCAATGGCGCCCTGCACCATGGGGAAGCCCGCGATCCTGCCAAATCCCACTGCACGCTGCTGCTGCCTCTGTTGGGTCATGGGGAAGGAGATGAACTGGTGTCTCCTCGCGAACAGTGCATCGGTGACCTGCCGGATGCAGCGATGTATGGCGAACTGGGAGATGTTCGCGATGTCCCCAGCAGCGGCTTGGAACGAGCCGCTTGCATAAAAGCTGAGAGCCACCGTGACCTTCACTTCCACCGAGAGAGACGTCCTGGACATGAGCTGTGGCTGCAAATCTGCGTGAAGCAGCTGGCAGATCTCTCCAACCACCTCCCTTCTGAAGCGCAGCCTCTTTACACAAAGTGCCGCAGACATGGTGACATAGGACACCTGCTGCCGGTATTGCCTGGGTGCGTAAGGCCTACGTTGGCGACGCCTGATGGCCCTTCTGTGTCTACGCATGGCTGCCCGTCTCTCACAGCGTCTGCGAGCCCTCCGCACATAATGCTGCAACTCAATGTTGGCCCCCCATGCAGCCCCCATAATCAAGGTCGCAACAGTGAAATCAGCAAGAGTCAAATGTCAAAGCACTGGCCAGAAGCCAGAAAGACCTCTCCTATCTTGTCCCAAATCTGGAATCTCTGTCCCTTGGTCTCTGTGTAGAAATCCAAAGCAGTGAAGTCATTGCAGCAAAATGGCTGGGCTTTATAGGTCAGTGGAGGTGCCCTTTACTTTGCGCTCCCCGAGGCCCACAGGGCCTCTGCAACGTTCCATTTTACAATTCCTAATAGCGCCACGCCCACATTGGGCGGGCACCACTCAATTTCCGGGTTGGGGCGCTAAAACAGCGTTGCGCGAGGATATGACATCATAAGCTACGCGCGCACCCGAACGGGCGCTAACACTTTGCGCCGGCGCTAAATCTCAAATGAATTTGGGCGTCGGCACAGATCGGTCTGCATTCCGGCGCTAAGGCTTTATCGACGGAAATATAGCCCTTTTTTGGCGTTAGCGCCTGGCGCAGCCAACTGAATTTCTAGGCCAAAGACTTCCATCAGCAACAGGCACTGACTGTCCCTTCTGCCACGGTGAGGAGTGAGCCGATCAGCACGAGAAGCAAGCCGGCCACGGTGACTGTGAGTAAGGGAAAAGTAAAAAGAATAACCGGAGGATAAGGGCGGTGCACTCGACCACGGTCAAGGGGGAAAGGAGCCGGACAGAAGTCGGGCCCAGAGGCGCTGAGACTGGGGCAGCGTGGAGCAAGGAAGCCGCGGTACAGACAGGCTGGGGACGCAACGGCATCATGTGACAGCTAGACCGCGACCGGCGAAAAAGGCCGGGCAGCGACCGAAGCCACGAAGCGCTGCAACTGGGAGCGTAGGCGCGGGAAGATATAAAAACTCAGCCGCAGCCGGGGAGGGAAGCTCCGGACTGCGAGAGGGCTGGGAGGCGTGATTGGGAGCCGAGCGAGCGGGAGAGGCAGAGCCGACCAAGGGAGACTGAGCGAGAGCCAGTCCAGCGGCTGAAACTGTTCACCGTCAATGGGGGGTACCCAGCGCCGGTAGAGCCGAGCGAGCGGGAGAGAGACAGAGCCCGAGCAAGGGGAACTGAGCGAGAGCCAGCCCAGCAGCTGAAACTGTTCGCCGTCAACGGGGTGTACCCAGCGCCGGTTGCCCTGCCGAGAAAGGGAAAGCACTGAAGCCGATGCGCAGGCTGTGATCCTGAAAGCCAGCGGCCGTCGCCCGTGGGGAAAGTGTACCCCTCCCGCTAGGGAAGAAACGCGGGAAGCCGCCATTAGGCGGGGAAGAAGACAGAAGCGGGAAACCGCCATTGAAGTGGGCGGGGAGAGAAGATAAGCGCGGGAAACCGCCATTTTCGCGGGAACCGCCATCTTGGAAAAAAAAAATTAAAGAAAATTTAAAGAAATAATTCGTGGTGTTATCAGGAAGAGAGGAAGATGCCGAAGCGTGGTAACATCAATGATTTTAATTCCGAGGTAGAAGACTGGGCCACGTATGTGGAACGCATTGAGATCTATTGTGAGGCCAATAAAATAGAAGATGAGAAAGCTGTAACCTTGCTAAACTCGATGGGCGCGAAGACATACAGGCTCTTGAAGCATCTACTAGCACCAGCTAAACCGGCGGATCAGACTTTCGATGATATTGTGACTGTTCTGAAGGATCACTTGAACCCCACACCGTTGATGTTGGCGGAACGATTCAAATTCTATGCGAGAACGCAAAGGAAAGACGAAAGCAACGCAGAATACTTGGTCGAACTGCGTAGACTAGCGAAACACTGCCAGTTTGGAGGGAATCTGACAGAGGCATTGCGAGACAAGTTCGTGTGTGGGTTGTCAAAGGAAGGAACGCAAAAGCGACTACTCGAAGAGAACAACCTTACACTTGACAGGGCTGTCCTTATTGCAGCATCGCACGAAGCCGCAGCGAAGGGAACTGCGGAAATGCAGCTAAAGACAGCGGCACTCAGTGTGGATCAAATTACCTCGACAACAACAAAATGCTATCGTTGTGGGAAGACAACACACGACCAGAACCAATGCTGGTTTAAGAACCAGGAATGTAGGAAATGTGGCAAACTGGGTCACATAGCTAAGGTATGCCGGTCAGGGAAGAAGACCAACAACCAAAGGATCAACAACCAAAGGAAGCCATCACAGGAAAAGTACAACAAGGTACACAAGGTGGCTGAGAAGAGTTCAGATGAACAGAATTCGGACTCAGACCCAAACGGCCAGGAGCTGGGTAGTCTGAGAATTCACAATGTGAGTAAGAAAGCTGACCTACAAACTATCTGGGTCATGCTAAAAATAGCTGGAGTCCAAGTGAAAATGGAGTTGGACACTGGATCAGCTCTATCAGTCATAAATCGAAGGGATTACCACCGGCTATTCTCACATATACCCTTAAGAGATACCAAGTTCGTATTGCAGACATACACGGGGCATAAAGTATACCCCATGGGAAAGATAAGAGTCAAGGTGAGAGATAGGGGTAAAGAACACCCAAGAATTAACTTATACGTACTACCTGAGGGAGGACCACCACTTCTAGGATGGGAGTGGATCAAGAAAATAGACATGGAATGGCACTATCTAAAAGCCATAATGAGTGAGGACTCGGTGCAGACAATCAGCTCAGATTCTGAATCGGATGACGATAAGACCAACCCAAATGTGAAAGACAAGGCTAAAATGGACTTGCCGACTAATGTTGGAAAAACAAAGGCATGCAGAAAGTCTTATGCTCCAGAGAAGAACAAAGTTTCAGAACAGATCTCCACCGAACAATGACAACATAGTTTGACAGAGAATTCTGAGTCTGTTCAGTTTAAGGACATATCCATGACGGAAGAACACCGAGCTCGGACTCAACTTTATTTCAAATTACGACAACAATTAGAACAATTGAGTTACCGTCTCGTACAAGAGATGAAAACAATGAAAAAGTTCTATGACACCGAATGGGAGAATCTGGAAAGACAACAGAAGCAGCTAGCTCAAGCAGAGAGCGACCATAGAGCCATCGTGACCAATCACCGATCACATCTCCCTTATGATGTTCAGGAGTTAGAATATTTGCAGAAAGAAGCAAATGAAGAGGAATCTTCAGGAAGCCAGGATTTTATTCCAGTTCTTCTCTACGACTCCTTACAAGCAGAGTTTGAGAAGTTGAAGGAACAGTATGAACAGGCCCAGGCTACAATCCTGGAGGGGGTTAACTCGGCAACCTCCGAAAAGCTAGTTTCAGTGGAAGCATATGAGCAACTAAAGGTTGAACATGAGCAAGAAGTCCAAAGGCTGCAGGAAATTCTTGATGAGCTCAAGGCCAAGGCAGACTCATCGGTAGAAGTTCCATCCATAGATGAGAAATTAGAGGTGAAAGACATGGCAGAACATGAAAGTCAAGATGTCCAAGAACTCATAAAAATATTGAAGGAAACCCAAGACAAATATGAGGCGGCAATGACCGAGGTTCAACAACTTGAAGAACAGATTCAACTGGGAATCCTTTCAGTGAAAGAAAGGGCAACTGTAAGAAACACAGAGACTGTAAGAATGGCCCCTGAACATGAGCTAGAGAGCATCAAGGCGCAACTTCTCCGAGCGCTTAAAGCCAAAGTACAAGAGGAAAAAAAGGTGAAAGCATTGGAGGAAAAGGTGGATGAAATGGAGAAGACTCTGATCCACAGGGTCCCTGTGGAAGAGTTAACGGTCAGCCAACTCCCTCATATGCTGAGAGACAAGACTCTGCAATGGGAACCATTTGAACACGAGCTTCAATCTTCAAAGGGAAGGGGTTCGGAGCTCTCAAAAGTTTGGGGAATAGTTGAGGTTGCAACACAGATTTTACAGGGCTGCCGAAAGTACGCTGAATCACGTCAATGTGAACTACAGAATGTTGAAACAGCTGCTCCAGTAGAAGGATTGAATAGCCCGATCAATCAATCCCCGATGGAAGGGGAAGTATTGGAATCACAAATGAGGTCATTAGTGAAGGATTGGCAGGAAACCCAGGAAGAGTGGGATGAATATGAACGCATGAAGAAGTCTCTTCAGGAAAGATGTCTAGGGAGGGAACAACAGTCGGCTAATGTCCAGTTGGGTAAGGAAGAAGTAGCAGGCCCTCTCGCTAGACTAGTTCAGGACGACACCGAATATTACCATGACCTGTTGAGTGACACGGAATATTACGAGGACTTGGTCTGCCCAGCTTGTGATGAAAACTCCCAAAGTGCAGAAATCAGGATGAAGCACTTAAAGTCTAAGGAACATAGGGAGATGGTGGCGCTACAGCTGGCAGCTGATAAGGGAGCCCCGAGAGTCTCCAAGAAGCAGAAAAGAAAAAGACGAAGCAGAAGGTGATAACCATCTAAATCATTATCACTTCGACCAGATCATGTACGTGGGCCCTACGAAGGGAGCCAAATCAGTTGGCAAGTAGGAAAAATTACCAAGGCAGTCCAGCTGTTTGTAAAAGTCAGCACTGCTGGTTCAGCAGGACGGAAGTTCAAGCTGTTAAGCCAAGGGAAAGACTATTGGATGAGTCACGCTAGCAATGTGAACCGGCTACACCACAGAGATGTTGTTTGGACCGAGTCAAGACCAGAGACTGAATCTGTGAACTGTTCCCGCAGAGACTGAATCTGTGAACTGTTTCCCGCAGAGACTATGGCCTAGAAATTGAGTGGGGTTAGCGCCCATTTTGAGGCGCTAGAGGGCCTAGCGCCGCAAGTACAGCCGATTGAGAAATTCACTTGGGCGCTGCCATCGGCGTTAGCCAGTTGCGCTGCGCCGGCACCGATGACGTCATCGGTGTGCGCAGCGTCCCAGTTGCTGTGGCAACGCGCCCGAACGCCGAAATTGAGTTGCGGCCGCCTCGCCCGTGGCAGCCGCAACCAACGATTTTTCAAAAGTTCGCTACTGGTCTTAGCGCCGGCGCATTAAGGTCGCGCGGCGGCCGGCCGCTTTCCCGGCGGCCACCTGCCCGCACCTCCCTCCCCGGACTCCGCCAACACCCCCCCGCAGCAGAGATGCATGTGGGCCGCGAGCCCGGCACTTCTCCGAGGTGCCGGGCTCATTTTTCTCCACAGATCAACGGCCAGCGGTCGAGTGCAGGCAGCTCCTCCTTAACGGAAGGAGGAGGCCTTCACTTCCCCAGCCTGCCGCACCGCATCGGGTGCCGCAGCGGCGGATTAGCGCCGCAATGCGGCAGTCAGCGCCCATTGCGAGGCGCTGACACCCTCCAGTAGCGCCGGCAGCCGTCTGGGCGCGGCGCTACTGAATTTTTGGCGCGCGCAGGGGGACTTAGTGCCGGCGCTAAATTTCCGGCGCTAAAGCCCTGGCGCGGCGCCAACTCAATTTCTAGGCCTATATCTGTGAATTGTTTTACATGAAGTTGATTATATGTTATGTTTAATGGGGAATAAGTATGTTGTAAGCTAAAAAGGGAGGATTGTAAGTATATGTACCCGTCTACCTTTAAGAGAACTATTGTATGTAACCGTTCACCTTTAAGAGAACTATTTTAGGGTGGCACTACTTTGTTTGGCTTCTGTATACTGTAATACCGACGGTGACCACACCAGTATATAAGTGTTGTGTCAGGATTTATTGGGCAGATTCGCCCTGACCTTCGAATAGTAAAGTCCTGTTTTAAGTTACTCTGGTAGTCTGTGTATTAATTAACTAAACAACCCACAGACTTTACAGGTATAAATACAGCAGAAGCCAAGGAGAGCACGAGACTTCGGCGGTACTAAACACAGCGGGAGACCAGGAGAGTGCGAGAGTTCGGCGGTACTAAACACAGCGGGAGACCAGGAGAGTGCAAGAGTTCGGCGGTACTAAACACAGTGGGAGAAACCAGGAGAGTGCGAGAGTTCGGCGGTACAATATACAGCAGGAGCCCAAGAGAGTGCGAGTGTTTGGCAGTACAAAACACAGCGGGCGCTCAGGAGAGCGCGTGAGTTCAGCGGTACAATACACAGTGGGAGACCAGGGGAGCACGAGAGTTTGGCGGCACTAAACACAGCGGGAGTCCAGGAGAGCGCGAGCGTTCGGTGGTACAATACACAGCGGGAGCCCAGGAGAGTGCGAGACTTCGGCGGTACTAAACACAGTGAGAGACTAGCGAGCGTGTGAGTACGGCGGTACTAAACACAGTGAGAGCCCAGGAGAGCGCGAGAGTTCGGCAGTACTAAACACAACGTGAGCCCAGGAGAGAGTGAGAGTTTGGCGTTACTAAACACAGCAGGAGCCCAGGAGAGTCTGAGAGTTCGGAGGTACTAAACACAGCGGGAGCCCAGGAGAGTGCGAGAGTTCGGCGGTACTATACACAGTGCGAGCCCAGGAGAGCGCGAGACTTTGGCGTTACTAAACACAGCGGGAGCCCAGGAGAGTGTGAGAGTTTGGTGGTACTAAACACAGCGGGAGCCCAGGAGAGTGCGAGAGTTCAGCGGTACTAAACACAGCAGGAGCCCAGGACAGTGCGAGAGCTCGGCGGTACAATATACAG
Organism: Somniosus microcephalus; assembly: GCF_052327205.1. Taxonomy (NCBI): domain Eukaryota; kingdom Metazoa; phylum Chordata; class Chondrichthyes; order Squaliformes; family Somniosidae; genus Somniosus; species Somniosus microcephalus. Next base: position 120,759,240 of record NC_140997.1, on the reverse strand, counting down.
CAGGAGCTCAGGAGACTGCGAGAGTTCGGCGGAACTAAACACAGCCGGAGACGAGGAGAGTGCGAGAGTTCGGCGGAAATAAACACAGCGGGAGACCAGGAGAGCACGAGAGTTCGGCGGTACAATACACAGCGGGAGCCCAGGAGAGTGCGAGAGTTCGGCGGTGCTAAACACAGCGGGCGACCAGGAGAGCGCGAGAGTTCGGCGGTACTATACACAGTGGGGGCCCATTAGTTCGGGAGAGTTCGGCGATACAATATACAGCAGCAGCCCTGGAGAGCATGAGATTTCGGTGTTACATAACACAGCGGGAGCTCAGGAGAGCGTGATAGTTCAGCACTAAAATACACAGCGGGAGACGAGGAGAGCGCGAGAGTTCAGCGGTAGTAAACACAGCAGGAGCCCAGGAGAGTGCGAGAGTTTGACGGTACTAAACACAGCGGGAGCCCAGGAGAGTGTTAGAGGTCGGAGGTACAAAACACAGTGGGAGCCCAGGAGAGTGCGTGTTATCGGCGATACTAAATGCAGCGGCAGCCCAGGAGAGCGTGAGAGTTTGGCGGTACAATACACAGTGGAAGACACGGAGAGCACGAGAGTTCGGCGGTAATAAACACAGCGGGAGCCAAGGATAGCGTGAGATTTTGGCGGTACTAAAAACAGCGGGAGCCCAGGAGAGTGCGAAATTTCGGTGGTACAATATGCAGCGGGAGCCCAGGTGAGTGCGAGAGTTCGGTGGTACTAAACACAGCGCGAGCCCAGGAGAGCGCGAGAGTTTGGCATTACTAAACACTGCGGGAGCCCAGGAGAGTGTGAGAGTTCGGCGGTACGAAACACAGCGGGAGCCCAGGAGAGCATGAGCGTTCGGCGGTACGATACACAGCGGGAGCCCAGGAGAGCGCGAGACTTCGGCGCTACTAAACACAGCGGGAGACCAGGAAAGCACGAGACTTCGGCGCTACTAAACCCAGTGGGAGACCAGGAGAGAGCGAGAGTTCGGCGGTATAAACACAGCAGCAGACCAGGAGAGAGCAAGGGTTCGACGGTACTAAACACAGCGGGATCCCAGGAGAGTGCGAGAGTTCGGCGGTACTAAATACAGCAGCAGCCCAGGAGAGCGTGAGAGTTCAGCGGTACAATACACAGTGGGAGACAAGGAGAGTGTTGTGTATGTACCTTTAAGAGAAGAACTGATTCTATACTGCAGTACCGGCAGTGACCACCCCTGTATATAAAGCCATAACAGGCTTCTGTACTTCAGTCTTAAGTTACCCTCTGTTCAGTAAATACCTGTTATTATTGTTCTCCTGCAGTCCGTGTATTATTTATACTCGGACACTACATTGGCGACGAACAGGTTCGAACTCACCTGCAGTACTGCATCACCTCACGGGGATCTTCCCTGAGAAGAAGCTTCTTGGAGGTCGAAGTCAGAACAACGGGCGTCAACCGCGGGCAACTGCCCAAGGATCCATCGGAGTTCGGAGAGTTGCAGGAGAGGCTGTGGAGAGCTGGGCTTGGCTCCCCAGTCAAGGCATTCCAGCAAATCTTGCTGGTAGCAGGTAGTGCGCTGACCCTTCCGGACTGCGGCGGGCTCGAGCTCAATCGGGCGGCTCTGCAAAGGGGCCGTGCAGCATCGTCGGGAGGAAAAGAGAGAGAGAGGGTGGAGCGCACAGGGCGCGGTCGGTGCTCAAGAACCGGGCAGCGTAGCAAAAATAAAACAAGGGGAAGGAAAAGTGAGACGCGCCGAAGCTGCGGGTCGCCGCCATTACCCTGCAGCATGCTATGAGCAGCATGGCAGCAAGGGGAAGAAGGAAAAGCGTGGGAGGCGCCATTTTATTCCATTGGGGAAGAAGGAAAAGCGCGGGAGGTGCCATTTTAATCCATTGGTGAAGAAGAAAAAGCGCGGGAGGCGCCATTTTAAATCACCCAAGATGCCAAAAAGTGGCAGTATCACTGCTTTCGACAATGAGGTAGAAGACTGGACCGCGTATGTGGAAAGAATTGAAGTGTACTGCAAGGCAAATGAGGTGGCCGATGGAAAGAAGGCGTCGGTATTATTAAATTTGATGGGCGCGAGAACGTACGGTCTATTGCGGAATTTAATTACCCCTGCTAAACCAATGGAGAAAAGTTTTGAAGAGATTGTTAATATCTTACAGGAACACCTAAACCCTACACCGCCGCTGATAGCAGAAAGATTCAAGTTCCATGAAAGAAACCAGCACAAAGATGAGAGCAATGCTGACTATCTTACGGAACTACGCAAGTTATCGAGGCACTGCCAGTTCGGAGCAGGACTGGCAAACACCTTACGGGATAAGTTTGTCTGCGGGCTCCAGAGTGAAGGAAACCAGAAATGACTACTTTCGGAAAAGGACCTGACGCTAGAACAGGCTTTCAGCGTGGCAGTATCCTACGAAGCAGTAGCACGGGGAGCTGCGGAAATACAACAGAAACCACAAGAATACAGTGCTAACGAAATGGTGTATGGATCAGAAAAGTGCTATCGCTGCGGCAGAACAACCCATGATCAGAAGGACTGCTGGTTTAAGGACAATGTATGCAGGCAATGTGGGAAAATGGGACACATAGCAAGAGTCTGCAGGTCGGGAAAGAAAACCAACACTACAAGAACTACTAAGGAAAAGTACAAGAAAGTAAAGAAATTGACAGGCAGTAGTTTGGAAGATCAGGAGAGTGATAAGGACTCCGGGAGCAGGAGACTAAGTTGTCTAAAGATACACAACGTGATCACAAAGGAGGATCACCGAACCATTTGGGTCACCCTCATGATAGCAGGGTCCCCAGTAAAGATGGAATTGGACACAGGATCAGCCCTAACTGTCATGAATCGATGAGACAATGAGCGGCTATTCTCACACATACCCCTGAAGGACACGTCCATTGTTTTGAAGACATACATGGGGCAAAAAGTCTACCCCAGAGGAAAAATAAGGGTGCCAGTTGAATACAACGGCAAGGAAACACAGAAACTGTATCTATATATACTACCAGATGGAGGACCACCATTATTGGGACGTGAATGGATCCGGAAAAAAAAATTTGATTGGCATTCCATTCAGGCGCTAACTGTGACTGATAAAAAGGATGATGATGTCACACCTGAACGACTGTCAAAAATTCTAACTGACGCGAAAGAGGTGTTCCAACAAGGACTTGGGATGCTAAAAGGAGTAACGGCAATGATAAAAATCAAAGATAACGCAAACCCAAAATTTTTTAAGACCTTACGTGATTCGCCCATCCGTTGAAGCAGAGCTGGAGAGTCTGGAGCGTTTGGGTGTGCTGTCCAAGGTGGACTGGAGCGAGTGGGCCACACCCATCGTTCCTGTAATGAAGAAATCATTGAGCAGCACGCCTGGGGAACCGAAGAAGGTTCGCATCTGTGGGGACTTCAAGGTAACTGTGAACCCAGTCCTGCACACAGTACAATATCCACTTCCACGGATAGAAGATATTTTCGCCTCACTATCTGCAGGGAAACGCTTTACAAGGATTGATCTGGCCCAAGCGTACCTACAAATGGAGGTGGAAGAAGCATCTAGGAAATACCTCACGATAAACACTCACAAAGGCCTTTACCAGTACAATTGACTGGTATTTGGGGTAGCATCAGCCCCGGCTATTTGGCAGAGGGCGATGGAACAAGTCCTGCAAGGGATCCCGGGGACCCAGTGTTATTTGAACGAAATCCTGGTTACGGGCGAAAATAACAGTGAACAACCTGGAGCAGGTGCTCACTAGATTACAGGAATATGGGCTATGAGCCAACCGCCCCAAATGCGAGTTCTTCAGGAGACAATTCGCATATTGTGGCCGCATGATTGATGAGGAAGGGTTGCATAAGTCACCGGACAAGATTGAGGCTGCAGTTAAGGCTCCAGCACCGGAAAATGTGTCGCAATTGAGGTCGTTCCTCGGGTTGGTGAACTACTACCATAAGTTCTTGCCGAATTTATCTACAATTCTGCACCCACTGAACGCCCTACTGCAAACTGGAGTAACATGGAAATGGAGTGATGAGTGTAAGCGTGCCTTTCAGAAATGTAAATGTCTAATCACTTCAAAAGAAGTATTGGCCCACTACAAGCCAACACTACCGATTCGGTTAGCATGTGATGCATCTCCCTACGGCATTGGAGCGGTGCTGTCACACAAATTCCTTGATGGTTCAGAGAGGCCAATAGCCTTTGCGTCACGCTCGTTAATCTCAGCCGAGCGTGACTACGCCCAGATTGACAGGAAGGCCCTCAGCCTGGTGTGGGGGGTGAAGAAGTTCAATCACTATCTGCACGGGCAGAAATTCACCCCACTGACTGATCATCAGCCCCTGGTCTCCATGTTTAACCCAAAGAAGGGCGTTCCGGTGATGACAGCGCAACGGCTGCAAAGATGGTCACTTTTTCTAGGGGCACATCAGTACGACATAGAGTACAAGGGTACGAAACAGCATGGAAACGCTGATGGGCTGTCGTGCCTACCGTTGCCTACGGTAGAGGAAGCACCTGCAGTGGACCCTGTTGAGATATTCCATGCGACCATAGTCAAATGTCTACCTGTTACAAACTCAAGTATAGAGAAGGAAACCCAAAATGACCTGACAATCTCTTGGGTCTATGATTTGACGGTGAAAGATGGCCAGCACATGGCGACTCACTGTTGCCAGCATTCTCGCCAAGGAGAGAACAGCTGTCAGTGTGCCGGGGAACCTTGATGTGTGGATCCCGAGTGGTAATTCCACCCAAGTTCCACCCAGGAGATAGAGTGCTCAATGAGCTTCATGAGGGTCATCTGGGAGGGTTAAAAATGAAGAGCCTAGCCAGGGCGTTTGTGTGGTGGCCGGGGATCGATAAAGAAATCGAGGATATGACCAAGAGATGCACAGGATGCCAGATGGTCCAAAACGCTCCACCACAGGCCCTGCTACATCCATGGGAGTGGCCCTCATCTCCATGGCAACGGGTACACATTGATTTTGCTCGTCCATTTATACACTCAATGTTCCTAATCGCTGTGGACGCTCATTCAAAATGGCCAGAGGTCATCAAAATGTCCTCCACCACCACGGAGAAAACTATTACAGTCCTACGGACCATCTTCGCCAGGAATGGCTTGCCAGAACAGATTTGCTCCAACAATGGGCCACAGTTTGAGTCCGAGGATTTCCGGAGGTTTCTGAGGAATAATGGGGTGAAACATTACACATCTGCCCCATGTCATCCAGCCACAAATGGATTGGCTGAAAGGTTTGTTCAGACCTTTAAAAAGGCTATAAAGTCAATGCATAATGACGACATACCACTACAACACAAGGTGGATAATTTCTTGTTTTCTTACCGGAATGCGACACATGCAGTCACCAACCAAGCTCCAGCCATAATGTTCTTCAACCGAAGGCTAAGATGTCGCCTGGATTTGCTCAAACCAAACATAAGACGAGATGCTGAGGATAATTAATTCCAGCACATAAATGAGAAGCCAACCAGGAGCTTCAAGATAGGGCAACCAGTCTTGCCTGCGACTACCGAACAGAAAAATGGCAGCCAGGAATGATATGCACACAGCAGGGACCACTAATGTACACAGTGGATGTTGGAGAGAGCATCGTGAGACACCATGCTGACCAGATTCTAGAGTCACAGGAACAAGCCAAACCCATACCACGAGCAGGTGCACCTGGTAATCAACCCGAAGTACAGATTGCGTCTACCTCAGAAGCAGTGGTATTGGAAGCTGACGAACCAACCAATGACCATGAGCCAGAATCAACGCCGCCGCAAGAACAGGAGACTCGAGAAAGGCGCTATCCAGTCAGGATCAGGAAGCCTCCTCAAAGACTGAAATTATAAATGATTATTTCAGTTGATGTATATAGTACAGAGAATACTGTAATTGTAATTAGTTATTATTTCGTTGTTAAATGAATGTTATGCACTGTTTATCTAAAAGGCGAGGAATTGTTGTGTATGTACCTTTAAGAGAAGAACTGATTCTATACTGCATTACCGGCAGTGACCACCCCTGTATATAAAGCCATAGCAGGCTTCTGTACTTCAGTTTTAAGTTACCCTCTGTTCAGTAAATACCTGTTATTATGGGTCTCCTGCAGTCCGTGTATTATTTATAATCGGACACTACAGAGGGCACGAGAGTTCGGCGGTACTAAACACAGCGGGAGCCCAGGAGAGCGCGAGAGTTCGGCGGTACAAAACACAGCGCGAGCCCAGGAGAGCGCGAGAGTTTGGCGTTACTAAACACAGCGCGAGCCCAAGAGAGCGCAAGAGTTTGGCGTTACTAAACACAGCGGGAGCCCAGGAAAGTGTGAGAGTTCTGTGGTACTAAACACAGCGGGTGCCCAGGAGAGTGTGAGAGTTCGGCGGTATAAACACAGCGGGAGACCAGGAGAGTGCGAGAGTTCGGCGGTACTAAACACAGCGCGAGCCCAAGAGAGCGCAAGAGTTTGGCGTTACTAAACACAGCGGGAGCCCAGGAGAGTGTGAGAGTTCTGTGGTACTAAACACAGCGGGTGCCCAGGAGAGTGCGAGATTTCGGCGGTATAAACACAGCGGGAGCCCAGGAGAGTGCGAGAGTTCGGCGGTACTAAATTCAGCGAGAGCCCAGGAGAGCACGAGAGTTTGGTGTTACTAAACACAGTGGGAGCCCAGGAGAGTGTGAGAGTTCGGCGGTACGAAACACAACGGGAGCCCAGGAGAGTGCGAGAGTTCGGCGGTACTAAACACAGCAGGAGCCCAGGAGAGCGGGAGAGTTTGGCGGAACTAAACACAGCCAGAGACGAGGAGAGAGCGAGAGGTCGGCAGAAATAAACACAGCGGGAGACCAGGAGAGCGCGAGAGTTTGGCGGTACAATACACAGCGGGAGCCCAGGAGAGTGCGAGAGTTCGGCGGTGCTAAACTCAGTGGGCAACCTGGAGAGCGCGAGAGTTCGGCGGTACTAAACACAGCGGGGGCCAATTAGATCGGGAGAGTTCGGCGATACAATATACAGCAGCAGCCTAGGAGAGCGCGAGATTTCGGTGTTATAAAACACAGCGGGAGCTCAGGAAAGCGTGAGAGTTCAGCGGCAAAATACACAGCGGGAGACGAGGGGAGTGCGAGTGTTCGGCGGTACTAAACACAGCAGGAGCCCAGGAGAGCGGGAGAGTTCGGCGGAACTAAACACAGCCAGAGACGAGGAGAGAGCGAGAGGTCGGCAGAAATAAACACAGCGGGAGACCAGGAGAGCGCGAGAGTTTGGCGGTACAATACACAGCGGGAGCCCAGGAGAGTGCGAGAGTTCGGCGGTGCTAAACTCAGTGGGCAACCTGGAGAGCGCGAGAGTTCGGCGGTACTAAACACAGCGGGGGCCAATTAGATCGGGAGAGTTCGGCGATACAATATACAGCAGCAGCCTAGGAGAGCGCGAGATTTCGGTGTTATAAAACACAGCGGGAGCTCAGGAAAGCGTGAGAGTTCAGCGGCAAAATACACAGCGGGAGACGAGGGGAGTGCGAGTGTTCGGCGGTACTAAACACAGCAGAAGCCCAGGAGAGTGCGAGAGTTCGGCGGTACTAAACACAGCGGGAGCCCAGGAGAGCGTGAGCATTCGGCGGCACGATACACAGCGGGAGCCCAGGGGAGCGCGACACTTCGGCGGTACTAAACACAGCGGGAGACGAGGAGAGCGTGAGAGTTCAATGGTAGTAAACACAGCGGGAGACCAGGAGAGAGCGAGAGTTCGGCGGTATAAACATAGCAGCAGACCAGGAGAGTGCGAGTGTTCGACGGTACTAAATACAGCGGCAGCCCAGGAGAGCTTGAGAGTTCAGCGGTACAATACACAGTGGGAGACAAGGAGAGCACGAGACTTCGGCAGTACTAAACACAGCGGGAGCCCAGGAGAGCACGAGAGTCCGGCGGTACTAATCACAGCGTGAGCCCAGGAGAGTGCGAGAGTTTGGCGTTACTAAACACAGCGGGAGCCCAGGAGAGTGCGAGAGTTTGGCGTTACTAAACACAGCGGGAGCCCAGGAGAGTGCGCGAGTTCGGTGGTACTAAACACAGCGGGAGCCCAGGAGAGTGCGAGAGTTTGGCGTTACTAAACACAGTGGGAGCCCAGGACAGTGTGAGAGTTTGGCGTTACTAAACACAGCGGGAGCCCAGGAGAGTGTGAGAGTTCGGCGGTACTAATCACAACGTGAGCCCAGGAGAGTGCGAGAGTTTGGCGTTACTAAACACAGCAGGAGCCCAGGAGAGTGCGAGAGTTTGGCGTTACTAAACACAGCGGGAGCCCAGGAGAGTGTGAGAGTTTGGCGTTACTAAACACAGCGGGAGCCCAAGAGAGTGTAAGGGTTAGATAGTACTAAACAGAGCGGGATCCCAGGAGAGTGCGAGAGTTTGGCGGTACTAAATACAACGGCAGCCCAGGAGATCGTGAGAGTTCAGCGGTACAATACACAGCAGGAGACAAGGAGAGCACGAGAGTTCGGCGGTACTAAACACAGCGGCAGCCCAGGAAAGCGCGAGAGTTCCGCGGTACTAAACTCAGCGGGAGCCCAGGAGAGTGCGAGAGTTCCGCGGTACAATGTACAGCAGAAGCCCAGGAGAGCACGAGAGTTCGGCGGTACAAAACACAGCGGGAGCCCAGGAGAGTGCAAGATTTCGGCGGAACTAAAAACAGCCGGAGATGAGGAGAGTGCGAGAGTTCGGCGGTAATAAACACAGTGGGAGAAGAGGAGAGCGCGAGAGTTCAGTCGTACAATACACAGCGGGAGCCCAGGAGAGTGCGAGTGTTCGGCGGTAATAAACACAGCGGGCGACCAGGAGAGCTCGAGAGTTCAGCAGTATTAAACACAGCGGGAGCCCATTGTTCGGGAGAGTTTGGCGATACAATATACAACAGGAGCCCAGGAGAGTGCAAGAGTTCAGCGGAACAATACACTGCAGGAGACGAGGAGAGCGCGAGACTTCGGCGCTACTAAACACAGTGGGAGCGCATGAGAGTGTGAGAGCTCTGCGGTACTAAACACAGCGAGAACCCAGGAGAGCGCGAGAGTTCGGCAGTACTAAACACAGCGGCAGGCCAGGTGATCGCGAGAGTTCAGCATTATTAAACACAGCGGGAGACCAGGAGAGCGCGAGAATTCAGCGGTACTAACCACAGCGGGAGACCAGGAGAGAGCAAGAGTTCGGCGGTATAAACGCAGCGGCAGACCAGGAGAGAGCGAGGTTTCGGCAGAACTAAACACAGCGGGATCCCAGGAGAGTGCGAGAGTTCGGCGGTACTAAACAAAGTGGGAGCCCAGGAAAGTGCGAGAGTTTGGCGGTACTAAACACAGCGGGAGCCCAGGAGAGCGCGAGAGTTCGGCGGTACAAAACACAGCAGGATCTCAGGAGAGTGCGAGATTTCAGCGGAACTAAACACAGCCAGAGACGAGGAGAGTGTGCGAGTTCGGCGGTACTAAACACAGCGGGAGACCAGGAGAGCGCGAGTGTTCGGCGGTACAATACACAGCAGGAGCCCAGGGGAGTGCGAGAGTTCGGCGGTACTTGTTGTGTATGTAATATGTGTGCTACTTTGAACCTATGGACAGGACTGCACTACTTGTTGGGCGTAGTGATACGCAGTACCACTCCTGGCCATAGGGGTATAAATAGTACTGTGGGTACTGATCCCCCTCAGTTCCCGCCTGTGGGCATGAAGTAAAGACCTATGTATAGTCCCTACCTCCAACCAGTAAAGACCTGTTTGAGTTATACGTTTAAGTCTTTGTGTTAATTGTTCAATACAATACACATACTTAACACTGGCGACGAGTCGGTTCGAACCCTGCGGCAGTTATTCCACAGCGGCTTCGTCCAAAGACAGGACGTTGAAGAGAGGTTCCAATCCTCAACACCCCACTGAAAACTGAAGGGCAGCAGAAATCCTGACAGCTTCCAGCGACTGGAAGCGACAGGCATTAGGACCCTGAAGCCTCCATAACCTCGTGGGTAAGCCAGAGCCCGGGAGGGCGCGAGCGGGTAAGCCAGAGCCCGGGAGGGAGCGAGCAAGAGCCGCCGAGCGGGTGAGCCAGAGGCCGGGAGCCGCTTCAAGCGGGAGGCGCTTAGCGGGCCAGCGATCGCACCGGTGATAAGGGCTGAGAACCGTTTCGGGCGGGCGGCACACCAGCGATCGCACAGGAGATAAGAGCCGCAGTCGGGCTGAAAGTCAGCGACGAGAAGCGCGGGAAAACCGCCATTGAAGTGGGCGGGGAGAGCGAGAAGCACGGGAAAGCCGCCATTTTTCACGGGAAAACCGCTGGGGAAGAAGGCAGAAGCGGGAAAACCGCCATTTTGTGGGCGGAGGACGACGGCAAGAGCGGGAAGCCGCCATCTTGGATAACAGTAAAAAAAAAAATCTGAGAAATTGCAAATCTGATAAAGTACTACAATGCCTAAACACGGGAATATTAGCAACTTTGATAGTGACATCGAAGATTGGGCCATATATGTTGAACGAGTTAAAAATTATTGTAAGGCCAATAAAATTCGTGAGGCTGATAAAGCACTAACATTATTAAATTTAATGGGTGCGAAGACATACGGGCAATTGAAACACCTGTTAGCACCAGATGAACCGGCGGATAAGACGTTCGATGAGATTGTTACTGTCCTGAAAGATCATCTAAACCCCACGCCGCAGATGCTAGCGGAACGATTTAAATTTTATGACAGAAGGCAGCTACAGCATGAAAGCAATGCTGATTATTTGCTGGAATTGCGTAAATTAGCGAAATATTGCCAGTTTGGAACGGGACTGACAGAGGCACTTCGAGACAAATTTGTGTGTGGTTTATTTAAACAGGATACACAAAAGCGACTGCTCGAGGAGAATGAGCTGACGCTTGAGAAGGCGGTCACTATGGCAGCAGCACACGAAGCCGCAGCGAGAGGCACGGCAGTAATGCAGCTACGGTCACCGGAGCTCAGTGCACACAAATTGGGTGTGAGTTCTGGCAAATGTTATCGTTGTGGAAAGACAACGCATGATCAGAACCAGTGTTGGTTTAAAAACCAAGAATGTAGAACTTGTGGTAGGCTTGGACATATAGCTAGAGTATGCAGGTCAGGGAAGAAGACCAGCAACAAGAAGTCACCGCAAGGAAAATACGCAAAGGTACACAAGGTGACCGAACAGGAGTCCGATTCAGACGCTAGCAGTAATGAACTGGCTAGCTTAAGCTGTAATGAACTGGCTAGCTTAAGAGTACTCAACGCTGGTAAGGGTGCAGACCTCCAGACAATTTGGGTCACTCTTCAGATAGAAGGAGTCCAAGTAAAACTGGAATTGGACACTGGATCGGCATTGACGGTCATAAATAAGAAAGATTACGGAAAGTTATTCCAACATATTCCCCTACAGGATACGGGGATTATATTGAAAACATACACGGGGCAAAGAGTGTACCCCATCGGGAAAATAGAGGTTGCAGTGGTCCACAAGGGCGAAGACAGTCAAATAATGGACTTATATGTGATATCTGAAGGAGGTCCTCCACTACTAGGACGGGAGTGGATTAGGAAAATGAATATGGACTGGCATTTCCTACAAACAATAACGAGTGAGAACTCGGTGAAGATAGTCAGCCCAGACTCTGGAACGGATGATGGTAAGCCCAACTCAGGTGCAAAAGACAAAGTTTCAGCACAGAATTCCACTGAGCAACAACAACATAGTTTAACTGTGGATTCTGAGTCTGGCAAGTCTACTGATGTGCCCATTTCTGAGGGACACCGGGCTCGAACTCAACTCCATTTCAAACTACAACAGCAATTAGAACAAATGCTTCACCGTTTTGAGCAAGAGTTGAATGCAACGAAAGAGTTCTTTGATATAGAGTTGGAGAATCTGGAAAGACAACAGAAGCAGCTGATGGAGAAAATGGAGCAGGAGCACACAAAACGTCTGATGTCAGAGGAGTTAACGGTCAGCCAACTCCTGCATATGCTGAAGGACAGGACTCTGAAATGGGAAAAACTTGAACATGAACTTCAATATTCAAACGAAAGGGGTTCGGAGCTCTCAAAGGTTATTGGAAGAGCTGAGGTGGCAACACAGACTGAGATGACTGCAACAGAGCAGCCCTTGGATGCCAAAAGTACGCTGACTCACGTCAACGTAGAACAACAGACCGCTGAAACAGCTGCTCCGGTAGAGGGATTGCATAGTCCGATCAATCAATCTCCAAAGGAAGTTGAAGTATTAAAATCACAAATGAGGTCACTAGTAAACGATTTGCTGAAAGCCCAGAAAAAGCTGGATGCAGAGGTACACATGAAGAAGTCTCTTCAGGAAAGATGTCTGGATTTGGAACAAGAGCTGGCTAACGTCCAGCTGGGTATGGAGGAAATAGACGACCCTCTCACTGGTCTAGCTCAGGACGACACCAAATATTACGATGTCCTGTCCTGCCCAGCTTGTAACTTCGACTCCCAAAGTGCAGAAATCATGGAGGAGCACCAAAAGTCTACGGAACATCGGGAGAAGCTGGCTCTATGACGGAAACAGGAGGAAGAGAAGGAGGAACAGCGCATGCAGCTGGCAGCTGTGGCAGCTGACAATGGAGCCCAGAGAGTCTCCAAGAAGCAGAAAAGGAAAAGTAAAAACAGAAGATGACCCATCTGAACCATTATCACCTCTACCAGATCACACATGTGGTCCCTCCGAACGGAGCCAATTCAGTTCGGAAGTTCAAACTGTTAAATCCATGGAAGGACTATTGAATGAGTCACTCCAGCAACGTGAACCGACTACACCACAGAGATTGAATCTGTGAACTGTTTTCCGCAGAGACTGAATCTGTGATCTGTTTTGACATGAAGTTATCTATGTATCTATGTTATTCTGTTATGTAAACCTGAAGTTATATATGTATATATGTTATTACGTTATGTTAAATGGGGAGATGACTGTAAAGCTAGGAAGGGAGGAATGTTGTGTATGTAATATGTGTGCTACTTTGAACCTATGGACAGGACTGCACTACTTGTTGGGCGTAGTGATACGCAGTACCACTCCTGGCCATAGGGGTATAAATAGTACTGTGGGTACTGATCCCCCTCAGTTCCCGCCTGTGGGCATGAAGTAAAGACCTATGTATAGTCCCTACCTCCAACCAGTAAAGACCTGTTTGAGTTATACGTTTAAGTCTTTGTGTTAATTGTTCAATACAATACACATACTTAAGAGTACTAAACAGAGTGGGCGACCAGGAGAGCGCGAGATTTCGGCGATACTAAACACAGCGGGAGCCCATTAGTTCGGGAGAGTTCGGCGATACAATATACAGCAGGAGCCCAGGAAAGCGCGAGATTTCGACGTTACAAAACACAGTGGGAGCTCAGGAGAGCATGAGAGTTCAGCGGTACAACACACAGCGGCAGAGGAGGAGAGCACGAGAGTTCGGCGGTACTAAACAGAGCAGGAGCCCAGGAGAGTGCCAGAGTTCGGCAGTACTAAACACAGCGTGAGTCCAGGAGAGCGTAAGCGTTCGGCCGTACAATACACAGCGGGAGCCCAGGAGAGCCCGAGACGTCGGCGGTACTAAACACAGTGGGAGCCCATGAGAGTGCGAGAGTTCGGTGGTACTAAACACAGCGGGAGCCCAGGAGAACGCGAGGTTTGAGGTTCTTACTCCCTGTGGGGACAGGAGCAGGGACTGCAGGGAAGATGAGCAACCTGGCCACAGCACCGTGGACGGGGGGCTATTCAAGAGGGGGGAGTAAATAGAAATGTTGTAGTGGTAGGGGATAGTATTATTAGGGGGATAGATAGAGTTCTCTGCAGCCGAGAGCGAGAGTCCTGAAGGCTGTGTTGCCTACCCGGTGCCAGGGTTAAGGACATCTCCTCTGGGCTGGAAAGAAACTTGCAGTGGGAGGGGGTGGATCCAGTTGTCGTGGTGTACTAAACACAGTGGGAGCCCAGGAGAGTGCGAGAATTCGGCGGTACGAAATACAGCGGGAGCCCTGGAGAGTACGAGAGTTAGGCGGTACTAAACACAGCATGAGCCCAGGAGAGTGTGAGAGTTTGACCGTACTAAACACAGCAGCTCAGGAGAGTGCGAGATTTCGGCGGTACGAAACACAGCGGGAGCCCAGGAGAGTGCGAGAGTTCGGCTGTACTAAACACAGCGGGAGCCCAGGAGAGCGTGAGGTTCGGCGGTACTAAACACAGCAGGAGCCCAGGAGTGTGAGAGAGGTCGGCGGTACTAAACAGAGTGGGTGCTCAGGAGAGTGCAAGAGTTCGGTGGTACTAAACACAGTGGGAGCCCAGGAGATTGCAAGAGTTCAGCTGCACTAAACACAGTGGGAGCCCAGGAGAGTGCGAGAGTTCGGCGGTACTAAACGCAGCAGGAGCCCAGGAGAGAGCAAGAGTTCGGCGGTACTAAATGCAGTGTGAGCCCAGGAGTGTGTGAGTGTTCGGCGGTACTAAACACAGCGGGAGCCCAGGAGACTGCCAGCTTTCGGTGGTAATAAACGCAGCAGGAGCCCAGGAGAGAGCAAGAGTTCGGCGGTACTAAACACAGCGGGAGCCTAGGAGAGTGTGAGAGTTCAGCGGTACTAAACACAGCGGGAGCCCAGGAGAGCGCGAGAGTTACGGCGGTACTAAACACAGCGGGACCCAGGAGAGTGCCAGAGTTCGGCGGTACTGAACAAATCGGTAGCCCAGGAGAGTGCGAGAGTTCGGTGATATTGAACACAGCAGTAGCCGAGGAGAGTGCAAGAGTTCGGCAGTACTAAACACAGCAGGTGCTCAGGAGAGTGCGAGAGATCAGCAAAAGTAAACACGGCGGGAGCCCAGGAGATCGCGAGTGTTCAGCTGTACTAAACACAGCGGGAGCCCAGGAGAGCGTGAGAGTTCAGCGAGACTCAACACAGCAGCAGCCCAGGAGAGCGCGAGAGTTCGGAGGTACTAAACACAGCGGAGCCAACAAGAGCGAGAGTTCGGTGGTACTAAACACAGCAGGAGCCCAGGAGAGCGCAAGAGTTCAGCGGTGCTAAACACAGCGGGAGCCCAGGAGAGCATGTGGTTCGGTGGTACTAAACACAGCATTAGCCAAGGAAAGTGTGAGAGTTCGGCGGTACTAAACACAATGGGTGCTCAGGAGAGTGCAAGAGTTCGGCAATACTAAACACAGTGGGAGCCCAGGAGTGTGTGAGAGTTCAGTTGTACTAAACACAATGGGAGCCCAGGAGAGTGTGAGAGTTCGGCGGTACTAAACACAGCAGCTCAGGAGAGTGCGAGAGCTCGGCGGTACTAAACACAGCGGGAGCCCAGGAGAGTGCAAGAGTTCAGCGGTACTAAACACAGCGGGATCCTAGGAGAGCGCGAGAGCTCGGCGGTACTAATCACAGCGGGAGCCCGGGAGAGTGCAAGAGTTCGGCAGTACTAAACTCAGTGGGAGCCCAGGAGAGGGCGAGAGTTCAGCTGTATTAAACACAGCGGGAGTCCAGGAGAGTGTGTTTTCAGCGGTTCTAAACACAGCGGGAGCCCAGGAGAGTGCGAGAGTTCGGCGGTACTAAATGCAGCATGAGCCCAGGAGAGTGTGAGTGTTCGGCGGTACTAAACACAGTGGGAGCCAAGGAGAGTGCGCGAGTTCGGCGGTAGTAAATACAGCGGGAGCCAAGGAGAGCGCCAGATTCCGGTGGTACAAAATGCAGCAGGAGCCCAGGAGAGTGCGAGAGTTCGGCGGTACTAAGCACATCGGGAGCCGAGGAAAGTGCGAGAGTTCGGCGGTACTAAACACAGCGGGAGCCCAGTGGAATGCCAGAGTTTGGCGGTACTAAACACAGCGGGAGCCCAGAGGAGTGCCAGAGTTTGGTGGTACTAAACACAGCGGGAGCCCAGGAGAGTGCGAGAGTTCAGCGGTACTAAGCACAGCAGGAGCCCAGGAGAGAGCGAAAGTTCGGCGGTAATAAACACAGCGGGAGCCCAGGAGAGAGTGAAAGTTCGGCGGTACTAAACACAGCGGGAGCCCAGGAGAGCGCGAGAGTTTGGTGGTACTATACACAGCGGGAGCCCAGGAGAGTGCGAGAGTTCGGCGGTACTACACACAGTGGTAAACCAGGAGAGTACGAGAGTTTGGAAGTAATAAAGAGAGCGGGGACCCAGGAGAGAGTGCAATTTCGGCGGTACTATTCAAAGCGGGAGCCCAGGAGAAAGCGAGAGATTTCAGCGGTACTAAAAACAGCAGGAGCCCAGGAGAGCATGAGAGTCCGGCGGTACTAAACACAGCGGGAGCCCAGACGAGTGCCAGAGTTTGGCGGTACTAAGCACAGCAGGAGCCCAGGAGAGAGCGAAAGTTCGGCGGTACTAAACACAGCAGGAGCCCAGGAGAGCACGAGAGTTCGGCGGTACTAAACACAATGGGAGCCCAGGAGAGAGCGAAAGTTCGGCGGTTCTAAACACAGTGAGAGCCCAGGAGAGCGCGAGAGTTCGGCGGTACTACACACAGTGGTAAACCAGGAGAGTGCGAGAGTTCGGCGGTACTACACACAGTGGTAAACCAGGAGAGTGCGAGAGTTTGGCAGTGCTACACACATTGGTAACCCAGGAGAGTGCGAGACTTCGGTGGTACTAAACAGAGCAGGAGCCCAGGAGAGCGCGAGAGTTTGGCGGTACTAAACACAGCGGGAGCCCCGGAGAGTGCGAGAGTTCGGCGGTAATAAACACAGCGGGAGCCCAGGAGAGTGTGAGAGTTCGGCGGTACTAAACACAGCGGGATCCCAGGAGAGTGCGAGAGTTCGGCGGTGCTAAACACAGCGGGAGCCCAGGAGAGCGTGAGAGTTCAGCGGCACTAAACCCAGCAGGAGCCCAGGAAAGCGCAAGAGTTCGGCGGAAGAAACACCGCGGGAGCCAAGGAGAGAGCGAGATTTTGGCGGTACTAATCACAGCGAGAACCCAGTAGACAGCGAGAGTTCGGCGTTACTAAACAGAGTCGGAGCCCAGGAGATCACGAGAGTTCAGCAGTACTAAACACAGCGGGAGCCCAGGAGAGTGCGAGAGTTCGGCGGTACTAAACACAGCAGGAGCCCAGGAGAGAGCGAGATTTCGGCGATAATAAACACAGCGGGAGACCAGGAGAGCACTAGAGTTCGGCGGTAGAAAGCACAGTGGGAGCCCAGGAGAGAGCGAGATTTTGGCGCTACAAAACACAGCTGAAGCCCAGGAGAGAGCGAGGATTCAGCGGTACTAAACACAGCGGGAGCCGAGGAGAGCGCAACAGTTCGGCATTACTAAACACAGCGGGAGCCCAGGAGAGTGCGAGAGTTCGGTGGTACAAAACACAGCTGAAGCCCAGAAGAGTGTGAGAGTTCGATGGTACAAAACACAGCTGAAGCCCAGGAGAATGCGAGAGTTCGGCGGTAAAAAGCACAGCGGGAGCCAAGATAGAGTGAGAGTTCGGCGGTACTACACACAGTGGGTGCCCAGGAGCGTGCAAGTGTTCGGCGGTACTTAACACAGCAGGGGCCAAAGAGAGCGTGAGTGTTCGGCGGTACAAAACACAGCGGGAACCCAAGAGAGTGCGAGAGTTCCACGGCATGAAACACAGCGGGAGCCCAGGAGAGAGCGAGATTTCGGCGGTACTAAACACAGTGGGAGACCAGGAGAGCGCTAGAGTTCGGCGGTAGAAAATACAGCGTGAACCCAGGAGAGAGCGAGATTTCGGCGGTACAAAACACAGCTGAAGCCCAGGAGAGAGCGAGGTTTTGGCGGTACTAAACACAGCGGGAGCCAAGGAGAGTGCGAGAGTTCGGAGGTAAAAAACACAGCGGCAGCCCAGGAGAGTGTGAGAGTTCGGCGGTAGTAAACACAGCGTGAGCTCAGGAGAGTGCGAGAGTTCAGCACTTCTAAACACAGTGGGCTCCCAGGAGAGCGCAAGAGTTCGGAGGTAAAAAACACAGCGGTAGCCCAGGAGAGTGTGAGAGTTCGGCGGTAGTAAACACAGCGTGAGCTCAGGAGAGTGCGAGAGTTCAGCATTTCTAAACACAGTGGGATCCCAGGAGAGTGTGAGAGTTCGGAGGTAAAAAACACAGCGGTAGCCCAGGAGAGTGTGAGAGTTCGGCGGTAGTAAACACAGCGTGAGCTCAGGAGAGTGCGAGAGTTCAGCATTTCTAAACACAGTGGGATCCCAGGAGAGTGTGAGAGTTCGGAGGTAAAAAACACAGCGGTAGCCCAGGAGAGTGTGAGAGTTCGGCGGTAGTAAACACAGCGTGAGCTCAGGAAAGTGCGAGAGTTCAGCATTTCTAAACACAGTGGGATCCCAGGAGAGTGTGAGAGTTCGGAGGTAAAAAACACAGCGGCAGCCCAGGAGAGTGTGAGAGTTCGGCGGTAGTAAACACAGCGTGAGCTCAGGAGAGTGCGAGAGTTCAGCATTTCTAAACACAGCGGGAGCCCAGGAGAGTGTGAGAGTTCGGTGGTACAAAACACAGCAGGAGCCCAGGAGAGTGCCAGAGTTCGGCGGTACTAAACACAGCGAGAGCCCAGGAGAGTGCGAGAGTTCAGTGGTACAAAACACAGCGGGAGCCCAGGAGAGCGTGAGTGTTCGGCGGTAATAAACACAGCGGGAGACCAGGATAGCATGATATTTCGGCGGTACTAAACACAGCGGGAGCCCAGGAGAGAGTGAAAGTTCGGCGGTACTAAACACAGCGGGAGCCCAGGAGAATGCGAGAGTTCGGCGGTACTAAACACAGCAGGAGCCCAGGAGAGCGCGAGAGTTTGGCGGCACTAAACACAGCTGAAGCCCAGGAGAGTGCGAGAGTTCGGCAGTACTAAACACAGCGGGAGCCCAGACGAGTGCAAGAGTTCGGAGGTGCTAAACACAGCGGGAGCCCAAGTGAGTGCAAGAGTTCGGCGGTAAAAACCACAGCAGGAGCCCAGGAGAGTGCAAGATTTCGGCGGTACTAAACACAGCGAGAGCCCAGGAGAGTGCGAGAGTTTGGCGGCACTATACACAGCAGGAGCCGATGAGAGCACGAGAGTTCGGTGGCACTAATCACACCAGGAGCCCAGGAGAGAGCGAGAGTTCGGTGGCAGTAAACACAGCTAGAGCCCAGGAGAGTGCGAGAGTTCGGTGGTACAAAACACAGCAGGAGCCCAGGAGAGCGTGAGTGTTCGGCGGTAATAAACACAGCGGGAGACCAGGATAGCATGATTGTTCGGCGGTGCTAAACACAGCGGGATCCCAGGAGAGAGCGAAAGTTCGGCGGTACTAAACACAGCGGGAGCCCAGGAGAGCGCGAGAGTTCGGCGGTGCTAAACACAGCGGGAGCCCAGGAGAGAGCGAAAGTTCGGCTGTACTAAACACAGCGGGAGCCCAGGAGAGAGTTTAGTTCAGCGGTACTAAAAACAGCGGGAGTCCAGGAAAGAGCGAGATTTCGGCGGTACTAAACACAGCGGGAGCCCAGGAGAGCGTGAGTGTTTGGCGGCACTAAACACAGTGGGAGCCCAGGAGAGTGTGAGAGTTTGGCGGCACTAAACACAGCGGGAGCCCAGGAAAGAGGGAGATTTTGGCGGTACTAAACACAGCGGGAGACCAGGAGAGCGCTAGAGTTCAGCGGTAGAAAGCACAGTGGGAGCCCAGGAGAGAGCGAGATTTTGGCGGTACAAAACACAGCTGAATCCCAGGAGAGAGCGAGGTTTCAGCGGTACTAAACACAGCGGGAGCCGAGGAGAGCGCGACAGTTCAGCATTACTGAACACAGCGGGAGCCCAGGAGAGTGCGAGAGTTCGGTGATACTAAACACAGCGCGAGCCCAGGAGCGTGCGAGAGTTCAGCGGTCCTAAACACAGTAGGAGCCCAGGAGAGCGCGAGAGTTCGGCGGTACTAAACACAGCGGGAGCTGAGGAGAGTGCGAGAGTTCGGTGATACAAAACACAGCTGAAGCCCAGGAGAGTGCGAGAGTTCGGCAATACTAAACACAGCGCGAGCCCAGGAGCGTGCGAGAGTTCAGCGGTCCTAAACACAGTAGGAGCCCAGGAGAGCGCGAGAGTTCGGCGGTAGTAAACACAGCAGGAGCCCAGATGAGTGCGAGAGTTCGGTGGTCCAAAACACAGCAGGAGCCCAGGAGAGCGCGAGAGCTCAGCGGTATTAAACACAGCACGAGCCCAGGAGAGTGCGAGAGTTCGGCGGTACTTAACACAGTGGGAGACCAGGAGAGCGCGAGAGTTCGGCGGTACAAAACACAGCAGGAGCCCAGGAGAGCGAGCGTTTGGCGGTACTAAATAGAGTAGGAGGCCAGGAGAGTGGGGGAATTCGGCGGCACTAAACACAGCGGCAGCCCAGGAGAGCACGAGAATTTGGCGGTAATAAACACAGCAGGAGCCCAGGAGTGTGCGAGAGTTCATCGGTAACATACACAGCAGCAGCTCAGGAGATCGTGCGAGTTCGGCGGTACAAAACACAGCAGGAGCCCAGGAGAGCGCAAGAGTTCGGTGGTACTAATCACAGCAGGTGCCCAGGAGTGTGCGAAAGCTCGGCGGTACTAAACACAGCAGGAGCCCAGGAGAGCGCGAGAGTTCGGCGGTACTAAACACAGCGGGAGCCCAGGAGAGTGCGAGAGTTCGGCAGTACTAATCACAGCGGGATCCCAGGAGAGGGCGAGAGTTCAGCGGTACTAAACACAGCGGGAGCTGAGGAGAGCGCGACAGTTCGGCATTACTAAACACAGCGGGAGCCCAGGAGAGTGCGAGAGTTCGGTGGTACTAAACACAGCGGGAGCCCAGACGAGTGCAAGAGTTCGGCGGTGCTAAACACAGCGGGAGCCCAGGAGAGTATGAGAGTTTGGTAGCAGTAAACAAAGCTAGCGCCCAGGAGAGTGCGAGAGTTCGGTGGTACAAAACACAGCGGGAGCCCAGGAGAGCGTGAGTTTTCGGCGGTAATAAACACAGCGGGAGACCAGGATAGCATGATAGTTCGGCGATGCTAAACACAGCGGGAGCCCAGGAGAGTATGAGAGTTTGGTAGCAGTAAACAGAGCTAGCGCCCAGGAGAGTGCGAGAGTTCGGTGGTACAAAACACAGCGGGAGCCCAGGAGAGCGTGAGTTTTCGGCGGTAATAAACACAGCGGGAGACCAGGATAGCATGATAGTTCGGCGGTGCTAAACACAGCGGGAGCCCAGGAGAGAGCGAAAGTTTGGAGCACTAAACACAGCGGGAGCCCAGGAGAGCGCGACAGTTCAGCGATACAAAAAACAGCGGGAGCCCAGGATAGCGTGAGAGTTTGGCGGCACTAAACACAGCGGGAGCCCAGGAGAGCGCGAGAGTTCCGCGGCACTAAACACAGCGGGAGCCCGGGAGAGAGCGAGATTTCGGCGGTACTAAACACAGCGGGAGACCAGGAGAGCGCTAGAGTTCGGCGGTAGAAAGCACAGCGTGAGCCCAGGAGAGAGCGAGATTTTGGCGGTACAAAACACAGCTGAAGCCCAGGAGAGAGCAAGGTTTCAGCGGTACTAAACACAGCGGGAGCCGAGGAGAGCGCGACAGTTCGGCATTACTAAACACAGCGGGAGCCCAGGAGAGTGCGAGAGTTCGGTGGTACAAAACACAGCTGAAGCCCAGGAGAGTGCGAGAGTTCGGCGGCACTAAACACAGCGGGAGCCCAGACGAGTGCAAGAGTTCGGCGGTGCTAAACACAGCGGGAGCCCAGGAGAGTGCAAGAGTTCGGTGGTAAAAACTACAGAAGGAGCCCAGGAGAGTGCAAGAGTTCGGCGGTTCTAAACACAGCGAGAGCCCAGGAGAGCGCGAGAGTTCGGTGGTACTAATCACAGCAGGAGCCCAGAAGAGTGCGAGAGTTCGGCGGTACAAAACACAGCGGGAGCCCATACGAGTGCAAGAGTTCGGCGGTGCTAATCGTAGCGGGAGCCCAGGAGAATGCAAGAGTTCGGCGGTAAAAAACAAAGCGTGAGCCCAGGAGAGAGTGAGAGTTCGGTGATACTATACACAGCGGGAACCGATGAGAGCGCGAGAGTTTGGTGGTACTAATCACAGCGGGTGCCCAGATGAGTGCAAGAGTTCGGTGGTGCTAAACACAGCGGGAGCCCAGGAGAGTGCAAGAGTTCGGCGGTAAAAACTACAGAAGGAGCCCAGGAGAGTGCAAGAGTTTGGCGGTTCTAAACACAGCGAGATCCCAGGAGAGCGCGAGATTTCTGTACTGTATGTAACCGTTCTACCTTTAAGAGAACTATTGTATGTAACCGTCCACCTTTTAGAGAACTATTTTAGGTGTTGCACTACTTTATCTTGGCTGCGGTATACTGTAATACCGGTGGTGACCACACCGGTATATAAGTGCTGTGTAATGAGTGATTGGGCAGATTCACCCTGACCTTCGAATAGTAAAGTCCTGTTAAAGTTTACTCTTGTAGTCTGTGTAATAATTTGCAATATAACACACAGATTTTACAGTGGCGACGAGTTCGATCTTACCCTGCGGCAGCGATATAGCCGAAGCAGTTAACGAGCGTCGAGAAGAGGCATCCGCCCTCGTCGTTCTGCTGAGAGAAGACTCGAGTCTGCAGAGCAAGGAAGAAGGAAGAATTCAGACACGAAGCCTTCCATCAGCAACAGGCAGTGATCGTCCCTTCTGTCATGGTGGTGAGTGAGCCGATCAGCCACGAGAAGCAAGTCGGCCACGTTGACTGTGAGTAGGGGGAAAATAAAAAGAAACGGAGGATAAGGGCGGTGAACTCGACCACGGTCGGGGGAAAGGAGCCGGACAGAAGTCGGAGCCAGAGACGCTGAGACTGGGGCAGCGTAGGGCACGGAAGCCGCGGTACAAGCGGGAACGCAGCCGGTGTGAGAGACCGGGCTACAAGCGGGAACGCAGCCGGTGTGAGAGACCGGGCTACAAGCGGGCTGGGAGACGCAACAGCATCGTGAGACAGCTCGACCGCGACCGGCGAAAAAGGCCGGGCAGCTACCGAGGCCGCGAGGCGCTGCGACCGGGATCGTAAGGCGCGGGAAGAAATAAAATAATAAATAAATAAAACCGCGGAGAACTCAGCCGCAGCCGGGGGAGGAAAGGAGCGGACTGCGAGAGGGCTGGGAGGCGCGATTGGAAGCCTCTGAGGGAGAGACAGAGCCCGAGCGAGCGGGAGAGACAGAGCCCGAGCGAGGGGGAACGGGACCGAGCGAGGGAGACCGAGCGAGATTCCGCCCAGCGGCTGGAACTGTTCGCCGCCAACGGGTTGTCCCCAGCGCCGGTTGCCCTGCCGAGACAAGGGAACAAGGAACGCACTGAAGCCGGCGCGCAGGCTGCGAACCCCGAAAGCCAGCGGTCGTCGCCCGAGAGCAAAGCTTACCCCTCCCGCCAGGGGAAGAAACGCGGGAAGCCGCCAGTAGGCGGGGAAGAAGACAGGAGTGGGAAACCGCCATTTTGAAAGTGGGCGGGGAAGAAGACAAGTGCGGGAAACCGCCATTTTTGGGAAAAAAAAGTAACGAACAAATTCGTTGTTGTTTCTCAGGAAGATAGTGAAGCTGCCTAAGCATGGTAACATCAACGACTTCGATTCCGAGCTGGAAGATTGGGCCACGTATGTAGAACGCATCGAGATATATTGTGAGGCCAATAAAATAGCAGATGATGATAAAGCTCTAACCTTACTAAACTCAATGGGGGCGAAGACATACGGGCTATTGAAGCATCTTCTATCACCAGCTAAACCGGCGGATCAGACTTTCGCTAATATTGTTGCTGTCCTGAAGGATCATTTGAACCCCACACCGCTGATGTTGGCGGAACGATTCAAATTTTATGCGAGAACGCAACGGAAAGAGGAAAGCAACGCGGAATACTTGGTTGAACTGCGTAGATTAGCGAAATACTGTCAGTTTGGGGAAAATCTGACAGAGGCATTGAGAGACAAGTTCGTGTGCGGGTTGTCGAAGGAAGGAACACAAAAGCGACTGCTAGAAGAGAACGATCTTACACTTGATAAGGCTGTCCTTATTGCAGCATCGCACGAAGCCGCAGCGAGAGGCACTGCAGAAATGCAGCTGAAGGCAGCAGTACTCAGCGTGGATCAAATGACTTCGGGTACAACAAAATGTTATCATTGTGGGAAGACAACACACGACCAGAACCAATGCTGGTTTAAAAACCAGGAATGTAGAAAATGTGGCAAGCTTGGTCACATAGCTAAAGTATGCCGGTCAGGAAAGAAGACCAGCAACAAAAAAAAGTCACCGCAGGGAAAGTACAGCAAGGTACACAAGGTGGCTGAGAAGAGTTCGGATGAACAGAATTCGGATTCAGACCCAAACGGCCAGGAACTGGGTAGTCTGAGAATTCACAATGTGAGTAAGGAAGCTGACCTACAAACTATCTGGGTCATGCTAAAAATAGCCGGAGTCCAAGTAAAAATGGAATTGGACACAGGATCAGCCCTATCAGTCATAAATCGAAGGGATTACAACCGGCTATTCTCACATATACCCTTGAGAGATACCAAGATTGTATTGCAGACATACACGGGGCATAAAGTATACCACATCGGAAAGATAAAAGTCAAGGTGAGAGACAAGGGCAAAGAACGCCAAGGAATGGACTTATATGTACTACCTGAGGGAGGTCCACCACTTCTGGGACGGGAGTGGATCAGGGAAATAAACATGGAATGGCACTACCTAAAAGCAATAACGAGTGAGAACTCGGTGAAGACAATCAGCTCAGACTCTGAAACTGATGACGATAAGACCAGCCCAGGTGCGAAAGATAAGTCTAAAATGGACTTGCTGACTAAGGTTGGAAAAACGAAGGAGTGCATAAATGCTTATGCTTCAGAGGAGAACAAAGTTTCAGAACAGAATTCCACTGAACAACAACAACATAGTTTGACAGAGAATTCTGAGTCTGTCCAGTTTACAGACATGCACAATTCTGAGGAACACCGGGCTCGAACTCAACTCCATTTCAAATTACAACAGCAATTAGAACAATTGAGTTGCCGTCTCGAGCAAGAGATAAAAGCAATGAAAAAGTTCTTTGACACAGAGTGGGAGAATCTGGAAAGACAACAGAAGCAGCTGATGGAGAAAAGGGAGCAGGAGCACACAAACCGTCTGCGCGAGGAGGCCAAACGATTCAAAGTTGATTCGGTTTCTGAAGGTGCGTGCTCTAATCTGGTGGAGCAAGATGTTCAGCAACTGAAGGCACTTGCTAGCAGGTTGCAGGCAGAAAAGGCTGATTTGGTCGCCATGAATTCCGAGCTCCTACTGAAGTTGGGTGCAGCATCACCGGACGATTCATTTGTGGAAATTTGAATGGTGGAGGCTGTGGATGATGGCGAAGTAGAAACAGCAAAGGAGCCCCAGGGCAAGGTTATAAACATCCCTGCAGCTACTGGGAAACGGATGATGTCAGAAGAGTTAACGGTCAGCCAACTCCTTCATATGCTGAGGGACAAGACTCTGGAATGGGAACAATTTGAACATGAGCTTAAATCTTCAAAGGAGAGGGGTTTGGAGCTCTCAAAAGTTATTGAAATAGCTGAGGTTGCAACACAGACTGAGAAGATGGCAGCAGAGCAACCCTTGGATGCCAAAAGTACGCTGACTCACGTCAATGTTGAACAACAGAATGCTGAAACAACTGCTCCAGTAGAGGGATTGAATAATATGATCAATCAATCTCCGCAAGAAGTTGAAGTATTGAAATCACGAATGAGGTCATTAGTAAAAGACTTGCAGGAAGCCCAGAAAAAGCTGGAGGAAGCTGAACACATGAAGAAGTCTCTTCAGGAGAGATGTCTGGAATTGGAACAAAAGCTGACTAACGTCCAGCTGGGCATGGAGGAAATAAAAGACCCTCTCGCTGGCCTAGCTCAGGACGACACCGATTATTACCACGTCCTGTTGAACGACACCGAATATAACGATGACCTGTTCTGCCCAGCTTGTGGGGAAATCTTCCGAAGTGCAAAAACCCTGAAGAATCACAAAAAGTCTAAGAAACACCGGGAGATCGTGGCGCTGCTAAGGCAACAGGAGAAAGAGGAGGAGGAACTGTGCATGCGGCTGGCAGCGGAGCACAGACAGTCTCCAAGAAGCAGGAAAGGAAAAGACGAAACAGAAGAAGATGACCCATCTGAACCATTATCACCCCTACCAGATCACGCACGTGGTCCCTCCGAACGGAACCAAATCAGTTTGGAAGTAGAAAAACTTCCCAAGGTACTCAAGCTTTTAGAAGTCAGCAATGCTGGTTCAGAAGTGACGGAAGTTCAAGCTGTTAAGTCCAGTGAAGGACTATTGGATGAGTCACCCCAGCAAAGTGAACCGACTACACCACAGGGAACTGCTACACCACCAAGGCGTTGTCCAGACCGAGTCAAGAAGCACAGGAGGCGCCTCCACAGAGACTGAATCTGTGAACTGTTTTCCGCAGAGACTGAATCTGTGAACTGTTTTCCGCAGAGACTACATCTGTGAACTGTTTTTACATGAAGTTGGATATATGTTATGATGTTATGTTTAATGGGGAATAAGTATGTTGTAAGCTAAAAAGGGAGGATTGTAGTGTATGTAACCGTTCTACCTTTAAGAGAACTATTGTATGTAACCGTCCACCTTTAAGAGAACTATTTTGGTGTTGCACTACTTTATCTTGGCTGCGGTATATTGTAATACTGGTGGTGATGACACCGGTATATAAGTGCTGTGTAATGAGTGATTGGGCAGATTCGCCCTGACCTTCGAATAGTAAAGTCCTGTTAAAGTTTACTCTTGTAGTCTGTGTAATAATTTGCAATATAACACACAGATTTTACAAGTTTGGTGGTACTAATCACAGCAGGAGCACAGGAGAGAGCGAAAGTTCGGCGGTACTGAACACAGCGGGAGCCCAGGAGAGCGCGACAGTTCAGCGGTACTAAAAACAGCGGGAGCCCAGGAGAGCGCGAGAGTTCCGTGGCACTAAACACAGAGGGAGACCAGTAGAGAGCGAGATTTCAGCGGTAGAAAGCACAGCGGGAGCCCAGGAGAGAGCGAGATTTTGGCGGTACAAAACACAGCTGAAGCCCAGGAGAGAGTGAGGTTTCAGCGGTACTAAACACAGCGGGAGCCGAGGAGAGCGCGACAGTTCGGCATTACTAAACACAGCGGGAGCCCAGGAGAGTGCAAGAGTTCGGTGGTACAAAACACAGCTGAAGCCCAGGAGAGTGCGAGAGTTCGGTGGTACAAAGCACAGCTGAAGCCCAGGATAGTGCGCAAGTTCGGCGGTGCTAAACACAGCAGGAGCCCAGGAGAGCGCAAGAGTTCGGCGGTAAAAAGCACAGCGGGAGCCAAGGAAGAGTGAGAGTTCGACAGTACTACACACAGTGGGTGCCCAGGAGCGTGCAAGAGTTCGGCGGTACCATACACAAGGGGAGCCAAAGAGAGCGTAAGAGTTCGGCGGTACAAAACACAGCGGGAGCCTAGGAGAGCGCGAGAGTTCAGCAGTACTAAAAACAGCGGGAGCCCAGGGGAGCGTGAGAATTCGGCGGTACTAAACACAGCGGGAACCCAGGAGAGGGCGAGAGTTCCACGGCATTAAACACAGCGGGAGCCCAGGAGAGAGCGAGATTTCAGCGGTACTAAACACAGTGGTAGACCAGGAGAGTGATAGAGTTCGGCGATAGAAAACACAGCGTGAACCCAGGAGAGAGCGCGATTTCGGCGGTACAAAACACAGCTGAAGCCCAGGAGAGAGCGAGGTTTTGGCGGTACTAAACACAGCAGGTCCCCAGGAGAGTGCGAGAGTTCAGCGGTACTAAACACAGCGGGAGCCAAGGAGAGTGCGAGAGTTCGGAGGTAAAAAACACAGCGGCAGCCCAGGAGAGTGTGAGAGTTCGGCGGTAGTAAACACAGCGTGAGCTCAGGAGAGTGCGAGAGTTCAGCATTTCTAAACACAGTGGGATCCCAGGAGAGCGCAAGAGTTCGGCAGTACTAAACACAGCGTGAGCCCAGGAGAGTGCGAGAGTTCAGCTGTACTAAACACAGCGGGAGCCCAGGAGAGTGTGAGAGTTCGGTGGTACAAAACACAGCAGGAGCCCGGGAGAGGGTGAGATATCGGCGGTACTAAACACAACGGGAGCCCAGGAGAGTGCAAGAGTTTGGCGGTAAAAAACACAGCGGGAGCCCAGGAGAGAGTGAGAGTTCGGCGGTACTACGCACAGTGGGTGCCCAGATGAGTGCGAGAGTTCGGCGCTACTAAACACAGCAGGAGCCCAGACGAGTGCGAGAGTTCGGCGGTACTAAACACTGCGGGAGCCGATGAGAGCGTGAGAGTTCGGCGGTAAAAAACACAGCGGGAGCCCAGGAGAGAGTGAGAGTTCGGCGGTACTAAACACAGCAGGAGCCCAGGAGAATGCGATAGTTCGGTGGTACTAAACATAGCGTGAGCCCAGGAGAGCGTGAGTGTTCGGCGGCACTAAACACAGCGGGAGACCAGGATAGCGCGATAGTTCTTCGATACTAAACACAGTGGGAGCCCAGGAGAGCGCGACAGTTCGGCGGCAATAAACACAGCGGGAGCTGAGGAGAGTGCGAGAGTTCAGCGGTACTAAACACAGCAGAGCCCAGGAGAGCACGAGGGTTCGGCGGTATTAAGCACTGCTGGAGACCAGGTGATTGTGAGAGTTCGGCGGTACTAATCACAGCGGGAGCCCAGGAGAGCGCGACAGTTCAGCGGTACTAAACACAGCGGGAGCCCAGGAGAGCAAGCGTTTGGCAGTACTAAACAGAGTGGGAGGCCAGGAGAGTCGGAGGGTTCAGCGGTACTAAACACAGCGGGAGCCCAGGAGAGCACAAGAATTCGGTGGTAATAAACACAGCGGGAGCCCAGGAGAGCGTAAGCGTTCGGTGGTACTAAATACAGCGGGAGCCCAGATGAGTGCGAGAGTTCGGCGGTGCTAAACACAGCGGGAGCCCAGGAGAGAGTGAGAGTTCGGCGGCAGTACACACAGTGGTAGCCCAGCAGAGTGCAAGAGTTCGGCGGTACTAAACACTGCGAGCGCCCAGGAGAGAGTGAGATTTCGGCGGTACTAAACACAGCGGGAGCCCAGGAGAGCATGACAGTTCAGCGGTAGTAAACACAGCGGGAGCTGAGGAGAGTGCGAGAGTTCAGCGGTACTAAACACAGCGGAGCCCAGGAGAGCACGAGGGTTCGGCGGTACTAAGCACTGCTGGAGCCCAGGTGATCGTGAGAGTTCGGCATTACTAAACACAGCGGGAGCCCAGGAGAGCGCGACAGTTCAGTGGTACTAAACACAGCGGGAGCCCAGGAGAGCGAGCGTTTGGCGGTACTAAACAGAGTGGGAGGCCAGGAGAGTCGGAGGGTTCAGCGGTACTAAACACAGCAGGAGCCCAGGAGAGCACAAGAATTCGGTGGTAATAAACACAGCGGGAGCCCAGGAGAGCGTAAGAGTTCGGTGGTACTAAATACAGCGGGAGCCCAGATGAGTGCGAGAGTTCGGCGGTGCTAAACACAGCGGGAGCCCAGGAGAGAGTGAGAGTTCGGCGGCAGTACACACAGTGGTAGCCCAGCAGAGTGCAAGATTTCGGCGGTACTGAACACTGCGAGCGCCCAGGAGAGAGTGAGATTTCGGCGGTACTAAACACAGCGGGAGCCCAGACGAATGCAAGATTTCGGCGGCAGCAAACACAGCGGGAGCCCAGACGAGCGCGAGAGTTCGGCGGTAGTAAACACAGCGGGAGCCCAGACGAGTGCGAGAGTTCGGCGGTACTAAACACAGCGCGAGACCAGGATAGCGCGATAGTTCTGCGGTACTAAACACAGCGGGAGCCCAGGAGAGAGCGAGAGTTCGGTGGTATTCTACACAGCAGGAGCCCAGGAGAGCGTGAGTGTTCGGCGGTACTAAACACAGCGGGAGACCAGGATAGCGCGATAGTTCTGCGGTACTAAACACAGCGGGAGCCCAGGAGAGAGCAAGAGTTCAGCTGTACTATACACAATAGGCGCCCAGGAGAGCACAAGAGTTCGGTGGTACTAAACACAGCGGGAGCCCAGGAGAGTGCAAGAGTTTGGCATTACTAAACACAGTGGGAGCCCAGGAGAGCGCGAGAGTTCAGCGGTACTAGCACAGCGGGAACCTAGGAGAGCACGAGAGTTCGGCGGTACTAAACACTGCGGGAGCCCAGGAGAGTGCAAGAGTTCAGCTGGACTAAACACAGCGGGAGCCCAGAAGAATGCAGGAGTTCGGCAGTACTAAACACAGTGGGAGCCCAGGAGAGTGCGAGAGTTTACCGGTACTAAACACAGCGGGAGCCCAGGAGAGCATGAGAGTTTGGTGGTACTAAACACAGCGGGAGCTCAGGAGAGCGCGAGCATTCGGCGGCACTAAACACAGCGGGAGCACAGGAGAGTGAGAGAGTTCAGCGGTAATGAAAGCAGCGGGAGCCCAGGAGAGTGCGAGAGTTGGGCGGTACTAAACACAGTGGGAGCCCAGTAGAGCGCGAGATTTTGGCGGTAATTAACACAGCGGGAGCCCAGGAGGGAGCGAGAGTTCGGCATTACTAAACACACGGGAGCCCAGGAGAGTGCGAGAGTTCAGCTGCACTAAACACAGTGGGAGCCCAGAAGAGAGTGAGAATTCGGAGGTACTAAACACAGCGAGAGCCCAGGAGAGTGCAAGAGTTCGGCGGTACTAAACACAATTGGAGCCTAGGAGAGCGCGAGAGTTCGGCGGTACTAAACACAGCAGGAGCCCAGGAGAGCACGAGAGTTCGGCGGTACTAAACACAGCACGAGCCAAGATAAGTGCGAGAGTTCGGTGGTCTAAAACACAGCAGGAGCCCAGGAGAGCGCGAGAGTTCAGTGGTACAAAACACAGTGGGAGCCCAGGAGAGCGCGAGAGTTCAGCGGTACTAAACACAGCAGGAGCCCAGGAGAGCGAGCGTTTGGCGGTACTAAACAGAGTGGGAGGCCAGGAGAGTCGGAGGGTTCAGCGGTACTAAACACAGCGGGAGCCCAGGAGAGCGCTAGAGTTCAGCGTACTAAACACAGCGGGAGTCCAGGAGAGTGCGAGAGTTCGGCGTACTAAACACAGCGGGAGCCCAGGAGAGCACGACAGCTCAGCGGTACTAAACACAGCAGGAGCCCAAACGAGTGCGAATGTTCCGCGGTACTAACCACAGCGGGAGAGCAGAACCTGGATCTGCTGGAGTCGTACTGCCAGACTTGGGCCCTGACAATAAATCCCCAAAAAACCAAAGTCCTTGTGTTCCAGCAAAGATCCAGTCATCAGCGACCCAAAATAAATTTCACACTATGAGCAACCAAAAATGAACAAACCACTAACTACACATACTTGGGCTTAAAAATCAGTTCTACGGGAAATTTCCATCTGGCTGTGAATGAACTGAAAGAGAAAGCAAGAAGGGCTTTCTATGCCATTAAAAAATCAATCCAAATAGAAATCCCAATTAGAATTTGGCTCAAAATTTTCAAATCAGTAATTGAACCAATTGCACTCTATGGCAGTGAGGTGTGGGGACCGCTAACACAACAAGAATTTGCAAAATGGGACAAACACCCGATTGAGATCCTACATGCAGAATTCTGTAAAAGTATCCTCCGGACTCAAAGGAAAACCGTAAACAATGCATGCAGGGCAGAACTAGGCCAATATCCATTAATAATTACTATCCAAAAAAGAGCCACCAAATTTTGGAAACACCTAGAAATGAGCAACCCCCAATGCTATCATTACGAAGCCCTGAAATGCCAAGAGAGGACCATAAAGAAGAATACCCTCAGTCAACTAGTCCTGGGACTCAGTGAAGTAACTACTAACACGACTAACAATAACCAGTCCCAGGACAGTGACAGCGTAACACAAAGAATTCGACCCAACACAATCGTCGCTAAGCAAAAGGAAAAATATCTGTCATATTGGGCAGAAACAACAAAAACCCAAAGCAAACTCAATTGCTACTTGGCCCTAAACAGACAATACAACATGGCTGATTACCTGACCATGGTAAAGGATAGCAAACTGAGAAAAACCTTGACAATGTACAGACTTAGTGAACATAGCCTGGCGATCGAAAAAGGCAGACACAGGCAGACCCGGCTACCAAGAGAGGACAGGATATGCTCTCACTGCAGTCAGGGAGTGGTGGAGACAGAGGTGCACTTCCTCACAGCTTGTAGAAAATATCAGGGCATAAGGGAGAATTTCTACCGAAAATTCACAAAAATATGCCCGGAATTCAGAAATTTGAATGACGACCAAAAACTCCCATACCTACTAGGGGAAGAGAGAAATTGTGTAACACTAGCGGCACACTATGTTACAGCTTGCCATAAACAGAGGAACAACCACTAAATATAAGAAAAGAGTATACATAAATTATGTGAATGTATATTTATACACTCAGGGATATATCTGTTTATACACTGTATGGATAGATCTGTATTTTTGTGTACAAACATGAATGTTTTTCGATGCTTTGGCAACATAAGATGTAACTTGTCATGCCAATAAAGCGATTTGAATTGAACTGAATTGAATTGAGAGAGTTTGGCGGTACTAAACACAGTGGGAGCCCAAACGAAAGCAAGAGTTTGGCGGTGATAAACAGCGCGGGAGCCCAGGAGAGTGCAAGAGTTCTTCGATACTAAACACAGTGGGAGCCCAGGAGAGCATGACAGTTCAGCGGTAGTAAACACAGCGGGAGCTGAGGAGAGTGCGAGAGTTCAGCGGTACTAAACACAGCGGAGCCCAGGAGAGCACGAGGGTTCGGCGGTACTAAGCACTGCTGGAGCCCAGGTGATCGTGAGAGTTCGGCATTACTAAACACAGCGGGAGCCCAGGAGAGCGCGACAGTTCAGTGGTACTAAACACAGCGGGAGCCCAGGAGAGCGAGCGTTTGGCGGTACTAAACAGAGTGGGAGGCCAGGAGAGTCGGAGGGTTCAGCGGTACTAAACACAGCAGGAGCCCAGGAGAGCACAAGAATTCGGTGGTAATAAACACAGCGGGAGCCCAGGAGAGCGTTAGAGTTCGGTGGTACTAAATACAGCGGGAGCCCAGATGAGTGCGAGAGTTTGGCGGTGCTAAACACAGCGGGAGCCCAGGAGAGAGTGAGAGTTCGGCGGCAGTACACACAGTGGTAGCCCAGGAGAGTGCAAGAGTTTGGCGGTACTAAACACAGCGAGCGCCCAGGAGAGAGAGAGATTTCGGCGGTACTAAACAGAGCGGGAGACCAGACGAGTGCAAGATTTCGGCGGTAGAAAACACAGCGGGAGCCCAGACGAGTGCGAGAGTTCGGCGGTACTAAACACAGCGGGAGACCAGGATAGCGCGATAGTTCTGCGGTACTAAACACAGCGGGAGCCCAGGAGAGAGCGAGAGTTCGGTGGTACTCTACACAGCAGGAGCCCAGGAGAGCGTGAGTGTTCGGCGGTACTAAACACAGCGGGAGCCCAGGTGAGAGCGACACTTCGGCGACACTACTCACAGCGGGAGCCCAAGAGAGAGCAAGGGTACAGCTGTACTATACACAATAGGAGCCCAGGAGAGCGTGAGAGTTTGGTGGTACTAAACACAGCGGGAGCCCAGGAGTGTGCAAGAGTTTGGCATTACTAAACACAGTGGGAGCCCAGGAGAGCGCGAGAGTTCAGCGGTACTAGCACAGTGGGAACCTAGGAGAGCGCGATAGTTCGGCGGTTCTAAACACAGCGGGAGCCCAGGAGAGCGCGAGAGTTCGGCGGTAGTAAACACAGTGGGAGCCCAGGAGAGAGCGAAAGTTCGGCGGTACTAAACACAGTGGGAGCCCAGGAGAGAGCGAAAGTTCGGCAGTACTAAACACAGCGGGAGCCCAGGAGAGTGCGAGAGTCCGGCGGTTCTAAACACAGTGGGAGCCCAGGAGAGCGCAAGAGTTCGGCGGTACTACACACAGTGGTAAACCAGGAGAGTGCGAGAGTTCGGCGGTACTACACACAGTTGTAAACCAGGAGAGTGCGAGAGTTTGGCGGTGCTACACACATTGGTAGCCCAGGAGAGTGCGAGACTTCGGCGGTACTAAACAGAGCGGGAGCCCAGGAGAGCGCGAGAGTTTGGCGGTACTGAACACAGCGGGAGCCCAGGAGAGAGCTAAAGTTCGGCGGTACTAAACACAGTGGGAGCCCAGGAGAGTGAGAGAGTTCGGCGGTACTAAACACAGCGGGAGCACAGGAGGGTGTGAGAGTTCGGCGGTGCTAAACACAGCAGGAGCCCAGGAGAGAGCGAAAGTTCGGCGGTACAAAACACAGCGGGAGCCCAGGAGAGCGCGAGAGTTCGGCGGTACTAAACACAATGGGAGCCCAGGAGAGAGCGAAAGTTCGGCAGTACTAAACACAGCGGGAGCCCAGGAGAGTGCGAGAGTCCGGCGGTTCTAAACACAGTGGGAGCCCAGGAGAGCGCAAGAGTTCGGCGGTACTACACACAGTGGTAAACCAGGAGAGTGCGAGAGTTCGGCGGTACTGAACACAGCGGGAGCCCAGGAGGGTGTGAGAGTTCGGCGGTGCTAAACACAGCGGGAGCCCAGGAGAGTGCGAGAGTTCGGTGGTACTAAACACAGCGGGAGCCCAGGAGAGTGCGAGAGTTTGGCGGTGCTAAACACAGCGGGATCCCAGGAGAGCGCGAGAGTTTTCAGCGTTACTAAACCCAGCAGGAGCCCAGGAAAGCGCAAGAGTTCGGCGGAAGAAACACCGCGGGAGCCAAGGAGAGAGCGAGATTTTGGCGGTACTAATCACAGCGAGAACCCAGTAGACAGCGAGAGTTCGGCGTTACTAAACAGAGTCGGAGCCCAGGAGATCACGAGAGTTCAGCAGTACTAAACACAGCAGGAGCCCAGGAGAGTGCGAGAGTTCGGCGGTACTAAGCACATCGGGAGCCGAGGAAAGTGCGAGAGTTCGGCAGTACTAATCACAGCGGGAGCCCAGACGAGTGCGAGAGTTCAGCGGTACTAAGCACATCGGGAGCCGAGGAAAGTGCGAGAGTTCGGCAGTACTAATCACAGTGGTCGCCCAGACGAGTGCGAGAGTTCGGCGGCACTATACCCAGCGGGAGCCCAGGAGAGCGCGAGAGTTCGGCGGTACTAAACAGAGCGGGATCCCAGACGAGTGCGAGATTTCGGCGGTACTAAACACAGCGGGAGCCCAGACGAGTGCCAGAGTTTGGCGGTACTAAACTGATGCGCTATCAATTACTCATAAAAGACTGAGAGTTAGAAGAGTAACCAAAGGCTTTTATTAACAACAGAATGGAGGTCTGCCTCGCGTGGTCGACCGGTCCATGATACTAAGGGCTGGGGAGCAGTCACCTTTATACTAGGACCTGTGGGAGGAGTCAGCCGAGGCATGTCCAGGCATGTACACAGTGGAATACAAACAGGACAAACAGGAATACAAACAGTGGTTTACCACATTCACCCCTTGTTTAAAATTGAGTCCGGCGGGGTGAAGTGTATTAAAAGTTAGTGTATTGGAGTCTCTCCGGAGGTCTTGTCTGCCGCTGTGATCTGCGTGGCGACGGCAGGGGTAGTGAAGTTTCCGGCGTCGAGTCCAGCGTAGGCTGTGGCACAGGCGTGTCGTCCTCGTAGATGTCGAGCGGGTCGCGGGGCCCAGGCCTGCCGTCTGCTGGGGCTGGATATCAGATCGTGGGGGGGGGTGGTAGTGGGTAGTGGGTTACTGCGGCCCCCGAGGGTGCAAGGTCTCTTATGGAGACTGTGTCCTCCCGCCCGTCCGGGTATGCGATGTAAGCATACTGGGGGTTGGCGTGGAGGAGGTCGACCCTCTCGACCAGGGGGTCCGTTTTATGGGTCCTCACGTGTCTTCTCAGTAGGACCGGCCCTGGGGACGTCAGCCATGGCGGTAGCGATGTCCCCGATGTGGACTTCCTTGGGAAGACAAACATTTTCTCATGAGGGGTGGCGTTAGTGGCAGTGCAGAGCAGTGACCGAATAGAGTGGAGCGCATCGGGGAGCACATCCTGCCAGCGGGAGGTTGGAAGGCCCCTAGACTTTAAGGCTAGCAGGACGGCCTTCCAAACTGTCGCATTTTCTCTTTCCACCTGTCCGTTCCCCCGGGGGTTGTAACTGGTGGTCCTGCTTGTGGCAATACCCCTAGTTAGCAGGTACTGACGGAGTTCGTCGCTCATAAACGATGAGCCCCGGTCGCTATGGATATAGCTGGGGAAGCCGAACAGGGTGAAGAGGTTGTTCAGACATTTAATGACCGTGGCACTGGTCATGTCCGGGCAGGGGAAGGCGAACGGGAAACGGGAGTACTCATCAATAATATTGAGGAAGTACACATTGCGGTCGGAGGAGGGGAGAGGCCCTTTAAAATCGACGCTCAGGCGCTCGAAGGGGCGAGTGGCTTTTATCAGGTGGGCCCTGTCTGGTCTATAAAAGTGCGGTTTGCACTCAGCGCAGACTTGGCAGTTCCTGGTCATGGTCCTGACCTCCTCAATAGAGTAAGGCAGGTTGCGGGCCTTGATGAAGTGGAAGAACCTGGTGACCCCCGGGTGGCAGAGGTCATTGTGGAGGGCCCGCAGTCTATCGATCTGCGCGCTGGCGCAGGTGCCACCCGATAGCGCATCCGGGGGTTCATTTAGCTTCCTGAGCCGGTACAAGATCTCGTAGTTGTAGGTGGAAAGTTCGATTCTCCACCTCAAGATCTTGTCATTTTTGATTTTGCCCCTCTGCTTGTTGTTAAACATAAAAGCAACTGAACGCTGGTCAGTGAGCAGGGTAAATCGTTTTCCGGCCAGGTAGTGCCTCCAATGACGCACAGCCTCCACAATCGCCTGGGCCTCCTTCTCAACAGCGGAGTGTCTGGTCTCCGGGCCTTGGAGGGTTCGTGAAAAGAAGGCCACGGGTCTCCCCGCCTGATTGAGGGTAGCGGCCAGGGCAAAGTCAGACGCGTCGCTTTCCACCTGGAAGGGGATGGATTCGTCCACTGCGTGCATGGTGGCTTTGGCAATGTCCTCCTTGATACGGTGGAAGGCTAAGCGGGCCTCTGCCGTCAAGGGAAAAGAGGTGGACTTGATCAGCGGACGGGCCTTGTCCGCATAGTAGGGGACCCACTGGGCGTAATAGGAGAAAAACCCTAGGCACCTCTTCAGGGCCTTGAGGCAGTGGGGCAGTGGAAGTTCCATAAGGGGACGCATCCGGTCGGGGTCGGGCCCGATGACTCCGTGTTCCACAACACAGCCAAGGATGGTGAGGCGGTTTGTGCGGAATATGCACTTCTCCTTGTTATATGTCAGGTTTAGGAGTTGGGCGGTGCGGAGGAATTTTTCGAGGTTTGCGTCATGGTCCTGCAAGTCACGGCCGCAGATGGTCACATTGTCCAGATATGGGAAAGTGGCCTGCAACGCATTTTGATCTACCATCCGGTCCATCTCCCTTTGGAAGACGGAGACCCCGTTGGTGACGCCAAAGGGAACCCTAAGGAAGTGATAGAGGCGGCCGTTTGCCTCAAAGGCAGTGTACTGGCGGTCCTCAGGGCGGATGGGGAGCTGGTGGTATGCTGATTTCAGGTCAATGGTCGAGAAGACGCGGTACTGTGCGATCTGGTTGACCATATCAGCTATACGGGGGAGTGGGTAGGCGTCCAGCAGGGTGTAGCGATTTATTGTCTGGCTGTAGTCGATGACCAGGCGCTGCTTCTCGCCGGTCTTAACGACCACAACCTGGGCTCGCCAGGGGCTGGTGCTGCCCTCAATAATCCCTTCTTTCAGGAGCTGCTCCACTTCGGTTTTAATGAAAACCCTGTCCCCGGCACTGTATCGCCTGCTCTTTGTGGCGATGGGCTTACAGTCGGGGGTGAGGTTAGCAAACAGTTGGGGGGGGGTGACTCTGAGTGTGGAGAGGTTGCACCTGGTGCGCGGCGGGCAGTTTGGAAGCTGCTGGCTGCGGACTGTGAGTGGGGGTAGGGGTCCACCGTACGCCATCGTAACACTTTTAAGGTGGCACTGAAAATCTAACCCCAGCAGGACGGCAGCGCAGAGGTCAGGCAGGACCAGAAGTTTAAAATGATCGTACATGGTCCCGTCTACTACGAGTGTCACCACGCAGTAGCCGCCGATGTCCGCCGACTGGGACTCGGAGGCCATAGAAATCCGCTGTTGCGCAGGCAGGACTGGGAGAGAGCAACGCCGCACCGTGTCGGGGTGGATGAAGCTCTCCGTGCTCCCAGAGTCAAAAAGGCAGATTGTATCGTGACCATTTACCTTAATGTCCATTGTGGAACTGGCCAGTTGGTGCGGTCTCGCTTGGTCCAGTGTAACGGATGCCAGCGTAGGGGTCGGTGTGTCGCTGCGGGTATCAGATGAGGCGGTGTCGGGGGCCTGCTGCGTCCCGGCTGTCGTCTAAGATGGCGGCGTCCATGATCCCCATGTGGCTGGAGGCGTCCAAAATGGCTGCTGTACCGGTGATTCGCACATGGCCGGGGAGGTCCAAGGTGGCGGCCCGCATGGCCCACACGCGGCGCTGCTGGGGTTCGGGGTGGCTTTGGCCCTGCAGACGCTAGCTTAGTGTCCCTTCTTCCCGCAGCCCGAGCAGATCGCGTTTTTCGCCGGGCAGCGCGCTCTGGGGTGTTTTGCCTGGCCACAGAAGTAGCATTTCTGGCCTTGGGGCACTGCTGTCTGGCCTTGGGACACTGCTGCGGTAGTTGGGCCGTGTGGCTGGGGTGGCACGGCGCTATGAGGCGGTCCTACCGTGTCCCAGGCTGTCATTCCCCGCGGCGTCCACGGTGCAGAGGAGTAGGCATCCATGCCCTGGTAGGCTGCATCCAACGATAGTGCGAGTTCAGAGGCCTTGTTGAGGTCGAGGTTACTCTGCTCCAACAGTCGCTGTCGGGTGTAATTGGATCTGTGGCCCGCTACAAAAGCGTCCCGGATAAGTTCCTCTGTGTACACGGCGGCCTTTACATCCTTACAACCACAGGCCCGGCCAAGCACAGACAGTGCCTGAAGGTATTCCACGGTCGATTCCCCAGGTTGTTGTTTACGACTCCCCAGGAGGTGCCTGGCGTACACTTCGTTCGCTGGGCGCGTGTACTGGTCCTTGAGGAGCTTGATAGCGTCCGCGTACGAGGTCGCGTCTTGGATGACCGAGTACACTCGGTGGTTCACTTTGGAGGTCAGGACATCCAGTTTGTCCTCGTCCGATTTGATTGCTTCGGAGGCGGTCAGGAATTTTTCGAAACACTTAAGCCAGTGAGTAAACTTGGTGGATGAGTCCGCCTCCCGATGATCTAAGTCCAGGCATGCTGGTGTGAGGATCTTCTCCATTATAAAAATGTTGTTAATAAAATTGATGCGCTATCAATTACTCATAAAAGACTGAGAGTTAGAAGAGTAACCAAAGGCTTTTATTAACAACAGAATGGAGGTCTGCCTCGCGTGGTCGACCGGTCCATGATACTAAGGGCTGGGGAGCAGTCACCTTTATACTAGGACCTGTGGGAGGAGTCAGCCGAGGCATGTCCAGGCATGTACACAGTGGATTACAAACAGGACAAACAGGAATACAAACAGTGGTTTACCACATAAACACAGCGGGAGCCCAGGAGAGTGCGAGAGTTCGGCGGTACTAAGCACAGGAGGAGCCCAGGAGCGAGCGAAAGTTCAGCGGTACTAAACACAGCGGGAGCCCAGGAGAGAGCGAAAGTTCGGCGGTACTAAACACAGCGGGAGCCCAGGAGAGCGCGAGAGTTCGGCGGTACTAAACACAGCGGGAGCCCAGGAGAGAGCGAAAGTTCGGCGGTACTAAACACAGAAGGAGCGCAGGAGAGAGCGAAATTTTGGCAGTAGTAAACACAGCGGGAGCCCAGGAGAGTGCAAGAGTTCGGCGGTACTAAACACAGCAGGAGCCCAGGAGAGCACGAGCGTTCGGCGGTACAAAACAAAGCGGGAGCCCAGGAGAGAGCGAACGTTCGGCGGTACGAAACAAAGCGGGAGCCCAGGAGAGCGCGAGAGTTTTCAGCGGTACTGAAAACAGCAGGAGCCCAGGAGAGCGTGAGAGTTCGGTGGTACTAAACACAGCAGGAGCCCAGGAGAGCGCGAGAGTTCGGCGGTACAATACACATCGTGAGCGCAGGAGAGTGCGAGAGATCAGCGGTACTAAACACAGTGGGAGCCGAGGAGAGCGCGATAGTTCGGCGGTACTAAACACAGCAGGATCCCAGACGAGTGCGAGATTTCGGCGGTACTAAACACAGCGGGAGCCCAGACGAGTGCCAGAGTTTGGCGGTACTAAACAGAGCGGGAGCCCAGGAGAGTGCGAGAGTTCAGCGGTACTAAACACAGCGGGAGCCCAGGAGAGTGCGAGGGTTCGGCGGTACTAAGCACATCGGGAGCCGAGGAAAGTGCGAGAGTTTGGCAGTACTAATCACAGCGGGAGCCCAGACGAGTGCGAGAGTTCGGCGGTGCTAAACACAGCGGGAGCCCAGAAGAGTGCAAGAGTTCGGCGGTAAAAAAGACAGCGGCAGCGCAGGAGAAAGTGAGAGTTCAGTGGTACTACACACAGTGGGTGCCCAGGAGAGTGCAAGAGTTCAGCGGTACTAATCACAGCGGGTGCCCAGGAGAGCGCGAAAGCTCGGCGGTTCTAATAAGAGTGGGCGTCCAGGAGAGCGTGAGAGTTCACTGGTACTAAACACAGCAGGAGCCCAGATGATTGTGAGAGTTCAGTGGTACAAAGCACAGTGGGATCCCAGGAGAAAGCGAAAGTTCGGCAGTACTAAACACAGCGGAAGCCCAGGAGAGTCCGAGAGTTCGGCGGTACTAAGCACATCGGGAGCCGAGGAAAGTGCGAGAGTTCGGCGGTACTAAACACAGCGGGAGCCCAGTGGAATGCCAGAGTTTGGCGGTACTAAACACAGCGGGAGCCCAGAGGAGTGCCAGAGTTTGGTGGTACTAAACACAGCGGGAGCCCAGGAGAGTGCGAGAGTTCAGCGGTACTAAGCACAGCAGGAGCCCAGGAGAGAGCGAAAGTTCGGCGGTAATAAACACAGCGGGAGCCCAGGAGAGAGTGAAAGTTCGGCGGTACTAAACACAGCGGGAGCCCAGGAGAGCGCGAGAGTTTGGTGGTACTATACACAGCGGGAGCCCAGGAGAGTGCGAGAGTTCGGCGGTACTACACACAGTGGTAAACCAGGAGAGTACGAGAGTTTGGAAGTAATAAAGAGAGCGGGGACCCAGGAGAGAGTGCAATTTCGGCGGTACTATTCAAAGCGGGAGCCCAGGAGAAAGCGAGAGATTTCAGCGGTACTAAAAACAGCAGGAGCCCAGGAGAGCATGAGAGTCCGGCGGTACTAAACACAGCGGGAGCCCAGACGAGTGCCAGAGTTTGGCGGTACTAAGCACAGCAGGAGCCCAGGAGAGAGCGAAAGTTCGGCGGTACTAAACACAGCAGGAGCCCAGGAGAGCACGAGAGTTCGGCGGTACTAAACACAATGGGAGCCCAGGAGAGAGCGAAAGTTCGGCGGTTCTAAACACAGTGAGAGCCCAGGAGAGCGCGAGAGTTCGGCGGTACTACACACAGTGGTAAACCAGGAGAGTGCGAGAGTTCGGCGGTACTACACACAGTGGTAAACCAGGAGAGTGCGAGAGTTTGGCAGTGCTACACACATTGGTAACCCAGGAGAGTGCGAGACTTCGGTGGTACTAAACAGAGCAGGAGCCCAGGAGAGCGCGAGAGTTTGGCGGTACTAAACACAGCGGGAGCCCCGGAGAGTGCGAGAGTTCGGCGGTAATAAACACAGCGGGAGCCCAGGAGAGTGTGAGAGTTCGGCGGTACTAAACACAGCGGGATCCCAGGAGAGTGCGAGAGTTCGGCGGTGCTAAACACAGCGGGAGCCCAGGAGAGCGTGAGAGTTCAGCGGCACTAAACCCAGCAGGAGCCCAGGAAAGCGCAAGAGTTCGGCGGAAGAAACACCGCGGGAGCCAAGGAGAGAGCGAGATTTTGGCGGTACTAATCACAGCGAGAACCCAGTAGACAGCGAGAGTTCGGCGTTACTAAACAGAGTCGGAGCCCAGGAGATCACGAGAGTTCAGCAGTACTAAACACAGCGGGAGCCCAGGAGAGTGCGAGAGTTCGGCGGTACTAAACACAGCAGGAGCCCAGGAGAGAGCGAGATTTCGGCGATAATAAACACAGCGGGAGACCAGGAGAGCACTAGAGTTCGGCGGTAGAAAGCACAGTGGGAGCCCAGGAGAGAGCGAGATTTTGGCGCTACAAAACACAGCTGAAGCCCAGGAGAGAGCGAGGATTCAGCGGTACTAAACACAGCGGGAGCCGAGGAGAGCGCAACAGTTCGGCATTACTAAACACAGCGGGAGCCCAGGAGAGTGCGAGAGTTCGGTGGTACAAAACACAGCTGAAGCCCAGAAGAGTGTGAGAGTTCGATGGTACAAAACACAGCTGAAGCCCAGGAGAATGCGAGAGTTCGGCGGTAAAAAGCACAGCGGGAGCCAAGATAGAGTGAGAGTTCGGCGGTACTACACACAGTGGGTGCCCAGGAGCGTGCAAGTGTTCGGCGGTACTTAACACAGCAGGGGCCAAAGAGAGCGTGAGTGTTCGGCGGTACAAAACACAGCGGGAGCCTAGGAGAGCACGAGAGTTCAGCAGCACTAAAAACAGTGGGAGCCCAGGAGAACGTGAGAATTCGGCGGAACTAAACACAGCGGGAACCCAAGAGAGTGCGAGAGTTCCACGGCATGAAACACAGCGGGAGCCCAGGAGAGAGCGAGATTTCGGCGGTACTAAACACAGTGGGAGACCAGGAGAGCGCTAGAGTTCGGCGGTAGAAAATACAGCGTGAACCCAGGAGAGAGCGAGATTTCGGCGGTACAAAACACAGCTGAAGCCCAGGAGAGAGCGAGGTTTTGGCGGTACTAAACACAGCGGGAGCCAAGGAGAGTGCGAGAGTTCGGAGGTAAAAAACACAGCGGCAGCCCAGGAGAGTGTGAGAGTTCGGCGGTAGTAAACACAGCGTGAGCTCAGGAGAGTGCGAGAGTTCAGCACTTCTAAACACAGTGGGCTCCCAGGAGAGCGCAAGAGTTCGGAGGTAAAAAACACAGCGGTAGCCCAGGAGAGTGTGAGAGTTCGGCGGTAGTAAACACAGCGTGAGCTCAGGAGAGTGCGAGAGTTCAGCATTTCTAAACACAGTGGGATCCCAGGAGAGTGTGAGAGTTCGGAGGTAAAAAACACAGCGGTAGCCCAGGAGAGTGTGAGAGTTCGGCGGTAGTAAACACAGCGTGAGCTCAGGAGAGTGCGAGAGTTCAGCATTTCTAAACACAGTGGGATCCCAGGAGAGTGTGAGAGTTCGGAGGTAAAAAACACAGCGGTAGCCCAGGAGAGTGTGAG
This sequence comes from Somniosus microcephalus, assembly GCF_052327205.1. Taxonomy (NCBI): domain Eukaryota; kingdom Metazoa; phylum Chordata; class Chondrichthyes; order Squaliformes; family Somniosidae; genus Somniosus; species Somniosus microcephalus. The sequence goes on along the minus strand of NC_140997.1, from coordinate 120,715,821 downwards.
AGTTCGGCGGTAGTAAACACAGCGTGAGCTCAGGAAAGTGCGAGAGTTCAGCATTTCTAAACACAGTGGGATCCCAGGAGAGTGTGAGAGTTCGGAGGTAAAAAACACAGCGGCAGCCCAGGAGAGTGTGAGAGTTCGGCGGTAGTAAACACAGCGTGAGCTCAGGAGAGTGCGAGAGTTCAGCATTTCTAAACACAGCGGGAGCCCAGGAGAGTGTGAGAGTTCGGTGGTACAAAACACAGCAGGAGCCCAGGAGAGTGCCAGAGTTCGGCGGTACTAAACACAGCGAGAGCCCAGGAGAGTGCGAGAGTTCAGTGGTACAAAACACAGCGGGAGCCCAGGAGAGCGTGAGTGTTCGGCGGTAATAAACACAGCGGGAGACCAGGATAGCATGATATTTCGGCGGTACTAAACACAGCGGGAGCCCAGGAGAGAGTGAAAGTTCGGCGGTACTAAACACAGCGGGAGCCCAGGAGAATGCGAGAGTTCGGCGGTACTAAACACAGCAGGAGCCCAGGAGAGCGCGAGAGTTTGGCGGCACTAAACACAGCTGAAGCCCAGGAGAGTGCGAGAGTTCGGCAGTACTAAACACAGCGGGAGCCCAGACGAGTGCAAGAGTTCGGAGGTGCTAAACACAGCGGGAGCCCAAGTGAGTGCAAGAGTTCGGCGGTAAAAACCACAGCAGGAGCCCAGGAGAGTGCAAGATTTCGGCGGTACTAAACACAGCGAGAGCCCAGGAGAGTGCGAGAGTTTGGCGGCACTATACACAGCAGGAGCCGATGAGAGCACGAGAGTTCGGTGGCACTAATCACACCAGGAGCCCAGGAGAGAGCGAGAGTTCGGTGGCAGTAAACACAGCTAGAGCCCAGGAGAGTGCGAGAGTTCGGTGGTACAAAACACAGCAGGAGCCCAGGAGAGCGTGAGTGTTCGGCGGTAATAAACACAGCGGGAGACCAGGATAGCATGATTGTTCGGCGGTGCTAAACACAGCGGGATCCCAGGAGAGAGCGAAAGTTCGGCGGTACTAAACACAGCGGGAGCCCAGGAGAGCGCGAGAGTTCGGCGGTGCTAAACACAGCGGGAGCCCAGGAGAGAGCGAAAGTTCGGCTGTACTAAACACAGCGGGAGCCCAGGAGAGAGTTTAGTTCAGCGGTACTAAAAACAGCGGGAGTCCAGGAAAGAGCGAGATTTCGGCGGTACTAAACACAGCGGGAGCCCAGGAGAGCGTGAGTGTTTGGCGGCACTAAACACAGTGGGAGCCCAGGAGAGTGTGAGAGTTTGGCGGCACTAAACACAGCGGGAGCCCAGGAAAGAGGGAGATTTTGGCGGTACTAAACACAGCGGGAGACCAGGAGAGCGCTAGAGTTCAGCGGTAGAAAGCACAGTGGGAGCCCAGGAGAGAGCGAGATTTTGGCGGTACAAAACACAGCTGAATCCCAGGAGAGAGCGAGGTTTCAGCGGTACTAAACACAGCGGGAGCCGAGGAGAGCGCGACAGTTCAGCATTACTGAACACAGCGGGAGCCCAGGAGAGTGCGAGAGTTCGGTGATACAAAACACAGCTGAAGCCCAGGAGAGTGCGAGAGTTCGGCAATACTAAACACAGCGCGAGCCCAGGAGCGTGCGAGAGTTCAGCGGTCCTAAACACAGTAGGAGCCCAGGAGAGCGCGAGAGTTCGGCGGTAGTAAACACAGCAGGAGCCCAGATGAGTGCGAGAGTTCGGTGGTCCAAAACACAGCAGGAGCCCAGGAGAGCGCGAGAGCTCAGCGGTATTAAACACAGCACGAGCCCAGGAGAGTGCGAGAGTTCGGCGGTACTTAACACAGTGGGAGACCAGGAGAGCGCGAGAGTTCGGCGGTACAAAACACAGCAGGAGCCCAGGAGAGCGAGCGTTTGGCGGTACTAAATAGAGTAGGAGGCCAGGAGAGTGGGGGAATTCGGCGGCACTAAACACAGCGGCAGCCCAGGAGAGCACGAGAATTTGGCGGTAATAAACACAGCAGGAGCCCAGGAGTGTGCGAGAGTTCATCGGTAACATACACAGCAGCAGCTCAGGAGATCGTGCGAGTTCGGCGGTACAAAACACAGCAGGAGCCCAGGAGAGCGCAAGAGTTCGGTGGTACTAATCACAGCAGGTGCCCAGGAGTGTGCGAAAGCTCGGCGGTACTAAACACAGCAGGAGCCCAGGAGAGCGCGAGAGTTCGGCGGTACTAAACACAGCGGGAGCCCAGGAGAGTGCGAGAGTTCGGCAGTACTAATCACAGCGGGATCCCAGGAGAGGGCGAGAGTTCAGCGGTACTAAACACAGCGGGAGCTGAGGAGAGCGCGACAGTTCGGCATTACTAAACACAGCGGGAGCCCAGGAGAGTGCGAGAGTTCGGTGGTACTAAACACAGCGGGAGCCCAGACGAGTGCAAGAGTTCGGCGGTGCTAAACACAGCGGGAGCCCAGGAGAGTATGAGAGTTTGGTAGCAGTAAACAAAGCTAGCGCCCAGGAGAGTGCGAGAGTTCGGTGGTACAAAACACAGCGGGAGCCCAGGAGAGCGTGAGTTTTCGGCGGTAATAAACACAGCGGGAGACCAGGATAGCATGATAGTTCGGCGATGCTAAACACAGCGGGAGCCCAGGAGAGTATGAGAGTTTGGTAGCAGTAAACAGAGCTAGCGCCCAGGAGAGTGCGAGAGTTCGGTGGTACAAAACACAGCGGGAGCCCAGGAGAGCGTGAGTTTTCGGCGGTAATAAACACAGCGGGAGACCAGGATAGCATGATAGTTCGGCGGTGCTAAACACAGCGGGAGCCCAGGAGAGAGCGAAAGTTTGGAGCACTAAACACAGCGGGAGCCCAGGAGAGCGCGACAGTTCAGCGATACAAAAAACAGCGGGAGCCCAGGATAGCGTGAGAGTTTGGCGGCACTAAACACAGCGGGAGCCCAGGAGAGCGCGAGAGTTCCGCAGCACTAAACACAGCGGGAGCCCGGGAGAGAGCGAGATTTCGGCGGTACTAAACACAGCGGGAGACCAGGAGAGCGCTAGAGTTCGGCGGTAGAAAGCACAGCGTGAGCCCAGGAGAGAGCGAGATTTTGGCGGTACAAAACACAGCTGAAGCCCAGGAGAGAGCAAGGTTTCAGCGGTACTAAACACAGCGGGAGCCGAGGAGAGCGCGACAGTTCGGCATTACTAAACACAGCGGGAGCCCAGGAGAGTGCGAGAGTTCGGTGGTACAAAACACAGCTGAAGCCCAGGAGAGTGCGAGAGTTCGGCGGCACTAAACACAGCGGGAGCCCAGACGAGTGCAAGAGTTCGGCGGTGCTAAACACAGCGGGAGCCCAGGAGAGTGCAAGAGTTCGGTGGTAAAAACTACAGAAGGAGCCCAGGAGAGTGCAAGAGTTCGGCGGTTCTAAACACAGCGAGAGCCCAGGAGAGCGCGAGAGTTCGGTGGTACTAATCACAGCAGGAGCCCAGAAGAGTGCGAGAGTTCGGCGGTACAAAACACAGCGGGAGCCCATACGAGTGCAAGAGTTCGGCGGTGCTAATCGTAGCGGGAGCCCAGGAGAATGCAAGAGTTCGGCGGTAAAAAACAAAGCGTGAGCCCAGGAGAGAGTGAGAGTTCGGTGATACTATACACAGCGGGAACCGATGAGAGCGCGAGAGTTTGGTGGTACTAATCACAGCGGGTGCCCAGATGAGTGCAAGAGTTCGGTGGTGCTAAACACAGCGGGAGCCCAGGAGAGTGCAAGAGTTCGGCGGTAAAAACTACAGAAGGAGCCCAGGAGAGTGCAAGAGTTTGGCGGTTCTAAACACAGCGAGATCCCAGGAGAGCGCGAGATTTCTGTACTGTATGTAACCGTTCTACCTTTAAGAGAACTATTGTATGTAACCGTCCACCTTTTAGAGAACTATTTTAGGTGTTGCACTACTTTATCTTGGCTGCGGTATACTGTAATACCGGTGGTGACCACACCGGTATATAAGTGCTGTGTAATGAGTGATTGAGCAGATTCACCCTGACCTTCGAATAGTAAAGTCCTGTTAAAGTTTACTCTTGTAGTCTGTGTAATAATTTGCAATATAACACACAGATTTTACAGTGGCGACGAGTTCGATCTTACCCTGCGGCAGCGATATAGCCGAAGCAGTTAACGAGCGTCGAGAAGAGGCATCCGCCCTCGTCGTTCTGCTGAGAGAAGACTCGAGTCTGCAGAGCAAGGAAGAAGGAAGAATTCAGACACGAAGCCTTCCATCAGCAACAGGCAGTGATCGTCCCTTCTGTCATGGTGGTGAGTGAGCCGATCAGCCACGAGAAGCAAGTCGGCCACGTTGACTGTGAGTAGGGGGAAAATAAAAAGAAACGGAGGATAAGGGCGGTGAACTCGACCACGGTCGGGGGAAAGGAGCCGGACAGAAGTCGGAGCCAGAGACGCTGAGACTGGGGCAGCGTAGGGCACGGAAGCCGCGGTACAAGCGGGAACGCAGCCGGTGTGAGAGACCGGGCTACAAGCGGGAACGCAGCCGGTGTGAGAGACCGGGCTACAAGCGGGCTGGGAGACGCAACAGCATCGTGAGACAGCTCGACCGCGACCGGCGAAAAAGGCCGGGCAGCTACCGAGGCCGCGAGGCGCTGCGACCGGGATCGTAAGGCGCGGGAAGAAATAAAATAATAAATAAATAAAACCGCGGAGAACTCAGCCGCAGCCGGGGGAGGAAAGGAGCGGACTGCGAGAGGGCTGGGAGGCGCGATTGGAAGCCTCTGAGGGAGAGACAGAGCCCGAGCGAGCGGGAGAGACAGAGCCCGAGCGAGGGGGAACGGGACCGAGCGAGGGAGACCGAGCGAGATTCCGCCCAGCGGCTGGAACTGTTCGCCGCCAACGGGTTGTCCCCAGCGCCGGTTGCCCTGCCGAGACAAGGGAACAAGGAACGCACTGAAGCCGGCGCGCAGGCTGCGAACCCCGAAAGCCAGCGGTCGTCGCCCGAGAGCAAAGCTTACCCCTCCCGCCAGGGGAAGAAACGCGGGAAGCCGCCAGTAGGCGGGGAAGAAGACAGGAGTGGGAAACCGCCATTTTGAAAGTGGGCGGGGAAGAAGACAAGTGCGGGAAACCGCCATTTTTGGGAAAAAAAAGTAACGAACAAATTCGTTGTTGTTTCTCAGGAAGATAGTGAAGCTGCCTAAGCATGGTAACATCAACGACTTCGATTCCGAGCTGGAAGATTGGGCCACGTATGTAGAACGCATCGAGATATATTGTGAGGCCAATAAAATAGCAGATGATGATAAAGCTCTAACCTTACTAAACTCAATGGGGGCGAAGACATACGGGCTATTGAAGCATCTTCTATCACCAGCTAAACCGGCGGATCAGACTTTCGCTAATATTGTTGCTGTCCTGAAGGATCATTTGAACCCCACACCGCTGATGTTGGCGGAACGATTCAAATTTTATGCGAGAACGCAACGGAAAGAGGAAAGCAACGCGGAATACTTGGTTGAACTGCGTAGATTAGCGAAATACTGTCAGTTTGGGGAAAATCTGACAGAGGCATTGAGAGACAAGTTCGTGTGCGGGTTGTCGAAGGAAGGAACACAAAAGCGACTGCTAGAAGAGAACGATCTTACACTTGATAAGGCTGTCCTTATTGCAGCATCGCACGAAGCCGCAGCGAGAGGCACTGCAGAAATGCAGCTGAAGGCAGCAGTACTCAGCGTGGATCAAATGACTTCGGGTACAACAAAATGTTATCATTGTGGGAAGACAACACACGACCAGAACCAATGCTGGTTTAAAAACCAGGAATGTAGAAAATGTGGCAAGCTTGGTCACATAGCTAAAGTATGCCGGTCAGGAAAGAAGACCAGCAACAAAAAAAAGTCACCGCAGGGAAAGTACAGCAAGGTACACAAGGTGGCTGAGAAGAGTTCGGATGAACAGAATTCGGATTCAGACCCAAACGGCCAGGAACTGGGTAGTCTGAGAATTCACAATGTGAGTAAGGAAGCTGACCTACAAACTATCTGGGTCATGCTAAAAATAGCCGGAGTCCAAGTAAAAATGGAATTGGACACAGGATCAGCCCTATCAGTCATAAATCGAAGGGATTACAACCGGCTATTCTCACATATACCCTTGAGAGATACCAAGATTGTATTGCAGACATACACGGGGCATAAAGTATACCACATCGGAAAGATAAAAGTCAAGGTGAGAGACAAGGGCAAAGAACGCCAAGGAATGGACTTATATGTACTACCTGAGGGAGGTCCACCACTTCTGGGACGGGAGTGGATCAGGGAAATAAACATGGAATGGCACTACCTAAAAGCAATAACGAGTGAGAACTCGGTGAAGACAATCAGCTCAGACTCTGAAACTGATGACGATAAGACCAGCCCAGGTGCGAAAGACAAGTCTAAAATGGACTTGCTGACTAAGGTTGGAAAAACGAAGGAGTGCATAAATGCTTATGCTTCAGAGGAGAACAAAGTTTCAGAACAGAATTCCACTGAACAACAACAACATAGTTTGACAGAGAATTCTGAGTCTGTCCAGTTTACAGACATGCACAATTCTGAGGAACACCGGGCTCGAACTCAACTCCATTTCAAATTACAACAGCAATTAGAACAATTGAGTTGCCGTCTCGAGCAAGAGATAAAAGCAATGAAAAAGTTCTTTGACACAGAGTGGGAGAATCTGGAAAGACAACAGAAGCAGCTGATGGAGAAAAGGGAGCAGGAGCACACAAACCGTCTGCGCGAGGAGGCCAAACGATTCAAAGTTGATTCGGTTTCTGAAGGTGCGTGCTCTAATCTGGTGGAGCAAGATGTTCAGCAACTGAAGGCACTTGCTAGCAGGTTGCAGGCAGAAAAGGCTGATTTGGTCGCCATGAATTCCGAGCTCCTACTGAAGTTGGGTGCAGCATCACCGGACGATTCATTTGTGGAAATTTGAATGGTGGAGGCTGTGGATGATGGCGAAGTAGAAACAGCAAAGGAGCCCCAGGGCAAGGTTATAAACATCCCTGCAGCTACTGGGAAACGGATGATGTCAGAAGAGTTAACGGTCAGCCAACTCCTTCATATGCTGAGGGACAAGACTCTGGAATGGGAACAATTTGAACATGAGCTTAAATCTTCAAAGGAGAGGGGTTTGGAGCTCTCAAAAGTTATTGAAATAGCTGAGGTTGCAACACAGACTGAGAAGATGGCAGCAGAGCAACCCTTGGATGCCAAAAGTACGCTGACTCACGTCAATGTTGAACAACAGAATGCTGAAACAACTGCTCCAGTAGAGGGATTGAATAATATGATCAATCAATCTCCGCAAGAAGTTGAAGTATTGAAATCACGAATGAGGTCATTAGTAAAAGACTTGCAGGAAGCCCAGAAAAAGCTGGAGGAAGCTGAACACATGAAGAAGTCTCTTCAGGAGAGATGTCTGGAATTGGAACAAAAGCTGACTAACGTCCAGCTGGGCATGGAGGAAATAAAAGACCCTCTCGCTGGCCTAGCTCAGGACGACACCGATTATTACCACGTCCTGTTGAACGACACCGAATATAACGATGACCTGTTCTGCCCAGCTTGTGGGGAAATCTTCCGAAGTGCAAAAACCCTGAAGAATCACAAAAAGTCTAAGAAACACCGGGAGATCGTGGCGCTGCTAAGGCAACAGGAGAAAGAGGAGGAGGAACTGTGCATGCGGCTGGCAGCGGAGCACAGACAGTCTCCAAGAAGCAGGAAAGGAAAAGACGAAACAGAAGAAGATGACCCATCTGAACCATTATCACCCCTACCAGATCACGCACGTGGTCCCTCCGAACGGAACCAAATCAGTTTGGAAGTAGAAAAACTTCCCAAGGTACTCAAGCTTTTAGAAGTCAGCAATGCTGGTTCAGAAGTGACGGAAGTTCAAGCTGTTAAGTCCAGTGAAGGACTATTGGATGAGTCACCCCAGCAAAGTGAACCGACTACACCACAGGGAACTGCTACACCACCAAGGCGTTGTCCAGACCGAGTCAAGAAGCACAGGAGGCGCCTCCACAGAGACTGAATCTGTGAACTGTTTTCCGCAGAGACTGAATCTGTGAACTGTTTTCCGCAGAGACTACATCTGTGAACTGTTTTTACATGAAGTTGGATATATGTTATGATGTTATGTTTAATGGGGAATAAGTATGTTGTAAGCTAAAAAGGGAGGATTGTAGTGTATGTAACCGTTCTACCTTTAAGAGAACTATTGTATGTAACCGTCCACCTTTAAGAGAACTATTTTGGTGTTGCACTACTTTATCTTGGCTGCGGTATATTGTAATACTGGTGGTGATGACACCGGTATATAAGTGCTGTGTAATGAGTGATTGGGCAGATTCGCCCTGACCTTCGAATAGTAAAGTCCTGTTAAAGTTTACTCTTGTAGTCTGTGTAATAATTTGCAATATAACACACAGATTTTACAAGTTTGGTGGTACTAATCACAGCAGGAGCACAGGAGAGAGCGAAAGTTCGGCGGTACTGAACACAGCGGGAGCCCAGGAGAGCGCGACAGTTCAGCGGTACTAAAAACAGCGGGAGCCCAGGAGAGCGCGAGAGTTCCGTGGCACTAAACACAGAGGGAGACCAGTAGAGAGCGAGATTTCAGCGGTACTAAACACAGCGGGAGACCAGGAGAGCGCTAGAGTTCAGCGGTAGAAAGCACAGCGGGAGCCCAGGAGAGAGCGAGATTTTGGCGGTACAAAACACAGCTGAAGCCCAGGAGAGAGTGAGGTTTCAGCGGTACTAAACACAGCGGGAGCCGAGGAGAGCGCGACAGTTCGGCATTACTAAACACAGCGGGAGCCCAGGAGAGTGCAAGAGTTCGGTGGTACAAAACACAGCTGAAGCCCAGGAGAGTGCGAGAGTTCGGTGGTACAAAGCACAGCTGAAGCCCAGGATAGTGCGCAAGTTCGGCGGTGCTAAACACAGCAGGAGCCCAGGAGAGTGCAAGAGTTCGGCGGTAAAAAGCACAGCGGGAGCCAAGGAAGAGTGAGAGTTCGACAGTACTACACACAGTGGGTGCCCAGGAGCGTGCAAGAGTTCGGCGGTACCATACACAAGGGGAGCCAAAGAGAGCGTAAGAGTTCGGCGGTACAAAACACAGCGGGAGCCTAGGAGAGCGCGAGAGTTCAGCAGTACTAAAAACAGCGGGAGCCCAGGGGAGCGTGAGAATTCGGCGGTACTAAACACAGCGGGAACCCAGGAGAGGGCGAGAGTTCCACGGCATTAAACACAGCGGGAGCCCAGGAGAGAGCGAGATTTCAGCGGTACTAAACACAGTGGTAGACCAGGAGAGTGATAGAGTTCGGCGATAGAAAACACAGCGTGAACCCAGGAGAGAGCGCGATTTCGGCGGTACAAAACACAGCTGAAGCCCAGGAGAGAGCGAGGTTTTGGCGGTACTAAACACAGCAGGTCCCCAGGAGAGTGCGAGAGTTCAGCGGTACTAAACACAGCGGGAGCCAAGGAGAGTGCGAGAGTTCGGAGGTAAAAAACACAGCGGCAGCCCAGGAGAGTGTGAGAGTTCGGCGGTAGTAAACACAGCGTGAGCTCAGGAGAGTGCGAGAGTTCAGCATTTCTAAACACAGTGGGATCCCAGGAGAGCGCAAGAGTTCGGCAGTACTAAACACAGCGTGAGCCCAGGAGAGTGCGAGAGTTCAGCTGTACTAAACACAGCGGGAGCCCAGGAGAGTGTGAGAGTTCGGTGGTACAAAACACAGCAGGAGCCCGGGAGAGGGTGAGATATCGGCGGTACTAAACACAACGGGAGCCCAGGAGAGTGCAAGAGTTTGGCGGTAAAAAACACAGCGGGAGCCCAGGAGAGAGTGAGAGTTCGGCGGTACTACGCACAGTGGGTGCCCAGATGAGTGCGAGAGTTCGGCGCTACTAAACACAGCAGGAGCCCAGACGAGTGCGAGAGTTCGGCGGTACTAAACACTGCGGGAGCCGATGAGAGCGTGAGAGTTCGGCGGTAAAAAACACAGCGGGAGCCCAGGAGAGAGTGAGAGTTCGGCGGTACTAAACACAGCAGGAGCCCAGGAGAATGCGATAGTTCGGTGGTACTAAACATAGCGTGAGCCCAGGAGAGCGTGAGTGTTCGGCGGCACTAAACACAGCGGGAGACCAGGATAGCGCGATAGTTCTTCGATACTAAACACAGTGGGAGCCCAGGAGAGCGCGACAGTTCGGCGGCAGTAAACACAGCGGGAGCTGAGGAGAGTGCGAGAGTTCAGCGGTACTAAACACAGCAGAGCCCAGGAGAGCACGAGGGTTCGGCGGTATTAAGCACTGCTGGAGACCAGGTGATTGTGAGAGTTCGGCGGTACTAATCACAGCGGGAGCCCAGGAGAGCGCGACAGTTCAGCGGTACTAAACACAGCGGGAGCCCAGGAGAGCGAGCGTTTGGCAGTACTAAACAGAGTGGGAGGCCAGGAGAGTCGGAGGGTTCAGCGGTACTAAACACAGCGGGAGCCCAGGAGAGCACAAGAATTCGGTGGTAATAAACACAGCGGGAGCCCAGGAGAGCGTAAGCGTTCGGTGGTACTAAATACAGCGGGAGCCCAGATGAGTGCGAGAGTTCGGCGGTGCTAAACACAGCGGGAGCCCAGGAGAGAGTGAGAGTTCGGCGGCAGTACACACAGTGGTAGCCCAGCAGAGTGCAAGAGTTCGGCGGTACTAAACACTGCGAGCGCCCAGGAGAGAGTGAGATTTCGGCGGTACTAAACACAGCGGGAGCCCAGGAGAGCATGACAGTTCAGCGGTAGTAAACACAGCGGGAGCTGAGGAGAGTGCGAGAGTTCAGTGGTACTAAACACAGCGGAGCCCAGGAGAGCACGAGGGTTCGGCGGTACTAAGCACTGCTGGAGCCCAGGTGATCGTGAGAGTTCGGCATTACTAAACACAGCGGGAGCCCAGGAGAGCGCGACAGTTCAGTGGTACTAAACACAGCGGGAGCCCAGGAGAGCGAGCGTTTGGCGGTACTAAACAGAGTGGGAGGCCAGGAGAGTCGGAGGGTTCAGCGGTACTAAACACAGCAGGAGCCCAGGAGAGCACAAGAATTCGGTGGTAATAAACACAGCGGGAGCCCAGGAGAGCGTAAGAGTTCGGTGGTACTAAATACAGCGGGAGCCCAGATGAGTGCGAGAGTTCGGCGGTGCTAAACACAGCGGGAGCCCAGGAGAGAGTGAGAGTTCGGCGGCAGTACACACAGTGGTAGCCCAGCAGAGTGCAAGATTTCGGCGGTACTGAACACTGCGAGCGCCCAGGAGAGAGTGAGATTTCGGCGGTACTAAACACAGCGGGAGCCCAGACGAATGCAAGATTTCGGCGGCAGCAAACACAGCGGGAGCCCAGACGAGCGCGAGAGTTCGGCGGTAGTAAACACAGCGGGAGCCCAGACGAGTGCGAGAGTTCGGCGGTACTAAACACAGCGCGAGACCAGGATAGCGCGATAGTTCTGCGGTACTAAACACAGCGGGAGCCCAGGAGAGAGCGAGAGTTCGGTGGTATTCTACACAGCAGGAGCCCAGGAGAGCGTGAGTGTTCGGCGGTACTAAACACAGCGGGAGACCAGGATAGCGCGATAGTTCTGCGGTACTAAACACAGCGGGAGCCCAGGAGAGAGCAAGAGTTCAGCTGTACTATACACAATAGGCGCCCAGGAGAGCACAAGAGTTCGGTGGTACTAAACACAGCGGGAGCCCAGGAGAGTGCAAGAGTTTGGCATTACTAAACACAGTGGGAGCCCAGGAGAGCGCGAGAGTTCAGCGGTACTAGCACAGCGGGAACCCAGGAGAGTGCAAGAGTTCAGCTGGACTAAACACAGCGGGAGCCCAGAAGAATGCAGGAGTTCGGCAGTACTAAACACAGTGGGAGCCCAGGAGAGTGCGAGAGTTTACCGGTACTAAACACAGCGGGAGCCCAGGAGAGCATGAGAGTTTAGTGGTACTAAACACAGCGGGAGCTCAGGAGAGCGCGAGCATTCGGCGGCACTAAACACAGCGGGAGCACAGGAGAGTGAGAGAGTTCAGCGGTAATGAAAGCAGCGGGAGCCCAGGAGAGTGCGAGAGTTGGGCGGTACTAAACACAGTGGGAGCCCAGTAGAGCGCGAGATTTTGGCGGTAATTAACACAGCGGGAGCCCAGGAGGGAGCGAGAGTTCGGCATTACTAAACACACGGGAGCCCAGGAGAGTGCGAGAGTTCAGCTGCACTAAACACAGTGGGAGCCCAGAAGAGAGTGAGAATTCGGAGGTACTAAACACAGCGAGAGCCCAGGAGAGTGCAAGAGTTCGGCGGTACTAAACACAATTGGAGCCTAGGAGAGCGCGAGAGTTCGGCGGTACTAAACACAGCAGGAGCCCAGGAGAGCACGAGAGTTCGGCGGTACTAAACACAGCACGAGCCAAGATAAGTGCGAGAGTTCGGTGGTCTAAAACACAGCAGGAGCCCAGGAGAGCGCGAGAGTTCAGTGGTACAAAACACAGTGGGAGCCCAGGAGAGCGCGAGAGTTCAGCGGTACTAAACACAGCAGGAGCCCAGGAGAGCGAGCGTTTGGCGGTACTAAACAGAGTGGGAGGCCAGGAGAGTCGGAGGGTTCAGCGGTACTAAACACAGCGGGAGCCCAGGAGAGCGCTAGAGTTCAGCGTACTAAACACAGCGGGAGTCCAGGAGAGTGCGAGAGTTCGGCGTACTAAACACAGCGGGAGCCCAGGAGAGCACGACAGCTCAGCGGTACTAAACACAGCAGGAGCCCAAACGAGTGCGAATGTTCCGCGGTACTAACCACAGCGGGAGAGCAGAACCTGGATCTGCTGGAGTCGTACTGCCAGACTTGGGCCCTGACAATAAATCCCCAAAAAACCAAAGTCCTTGTGTTCCAGCAAAGATCCAGTCATCAGCGACCCAAAATAAATTTCACACTATGAGCAACCAAAAATGAACAAACCACTAACTACACATACTTGGGCTTAAAAATCAGTTCTACGGGAAATTTCCATCTGGCTGTGAATGAACTGAAAGAGAAAGCAAGAAGGGCTTTCTATGCCATTAAAAAATCAATCCAAATAGAAATCCCAATTAGAATTTGGCTCAAAATTTTCAAATCAGTAATTGAACCAATTGCACTCTATGGCAGTGAGGTGTGGGGACCGCTAACACAACAAGAATTTGCAAAATGGGACAAACACCCGATTGAGATCCTACATGCAGAATTCTGTAAAAGTATCCTCCGGACTCAAAGGAAAACCGTAAACAATGCATGCAGGGCAGAACTAGGCCAATATCCATTAATAATTACTATCCAAAAAAGAGCCACCAAATTTTGGAAACACCTAGAAATGAGCAACCCCCAATGCTATCATTACGAAGCCCTGAAATGCCAAGAGAGGACCATAAAGAAGAATACCCTCAGTCAACTAGTCCTGGGACTCAGTGAAGTAACTACTAACACGACTAACAATAACCAGTCCCAGGACAGTGACAGCGTAACACAAAGAATTCGACCCAACACAATCGTCGCTAAGCAAAAGGAAAAATATCTGTCATATTGGGCAGAAACAACAAAAACCCAAAGCAAACTCAATTGCTACTTGGCCCTAAACAGACAATACAACATGGCTGATTACCTGACCATGGTAAAGGATAGCAAACTGAGAAAAACCTTGACAATGTACAGACTTAGTGAACATAGCCTGGCGATCGAAAAAGGCAGACACAGGCAGACCCGGCTACCAAGAGAGGACAGGATATGCTCTCACTGCAGTCAGGGAGTGGTGGAGACAGAGGTGCACTTCCTCACAGCTTGTAGAAAATATCAGGGCATAAGGGAGAATTTCTACCGAAAATTCACAAAAATATGCCCGGAATTCAGAAATTTGAATGACGACCAAAAACTCCCATACCTACTAGGGGAAGAGAGAAATTGTGTAACACTAGCGGCACACTATGTTACAGCTTGCCATAAACAGAGGAACAACCACTAAATATAAGAAAAGAGTATACATAAATTATGTGAATGTATATTTATACACTCAGGGATATATCTGTTTATACACTGTATGGATAGATCTGTATTTTTGTGTACAAACATGAATGTTTTTCGATGCTTTGGCAACATAAGATGTAACTTGTCATGCCAATAAAGCGATTTGAATTGAACTGAATTGAATTGAGAGAGTTTGGCGGTACTAAACACAGTGGGAGCCCAAACGAAAGCAAGAGTTTGGCGGTGATAAACAGCGCGGGAGCCCAGGAGAGTGCAAGAGTTCTTCGATACTAAACACAGTGGGAGCCCAGGAGAGCATGACAGTTCAGCGGTAGTAAACACAGCGGGAGCTGAGGAGAGTGCGAGAGTTCAGCGGTACTAAACACAGCGGAGCCCAGGAGAGCACGAGGGTTCGGCGGTACTAAGCACTGCTGGAGCCCAGGTGATCGTGAGAGTTCGGCATTACTAAACACAGCGGGAGCCCAGGAGAGCGCGACAGTTCAGTGGTACTAAACACAGCGGGAGCCCAGGAGAGCGAGCGTTTGGCGGTACTAAACAGAGTGGGAGGCCAGGAGAGTCGGAGGGTTCAGCGGTACTAAACACAGCAGGAGCCCAGGAGAGCACAAGAATTCGGTGGTAATAAACACAGCGGGAGCCCAGGAGAGCGTTAGAGTTCGGTGGTACTAAATACAGCGGGAGCCCAGATGAGTGCGAGAGTTTGGCGGTGCTAAACACAGCGGGAGCCCAGGAGAGAGTGAGAGTTCGGCGGCAGTACACACAGTGGTAGCCCAGGAGAGTGCAAGAGTTTGGCGGTACTAAACACAGCGAGCGCCCAGGAGAGAGAGAGATTTCGGCGGTACTAAACAGAGCGGGAGACCAGACGAGTGCAAGATTTCGGCGGTAGAAAACACAGCGGGAGCCCAGACGAGTGCGAGAGTTCGGCGGTACTAAACACAGCGGGAGACCAGGATAGCGCGATAGTTCTGCGGTACTAAACACAGCGGGAGCCCAGGAGAGAGCGAGAGTTCGGTGGTACTCTACACAGCAGGAGCCCAGGAGAGCGTGAGTGTTCGGCGGTACTAAACACAGCGGGAGCCCAGGTGAGAGCGACACTTCGGCGACACTACTCACAGCGGGAGCCCAAGAGAGAGCAAGGGTACAGCTGTACTATACACAATAGGAGCCCAGGAGAGCGCGAGAGTTCGGTGGTACTAAACACAGCGGGAGCCCAGGAGTGTGCAAGAGTTTGGCATTACTAAACACAGTGGGAGCCCAGGAGAGCGCGAGAGTTCAGCGGTACTAGCACAGTGGGAACCTAGGAGAGCGCGATAGTTCGGCGGTACTAAACACTGCGGGAGCCCAGGAGAGTGCAAAGGTTTGGCATTACTAAACACAGTGGGAGCCCAGGAGAGCACGAGAGTTCAGTGGTACAAAACACAGCACGAGCCCAGGAGAGTGTGAGAGTTCGGCAGTAATAAACACCGCGGGAGCCCAGGAGAGTGCAAGAGTTAGGCGGTACTAAACACACTGGGAGCTCAGGAGAGTGCGAGAGCTCAGTGATACTAAACACAGCGGGAGCCCAGGAGAGTGCAAGAGTTCGGCTGGACTTAACACAGCGGGAGCCCAGAAGAATGCGGGAGTTCGGCAGTACTAAACACAGTGGGAGCCCAGGAGAGTGCGAGAGTTTGCCGGTACTAAACACAGCGGGAGCTCAGGAGAGCGCGAGCATTCGGCGGCACTATACACAGCAGGAGCACAGGAGAGAGAGAGATTTCGGCGGTAATAAACACAGCGGGAGCACAGGAGAATGCGAGAGTTCGGCGGTACAAAACACAGTGGGAGCCCAGGAGAGTGCAAGAGTTCGGTGGTACTAAACACAATAGGAGCCTAGGAGAGCGCGAGAGTTCGGCGGTACTAAACACAGCAGGAGCCAAATAAGTGCGAGAGTTCGGTGGTCCAAAACACAGCAGGAGCCCAGGAGAGCCCGAGAGTTCAGTGGTACAAAACACAGTGGGAGCCCAGGAGAGCGCGAGAGTTCAGCGGTACTAAACACAGCGGGAGCCCAGGAGAGCGTGAGAGTTCAGCAGTACTAAACACAGCGGGAGCCCAGGAGAGCGAGCGTTTGGCGGTACTAAATAGAGTGGGAGGCCAGGAGAGTCGGAGGGTTCAGCGGTACTAAACACAGCGGGAGCCCAGGAGAGCACAAGAATTCGGTGGTAATAAACACAGCGGGAGCCCAGGAGAGCGTAAGAGTTCGGTGGTACTAAATACAGCGGGAGCCCAGATGAGTGCGAGAGTTCGGCGGTGCTAAACACAGCGGGAGCCCAGGAGAGAGTGAGAGTTTGGTGGTACTAAACACAGCGGGAGCTCAGGAGAGCGCGAGCATTCGGCGGCACTAAACACAGCGAGCGCCCAGGAGAGAGTGAGATTTCGGCGGCACTAAACACAGCGGGAGCCCAGACGAGTGCAAGATTTCGGCGGTAGAAAACACAGCGGGAGCCCAGACGAGCGCGAGAGTTCGGCAGTACTAAACACAGCGGGAGACCAGGATAGCGCGATAGTTCTGCGGTACTAAACACAGCGGGAGCCCAGGAGAGAGCGAGAGTTCGGTGGTACTCTACACAGCAGGAGCCCAGGAGAGCGTGAGTGTTCGGCGGTACTAAACACAGCGGGAGCCCTGGTGAGTGCGACAGTTCGGCAACACTAATCACAGCGGGAGCCCAGGAGAGTGCAAGAGTTTGGCATTACTAAACACAGTGGGAGCCCAGGAGAGCGCGAGAGTTCAGCGGTACTAGCACAGCGGGAACCTAGGAGAGCGTGAGAGTTCGGCGGTACTAAACACTGCGGGAGCCCAGGAGAGTGCAAGAGTTTGGCATTACTAAACACAGAATCACAGAATCACAGAATCCCCACAGTGCAGATAGAGGCCATTTCGGCCCATCGAGCCTGCACCGACACATATCCCACCCTATCCCCGTAACCCCACGTATTTAATCCCCTAACACTAAGTGTCAATTTATCATAGCCAAATCAACATAACCTGCACATCTTTGGACTGTGGGAGGAAACCGGAGCACCCGGAAAAAACCCACGCAGACACAGGGAGAATGTGCAAACTCCACACAGACAGTCGCCCGAGGCCAGATTTGAACCCGGGTCCCTGGCGCTGTGAGGCAACAGTGCTAACCACTATGGGAGCCCAGGAGTGCGCGAGAGTTCAGCGGTACAAAACACAGCACGAGCCCAGGAGGGTGTGAGAGTTCGGCAGTAATAAACACCGCGGGAGCCCAGGAGAGTGCAAGAGTTAGGCGGTACTAAACACAGTGGGAGCTCAGGAGAGTGCGAGAGCTCAGCGATACTAAACACAGCGGGAGCCCAGGAGAGTGCAAGAGTTCGGCTGGACTAAACACAGCGGGAACCCAGAAGAATGCGGGAGTTCGGCAGTACTAAACACAGTGGGAGCCCAGGAGAGTG
Source organism: Somniosus microcephalus (assembly GCF_052327205.1). Classification (NCBI taxonomy): domain Eukaryota; kingdom Metazoa; phylum Chordata; class Chondrichthyes; order Squaliformes; family Somniosidae; genus Somniosus; species Somniosus microcephalus. Next base: position 120,698,338 of record NC_140997.1, on the reverse strand, counting down.
CGAGAGTTTACCGGTACTAAACACAGCGGGAGCCCAGGAGAGCATGAGAGTTTGGTGGTACTAAACACAGCGGGAGCTCAGGAGAGCACGAGCATTCGGCGGCAGTACACACAGCAGGAGCAAAGGAGAGTGTGAGAATTCGGCGGTTCTAAATACATCAGTAGCACAGGAGAGAGCGAGAATTCGGCGGTAATAAACACAGCGGGAGCACAGGAGAGTGCGAGAGTTCGGCGGTACAAAACACAGTGGGAGCCCAGGAGAGTGCAAGAGTTCGGCATTACTAAACACATGGGAGCCCAGGAGAGTTGCGAGAGTTCAGCTGTAATACACACAGCGGGAGCCCAGGAGAGTGTGAGAATTCAGCGGTACTAAACACAGCATGGGCCCAGGAGTGTGCAAGAGTTCGGCAGTCCTAAACACAGCGCGAACCCAGGAGAGTGCGGGAGTTCGGCGGTACTTAACACAGTGGGAGCCCTGGAGAGCGCGAGAGTTCGGTGGTACAAAACACAACAGGAGCCCAGGTGAGCGAGCGTTTGGCAGTTCTAAACAGAGTAGGAGGCCAGGAGAGTGGGGGAATTTGGCGGTACTAAGCACTGCTGGAGCCCAGGTGATCGTGAGAGTTCGGCATTACTAAACACAGCGGGAGCCCAGGAGAGCGCGACAGTTCAGTGGTACTAAACACAGCGGGAGCCCAGGAGAGCGAGCGTTTGGCGGTACTAAACAGAGTGGGAGGCCAGGAGAGTCGGAGGGTTCAGCGGTACTAAACACAGCAGGAGCCCAGGAGAGCACAAGAATTCGGTGGTAATAAACACAGCGGGAGCCCAGGAGAGCGTTAGAGTTCGGTGGTACTAAATACAGCGGGAGCCCAGATGAGTGCGAGAGTTCGGCGGTGCTAAACACAGCGGGAGCCCAGGAGAGAGTGAGAGTTCGGCGGCAGTACACACAGTGGTAGCCCAGGAGAGTGCAAGAGTTTGGCGGTATTAAACACAGCGGGAGCTCAGGAGAGCGCGAGCATTCGGCGGCACTAAACACAGCGAGCGCCCAGGAGAGAGTGAGATTTCGGCGGTACTAAACACAGCGGGAGCCCAGACGAGTGCAAGATTTCGGCGGTAGAAAACACAGCGGGAGCCCAGACGAGCGCGAGAGTTCGGCAGTACTAAACACAGCGGGAGACCAGGATAGCGCGATAGTTCTGCGGTACTAAACACAGCGGGAGCCCAGGAGAGAGCGAGAGTTCGGTGGTACTCTACACAGCAGGAGCCCAGGAGAGCGTGAGTGTTCGGCGGTACTAAACACAGCGGGAGCCCAGGTGAGAGCGACACTTCGGCGACACTACTCACAGCGGGAGCCCAAGAGAGAGCAAGGGTACAGCTGTACTATACACAATAGGAGCCCAGGAGAGCGCGAGAGTTCGGTGGTACTAAACACAGCGGGAGCCCAGGAGTGTGCAAGAGTTTGGCATTACTAAACACAGTGGGAGCCCAGGAGAGCGCGAGAGTTCAGCGGTACTAGCACAGTGGGAACCTAGGAGAGCGCGAGAGTTCGGCGGTACTAAACACTGCGGGAGCCCAGGAGAGTGCAAGAGTTTGGCATTACTAAACACAGTGGGAGCCCAGGAGAGCACGAGAGTTCAGCGGTACAAAACACAGCACGAGCCCAGGAGAGTGTGAGAGTTCGGCAGTAATAAACACCGCGGGAGCCCAGGAGAGTGCAAGAGTTAGGCGGTACTAAACACAGTGGGAGCTCAGGAGAGTGCGAGAGCTCAGTGATACTAAACACAGCGGGAGCCCAGGAGAGTGCAAGAGTTCGGCTGGACTTAACACAGCGGGAGCCCAGAAGAATGCGGGAGTTCGGCAGTACTAAACACAGTGGGAGCCCAGGAGAGTGCGAGAGTTTGCCGGTACTAAACACAGTGGGAGCCCAGGATAGCATGAGAGTTTGGTGGTACTAAACACAGCGGGAGCTCAGGAGAGCGCAAGCATTCGGCGGCACTATACACAGCAGGAGCACAGGAGAGAGAGAGATTTCGGCGGTAATAAACACAGCGGGAGCACAGGAGAATGCGAGAGTTCGGCGGTACAAAACACAGTGGGAGCCCAGGAGAGTGCAAGAGTTCGGTGGTACTAAACACATTGGGCCAGAAATTCCAGAACGGGGCTTGCAGCGCGTGCAAGCCCCGTATTTGCACTTACCCCGCGCTCCTGCCGATCAGCTCCAGGGACGCCTGCACTTCCAGAAACTGAAGCAAGAATCCCGGGCAGCGTATGACGTCACGCCGCCCAGGAGCGCAGCCAGCGCGGACCCAGGAGCGTGCAGTGTAAGTGAGACACGCCCCTTGAGGTCTCAGTTTCACTGGACATGCCCCCAATGTTTCTGTCAAGCTGCTTTGCTTTTTTACATGCAAAGCAGCAGTTTAAATAGGTTTTTGGAAGTTTTTTGAAGATTTTGGTAACTTTTATAAACTTTTTAAAATGTTTACATTATTTTGAGTAATCTGAAGTAGTTTTAAAGAGAATTAAAGCAATTTAAAGGCTTTTAAAAGCCCTAAAAGAATTTTTTAAATTCCATTTATTTATTTAGCAATGTCGTCGTCATACGTGTCTTCACACTGTTCCCTTTGGGGAACTGTATGAAGTGGTGGAAGGATTTATGGCCGTGATTAACGCTCATTCCGTGACCGTAACCATCTTTGAACCAGCCATTAGGGCGGTTAGTCCTATGGCGGGAGGGTTTTACGGGCTCCCACAAGCTATACAAGGAGGGGGGGCCACCCACACCCACGGACGCAAATATCCCACTGGATGTCAACCCAGAATATAGAGCCGGAGCTCCGACTCCACTTGCCGGGACTGTCTGGAGCAGGGTTCGAAACCCTACCCTGATCTAGGCCCAGCGGCAGGGATCCTACCGCTATGACAAAGGCCCAATCCGATTAGCAACGTGAAATGGCAGCATAGGGCTCCAGTCACGGGGAGGGAAAAGGCGCAGGAAACGTATGGGTGTCACCTTTTGTGCGGAGTGGGCCTTTTGCGTAGCAGTAAGCATCCCCGCCGCTGGGCCAGAAGGAGTAGGGTTTTGAACCCCACTCCAGACAGTCCCGGCAAGTGGAGTCGGAGCTCCAACTTTAAATTCTGGGTGGACATCCAGCGGGATACTTGCGTCCGTGGGTGTTGGTGGCCGCCCCCCCCCCCCTCAGATGGGTTGTGGGAGCCCGTAAAACCCGCCCGCCATAGGACTAACCACCCTAATGGCTGGTTCAAAGATGGTTACGGTCACGGAATGAGCGTTAATCACGGCCATAAATCCTTCCACCACTTCAAACAGTTCCCCAAAGGGAACAGTGTGAGGATACGTACGATGATGACCTATTGCGCAATGCACCTCCTTGGACCCTCAGTCGCAGATGCGAGGGGGCAAGTCGTGCAATTGTTAAATTTTTAATTTTATTGACATGTAATATGTTGGCCCAGTAATTCCCTTCCAAATGCACTAGTACGGTCGGGGTACTTACGCATCTGGCCGGATGAAATGCCGGTTTTCAGCATGCACAGTGCATGTGGGGAAAACCGGCATTTCCTGTCCTCTGAACGAAGGGGTTCAGAGGCAGAACGCGTGCGACTGCACATGCAGCACGTGCGCAGTATAATTCGTCGCTTTCATTAATGCTTTCAGTGAGGTCCAGTCATTACAACTTACACATGAAAAAAGCATGGGTACAGTTGCTACAGAGGCTGCGGAGGAAGATATTTCTTATCGTGGAGCTTCTGAAAGTATGTATGTCTGTATATATTCCTTTGCGTGTTATGTATATATTCCTTTACTTATGTGTATGAATGTATTATTTAATTATGACTTTCAGAGGAAGTAACTTATTGGAAAATCATAATTAAAAACATACATTCATAGTAAAGGAATATAAAACATACATACATATACGTAAAGGAATATATGTGGACATACATACATAACTCATTCTCACATTCCATTCACACAGCCACAATTGCTCCTTCTACCTACCGCTCTGAAAACCCTTTAAAAAAAAAAAAATTTAAACTTTAAAACTTACTTAAAATTTCTTAAAATAACTTCCCTCCCTTTCCCAAACAAAAATATTGCATTTCAAAAGCTCCACGATAAAATATATCTTCCTCCGCAGCCAATGAACCACTTTACACTTGCTTTTTTTCAGTGTAAGTTCTGAGGACTTACCCTCACGGATTTCATGAATGAAATCCACGAAGTTCACTGCGCAAGCGCTGCCTGTGCAGTCGCACGCGCTCGAGGTCTGGAAATGCCGGCGTTCCCCGCATGCGCTGTTCCTGCTGAACGCCGGCATTTCCAACGGCCAGAAGCGTGAGTACCCCGAGCGCACTCACGCTTCTGGCCTGGAATTTCTGGCCCAATAGGAGCCTAGGAGAGCGCGAGAGTTCGGCGGTACTAAACACAGCAGGAGCCAAATAAGTGCGAGAGTTCGGTGGCCCAAAACACAGCAGGAGCCCAGGAGAGCGCGAGAGTTCAGTGGTACAAAACACAGTGGGAGCCCAGGAGAGCGCGAGAGTTCAGCGGTACTAAACACAGCGGGAGCCCAGGAGAGCGTGAGAGTTCAGCAGTACTAAACACAGCGGGAGCCCAGGAGAGCGAGCGTTTGGCGGTACTAAACAGAGTGGGAGGCCAGGAGAGTCGGAGGGTTCAGCGGTACTAAACACAGCGGGAGCCCAGGAGAGCACAAGAATTCGGTGGTAATAAACACAGCGGGAGCCCAGGAGAGCGTAAGAGTTCGGTGGTATTAAACACAGCGGGAGCTCAGGAGAGCGCGAGCATTCGGCGGCACTAAACACAGCGAGCGCCCAGGAGAGAGTGAGATTTCGGCGGTACTAAACACAGCGGGAGCCCAGACGAGTGCAAGATTTCGGCGGTAGAAAACACAGCGGGAGCCCAGACGAGCGCGAGAGTTCGGCAGTACTAAACACAGCGGGAGACCAGGATAGCGCGATAGTTCTGCGGTACTAAACACAGCGGGAGCCCAGGAGAGAGCGAGAGTTCGGTGGTACTCTACACAGCAGGAGCCCAGGAGAGCGTGAGTGTTCGGCGGTACTAAACACAGCGGGAGCCCAGGTGAGAGCGACACTTCGGCGACACTACTCACAGCGGGAGCCCAAGAGAGAGCAAGGGTACAGCTGTACTATACACAATAGGAGCCCAGGAGAGCGCGAGAGTTCGGTGGTACTAAACACAGCGGGAGCCCAGGAGTGTGCAAGAGTTTGGCATTACTAAACACAGTGGGAGCCCAGGAGAGCGCGAGAGTTCAGCGGTACTAGCACAGTGGGAACCTAGGAGAGCGCGATAGTTCGGCGGTACTAAACACTGCGGGAGCCCAGGAGAGTGCAAGAGTTTGGCATTACTAAACACAGTGGGAGCCCAGGAGAGCACGAGAGTTCAGCGGTACAAAACACAGCACGAGCCCAGGAGAGTGTGAGAGTTCGGCAGTAATAAACACCGCGGGAGCCCAGGAGAGTGCAAGAGTTAGGCGGTACTAAACACAGTGGGAGCTCAGGAGAGTGCGAGAGCTCAGTGATACTAAACACAGCGGGAGCCCAGGAGAGTGCAAGAGTTCGGCTGGACTTAACACAGCGGGAGCCCAGAAGAATGCGGGAGTTCGGCAGTACTAAACACAGTGGGAGCCCAGGAGAGTGCGAGAGTTTGCCGGTACTAAACACAGTGGGAGCCCAGGATAGCATGAGAGTTTGGTGGTACTAAACACAGCGGGAGCTCAGGAGAGCGCGAGCATTCGGCGGCACTATACACAGCAGGAGCACAGGAGAGAGAGAGATTTCGGCGGTAATAAACACAGCGGGAGCACAGGAGAATGCGAGAGTTCGGCGGTACAAAACACAGTGGGAGCCCAGGAGAGTGCAAGAGTTCGGTGGTACTAAACACATTGGGCCAGAAATTCCAGAACGGGGCTTGCAGCGCGTGCAAGCCCCGTATTTGCACTTACCCCGCGCTCCTGCCGATCAGCTCCAGGGACGCCTGCACTTCCAGAAACTGAAGCAAGAATCCCGGGCAGCGTATGACGTCACGCCGCCCAGGAGCGCAGCCAGCGCGGACCCAGGAGCGTGCAGTGTAAGTGAGACACGCCCCTTGAGGTCTCAGTTTCACTGGACATGCCCCCAATGTTTCTGTCAAGCTGCTTTGCTTTTTTACATGCAAAGCAGCAGTTTAAATAGGTTTTTGGAAGTTTTTTGAAGATTTTGGTAACTTTTATAAACTTTTTAAAATGTTTACATTATTTTGAGTAATCTGAAGTAGTTTTAAAGAGAATTAAAGCAATTTAAAGGCTTTTAAAAGCCCTAAAAGAATTTTTTAAATTCCATTTATTTATTTAGCAATGTCGTCGTCATACGTGTCTTCACACTGTTCCCTTTGGGGAACTGTATGAAGTGGTGGAAGGATTTATGGCCGTGATTAACGCTCATTCCGTGACCGTAACCATCTTTGAACCAGCCATTAGGGCGGTTAGTCCTATGGCGGGAGGGTTTTACGGGCTCCCACAAGCTATACAAGGAGGGGGGGCCACCCACACCCACGGACGCAAATATCCCACTGGATGTCAACCCAGAATTTAGAGCCGGAGCTCCGACTCCACTTGCCGGGACTGTCTGGAGCAGGGTTCGAAACCCTACCCTGATCTAGGCCCAGCGGCAGGGATCCTACCGCTATGACAAAGGCCCAATCCGATTAGCAACGTGAAATGGCAGCATAGGGCTCCAGTCACGGGGAGGGAAAAGGCGCAGGAAACGTATGGGTGTCACCTTTTGTGCGGAGTGGGCCTTTTGCGTAGCAGTAAGCATCCCCGCCGCTGGGCCAGAAGGAGTAGGGTTTTGAACCCCACTCCAGACAGTCCCGGCAAGTGGAGTCGGAGCTCCAACTTTAAATTCTGGGTGGACATCCAGCGGGATACTTGCGTCCGTGGGTGTTGGTGGCCGCCCCCCCCCCCTCAGATGGGTTGTGGGAGCCCGTAAAACCCGCCCGCCATAGGACTAACCACCCTAATGGCTGGTTCAAAGATGGTTACGGTCACGGAATGAGCGTTAATCACGGCCATAAATCCTTCCACCACTTCAAACAGTTCCCCAAAGGGAACAGTGTGAGGATACGTACGATGATGACCTATTGCGCAATGCACCTCCTTGGACCCTCAGTCGCAGATGCGAGGGGGCAAGTCGTGCAATTGTTAAATTTTTAATTTTATTGACATGTAATATGTTGGCCCAGTAATTCCCTTCCAAATGCACTAGTACGGTCGGGGTACTTACGCATCTGGCCGGATGAAATGCCGGTTTTCAGCATGCACAGTGCATGTGGGGAAAACCGGCATTTCCTGTCCTCTGAACGAAGGGGTTCAGAGGCAGAACGCGTGCGACTGCACATGCAGCACGTGCGCAGTATAATTCGTCGCTTTCATTAATGCTTTCAGTGAGGTCCAGTCATTACAACTTACACATGAAAAAAGCATGGGTACAGTTGCTACAGAGGCTGCGGAGGAAGATATTTCTTATCGTGGAGCTTCTGAAAGTATGTATGTCTGTATATATTCCTTTGCGTGTTATGTATATATTCCTTTACTTATGTGTATGAATGTATTATTTAATTATGACTTTCAGAGGAAGTAACTTATTGGAAAATCATAATTAAAAACATACATTCATAGTAAAGGAATATAAAACATACATACATATACGTAAAGGAATATATGTGGACATACATACATAACTCATTCTCACATTCCATTCACACAGCCACAATTGCTCCTTCTACCTACCGCTCTGAAAACCCTTTAAAAAAAAAAAAATTTAAACTTTAAAACTTACTTAAAATTTCTTAAAATAACTTCCCTCCCTTTCCCAAACAAAAATATTGCATTTCAAAAGCTCCACGATAAAATATATCTTCCTCCGCAGCCAATGAACCACTTTACACTTGCTTTTTTTCAGTGTAAGTTCTGAGGACTTACCCTCACGGATTTCATGAATGAAATCCACGAAGTTCACTGCGCAAGCGCTGCCTGTGCAGTCGCACGCGCTCGAGGTCTGGAAATGCCGGCGTTCCCCGCATGCGCTGTTCCTGCTGAACGCCGGCATTTCCAACGGCCAGAAGCGTGAGTACCCCGAGCGCACTCACGCTTCTGGCCTGGAATTTCTGGCCCAATAGGAGCCTAGGAGAGCGCGAGAGTTCGGCGGTACTAAACACAGCAGGAGCCAAATAAGTGCGAGAGTTCGGTGGTCCAAAACACAGCAGGAGCCCAGGAGAGCGTGAGAGTTCAGTGGTACAAAACACAGTGGGAGCCCAGGAGAGCGCGAGAGTTCAGCGGTACTAAACACAGCGGGAGCCCAGGAGAGCGTGAGAGTTCAGCAGTACTAAACACAGCGGGAGCCCAGGAGAGCGAGCGTTTGGCGGTACTAAACAGAGTGGGAGGCCAGGAGAGTCGGAGGGTTCAGCGGTACTAAACACAGCGGGAGCCCAGGAGAGCACAAGAATTCGGTGGTAATAAACACAGCGGGAGCCCAGGAGAGCGTAAGAGTTCGGTGGTACTAAATACAGCGGGAGCCCAGATGAGTGCGAGAGTTCGGCGGTGCTAAACACAGCGGGAGCCCAGGAGAGAGTGAGAGTTTGGTGGTATTAAACACAGCGGGAGCTCAGGAGAGCGCGAGCATTCGGCGGCACTAAACACAGCGAGCGCCCAGGAGAGAGTGAGATTTCGGCGGTACTAAACACAGCGGGAGCCCAGACGAGTGCAAGATTTCGGCGGTAGAAAACACAGCGGGAGCCCAGACGAGCGCGAGAGTTCGGCAGTACTAAACACAGCGGGAGACCAGGATAGCGCGATAGTTCTGCGGTACTAAACACAGCGGGAGCCCAGGAGAGAGCGAGAGTTCGGTGGTACTCTACACAGCAGGAGCCCAGGAGAGCGTGAGTGTTCGGCGGTACTAAACACAGCGGGAGCCCTGGTGAGAGCGACAGTTCGGCAACACTAATCACAGCGGGAGCCCAGGAGAGTGCAAGAGTTTGGCATCACTAAACACAGTGGGAGCCCAGGAGAGCGCGAGAGTTCAGCGGTACTAGCACAGCGGGAACCTAGGAGAGCGTGAGAGTTCGGCGGTACTAAACACTGCGGGAGCCCAGGAGAGTGCAAGAGTTTGGCATTACTAAACACAGAATCACAGAATCACAGAATCACAGAATCCCCACAGTGCAGATAGAGGCCATTTCGGCCCATCGAGCCTGCACCGACACATATCCCACCCTATCCCCGTAACCCCACGTATTTAATCCCCTAACACTAAGTGTCAATTTATCATAGCCAAATCAACATAACCTGCACAACTTTGGACTGTGGGAGGAAACCGGAGCACCCGGAGAAAACCCACGCAAACACAGGGAGAATGTGCAAACTCCACACAGACAGTCGCCCGAGGCCAGATTTGAACCCGGGTCCCTGGCGCTGTGAGGCAACAGTGCTAACCACTATGGGAGCCCAGGAGTGCACGAGAGTTCAGCGGTACAAAACACAGCACGAGCCCAGGAGAGTGTGAGAGTTCGGCAGTAATAAACACCGCGGGAGCCCAGGAGAGTGCAAGAGTTAGGCGGTACTAAACACAGTGGGAGCTCAGGAGAGTGCGAGAGCTCAGCGATACTAAACACAGCGGGAGCCCAGGAGAGTGCAAGAGTTCGGCTGGACTAAACACAGCGGGAGCCCAGAAGAATGCGGGAGTTCGGCAGTACTAAACACAGTGGGAGCCCAGGAGAGTGCGAGAGTTTACCGGTACTAAACACAGCGGGAGCCCAGGAGAGCATGAGAGTTTGGTGGTACTAAACACAGCGGGAGCTCAGGAGAGCACGAGCATTCGGCGGCAGTACACACAGCAGGAGCAAAGGAGAGTGTGAGAATTCGGCGGTTCTAAATACATCAGTAGCACAGGAGAGAGCGAGAGTTCGGCAGTAATAAACACAGCGGGAGCACAGGAGAGTGCGAGAGTTCGGCGGTACAAAACACAGTGGGAGCCCAGGAGAGTGCGAGAGTTCGGCATTACTAAACACATGGGAGCCCAGGAGAGTTGCGAGAGTTCAGCTGTAATACACACAGCGGGAGCCCAGGAGAGTGTGAGAATTCAGCAGTACTAAACACAGCATGGGCCCAGGAGTGTGCAAGAGTTCGGCAGTCCTAAACACAGCGCGAACCCAGGAGAGTGCGAGAGTTCGGCGGTACTTAACACAGTGGGAGCCCAGGAGAGCGCGAGAGTTCGGCGGTACAAAACACAGCAGGAGCCCAGGTGAGCGAGCGTTTGGCAGTTCCAAACAGAGTAGGAGGCCAGGAGAGTGGGGGAATTTGGCGGTAATAAACACAGCGGGAGCCCAGGAGTGTGCGAGAGTTCATCGGTAAAAAACACAGCAGCAGCTCAGGAGATCGTGAGAGTTCGGCGGTACAAAACACAGCAGGAGCCCAGGAGAGCGCAAGAGTTCGGTGGTACTAAACACAGCGGGAGCCCAGATGAGTGTGAGAGTTCGGCGGTACTAAACAAAGCGGGAGCCCAGACGAGTACGAGAGTTCGGCGGTGCTAAACATAGCGGGAGCCTAGGAGAATGCAAGAGTTCGGCGGTAAAAAACACAGCGTGAGCCCAGGAGAGAGTGAGAGTTTGGCGATACTACACACAGTGGGTGCCCAGGAGAGTGCAAGAGTTCGGCGGTACTAAGGACAGCGAGAGCCTAGGAGAGCGCGAGATTTCGGCGGTACTAAACACAGCGGAAGCCGATGAGAGCGCGAGAGTTTGGTGGTACTAATCACAGCGGGTGCCCAGGAGAGCGCGAAAGTTTGGTGGTACTAAACACAGCAGGAGCCCAGGAGAGCGCGAGAGTTCGGCGGTACTAAACACAGCGAGAGCCCAGGAGAGCGCGAGCGTTCGGCGATACTAAACACAGTGGGAGACCGGGATAGCGCGATAGTTCGGCGGTACTAAACACAGTGGGAGCCCAGGAGAGTGCGAGAGTTTGGTGGTACTATACACAGCGGCAGCCCAGGTGAGAGCGAGAGTTCAGCTTTACTAAACACAGCGGAAGTCCAGGAGAGCGTGAGAGTTCGGCGGTACTAAACACAGCAGGAGCCCAGGAGAGAGCGAAAGTTCGGCAGTTCTGAACACAGCGGGAGCCCAAGAGAGTGCGACAGTTCAGCGGTACCACTCACATTGGTAACCCAGGAGAGTGTGAGAGTTCAGTGGTACTAAGGAGGACGGGGGCTTAGGAGAAGTGAGATTTCGGTGGTACTAAACACAGCAGGAGCCCAAGAGAGCGTAAGAGTTCGGCGGTACAAAACACAGCGGGAGCCCAGGAGAGTGCGAGAGTTGCGCGGCACTAAACACAGCGGGAGCCCAGCAGAGAGCGAGATTTCAGCGTACTAAACACAGCGGGAGCCCAGGAGAGCGCTAGAGTTCGGCGTACTAAACACAGCGGGAGCCCAGGAGAGTGCGAGAGTTCGGCGTACTAAACACAGCGGGAGCCCAGGAGAGCACGGCAGCTCAGCGGTACTAAACACAGCAGGAGCCCAAACGAGTGCGAAAGTTCCGCGGTACTAAACACAGCGGGAGAGCAGAACCTGGATCTGCTGGAGTCGTACTGCCAGACTTGGGCCCTGACAATAAATCCCCAAAAAAACAAAGTCCTTGTGTTCCAGCAAAGATCCAGTCATCAGCGACCCAAAATCAATTTCACACTAAGAGCAATCATAAATGAACAAACCACTAACTACACATACTTGGGCTTAAAAATCAGTTCTACGGGAAATTTCCATCTGACTGTGAATGAACTGAAAGAGAAAGCAAGAAGGGCTTTCTATGCCATTAAAAAATTAATCCAAATAGAAATCCCAATTAGAATTTGGCTCAAAATTTTCAAATCAGTAATTGAACCAATTGCACTCTATGGCAGTGAGGTGTGGGGACCACTAACACAACAAGAATTTGCAAAATGGGACAAACACCCAATTGAGATCCTACATGCAGAATTCTGTAAAAGTATCCTCCGGACTCAAAGGAAAACCGTAAACAATGCATGCAGGGCAGAACTAAGCCAATATCCATTAATAATCACTATCCCAAAAAGAGCCACCAAATTTTGGAAACACCTAGAAATGAGCAACCCCCAATGCTATCATTACGAAGCCCTGAAATGCCAAGAGAGGACCATAAAGAAGAATACCCTCAGTCAACTAGTCCTGGGACTCAGTGAAGTAACTACTAACACGACTAACAATAACCAGTCCCAGGACAGTGACAGCGTAACACAAAGAATTCGACCCAACACAATCGTCGCTAAGCAAAAGGAAAAATATCTGTCATATTGGGCAGAAACAACAAAAACCCAAAGCAAACTCAATTGCTACTTGGCCCTAAACAGACAATACAACATGGCTGATTACCTGGCCAAGGTAAAGGATAGCAAACTGAGAAAAACCTTGACAATGTACAGACTTAGTGAACATAGCCTGGCGATCGAAAAAGGTAGACACAGGCAGACCCGGCTACCAAGAGAGGACAGGATATGCTCTCACTGCAGTCAGGGAGTGGTGGAGACAGAGATGCACTTCCTCACAGCTTGTAGAAAATATCAGGGCATAAGGGAGAATTTCTACCGAAAATTCACAAAAATATGCCCGGAATTCAGAAATTTGAATGACGACCAAAAACTCCCATACCTACTAGGGGAAGAGAGAAATTGTGTAACACTAGCGGCACACTATGTTACAGCTTGCCATAAACAGAGGAACAACCACTAAATATAAGAAAAGAGTATATATAAATTATGTGAATGTATATTCATACACTCAGGGATATATCTGTTTATACACTGTATGGATAGATCTGTATTTTTGTGTACAAACATGAATGTTTTTCGATGCTTTGGCAACATAAGATGTAACTTGTCATGCCAATAAAGCGATTTGAATTGAATTGAATTGAATTGAGAGAGTTTGGCGGTACTAAACACATTGGGAGCCCAAACGAAAGCAAGAGTTCGGCAGTGATAAACAGCGCGGGAGCCCAGGAGAGAGCAAGAGTTCTTCGATACTAAACACAGTGGGAGCCCAGGAGAGCACGACAGTTCAGCGGTAGTAAACACAGCGGGAGCTGAGGAGAGTGCGAGAGTTCAGCGGTACTAAACACAGCGGAGCCCAGGAGAGCACAAGGGTTCAGCGGTACTAAGCACTGCTGGAGCCCAGGAGAGCGCGACAGTTCAGCGGTACTAAACACAGCGGGAGCACAGGAGAGCGAGCGTTTGGCGGTACTAAACAGAGTGGGAGGCCAGGAGAGTCGGAGGGTTCAGCGGTACTAAACACAGCAGGAGCCCAGGAGAGCACAAGAATTCGGTGGTAATAAACACAGCGGGAGCCCAGGAGAGTGTTAGAGTTCGGTGGTACTAAATACAGCGGGAGCCCAGATGAGTGCGAGAGTTCGGCGGTGCTAAACACAGCGGGAGCCCAGGAGAGAGTGAGAGTTCGGCGGCAGTACACACAGTGGTAGCCCAGGAGAGTGCACGAGTTTGGCGGTACTAAACACAGCGAGCGCCCAGGAGAGAGAGAGATTTCGGCGGTACTAAACACAGTGGGAGACCAGATGAGTGCAAGATTTCGGCGGTAGAAAACACAGTGGGAGCCCAGACGAGCGCGAGAGTTCGGTGGTAGTAAACACAGCGGGAGCCCAGACGAGTGTGAGAGTTCGGCGGTACTAAACACAGCGCGAGACCAGGATAGCGCGATAGTTCTGCGGTACTAAACACAGCGGGAGCCCAGGAGAGAGCGAGAGTTTGGTGGTACTCTACACAGCAGGAGCCCAGGAGAGCGTGAGTGTTCGGCGGTACTAAACACAGCGGGAGCCCAGGTGAGAGCGACACTTCGGCGACACTACTCACAGCGGGAGCCCAAGAGAGAGCAAGAGTACAGCTGTACTACACACAATAGGAGCCCAGGAGAGCGCGAGAGTTTGGTGGTGCTAAACACAGCGGGAGCCCAGGAGAGTGCAAGAGTTTGGCATTACTAAACACAGTGGGAGCCCAGGAGAGCGCGAGAGTTCAGCGGTACTAGCACAGCGGGAACCTAGGAGAGCGCGAGAGTTCGGCGGTACTAAACACTGCGGGAGCCCAGGAGAGTGCAAGAGTTTGGCATTACTAAACACAGTGGGAGCCCAGGAGAGCGCGAGAGTTCAGCGGTACTAGCACAGCGGGAACCTAGGAGAGCGCGAGAGTTCGGCGGTACTAAACACTGTGGGAGCCCAGGAGAGTGCAAGAGTTTGGCATTACTAAACACAGTGGGAGCCCAGGAGAGCGCGAGAGTTCAGCGGTACTAGCACAGCGGGAACCTAGGAGAGCGCGAGAGTTCGGCGGTACTAAACACTGCGGGAGCCCAGGAGAGTGCAAGAGTTTGGCATTACTAAACACAGTGGGAGCCCAGGAGAGCACGAGAGTTCAGCGGTACAAAACACAGCACGAGCCCAGGAGAGTGTGAGAGTTCGGCAGTAATAAACACCGCGGGAGCCCAGGAGAGTGCAAGAGTTAGGCGGTACTAAACACAGTGGGAGCTCAGGAGAGTGCGAGAGCTCAGCGATACTAAACACAGCGGGAGCCCAGGAGAGTGCAAGAGTTCAGCTGGACTAAACACAGCGGGAGCCCAGAAGAATGCGGGAGTTCGGCAGTACTAAACACAGTGGGAGCCCAGGAGAGTGCGAGAGTTTACCGGTACTAAACACAGTGGGAGCCCAGGATAGCATGAGAGTTTGGTGGTACTAAACACAGCGGGAGCTCAGGAGAGTGCGAGCATTCGGCGGCACTATACACAGCAGGAGCACAGGAGAGAGCGAGAGTTCGGCGGTAATAAACACAGCGGGAGCACAGGAGAGTGCGAGAGTTCGGCGGTACAAAACACAGTGGGAGCCCAGGAGAGTGTGAGAGTTCGGCATTACTAAACACACGGGAGCCCAGGAGAGTTGCGAGAGTTCAGCTGTAATACACACAACGGGAGCCCAGGAGAGTGTGAGATTTCAGCGGTACTAAACACAGCGAGGGCCAAGGAGTGTGCAAGAGTTCGGCAGTCCTAAACACAGTGCAAGCCCAGGAGAGTGCGAGAGTTTGCCGGTATTAACACAGTGGGAGCCCAGGAGAGCACGAGAGTTCGGCGGTACAAAACACAGCAGGAGCCCAGGAGAGCGAGCGCTTGGCGGTACTAATCAGAGTAGGAGACCAGGAGAGTGGGGGAATTCGGCGGTACTAAACACAGCGGCAGCCCAGGAGAGCACGAGAATTTGGCGGTAATAAACACAGCGGGAGCCCAAGAGTGTGCGAGAGTTAATCGGTAAAAAACACAGCAGCAGCTCAGGAGATCGTGAGTGTTCGGCGGTAAAAAACACAGCAGGAGCCCAGATGAGTGCGAGAGTTCGGCGGTACTAAACAAAGCGGGAGCCCAGACGAGTGCGAGAGTTCGGCGGTGCTAAACATAGCGGGAGTCCAGGAGAGTGCGAAAGTTCGGCGGTACTAAACATAGCAGGAGCCCAGGAGAGCGCGAGAGTTCGGCGTTACAAAAGACAGCGGGAGCCCAGTAGAGGGCGACTGTTCAGCGATACTAAACACAGCGGGAGCCCAGGCGAGAGTGAGAGTTCGGCGATACTATACACAGTGGGAACCCAGGAGAGTGGGAGAGTTCGGCGGTACTAAACACAGCGGGAGCCCAGGCGAGAGTGAGAGTTCGGCGATACTATACACAGTGGGAACCCAGGAGAGTGGGAGAGTTCGGCGGTACTAAACACAGCGGGATCCCAGGAGTGTGCGAGAGTTCGGCGGTACTAAACACAGCGGGATCCCAGGAGTGTGCGAGAGTTTGGCGGTACTAAACACAGTGGGAGCCCAGGAGAGTGCAAGAGTTCGGCCGTACAATACACAGCGGGAGCCCAGGAGAGCGCGAGATTTCGGCGGTACAAAACACAGTAGGAGCCCAGGAGAGTGCGAGAGATCAGCGGTAAAATACACAGCGGGAGCCCAGGAGAGTGCGAGAGTTCGGCGGTACTAAACACAGCGGGTGCAAAGGAGAGTGCAAGAGTTCGGTGGTACTAAACACAGCTGGAGCCCAGGAGAGTGCGAGAGTTCGGCAGTACTAAACACAGCGGGAGCCCAGGAGAGTGCGAGAGTTCATCGGTATAAAACACAGTGGGATCGCAGGTGGGCGCGAGAGTTCGGTGGTACAAAACACAACGGGAGCCCAGGAGAGTGTGAGAGTTCAGTGGTGCTAAACACAGCGGGAGCCCAAACGAGTGCGAGAGTTTGTCGATACTAAACACAGCGGGAGCAAAGGAGAGTGCGAGAGTTCGGTGGTACTAAACACAGCTGGAGCCCAGGAGAGTGCGAGAGTTCGGCGGTACTAAACACAGCGGGAGCCCAGGAGCGTGCGAGAGTTCATCGGTATAAAACACAGTGGGATCGCAGGAGAGCGCAAGAGTTCGGTGGTATAAAACACAACGGGAGCCCAGGAGAGTGTGAGAGTTCAGTGGTGCTAAATACAGCGGGAGCCCAAACGAGTGCGAGAGATTGTCGATGCTAAACACAGCGGGGGCCTAGGAGAGTGCGAGAGTTCGGTGGTGCTAAACACAGTGTGAGCCCAGGAGAGTGCAAGAGTTCGGCAGTAAAAAACACAGTGGGAGCCCAGGAGCGAGTGAGAGTTCGGCGGTAGAACACACAGTGGGAGCCCAGTAGAGAGCTAGTGTTCAGCGATACTAAACACAGCGGGAGCCCAGGCGAGAGTGAGAGTTCGGCGGTACTATACACAGCGGGAACCCAGGAGAGTTCAGCGGTACTAAACACAGCGGGATCCCAGCGAGAGTTTGGTGGTACTAAACACAGTGGGAGCCCAGGAGAGTGCAAGAGTTCGATGGTACAATACACAGTGGGAGCCCAGGAGAGCGTGAGATTTCGGCGATACAAAACACAGTAGGAGCCCAGGAGAGTGCGAGAGATCGGCGGTAAAATACACAGCGGGAGATCAGGAGAGTGCGCGAGTTCGGCGGTACTAAACACAGCGGGAGCAAAGGAGAGTGCGAGAGTTTGGTGGTACTAAACACAGCGGCAGCTCAGGAGAATGCAAGAGTTTGGCAGTACTAAACACAGCTGAGACAAGGAGAGTGCAAAAGTTCCGCTGTACTAAACACAGTGGGAGTCCAGCAGAAAGCGAGAATTCGGCGGAACTAAACAAAGCAGGAGCCCAGGAGAGCGCGAGATTTTGGCGATACTAAACAATGCGGGAGCCCAGGAGAGTGCGAGTGTTCTGTGGTACTAAACACAGCGGGAGCCCAGGAGAGCGCGAGATTTTGGCGATACTAAACAATGCGGGAGCCCAGGAGAGTGCGAGTGTTCTGTGGTACTAAACACAGCGGGAGCCCAGGAGTGCGCGAGAGTTCGGCGGTACTAAACACTGCGGGAGCCCAGGAGAGCGCGAGAGTTCGGCGGTACTAATTACAGCGGGAGCCCAGACGAGTGTGAGAGTTCGGCGGTAGAAAACACAGCGGGAGCCCAGATGAGCGCGAGAGTTCGGCGGTACTAAACACAGCGGGAGCCCAGACAATTCCGAGAGTTCGGCGGATCTAAAAACTGCTGGAGCCCAGGAGATCGCGAGAGTTCGGCATTACTAAACACAGCGGGAGCCCAGGAGAGTGCAAGTGTTCGGCGGTACTAAACACAGCGGGAGCCCAGGAGAGCGAGAGTTCGGTGGTACTACACAGAGTGTGAGGCCAGGAGAGTGGGAGAGTTCAGCGGTACTAAACACCGCGGGAGCCCAGGAGAGCAGGAGAGTTCATTGGTAATAAACTCAGCGGAGCCCAGGAGAGTGCGAGAGTTCGGCGGTACTAAACACAGCGGGAGGCCAGGAGAGTGCGAGAGTTCGGCGGTACTAAACACAGCGGGAGCCCAGGAGAGTGCGAGAGTTCGGCGGTACTAAACACAGCGGGAGCCCAGGAGAGTGCGAGAGTTCGGTGGTACAAATCACAGCGGAGCCCAGGAGAGCGAGAGTTCGGTGGTACTACACAGAGTGTGAGGCCAGGAGAGTGGGAGAGTTGGGCGGTACAAACACAGCGGGAGCCCAGGAGAGCACGAGAGTTCATCGGTAATAAACTCAGCGGGAGCCCAGGAGAGTGCGAGAGTTCATCGGTACAAAACACAGCAGGATCCCAAGAGAGTGCGAGAGTTTGGCGCTAAAATACACAGCGGGAGCCCAGGAGAGTGCAAGAGTTTGGCGGTACTAAACACAGCTGAGACAAGGAGAGTGCAAGAGTTGCGCTGTACTAAACACAGCAGGAGACCAGGAGAGAGCGAGAGTTCGGCAGAACTAAACACAGCGGGAGCCCAGGAGAGCGCGAGATTTTGGTGATACTAAACAATGTGGGAGCCCAGGAGAGAGCGAGATTTCGGCGATACTAAACACAGCGGGAGCCCAGATGACAGCGAGAGTTCGGCGGTAGAAAACAAAGCAAGAGCCCAGACGAGCACGAGAGTTCGGCTGTAGTAAACACAGCGGGAGCCCAGATGAGTGCGAGAGTTCAGCGGTACTAAACACAGCGGGAGCCCAGATGAGTGCGAGAGTTCAGCGGTACTAAACACAGCGGGAGCCCAGATGAGTGCGAGAGTTCAGCGGTACTAAACACAGCGGGAGCCCAGACGAGTCCAAGATTTTGGTGGTTCTAAAAACTGCTGGAGCCAAGGAAATCGTGAGAGTTCGGCATTACTAAACACAGCGGGAGCCCAGGAGAGTGTGAGAGTTCGTTGGTACAAAACACAGCGAAGCCCAGGAGAGCGAGAGTTTGGCAGTACTACACAGAGTGGGAGGGCAGGAGAGTGGGAGTGTTCGGCAGTGCTAAACACAGTGGGAGCTCAGGAGAGCACGAGAGTTCGGTGGTACCAAACACAGCGGGAGCCAAATGAGTGCGAGAGTTAGTCGATACTAAACACAGCGGGGGCACAGGAGAGTGCAGGAGTTCAGCGGTAAAAAACACAGTGGGAGCCCAGGAGAGACTGAGAGTTTGGCGGTACTACACACAGTGGGTGCCCAGGAGAGTCCAAGAGTTCAGCGGTACTTAACGCAGCAGGGGCCCAGTTGAGCGCACGATTTCGGCGGTACTAAACACAGCGGGAGCCCAGGAGAGTGTGAGAGTTCGGCGATATTAAACACAGCGAGAGCCCAGTAGAGGGCGAGTGTTCATCGATACTAAACACAGCAGGAGCCCAGGCGAGAGCGAGAGTTCGGCGGTACTATACACAGCGGGAACCCAGGAGCGTGCGAGTTTTCGGTGGTACAAAACACAGCGGCTGCCCAGGAGAGTTCGAGTGTTTGGTGGTACAAAACACAGTGGGAGCTCAGGAAAGTGCGAGATTTTGGCGGTACAATACACAGTGGGAGCACAGGAGAGCGCGAGAGATCGGCGGTAAAATACACAGCGGGAGCTCAGGAGAGTGCGATAGTTCGGCGGTACTAAACACAACGGGAGCAAAGGAGAGTGCGAGAGTTCGGCGGTACTAAACACAGCGGCAGCTCAGGAGAATGCAAGAGTTTGGCGGTACTAAACACAGCTGAGACAAGGAGAGTGCAAAAGTTCCGCTGTACTAAACACAGCGGGAGACCTGGAGAGAGCGAGAGTTTGGCGGAACAAAACAAAGCGGGACCACAAGAGAGCGCGAGGTTTTGGCAATACTAAACAATGCAGGAGCCCAGGAGAGTGCGAGTTTTCTGCGGTACTAAACACTGCGGGAGCCCAGGAGAGCGCGAGAGTTCGGCGGTACTAAGTACAAAACACAACGGGAGCCCAGGAGAGTGTGAGATTTTGGTGGTACTAAACACAGCGGGAGCCCAAATGAGTGCGAGAGTTTATCGATACTAAACACAGCGGGGGCACAAGAGAGTGTGAGAGTTCGGCGGTAAAAAACACAGTGGGAGCCCAGGAGAGAGCGAGAGTTTGGCGGTACTACAAACAGTGGGTGCCCAGGAGATTCCAAGAGTTCGGCGGTAGATAACGCAGCGGGAGCCCAGTTGAGCGCGCGATTTAGGCGGTACTAAACAGAGCGGGAGCCCAGGAGAGTGTGAGAGTTCGGCGATACTAAACACTGTGGGAGCCCAGGAGAGCGCGAGAGTTCGGCAGTACTAAACACAACGGCAGCCCAGGGGAGCGCGAGAGTTCGGCAATACTAAACACAGTGGGAACCCAGGAGAGCGCGAGAGTTCGGCGGTACTAAACACAACGGGAGCCCAGGTGAGCGTGAGTTTTTGGCGGTACTAAACACAGCGGGAGCCCAGGAGAGCGTGAGATTTCGGCAGAACAAAACACAGCGGGAGCCCAGGAGAGCGCGAGAATTCGGCGGTACTAAACACAGCGCGAGCCCAGGAGAGCGTGAGATTTCGGCGGAACAAAACACAGCGGGAGCCCAGGAGAGCGCGAGAGTTCAGCGGTACTAAACACAGCGGCAGGCCAAGAGAGCGCGAGAGCTCAGCAGTACTAAACACAGCAGGAGACCAGTTCAGAATGAGAGTTAGCAGTAAAAAACACAGCAGGGGCCCAGGAGCGAGCGAGAGTTCGGCGATACTACACAGTGGGAGCCCAGGAGAGTGCGCGAGTTCGGCGGAACTAAATACAGTGGTAAGCCAGGAGAGTGCGAGAGATCGGCGGTAATAAACACAGTGGGAGCGCAGCATAGCGTGAGAGTTCGGTGGTACAAAACACAGCGGGAGCCCTGGAGAGCGCAAGAGTTCAGTGAAACGAAACACAGCGGGAGCCCAGGAGAGTGCAAGAGTTCGGCGGTACTAAATACAGTGGTAACCCAGCAGAGCGTGAGAGTTCGACAGTAATAAACATAGCGGGAGCCCAGGATTGAGCAAAAATTCAGTGGTACTAAACACAGTGGGAGCCCAGGAGAGCGTGAGAGTTCGGCGGTACAAAACACAGCGGGAGCCCAGGAGATTGCGAGAGTTCGGCGGCAATAAATAAAGTGGGAGCCCAGGTGAGTGCATGAGTTTGGCAGTAATAAACACAGCAGGAGACCAGGAGAGCACGAGAGTTCTGCGGTATGAAACACAGCGGGAGCACAGGATAGCACGGGAGTTCGGCGGTACTAATCACAGCGGGACACCAGGAGAGCGCGAGAGTTCGGCGGTACAAAACAGCAGCGGGAGCCCAGGAGAGCACGAGAGTTCGACGGTACTAAAAACTGCTGGAGCCCAGGAGATCGCGAGAGTTCGGCATTACAAAACACAGCGGGAGCTCAGCAGAGTACGAAAGTTCGGCGGTACTAATCACAGCGGGAGCCAAGGAGAGTGCGAGATTTCGGTGTTACTATACACAGCGGGAGCCCAGGACAGATCAAGAGTTCAGCGATACTAAACACAGCTGGAGCCCAGGAGAGTGCGAGAGTTCAGCGGTACTAAACACAGCGGGAGCCCAGGAGAGTACGAGAGTTCGGCGGTACTAAACACAGCGGGAGCCCAGGAGAGTTCGAGCGTTCGGTGGTACAAAACACAGCGGGAGCCTAGGAGAGTGCCAGAGTTCGGCAGCACTAAACACAGCGGGAGCCCAGGAGAGTGCGAGAGCTCAGTGGTACAAAACACAGAGGGAGCCCAGGAGAGCGTGAGCGTTCGGCGGTACTAAACACAGTGGGATACCGGGATAGCGCGATAGTTCGACGGTACTAAACACAGTGGGAGCCCAGGAGAGTGCGAGAGTTCGGTGGTACAAAACACAGCGGAAGTCCAGGAGAGCGCGAGAGTTCGGCGGTACTAAACACAGTGGGAGCCCAGGAGAGAGCGAAAGTTCGGCAGTACTAAACACAGTGGTAACCCAGGAGAGTGCGAGAGTTCGGTGGTACTAAACACAGTGGGAGCCCAGGAGAGTGCGAGAGTTCGGCGGTACTAAACACAGCAGGAGCCCAGGAGAGTGCGAGAGTTCCGTGGCACCAAACACAGCGGGAGCCCAGGAGAGAGCGAGATTTCGGCTGTACAAAGCACAGCTGAAGCCCAGGTGAGAGCGAGGTTTCGGCGGTACTAAACACAGGGGGATGCCAGGAGAGTGCAAGAGTTTGGAGGTAAAAAACACAGCGGCAGCCCAGGAGAGTGTGAGAGTTCGGAGGTAGTAAACACAGCGTGAGCCCAGGAGAGTGCGAGAGTTCAGCATTTCTAAACACAGCGGGATCCCAGGAGAGCGTGAGAGTTCGGCAGTACTAAACACAGCGGGAGCCCAGGAGAGGGCGATAGCTCGGCGGTTCTAATCACAGTGGAAGCCCAGGAGTGTGCGAGAATTCGGCGGTACTAAACACAGCGGGAGCGCAGACGAGTGCGAGAGTTCGGCGGTACTAAACACAGCGGGAGCGCAGACGAGTGCGAGAGTTCGGCGGAAATAAACACAGCAGCAGCCCAAATGAATGCGAGAGTTCGGCAATGATAAACACATCAGGATCCCAGGAGAGTGTGCCAGTTTAGTGGTACTAAACACAGCGGGAGCCGAGGAGAGCGCGACAGTTCGGTGGTACTAAACACAGCAGGAGCCCAGGAGGGTGCGAGAGTTTGGCGGTACTAAACACAGCGGGAACCCAGGAGATTGCGAGAGCTCGGTGGTACAAAGCACAGCTGGAGCTCAGCAGAGTGCGTGAGTTTGGCAGTACTTAACACAGCGGGAGCCGAGGAGAGCGCGAGAGTTCGGCGGTACAAAACACAGCGGGAGCCCAGGAGAGCGAGCGTTTGATGATACTAAACAGAGTAGGAGGCCAGGAGTGTGTGAGAGTTCGGCGGTGCTAAACACAGCGGGAGCCCAGGAGAGCACGAGAATTTGGCGGTGATAAACACAGCCGGAGCCCAGGAGTGTGCGAGAGTTTATCGAAAAAAACACAGATACAGCTCAGAAGATCGTGAGAGTTCGGCGGTACAAAACACAGCAGGAGCCCAGGAGAGTGCGAGATTTCAGCAGTACTAAACACAACTGGGTGCCCGGAGAGTGTGAGCGTTTGGCAACAAACACAGTGGGAGCCCAGGAGAGCGCAAGAGTTCAGTTGTACTAAACACAGCGGGAGCCCAGGAGAGTGCACCAGTTTGGCAGTAAAAAACCCAGCGGGAACCCAGGAGAGAGTGAGAGTTCGGCGGTACTACACACAGTGGGTGCCCAGGAGAGTGCAAGAGTTCGGCAGTACTAAACACAGCAAGAGCCCAGGAGAGCGCGAGAGTTCGGCGGTACTAAACACAGCGGGAGCCGATGAGAGCGTGAGAGTTCGGTGCTGTAATCACAGCGGGTGCCCAGGAGAGCGCAAAAGTTCGGCAGTACTAAACACAGCAGGAGCCCAGGAGAGCACAAGAGTTCGGCGGTACTAAACACAGCAGGAGCCCAGGAGAGTGCGAGAGTTCGGTGGTACTATACACAGCGGGAGCCCAGGAGAGCGTGAGTGTTCGGCGGTACTGAACACAGTTGGAGACCAGGATAGCGCGATAGTTCAGCGGTACTAAACACAGCGGGAGCCCAGGAGTGTGCGCGAGTTTATCGATAAAAAACACAGCTACAGCTCAGGAGATCGTGAGAGATCGACGGTACAAAACACAACGGGAGCCCAGGAGAGTATGAGCGTTTGGCTCAACAAACACAGCGGGAGCCCAGGAGAGCGCAAGAGTTTGGCGGTACTAAACACAACGGGAGCCCAAACAAGTGCGAGAGTTCGACAGTACTAAAGACAGCGGGAGCCCAGATGAGTGCGAAAGTTCGGCGGTGCTAAACACAGCGGGAGCCCAGGAGAGTGCAAGAGTTTGGCAGTAAAAAACACAGCTGGAGCCCAGGGGAGAGTGAGAGTTCGGCGGTACTACACACAGTGGGTGCCCAGGAGAGTGCAAGAGTTTGGCGGTACTAAACACAGCGGGAGCCCAGGAGAGCGTGAGAGTTCACCGGTACTAAACACAGCGGGAGCCGATGGGAGCATGAGAGTTTGGTGGTACTAATCACAGCGGGTGCCCAGGAGAGCGCGAAAGTTCGGCGGTACTAAACACAGCAGGAGCCCAGGAGAGCATGAGAGTTCGGTGGCACTAAACACAGCGGGAGCCCAGGAGAGTGCAAGAGTTCAGTGGTACGAAACACAGTGGGAGCCCAGGAGAGTGTGAGTGTTCGGCGGTACTAAACACAGTGGGAGCCCAGGAGAATGCGAGAGTTCGGTGGTGCTATACACAGCGGGAGACAAGGTGAGAGCGAGAGTTACGCGACACTAAACACAGCAGGAGTCCAGGTGAGCGCGAGAGTTCGGCGGTACTAAACACAGCGGGAGCCCAGGAGAGAGCGAAAGTTCGGCGGTACTGAACACAGCGGGAGCCCAGGAGAGTGCGAGAATTCGGCGGTACTAAACACAGCGGGAGCCCAGGAGAGAGCGAGATTTCGGCGGTACTAAACACAGCTGAAGCCTAGGAGACAGTGAGGTTTTGGCGGAACTAAACACAGCGGGACCCCAGGAGAGTGTGAGAGTTCAGCGGTACTAAACGCAGTGGGAGCCAAGGAGAGTGCGAGAGTTTGGAGGTAAAAAACACAGCGGCAACCCAGCAGAGTGTGAGCGATCGGCGGTAGTAAACACAGCGTGAGCCCAGGAGAGTGCGAGAGTTCAGCATTTCTAAACACAGCGGGATCCCAGGAGAGCGCGAGAGTTCAGCGTTACAAAGCACAGCTGGAGCCCAGGAGATCGCGAGAGTTCGGCATTACAAAACACAGCGGGAGCAAACAGAATGCGAAAGTTCGGCGGTACTAAACACAGCGTGAGCCCAGGAGAGCGCAAGTGTTTCGGCTGTACTAAACACAGCGGGAGCCCAGGAGAGTGTGAGAGTACGGCGATATTAAACACAGCGAGGGCCCAGGAGAGTGCAAGAGTTCAGCGGTAATAAACACAGCGGGGGCCCAGGAGAGTGCAAGAGTTTGGCGATAAAAAACACAGCGGGAGACCAGGAGAGCGTGAGAGTTTGGCGGTTCTAAACACAGCGGGAGCCCAGGAAAGCGCGAGAGAGCGGCAGTTCTAAACACAGCAGGAGCCCAGGAGCGCGTGGGAGTTCGGCGGTATAATACACAGCGTTAGCCCAGGAGAATGCGAGAGTTCGGCGGTACTAATCACAGCGGGTGCCCAGGAGAGCGCGAGAGTTCGGCGTTACAAATGACAGCGGGAGCTCAGCAGAGTGCGAAGGTTCGGCAGTACTAAACACAGCGAGAGCCCAGGAGAGAGCGAGTGTTCGGCGATACTAATCACAGCGGGAGCCCAGAAGAGAGCGAGAGTTCGGTGGTACCAAACACAGCTGAGACAAGGAGAGTGCAAGAATTCGGCGGTACTAAACACAGCGGAATCCCAAACGAATGCGAAAGTTCCGCGGTACTAAACAGAGCGAGAGCCCAGACGAGTGCGAGAACTCGCCGATACTAAACACAGCGTGGGCCCAGGAGAGCGTGAGAAATCAGCGGTACTAAACAGAGTGGGAGCCCAGGAGAGAGCGAAAGTTCAGCGGTACGAAACACAGTGGGAGCCCAGAAGAGCGTGAGAGTTTGGCGGCACAAAACACAGTGGGAGCCCAGGAGATTGGGAGAGAACGGCGGTGTGGTAAACCACTGTTTGTATTCCACTCTGTACATGTCTGTACATGCCTCGGCTGACTCCTCCCACGAGTCCAGGTATAAAGGTGACTGCTCCACAGTCCCTCTGTATTCTGGACTGGTCGACCACTCGAGGCACACCTTCATTCTCTTGTTAATAAAAGCCTGTTAGTTACTCGCTTAACCTCAGTCTTTTGAGTAATTGATAGCGCATCAATTTTATTAACAAAATTTTATAATGGAGAAGATCTTCACACCAGCATGCCTGGACTTAGACCATCGGGAGGCGGACGCATCCACCAAGTTTGCTCACTGGCTTAAGTGCTTTGAAAAATTCCTGATCGCCTCCGCTGCAACGGTCAAATCGGATGAGGACAAACTGGACGTCCTGATCTCCAAAGTGAACCACCGAGCGTACTCGGTCATCCAGGACGCGACCTCGTACACGGCTGCTCTCAAGCTCCTCAACGACCAGTACACGCGCCCAGTGAACGAGGTGTACGCCAGGCACCTCCTGGGGAGTCGTAAACAACAACCTGGGGAATCGACCAAGGAATACCTTCAGGCACTGTCTGTGCTTGGCCGGGCCTGTGGTTGTAAGGATGTAAAGGCCGCCGTGTACACAGAGGAACTTATCCGGGACGCTTTCGTGGCGGGCCACAGGTCCAACTACACCCGACAGCGACTGTTGGAGCAGAGTGACCTCGACCTCAACAAGGCCTCTGAACTCGCACTATCATTGGACGCAGCCTACCGGGGCATGGATGCCTACTCCTCTTCACCGTGGACGCCGCGGGGAACGACAGCCTGGGACACGGTAGGACCGTCTCATAGCGCCGTGCCACCCCAGCCACATCCCAGCAACGGCCCAACTACCGCAGCAGTGTCCCAAGGCCAGAAATGCTACTTCTGTGGCCAGGCCAAACACCCCAGAGAGCGCTGCCCGGCGAAAAATGCGATCTGCTCGGGCTGCGGGAAGAAGGGACACTACGCCAGTGTCTGCAGGGCCAAAGCCACCCCAAACCCCAGCAGCGCCGCGTGCGGGCCATGCGGGCCACCATCTTGGGCCTCCCCAGCCATGTGCGAACCACCGGAACAGCAGCCATTTTGGATGCCTCCAGCCACATGGGGATCATGGACGCCGCCATCTTGGACGCCAGCCGCCATCTTGGCCCCCAACACCGCCTCATCTGATACCCGCAACGACACACCGACCCCTACGCTGGCCTCCATTACGCTGGACCAAGCGAGACCAGACCAACTGGCCCGGTCCACAATGGACATTAAGGTAAATGGTCACGAAACAATCTGCTTTTTTGACTCTGGGAGCACGGAGAGCTTCATCCACCCCAACATGGTGCGGCGTTGCTCTCTCCCAGTCCTGCCTGCGCACCAGCGGATTTCTATGGCCTCCGAGTCCCAGTCGGCGGACATTGGCGGATACTGCATGGTGACACTCTTAGTAGACGGGACTGTGTACGATAATTTTGAACTTCTGGTCCTGCCCCACCTCTGCGCTGCCGTTCTACTGGGGTTAGATTTTCAGTGCCACCTTAAAAGTGTTACGATGGCGTACGGTGGACCCCTCCCCCCACTCACAGTCCACAGCCAGCAGCTTCCAAACTGCCCGCCGCGCACCAGGTGCAACCTCTCCACACTCAGAGTCACCCCTCCCCACTGTTTGCTAACCTCACCCCCGACTGTAAGCCCATCGCCACAAAGAGCAGACGATACAGTGCCGGGGACAGGGTTTTCATTAAAACCGAAGTGGAGCGGCTCCTGAAGGAGGGGATTGTTGAGGGCAGCACCAGCCCCTGGCGAGCCCAGGTTGTAGTCGTTCAGACCAGCGAGAAGCAGCGCCTGGTCATCGACTACAGCCAGACAATAAATCGCTACACCCTGCTGGATGCTTACCCACTCCCCCGCATAGCTGATATGGTCAACCAGATCGCGCAGTACCGCGTCTTCTTGACCATTGACCTGAAATCAGCGTACCACCAGCTCCCTATCCGCCCTGAGGACCGCCAGTATAATGCCTTTGAGGCAAACGGCCGCCTCTATCACTTCCTTAGGGTTCCCTTTGGCGTCTTCCAAAGGGAGATGGACCGGATGGTCGATCAAAATGCGTTGCAGGCCACTTTCCCATATCTGGACAATGTGACCATCTGCGGCCATGACTTGCAGGACCATGACGCAAACCTCGAAAAATTCCTCTGCAGCGCCCAACTCCTGAACCTGACGTATAACAAGGAGAAGTGCATATTCCGCACAACCCGCCTCGCCATCCTTGGCTGTGTTGTGGAACACGGAGTCATCGGCCCCGACCCCGACCGGATGCGTCCCCTTATGGAACTCCCACTGCCCCACTGCCTCAAGGCCCTGAAGAGGTGCCTAGGGTTTTTCTCCTATTACACCCAATGGGTCCCCTACTATGCGGACAAGGCCCATCCGCTGATCAAGTCCACCTCTTTTCCCTTGATGGCAGAGGCCCGCTTAGCCTTCCACCGTATCAAGGAAGACATTGCCAAAGCCACCATGCACGCAGTGGATGAATCCATCCCCTTCCAGGTGGAAAGCGACGCGTCTGACTTTGCCCTCGCCGCTACCCTTAATCAGGCGGGGAGACCCGTGGCCTTCTTTTCATGAACCCTCCAGGGCCCGGAGACCAGACACTCCGCTGTTGAGAAGGAGGCCCAGGCTATTATGGAGGCTGTGTGTCATTGGAGGCACTACCTGGCCGGAAAACGATTTACCCTGCTCACTGACCAGTGTTCAGTTGCCTTTATGTTTAACAACAAGCAGAGGGGCAAAATCAAAAACGACAAGATCTTGAGGTGGAGAATCGAACTTTCCACCTACAATTACGAGATCTTGTACCGGCCCGGGAAGCTCAATGAACCCCCGGATGCTCTATCGCGTGGCACCTGCGCCAGCGCGCAGGTCGATAGACTGCGGGCCCTCCACAATGACCTCTGCCACCCGGGGGTCACCAGGTTCTTCCACTTCATCAAGGCCCGCAACCTGCCTTACTCCATTGAGGAGGTCAGGACCATGACCAGGAACTGCCAAGTCTGCGCTGAGTGCAAACCGCACTTTTATAGACCAGACAGGGCTCACCTGATAAAACCCATTCGCCCCTTCGAGCGCCTGAGCGTTGATTTTAAAGGGCCTCTCCCCTCCTCTGACCGTAATGTGTACTTCCTCAACATTATTGATGAGTACTCCCGTTTCCCGTTCGCCATCCCCTGCCCGGACATGGCCAGTGCCATGGTCATTAAATGTCTGAACGGCCTCTTCATCCTGTTCGGTTTCCCCAGCTACATCCATAGCGACCGGGGCTCATCCTTTATGAGCGACGAACTCCGCCAGTACCTGCTCGCTAGGGGTATTGCCACAAGCAGGACCACCAGTTACAACCCCCGGGGGAACGGACAGGTGGAAAGAGAGAATGCGACAGTTTGGAAGGCCGCCCTACTAGCCTTAAAGTCCAGGGGCCTTCCGACCTCCCGCTGGCAGGATGTGCTCCCCGATGCGCTCCACTCTATTCGGTCACTGCTCTGCACTGCCACTAACGCCACCCCTCATGAGAAAATGTTTGTCTTCCCAAGGAAGTCCACATCGGGGACATCGCTACCGCCATGGCTGACGTCCCCAGGGCCGGTCCTACTGAGAAGACACGTGAGGACCCATAAAACGGACCCCCTGGTCGAGAGGGTCGACCTCCTCCACGCCAACCCCCAGTACGCTTACATTGCGTACCCGGACGGGCGGGAGGACACAGTCTCCATACGAGACCTCGCACCCTCAAGGGCCCCAGTAACCCACTACCCACGACCACCCCCCCCACGATCCAATATCCAACCCCAGCAGACGGCACGCCTGGGCCCCGCGACCCGCTCGACACCCACGAGGACTACACACCAGTGCCCCAGCCTACGCGGGACTCGAAGCTGGAAGCTTCACTACCCCTGCCATCGCTACGTCGATCACAGCGGCAGACAAGACCTCCGGAGAGACTCCAATACATAAACTTTTAATACACTTCACCCCGCCGGACTCATTTTTAAACAAGGGGTGAATGTGGTAAACCACTGTTTGTATTCCACTGTGTACATGTCTGTACATGCCTCGGCTGACTCCTCCCATGAGTCCAGGTATAAAGATAACTGCTCCACAGTCCCTCTGTATTCTGGACTGGTCGACCACTCGAGGCACACCTTCAATCTCTTGTTAATAAAAGCCTGTTAGTTACTCGCTTAACCTCAGTCTTTTGAGTAATTGATAGCGCATCAGGCTGTAATAAATAAAGCGGGAGCCCAGGTGAGTGTGTGAGTTTGGCAGTACTAAACACAGCAGGATACCAGGAGAGCATGAGAGTTCGGCGGTATGAAACACAACGGGAGCACAGGAGAGCGCGAGAGTTCGGCGGTACAAAACAGCAGCGGGAGCCCAGGAGAGCGCGATAGCTCGACGGTACTAAACACTGCTGGAGCCCAGGAGATCGCGAGAGTTCGGCATTAAAAAAGACAGCGGGAGCTCAGCAGAATGCGAAAGTTCGGTGTTACTATACACAGCGGGAGCCCAGGAGAGAGCAAGAGATCAGCGATACTAAACACATAGAGCCCAGGAGAGTGCGAGAGTTCGGCAGTACTAAACACAGCAGGAAACCAGGAGAGTGCGAGAGTTCGGTGGTACAAAACACAGTGGGAGCCCAGGAGAGTGCAAGAGTTCAGCGGTACTAAACACAGCGGGAGCCCAGGAGAGCACAAGAGTTTCGGCTGTACTAAACACAGCGGGAGCCCAGGAGAGTGTGAGAGTACAGTGATATAATACACAACGGGGGCCCAGGAGAGTGCGAGAGTTCATCGGTATAAAACACAGGAGAGCTTGAGAGATCGGCGGTACTAAACACAGCTGAGACAAGGAGAGTGCATGAGTTCGGCGGTACAAAACACAGCAGGAGCCCAGGAGAGTGGTAGTGTTCGGCGTTACTAAACATAGTGGGATCTCAGGAAAGCGCGAGCATTCGGCGGTACAAAACACAGCGGGAGCCCAGGAGAGTGCGAGAGTTCGGTGGTACAAAACACAGCGGGAGCCCAGGAGAGTGCGAAAGTTCAGTGGTACTAAACACAGCGGGAGCCCAAATGAGTGCGAGAGTTTGTCGATACTAAACAGAGCGGGGGCCCAGGAGAGTGCGAGAGTTCGGCGGTGCTAAACACAGTGTGAGCCCAGGAGAGTGCAAGTGTTCGGCGGTAGAAAACACAGCGGGAGCCCAGGAGAGAGTGAGAGTTCGGCGGTAGTACACTCAGTGGGAGCCCAGGAGAATGCAAGAGTTCGGCGGTACTAAACACAGCGAGTGCCCAGCAGAGCGTGAGACAGCGGCGGTACTAAACACAGCGGGAGCCCAGGAGAGTGCGAGAGTTCGGTGGTACTAAACACAGCGGCAGCTCAGGAGAGTGCAAGAGTTTGGCGGTACTAATTGTGATGAAATATGCCAGTCATCACTCATCGGTATTCTCTGCCTGTGACTATGGTTTGGTTTCAGTTTCATTTCCCTTACCTCAGTTTTGTTTCCTCACCATTGCATTGTATTGTGTGTAGGGCTCCGCCCATACCTGGCCCCTATGTAAGCAGGCCCAGCCTGCCTCGCATCCAGTACAGCAGACCGCTGGATGGAAGATACCTCTCCACTGTGTGTTGCCTTCTAAGTTAATAAAAGCCTTGTTTTGTTCCGCTAACATTGAGTCTCGGATTTATTGAGGCACATCAATTTTATTAACTTACTTTTCAACACAATGGATCAACTCTTGAAACCCGAACGTTTGGATTTGGACCAGCATGCTTCGGACGCATTGGCATGCTTCGGACACTGGTTTATGTGTATGGAATTCTTCCTGGACAATTCCGCAGCCGTCACAGGCGCTACGGACGCTGCAAGTATGAAACTCGGAATTCTGCGGAATTGGGTAAGCCACCGGGTTTACCCCCTCATCCAAGACGCCGACACGTACCCGGCCGCCCGCGACATCTTAAAGGCGCATTACCAGCAGCCTACGAATGAGGTGTATGCTAGGCGTCTGCTCGCTGCTCGCGCACAGCGACCTGGGGAATCGCTGGATGAGTTCCTAGTCACCCTGAAAACGCTTGGCAAAGACTGCAAGTGCCAAGATGTAAAAGCCGCAGTGTACACTGACGAGCTTGTTCGCGATGCCTTTATCACAGGCCTCAGCTCCACTTACATCCGGCAGAGACTGCTGGAAAAAACGGGATTGGACCTGAAACAGGCTGTGGACACAGCGCGATCCCTGGATGTGGCCCAGAGAAACTCGGACGCCTACTCTTCAGCCCGCGCCGTCCACGCCGCCACGTGTGCACCAAGGGCGCCGCCATCTTGGAAGGCATCTTCCCCGCCCGGCAGCCCGACACCGTCGGGGCCCCGCTCTCCCCCCAGAAGCCCTACGACAGCCGCGACGCGTCGGGGACCCAACTGCTACTTCTGCGGTCAGCCGAAGCACACCAGAAACCTGTGCCCGGCGAAAGGCACCACCTGCTTTAAGTGCGGTAAGAAGGGGCACTTCGGGAAGGTGTGCAGAGGGAACCCCGCCGGAAAACCCGCCACCGCCGCGTGTGCGCCGTGGGAGCGGCCATCTTGGACGCCATCTTGCCCGACCTCGTGGGGTCCACCAACTTGTGAGCAGACAGCGTGGACGCCATCTTGTCTCGATCAGGGCCCTACAGTGGCATCGGTCACAGTGGACCAGACCAGGCTGCACCCGCTACCCAAATCAACGGTGGACATCGAGGTAAACGGGTGCGGGGTTAAATGTTTAATTGACAGTGGAAGCACGGAGAGTTTTATCCACCCTGAACTGGCACAACAACTCTCCCTAAAGGTGGTCCCTACTCGGGGTACCATCTCTATGGCTGATAAAACCCAGACATCGACCATTATGGGTTACTGCACGGTACAATTGTCCGTTAACGGAACTGTATACGATAATTTTAAAGTACTAATCATGAAGAATCTATGTGCGAGCGTGATCTTGGGCCTGGATTTCCAGTGCCACCACCAAAGCATCACGCTCAATTACGGTGGGTCCCAGCCGCCCCTCACAGTGTGCGGTCTGGCTACCCTGAAGGTAAAGCCGCCTTTGCTATTCGCGAACCTTACCCCTAACTGCCGGCCAATAGCGACCAAAAGCAGGAGGTACAGCTGGGAGGACAGGCGGTTTATCGCGACCGAGGTAGACAGGCTCCTGAAGGAGCGCATTATTGAACGCAGCAACAGCCCGTGGCGCACCCAAGTGGTGGTGGTAAGGGGTAGCGAGAAGAAACGGATGGTGATCGACTATAGCCAAATGATCAACAGGTACACCCAACTAGACGCCTACCCGCTACCCCGCATATCAGAAATGGTGAACCAAATCGCCCAATACCGGGTGTTCTCCACCATCGACCTCAAGTCAGCGTACCACCAGCTCCCTATCAGACCAGAGGACCGCCCGTACACCGTTTTCGAGGTGAACGGACGCCTCTACCAATTCCTCAGAGTCCCCTTTGGGGTGACGAATGGGGTCTCGGTCTTCCAGAGGGAGATGGACCACATGGTTGATGACCACCACTTGCAGGCAACCTTCCCCTACCTCGACAACGTCACCATCTGCGGTCACAACCAGCAGGATCATGACTCGAACCTCGAGAGGTTCCTGAAAACCGCACAAAAACTCAACCTCACCTACAACGAGGACAAGTGCGTTTACAGCACCACGCGCCTCTGCATACTAGGCAGCGTGGTGGAGAATGGGGAAATCGGACCAGACCCAAACTGATTGTGCCCCCTACGGGAGCTGCCCCTGCCCAACACTCCCAAAGCCCTGAAAAGGTGCCTGGGGTTATTTTCTTATTATTCCCATTGGGTCCCCAACTACTCCGACAAAGCCCGCCCCCTCTTGAAAGCATCCTCTTTTCCGCTCTCTGCTGAGGCCCACGCCACCTTCAAAAGCATTAAGCGGGATATTGAGCGGGCCACGCTACAGGCAGTGGACGAGAACACTCCCTTTCAAGTGGAAAGTGATGCTTCTGACTTTGCCTTGGCGGCCACCCTCAACCAGGCAGGGCGGCCCGTAGCTTTCTTCTCGAGGACCCTCCAAGGGCCCGAGATCAGACACTCCTCCGTGGAAAAGGAGGCCCAAGCCATCGTGGAGGCAGTGCGCCACTGGCGCCACTACCTAGCCGGCAAACGCTTCACCCTACTTACCGACCAGCGGTCGGTAGCATTTATGTTCAATAATAAACAGAGGGGGAAGATTAAAAATGATAAGATTCTTAGGTGGCGGATCGAGATCTCCACCTTCGATTATGACACCAGTTACCGGCCAGGGGCCCTTAACGAATCCCCCGATGCCCTCTCACGAGGGATGTGTGCCAGCGCCACCGGGGATCGGCTACAGACCCTCCACAACGACCTCTGCCACCCAGGGGTCACGCGGCTGTTCCACTTCATAAAGTCCCGCAACTTACCCTACTCGATTGTGGAAGTTCGGTCTCTGACCAGGAACTACCGCACTTGCGCTGAGTGCAAGCCTCGGTTCTACCGCCCAGATAGAGCCCACTTAATCAAAGCTACACGGCCCTTTGTGCGGCTCAGCTTAGGTTTCAAAGGCCCCCTCCCGTCCGTCGACCGCAATGTTTACTTCCTGAACATTGTGGACGAATACTCCCGTTTCCCATTCGCCTTCCCCTGCCCAGACATGACCAGCGCCACGGTCATTAAATGCCTCAACAGCCTGTTCTGCCTGTTCGGTATGCCGAGCTACATCCATACGGATAGGGGGGAGTCCTTCATGATTGAAGAGCTACGCCAGTACATGCTGTCCAGGGGGATCGCCACGAGCCGTACCACCAGCTACAACCCCCGGGGTAACGGTCAAGTGGAGCGAGAGAACGGGACAGTATGGAAAGCAGTCACTCTAGCTCTAAGGACCAAGGGCCTCCCTATCTCCCGCTGGCAGGAAGTCCTCCCAGATGTGCTCCATTCGATACAGTCGCTATTGTGTACTGCCACTAATGCCACGCCTCATGAGCGAATGTTTGTCTTTCCCCGGAAATCCACCTCAGGCGTATCCATGCCGTCATGGCTCTCCACCCCAGGTCCGGTATTCGTGCGAAGGCATGTGAGGGGCCACAAGATGGACCCTCTCATGGAGTCAGTGCACCTACTCCACACCAACCCCGAATACGCGTATGTCCGGCACGCCGACGGAAGGGAGGACACCGTGTCCATAAAAGACGTCGCCCCAGCCGGTAACGACAACAACCACGACAACAGCAGCAACAACGATCACAGCAACACTTACCCACCCACTACTCTTTCATCACCCCCGGCAGAACATCGACCAACGGTACCCCCACCAACTACCCCTTCAACAA
Organism: Somniosus microcephalus; assembly: GCF_052327205.1. Taxonomy (NCBI): domain Eukaryota; kingdom Metazoa; phylum Chordata; class Chondrichthyes; order Squaliformes; family Somniosidae; genus Somniosus; species Somniosus microcephalus. Next base: position 120,663,253 of record NC_140997.1, on the reverse strand, counting down.
CCCTGGCGGCACCCCCGGCAGAGACCCAGGAGGCCACCGGGGACACCCAGCCGACACCCGCGGCACCACAACAGCCACGTCGGTCACAGAGGACTATCAAACCCCCGAACAGACTAAATCTATAGAAGGGGTGAATGTGATGAAATAAGCCATTCATCACTCATCGGTATTCTCTGCCTGTGACTGTGGTTTGGTTTCAGTTTCATTTCCCTTACCTCAGTTCCGTTTCCTCACCATTGTATTGTATTGTGTGTAGGGCTCTGCCCATACCTGGCCCCTATGTAAGCAGGCCCAGCCTGCCTCACATCCAGTACAGCAGACCTCTGGATGGAAGATACCTCTCCACAGTGTGTTACCTTCTAAGTTAATAAAAGCCTTGTTTTGTTCCGCTAACATTGAGTCTCGGATTTATTGAGGCACATCACTAATCACAACTGAGACAAGGAGAGTGCAAGAGTTCAGCTGTACTAAACACAGTGGGAGACAAAGAGAGAGCGAGAGTTCGGCAGTACTAAACACTGCGGGAGCCCAGGAGAGCGCGAGAGTTCGGCGGTACTAAACACAGTGGGAGCCCAGGAGAGTGTGAGAGTTCGGTGGTACTAAATACAGTGGGAGCCCAGGAGAGCGTGAGATTTCGGCTGTACAAAACACAGTGGGAGCCCGGACGAGTGCGAGAGTTCGGCGGTAGTAAACACAGCGGGACCGCAGACGAGTGCAAGCGTTCGGTGGTACTAAACACAGTGGGAGCCCAGACGAGACCGAGAGTTCGGCGGTTCTATAAACTGCTGGAGCCCAGGAGATCGTGAGAGTTCGGCATTACTAACCACAGCGGGAGCCCAGGAGAGTGCAAGAGTTTGGCGGTACTAAACACAGCTGAGGCAAGGAGAGCGCAAGAGTTCAGCGCTACTAAACACAGCAGGAGACCAGTTGAGGGCGAGAGTTAGGCGGCACTAAACACAGCGGGAGCCCATGAGAGCGCGAGAGTTCGGCGAAACTAAACACAGCGGGAGCCCAGGAGAGTGCAAGAGTTCTGCGGTAAAAAACACAGCGGGGGTCCAGGAGAGAGCGAAAGTTCGGCGGTACTACACACAGTGGGAGCCCAGGAGAGTGCGCGAGTTCGGCGGTACTAAATACAATGGTAACCCAGGAGAGTGCGAGAGTTCGGCGGTAATAAACACAGTGGGAGCCCAGCAGCGCGTGAGAGTTCGACGGTACTAAACAGAGCAGGAGCCCAGGAGAGAGCAAAAGTTCAGTGGTACTAAACACAGTGGGAGCCCAGGAGAGGGTGAGAGTTCAGCGGTACAAAACACAGCGGGAGCCCAGGAGATTGCGAGAGTTCGGCGGAAATAAATAAAGCGGGAGCCCAGGTGAGTGCGTGAGTTTGGCAGTACTAAACACAGTGGGACACCAGGAGAGCGCAAGAGTTCGGCGGTACAAAACAGCAGCGGGAGCCCAGGAGAGTGCGAGAGTTCGACGGTACTAAACACTGCTGGAGCCCAGGAGATCGCGAGAGTTCAGCATTACAAAACACAGCGGGAGCTCAGCAGAATGCGAAAATTCGGTGCTACTAAACACAGCGGGAGCCAAGGAGAGCACGAGATTTCGGTGTTACTATACACAGCGGGAGCCCAGGAGAGTGCGAGAGTTCGGCGGTACTAAACACATCGGGAGCCCAGGAGAGCGCAAGTGTTTTGGCTGTACTAAATACAGCGGGAGCCCAGGAGATTGTGAAAGTACGGCGATATTAAACACAGCGGGGGCCCAGGAGAGTGCAAGAGTTCAGCTGTAAAAAACACAGCGGGGGCCCAGGAGAGTGCAAGAGTTCGGCGGTAAAAAACGCAGCGGGAGACCAGGAGAGCGTGAGAGATTGGCGGTTCTAAACACAGCGGGAGCCCAGGAGAGCGTGAGAGAGCGGCAGTTCTAAACACAGCGGGAGCCCAGGAGCGCGTGAGAGTTCGGCAGTACAATACACAGCGTTAGCCCAGGAGAGCACGAGAGTTCGGCGTTACAAATGACAGCGGGAGCTCAGCAGTGTGCGAAGGTTCGGCAGTACTAAACACAGCGAGAGCCCAGGAGAGAGCGAGTGTTCGGCGATACTAATCACAGCGGGGGCCCAGAAGAGAGCGAGAGTTCGGTGGTACTAAACACAGCTGAGACTAGGAGAGTGCAAGTGTTCGGCGGTACTAAACACAGCAGGAGCCCAAATGAATGTGAAAGTTCCGCGGTACTAAACAGAGTGAGAGCCCAGACGAGTGTGAGAGCTCGGCGGTACTAAACACAACGGGGGCCCAGGAGAGCGTGAGAGTTCGGCGGTACTAAACAGAGCGGGAGCCCAGGAGAGAGCGAAAGTTCAGCGGTACTAAACACAGTGGAAGCCCAGGAGAGCGTGAGAGTTCGGCGGTAATAAATAAAGCGGGTGCCCAGGTGAGTGCGTGAGTTTGGCAGTAATAAACACAGCAGGAGCCCAGGAGAGCACGAGAGTTTGGCGGTACAAAACACAGCGGGAGCACAGGATAGCACGAGAGTTCGGCGGTACTAATCAAAGCGGGACACCGGGAGAGCGCGAGAGTTTGGCGGTACAAAACAGCAGCGGGAGCCCAGGAGAGCGCGAGAGTTCGGCATTACAAAACACTGCGGGAGCTCAGCAGAGTGCGAAAGTTCGGCGGTACTAAACATAGCGGGAGTCAAGGAAAGTGCGAGAGTTCGACCGTACTAAACACTGCTGGAGCCCAGGAGATCGCGAGAGTTCGGCATTACAAAACACTGGGGGAGCTCAGCAGAGTGCGAAAGTTTGGCGGTACTAAACATAGCGGGAGCAAAGGAAAGTGCGAGATTTTTGTGTTACTATACACAGCGGGAGCCCAGGAGAGAGCAAGAGTTCAGCGATACTAAACACATAGAGCCCAGGAGAGTGCGAGAGTTCGGCGGTACTAAACAGAGTGGGAGCCCAGGAGAGTGCGAGAGTTCGGCAGTAGTAAACACAGCGGGAGCCCAGGAGAGTGCGAGAGTTCAACGGTAATAAACACAGCGGGAGCCCAGGAGAGCACAAGAGTTTTGGCTGTACTAAACACAGCGGGAGCCCAGGAGAGTGTGAGAGTACGGCGATATAAAACACAGCGCAGGCCCAGGAGAGTGCGATAGTTCATCGGTATAAACACAGGAGAGCTTGAGCGATTGGCGATACTAAACACAGCTGAGACAAGGAGAGTGCATGAGTTCGGCGGTACAAAACACAGCAGGAGCCAACGAGAGTGCGAGAGTTCGGCGGTACTAAACACAGCGGGATCTCAGGAAACGCAAGCGTTCGGCACTACAAAACACAGCGGGAGCCCAGGAAAGTGCGAGAGTTCAGTGGTACAAAACACAGTGGGAGCCCAGGAGAGTGTGAGAGTTCAGTGGTACTAAACACAGCGGGAGCCCAAACGAGTGCGAGAGTTTGTCGATACTAAACACAGTGGGGGCCCAGGAGAGTGCGAGAGTTCGGCGGTGCTAAACACAGTGTGAGCCCAGGAGAGTACAAGAGTTCGGCGGTAGAAAACACAGCGGGAGCCCACGAGAGTGCGAGAGTTCGGCGGTACTAAACACAGCGGGATCTCAGGAAAGCGCGAGCGTTCGGCGCTACAAAACACAGCGGGAGCCCAGGAGAGTGCGAGAGTTCGGTGGTACAAAACACAGTGGGAGCCCAGGAGAGTGTGAGAGTTCAGTGGTACTAAACACAGCGGGAGCCCAAACGAGTGCGAGAGTTTGTCGATACTAAACTCAGTGGGGGCCCAAGAGAGTGCGAGAGTTCAGCGGTAGTACACACAGTGGGTGCGCAGGAGAGTGCACGAGATCTGCGGTACTAAACACAGCGAGTGCCCAGGAGAACGTGAGACATCGGCAGTATTAAACAAAGTGGGAGCCCAGGAGAGCGCGAGAGTTCGGTGGTACTAAACACAGCGGCAGCTCAGGAGAGCGCAAGAGTTTGGCGGTATTAACACAGCTGAGACAAGGAGAGTGCACGCGTTCCGCTGTACTAAACACAGTGGGAGACCAGGAGAGAGCGAGAGTTCAGCGGAACTAAACAAAGCGGGAGACCAGGAGAGCGCGAGATTTTGGCGATACTAAACAATGCGGGAGCCCAGAAGAGTGCAAGTGTTCTGCGGTACTAAACACAGCGTTAGCCCAGGAGAGTGCGAGAGTTCGGCGGTACTAATCACAGCGGGCGCCCAAGAGAGCGCGAGAGTTCGGCGTTACAAATGACAGTGGGAGCTCAGCAGAGTGCGAAGGTTCGGCACTGCTAAACACAGCGGGAGCCCATGAGAGCGCGAGAGTTCGGCGAAACTAAACACAGCGGGAGCCCAGGAGAGTGCAAGAGTTCTGCGGTAAAAAACACAGCGGGGGTCCAGGAGAGAGCGAAAGTTCGGCGGTACTAATCACAGCGGGCGCCCAAGAGAGCGCGAGAGTTCGGCGTTACAAATGACAGTGGGAGCTCAGCAGAGTGCGAAGGTTCGGCACTGCAAAACACAGCGAGAGCCCAGGAGAGAGCGAGTGTTCGGCGATGCTAATCACAGCGGGAGCGCAGAAGAGAGCAAGAGTTCGGCGGTAATAAATAAAGTGGGAGCCCAGCTGAGTGCGTGAGTTTCGCAGTACTAAACACAGCAGGAGACAAGGAGAGCGCGAGAGTTCGGCGGTACGAAACACAGCGGGAGCACAGGATAGCACGAGAGTTCCTGGGTCTCTGCCGGGGGTGCCGCCAGGGTTGTTGAAGGGGTAGTTGGTGGGGGTGCCGTTGGTCGATGTTCTTCCGGGGGTGATGAAAGAGTAGTGGGTGGGTAAGAGTTGCTGTGATCGTTGTTGCTGCTATTGTCGTGGTTGTTGTCGTTACCGGCTGGGGCGACGTCTTTTATGGACATGGTGTCCTCCCTTCCGTCGGCGTGCCGGACATACGCGTATTGGGGGTTGGCGTGGAGTAGGTGCACTGGCTCCACGAGAGGGTCCGTTTTGTGGCCCCTCACATGCCTTCGCACGAATACCGGACCTGGGGTGGAGAGCCATGACGGCATGGATACGCCTGAGGTGGATTTCCAGGGAAAGACAAACATTCGTTCATGAGGCGTGGCATTAGTGGCAGTACACAATAGCGACCGTATCGAATGGAGCACATCTGGGAGGACTTCCTGCCAGCAGGAGATAGGGAGGCCCTTGGTCCTTAGAGCTAGAGTGACTGCTTTCCATACTGTCCCGTTCTCTCGCTCCACTTGACCGTTACCCCGGGGGTTGTAGCTGGTGGTACGGCTCGTGGCGATCCCCCTGGACAGCATGTACTGGCGTAGCTCTTCACTCATGAAGGACGCCCCCCTATCCGTATGGATGTAGCTCGGCATACCAAACAGGCAGAACAGGCTGTTGAGGCATTTAATGACCGTGGCGCTGGTCATGTCTGGGCAGGGGAAGGCGAATGGGAACCGGGAGTATTCGTCCACAATGTTCAGGAAGTAAACATTGCGGTCGACGGATGGGAGGGGGCCCTTGAAATCTAAGCTGAGCCGCTCAAAGGGCCGAGTAGCTTTGATTAAGTGGGCTCTATCTGGGCGGTAGAACCGAGGCTTGCACTCAGCGCAAGTGCGGCAGTTCCTGGTCAGAGACCGAACTTCCTCAATCGAGTAGGGTAAGTTGCGGGACTTTATGAAGTGGAACAGCCACGTGACCCCTGGGTGGCAGAGGTCGTTGTGGAGGGCCTGTAGCCGATCCCCGGTGGTGCTGGCACACATCCCTCATGAGAGGGCGTCAGGGGATTCGTTAAGGGCCCCGGCCGGTAAATGATGTCATACTCGAAGGTGGAGAGCTCGATCCGCCACCTAAGAATCTTATCATTTTTGATCTTCCCCCTCTGTTTATTATTGAACATAAACGCTACCGACCGCTGGTCGGTAAGTAGGGTGAAGCGTTTGCCGGCTAGATAGTGGCGCCAGTGGCGCACTGCCTCCACGATGGCTTGGGCCTCCTTTTCCACGGAGGAGTGTCTGATCTCGGGCCCTTGGAGGGTCCTCGAGAAGAAAGCTACGGGCCGCCCCGCCTGGTTGAGGGTGGCCGCCAAGGCAAAGTCAGACGCATCACTTTCCACTTGAAATGGAGTGTTCTCGTCCACTGCCTGTAGCGTGGCCCGCTCAATATCCTGCTTAATGCTTTTGAAGGCGGCGTGGGCCTCAGCAGAGAGCAGAAAAGAGGATGCTTTCAAGAGGGGGCGGGCTTTGTCGGAGTAGTTGGGGACCCATTGGGAATAATAAGAAAATAGACCCAGGCACCTTTTCAGGGCTTTGGGAGTGTTGGGCAGGGGCAGCTCCCATAGGGGGCGCAATCGGTCGGGGTCTGGTCCGATTTCCCCATTCTCCACCACGCTGCCTAGTATGCAGAGGCGCGTGGTGTTGAAAACGCACTTGTCCTCGTTGTAGGTGAGGTTGAGTTTTTGTGCGGTTTTCAGGAACCTTTCGAGGTTCGAGTCATGATCCTGCTGGTTGTGACCGCAGATGGTGACGTTGTCGAGGTAGGGGAAGATTGCCTGCAAGTGGTGGTCATCGACCATGCGGTCCATCTCCCTCTGGAAGACCGAGACCCCATTCGTCACCCCAAAGGGGACTCTGAGGAATTGGTAGAGGCGTCCGTTCGCCTCGAAGGCGGTGTACGGGCGGTCCTCTGGTCTGATAGGGAGCTGGTGGTACGCTGACTTGAGGTCGATGGTGGAGAACACCCGGTATTGGGCGATTTGGTTCACCATTTCTGATATGCGGGGTAGCGGGTAGGCGTCTAGTTGGGTGTACCTGTTGATCGTTTGGTTATAGTCGATCACCATCCGTTTCTTCTCGCTACCCCTTACCATTACCACTTGGGCGCGCCACGGGCTGTTGCTGCGTTCAATAATGCGCTCTTTCAGGAGCCTGTCTACCTCAGTCGCGATAAACCGCCTGTCCTCCCAGCTGTACCTCCTGCTTTTGGTCGCTATTGGCCGGCAGTTAGGGGTAAGGTTCGCGAATAGCGAAGGCGGCTTTACCTTCAGGGTAGCCAGACCGCACACTGTGAGGGGCGGCTGGGACCCACCGTACTTGAGCGTGATGCTTTGGTGGTTGCACTGGAAATCCAGGCCCAAGATCAGGCTCGCACATAAATTCTTCATGATTAATACTTTAAAATTATCGTATACAATTCCGTTAACGGACAATTGTACCGTGCAGTAACCCATAATGGTCGATGTCTGGGTTTTATCAGCCATAGAGATGGTACCCCGAGTAGGGACCACCTTTAGGGAGAGTTGTTGTGCCAGTTCAGGGTGGATAAAACTCTCCGTGCTTCCACTGTCAATTAAACATTTAACCCCGCACCCGTTTACCTCGATGTCCACCATTGATTTGGATAGCGGGTGCGGCCTGGTCTGGTCCACTGTGACCGATGCCACTGTAGGGCCCTGATCGAGACAAGATGGTGTCCACGCTGTCTGCTCATAAGATGGCGGACCCCACGAGGTCGGGCAAGATGGCGTCCAAGATGGCCGCTCCCACGGCGCGCACGCGGCGGTGGCGGGTTTTCCGGCGGGGTTCCCTCTGCACACCTTCCCGAAGTGCCCCTTCTTACCGCACTTAAAGCAGGTGGTGCCTTTCGCCGGGCACAGGTTTCTGGTGTGCTTCGGCTGCCCGCAGAAGTAGCAGTTGGGTCCCCGACATGTCGCGGCTGTCATAGGGCTTCTGGGGGGAGTGTGGGGCCCCGACGGTGTCGGGCTGCCGGGCGGGGAAGATGCCTTCCAAGATGGCGGCGCCCTTGGTGCGCACGTGGCGGCATGGACGGCGCGGGCTGAAGAGTAGGCGTCCGAGTTTCTCTGGGCCACATCCAGGGATCGCGCTGTGTCCGCAGCCTGTTTCAGGTCCAATCCCGTTTTTTCCAGCAGTCTCTGCCGGATGTAAGTGGAGCTGAGGCCTGTGATAAAGGCATCGCGAACAAGCTCGTCAGTGTACACTGCGGCTTTTACATCTTGGCACTTGCAGTCTTTGCCAAGCGTTTTCAGGGTGCCTAGGAACTCCTCCACCGATTCCCCAGGTCGCTGTGCACGAGTAGCGAGCAGATGCCTAGCATACACCTCATTCGTAGGCTGCTGGTAATGCGCCTTTAAGATGTCGCAGGCGGCCGGGTACATGTCGGCGTCTTGGATGAGGGGGTAAACCCGGTGGCTTACCCAATTCCGCAGAATTCCGAGTTTCATACTCGCAGCGTCCGTAGCGCCTTTGACGGCTGTGGAATTGTCCAGGAAGAATTCCATACACATAAACCAGCGTCCGAAGCATGCCGATGTGTCCGAAGCATGCTGGTCCAAATCCAAACGTTCGGGTTTCAAGAGTTGATCCATTGTGTTGAAAATTAAGTCAAAAAATTGATGTGCCTCAATAAATCCGAGACTCGATGTTAGCGAAACAAAACAAGGCTTTTATTGACTTAGAAGGTAACACACAGGAGAGGTATCTTCCATCCAGTGCTCTGCCGTACTGGATGTGCTGCAGGCTGGGCCAGCTTACATAGGGGATGGGCGGAGCCCTACACATAGTACAATACAATGGGCCAGGTATGGGCGGAGCCCTACACATAGTACAATACAATGGTGAGGAAACGGGACAGAGGTAAGGGAAGTGAAACTGAAACCAACCACAGTCACAGGCAGTGATGAATGGAATATTTCATCACACTAATCACAGCGGGAGCCCAGAAGAGAGCAAGAGTTCGGCGGTACTAAACACAGTGGGAGCCCAAACGAATGTGAAAGTTCCACGGTACTAAGCAGAGCAGGAGCCCAGGAGAGAGCGAAAGTTCTGCGGTAATAAATAAAGCGGGAGCCCAGGTGAGTGCATGAGTTTGGCAGTATTAAACACAGCAGGAGACAAGGAGAGCGCGAGAGTTCGGCGGTACGAAACACAGCGGGAGCACAGGATAGCACAAGAGTTCGGCGGTACTAATCAAAGCGGGACACCAGGAGAACGCGAGAGTTCGGCGGTACAAAACAGCAGCGGGAGCCCAGGAGAGCGCGAGAGTTCGACGGTAGTAAACACTGCTGGAGCCCAGGAGATCGCGAGAGTTCGGCATTACAAAACACAGTGGGAGCTCAGCAGAGTGCGAAAGTTCGGCGGTACTAAACACAGCAGGAGCCAAGGAAAGTGCGAGATTTTGGTGTTACTATACACAGTGGGAGCCCAGGAGAGAGCAAGAGTTCAGCGATACTAAACACATAGAGCCCAGGAGAGTGCGAGCGTTCAGCGGTACTAAACACAGTGGGAGCCCAGGAGAGTGCAAGAGTTTGGTGGTACAAAACACAGCTGGAGCCCAGGAGAGTGCGAGAGTTCAGCGGCACTAAACACAACGGGAGCCCAGGAGAGCACAAGAGTTTCGGCTTTACTAAACACAACGGGAGCCCAGGAGAGTGTGAGAGTTCATCGGTATAAAACACAGGAGAGCTTGAGAGATTGGCGGTACTAAACACAGCTGAGACAAGGAGAGTGCATGAGTTCGGCAGTACAAAACACAGCAGGAGCCCAGGAGAGTGCGAGAGTTCAGCGGTACTAAACACAGTGGGATCTCAGGAGAGTGCGAGAGTTCAGTGGTACTAAACACAGCGGGAGCCCAAACGAGTGCGAGAGTTTGTGGATACTAAACTCAGCGGGGCCCAGGACAGTGCGAGAGTTCGGCGGTGCTAAACACAATGTGAGCCCAGGAGAGTGCAAGAGTTCTGCAGTAAAAAACACAGTGGGAGCCCAGGAGAGAGTGAGAGTTCGGCGGTAGTACACACAGTGGGAGCCCAGGAGAGTGCAAGAGTTCGGCGGTACTAAACACAGCGAGTGCCCAGGAGAGCGTGAGACATCGGCGGTACTAAACACAGCGGGAGCCCAGGAGAGTGCGAGAGTTCAGTGGTACTAAACACAGCGGGAGCCCAAACGAGTGCGAGAGTTTGTCGATACTAAACACAGTGGGGGCCCAGGAGAGTGCGAGAGTTCGGCGGTGCTAAACACAGTGTGAGCCCAGGAGAGTACAAGAGTTCGGCGGTAGAAAACACAGCGGGAGCCCACGAGAGTGCGAGAGTTCAGCGGTACTAAACACAGCGGGATCTCAGGAAAGCGCGAGCGTTCGGCGCTACAAAACACAGCGGGAGCCCAGGAGAGTGCGAGAGTTCGGTGGTACAAAACACAGTGGGAGCCCAGGAGAGTGTGAGAGTTCAGTGGTACTAAACACAGCGGGAGCCCAAACGAGTGCGAGAGTTTGTCGATACTAAACACAGTGGGGGCCCAGGAGAGTGCGAGAGTTCGGCGGTAGATAACACAGCAGGAGCCCAGGAGAGAGTAAGAGTTCAGCGGTAGTACACACAGTGGGTGCGCAGGAGAGTGCAAGAGATCGGCGGTACTAAACACAGCGAGTGCCCAGGAGAACGTGAGACATCGGCGGTATTAAACACAGTGGGAGCCCAGGAGAGCGCGAGAGTTCGGTGGTACTAAACACAGCAGCAGCTCAGGAGAGCGCAAGAGTTTGGCGGTATTAACACAGCTGAGACAAGGAGAGTGCACGCGTTCCGCTGTACTAAACACAGTGGGAGACCAGGAGAGAGCGAGAGTTCGGCGGTACTAATCAAAGCGGGACGCCAGGAGAGAGCGAGAGTTCGGCGGTACTAATCAAAGCGGGACACCAGGAGAGAGCGAGAGTTCGGCGGTACAAAACAGCTGCGGGAGCCCAGGAGAGCGCGAGAGTTCGACGGTAGTAAACACTGCTGGAGCCCAGGAGATCGCGAGAGTTCGGCATTACAAAACACAGTGGGAGCTCAGCAGAGTGCGAAAGTTCGGCAGTACTAAACACAGCAGGAGCCAAGGAAAGTGCGAGATTTTGGTGTTACTATACACAGTGGGAGCCCAGGAGAGAGCAAGAGTTCAGCGATACTAAACACATAGAGCCCAGGAGAGTGCGAGCGTTCGGCGGTACTAAACACAGTGGGAGCCCAGGAGAGTGCAAGAGTTTGGTGGTACAAAACACAGTGGGTGCCCAGGAGAGTGTGAGAGTTCTGTGGTACTAAACACAGCGGGAGCCCAGGAGAGTGCGAGAGTTTGGCGTTACTAAACACAGCGGGAGCCTAGGAGAGTGTGAGAGATCGGCGGTATGAAACACAGCGGGAGCCCAGGAGAGTGCGAGAGTTCAGCGGCACTAAACACAGCGGGAGCCCAGGAGAGCACAAGAGTTTCGGCTTTACTAAACACAGCGGGAGCCCAGGAGAGTGTGAGAGTTCATCGGTATAAAACACAGGAGAGCTTGAGAGATTGGCAGTACTAAACACAGCTGAGACAAGGAGAGTGCATGAGTTCGGCGGTACAAAACACAGCAGGAGCCCAGGAGAGTGCGAGAGTTCAGCGGTACTAAACACAGCGGGATCTCAGGAGAGTGCGAGAGTTCAGTGGTACTAAACACAGCGGGAGCCCAAACGAGTGCGAGAGTTTGTCGATACTAAACTCAGCGGGGCCCAGGAGAGTGCGAGAGTTCGGCGGTGCTAAACACAGTGTGAGCCCAGGAGAGTGCAATAGTTCTGCGGTAAAAGACACAGCGGGAGCCCAGGAGAGAGTGAGAGTTCGGCGGTAGTACACACAGTGGGAGCCCAGGAGAGTGCAAGAGTTCGGCGGTACTAAACACAGCGAGTGCCCAGGATAGCGTGAGACATCGGCGGTACTATAAACACAGCGGGAGCCCAGGAGAGTGCGAGAGTTCTGTGGTGCTAAACACAGCTGCAGCTGAGGAGAGTGCAAGAGTTTGGCGATACTAAACACAGCTGAGACAAGGAGAGTGCAAGAGTTCCGCTGTACTAAACACAGTGGGAGACCAGGAGAGAGCGAGAGTTCGGCGGAACTAAACAAAGCGGCAGCCCAGGAAAGCGCGAGATTTTGGCGATACTAAACAATGCGGGAGCCCAGAAGAGTGCCAGTGTTCTGCGGTACTAAACACAGCGTTAGCCCAGGAGAGTGCGAGAGTTCGGCAGTACTAGTCACAGCGGGTGCCCAGGAGAGCGCAAGAATCCGGCATTACAAATGACAGCTGGAGCTCAGCAGAGTGCGAAGGTTCGGCAGTACTAAACACAGCGAGAGCCCAGGAGAGAGAGCGTGTTCGGCGACACAAATCACAGCGGGAGCGCAGAAGAGAGCGAGAGTTCGGTGGTACTAAACACAGCTGAGACAAGGAGAGTGTAAGAGTTCGGCGGTACTAAACACAGCAGGAGCCCAAACGAATGTGAAAGTTCCGCGGTACTAAACAAACAGAGCGAGAGCCCAGACGAGCGCGAGAGCTCGGCGGTGCTAAACACAGCGGGGGCCCAGGAGAGTGTGAGAATTCGGCGGTACTAAACAGAGTGGGTGCCCAGGAGAGAGCGAAAGTGCAGCGGTACTAAACACAGTGGGATCCCATGAGAGCGTGAGAGTTCGGCGGTACAAAACACAGTGGGAGCCCAGGAGATTGCGAGAGTTCGGCGGTAATAAATAAAGCGGGAGCCCAGGTGAGTGCGTGAGTTTGGCAGTACTAAACACAGCAGGAGACCAGGAGAGCGCGAGAGTTTGGTGATACTAAACACAGCGGCAGCTCAGGAGAGTGCAAGAGTTTGGCAGTACTAAACACAGCTGAGACAAGGAGAGAGCAGGAGTTCGGCGGTACTAAACACAGCGGGAGACCAGGAGAAAGTGAGAGTTCGGCGGAACCAAACACAGCGGGAGCCCAGGAGAGCACGAGATTTTGGTGATACTAAACAGAGCGGGAACCCAGCAGAGCGTGAGAGTTCGGCGGTACTAAACACAGAGGGAGCCCAGGAGAGTGCGAGAGTTCGGCGGTACGAAACACAGTGGGAGCCCAGGAGAGCATGTGTGTTCGGCGGTACTAATCACAGCGGGAGAGTACGGCGGTACAAAACACAGCGGGAGCCCAAGAGAGCGCAAGAGTTCGGCGGTACTAAACTCAGCAGGAGACCAGGAGAGTGCGAGAGTTCGGCGGTACTAAACACAGCAGGAGACCAGGAGAGTGCAAGAGTTCGGCGGTACTAAACACAACGGAGCCCAGGAGAGTGCGAGAGTTCGGCGGCACTAAACACAGCGGGAGACCAGGAGAGCGCGAGAGTCGGTGGTACAAAACACAGTGGGAGACCAGGAGAGCGCGAGAGTTCGGCGGTACAAAACACAGCGGGAGACCAGGAGAGTGGCTACAACAGACCAGTGAGTATAAAGAAGTAAAAAGTAATCGATGCGTGACGTCACCAGAAAGCAGGTAAGTGAGTAATTCTATATTTCTCGCTTTTCTCCCCAAACTTGGGCTTCTAATTTTAAGCACCTTGGTGTAGTTTCTAAAACGAATTAATTAATTAATTGAGGTGGGAGACCAGGCAATTTGCTGTTGTTGTATGTGGGAGCTGGTGGACACCATTGAGGTCCAAGGCGACCACATCTGCAGCAAATGTTGGCTGTTCGAGGAATGTCAGCTCAGAGTTGATGAGCTGGAGTCCGAGATTCAGACACTGCGACACATTAGGGAGGGGGAGCGTTAGCTGGATACTAAGTTCCAGGAGGCAGTCACACAAACTAGAGTATTTACTATCATTTTGGCCCATGGTCAGAGACAGGAGGGTGTGACTACAAACGAGGCAGGTAGTGGGTTCCAGGAGGTAGTGATGGAGGAGCCTTGTCCAACAGGTACGAGATTCTTGCTCCCTGGACGAGGGCTGGGACTGCAGGGAGGTTGAGCAATCTGACCACAGCACCGTGGTACAGGGAGCCATTCAAGTTGGGGGAGTAAAAAGAAATGTTGTAGTGATAGGGGATAGTATAGTCAGGGGGATAGACACTGTTCTCTGCAGCCGAGAGCGTGAGTCCCGAAGGCTGTGTTACCTGCCCGGAGCCAGGGTTAAGGACATCTCCTCTGGGCTGGAGAGAAACTTCGATTGGGAGGGGGAGGATCCAGTTGTCATGGTCCACGTAGGCAAAGAAAGAGTTTCTGCTGAGAGAGTGTGAGCAGCTAGGGGCTAAATTAAAAAGCAGAACCATAAAGGTAATAATCTCTGGATTACTACCTGAGCCACAAGCGAATTTGCATAGGGTGAATAAGATCAGAGAAATGAACGAGTGGCTCAAGACTGGTGTGGGAGAAATGGGTTTCGATGTGTGGGGCACTGGCACCAGTATTGGGATAAGAGGGAGCTGTTTTGTTTGGACCGGCTTCATTTGAACCATGCTGGGGCTAGAGTCCTGGCGAATCGAATAAGTAGTGCTGTAGAGAGGGCTTTAAACTAAATAGTCGGGGGGAGGATCCAGGTAAGCGGGAATTTAAAAAGCTAATGAGAAATGAAAATGCAATTGAGCAGGATAGAGATGGGGGAAATAATAACCTTAGTGTGACAGGAAGGGACAGGATGTTTAAAAATAAGAGTGCAAGAGAAAATGGGGCCAAAAAAGGAGAAATGGTAAAAAGACAAAGTTAAAAGCTCTATATCTGAATGCACGCAGCATTCGTAACAAGATAGATGAGTTGATGGCACAAATCGATACAAATGGGTATGATCTGATCGCCATTACAGAGACGTGGTTGCAAGGTGATCAGGGCTGGGAACTGAATATTCCAAGTTATTTGAAAATTAGGAAGGATGGACAGAAAGGAAAGGGAGGAGGGGTGGCTTTGTTGGTAAAGGATGGGATCAGTGCAGCGGCGAGAAGTGATATTGGCTCAGAAGATCAAGATGTAGAATCGGTTTGGGTGGAGATAAAAATTAATAAAGGGAAATAGTCTCTGGTGGGCATAGTCTACAGGCCCCCGAACAGTAGCAATACAGTTGGACAGAGTATAAATCAACAAATAATAGAGGCCTGTAAAAAAGGTACTGTGGCGTACCGATCACAGAACGGACACAATCCGCTTTCCGGTCCGTAGACTATAAATCAGGCGTCATGCCTTTAAGAAGGATGACACCTTTAAGAAACTCGATCTGCAACATAGTTAAGCCCAGAGCGGGGGAGGAGCAGTCGAAGCTGTGCACTGATGAAAGAGAGTTGTACCTTGTGTAGTCTCTGACTCTATTTTGTGTTCAGCATGCAGCCTCAACAATTAAACCTTTTCTGTTGAACCTCTCCGAGTTCAGTATTTTCTGCTAGGAGTACGTAGGCTCCTACATTGGTGACCCCGACGCTCAGGACGACTCCTAAGCGTTACCATGGCTGACACAAACGCAGTTTCTGTGAAGCTGCCGGAGTTCTGGGAGAACCTGGCCACCGCCTGGTTCCTTCAAGCCGAATCGCAATTCCGACTCCGCGGCATCACCGCCGACGCAACGATGTACGACTACTTCCTCGCCTCCCTGGGCAGCTCCACAATCACAAAAGTCTGGACAACACTACAAAACCCTCCGGAGGAAGGCAAGTACGCACATCTCAAGGCCGCGCTCATTAAAAATTCACAGCCTCCCAATTCGTGCGCAACTGCCACCTCCTCGACCTCCCGGGCCTCGGTGACTCCACGCCGTCAGATTTGCTCTCACACATGCTTGCTCTGACCGACGAGAAACCGCCCGGCTCCCTCTTCCGCACGCTCTTTATCCGCCAACTACCTCCCAGCATCCGCCCGGCGATCGTGGTGTCAGCCTCACGGACCTCGAGGCCCTGGCCGATGAAGCCGATAAGCTCCTGTCCGCCAGCTCCAACCATGCCGTCACCCCCGACCTGGCCTCCGCAGCGTCGGCACGCACTCCACCGTGTATCGTGCGGCCACACAGCTCAGCCACGAGGCCCCCCAGGCCCCCACGTCCCCCAAGCCCTCCAACCCAGGGCTACTGCTACTTCCATACCCTGTTCGGCGCACGGGCACGCCGCTGCAGCCATCCCTGCATGTTTCCAACCGCCCCCACACCGGCCTACACGATGGCCGTGGGGCAAGCAGGCGCGCTGCTGTACGTTACGGACAGTGCCTCTGGACGCCGTTTCCTATGCGACACGGGTGCGCAGCGCAGCATCATCCCCGCGTCCGCCCTCGAGATCCAGCGAGGCGGCCACGGCCCTGCGCTGGCTGCCGCCAACGGCACTGACATCCGGACGTACGGCACCCGCACCGTCACCGTCGACCTCGCAGGCCGCCACTACCACTGGGAGCTTATCACCGCCAAGGTGCTCTCCCCGCTCCTCGGTGCGGATTTCCTGTGCGCCCACGGCCTGTTGGTCGACACGCCTCGGCACCGCCTCGTGGACATGAACACCATGTCACCTGTCCCGGGCGCCATGGCCCCCCCCAACCCGCCGAAATGGCGTGGCAGTGCCGCGCCCGCTCAATGGACGATTACTCAGCACTCCTGGCTGAGTTCCCAGCCCTCACCAACCTGACCTTCTCCGTGAAGTTTGCCAAGCACGGGGTAGAACACTTCATCCCCACCACAGGCCCACCGGTGTATGCCCACGCCCGCAGGCTGGACCCGGCGAAGCTGGAGATCACGCGGGCCGAGTTCGCCACAATGGAACAGCTCGGCATCATCCGCCGCTCCAACAGCCCCTGGGCCTCCCCACTCCACATCGTCACCAAACCCGACAGGGGATGGCGCCCCTGTGGGGACTACCGGCGCCTAAATTATGCCACCACACCGGATCGGTACCCCATACCGCACATTCAAGACTTCTCGGCTAGACTGGCCGGCTGCTCAGTCTTCTCCAAAGTCGACCTGGTGCACGGTTACCATCAGGTGCTAGTCCACCCCACGGACGTTCCCAAGACGGCCATAATCACCACTTTTGGGCTATTCGAGTTCCTCCGAATGCCCTTCGGCCTCAAAAACGCGGCCCAGGCCTTCTAGCGGCTCATGGACTCGGTCCTCCGGGACCTGAAGTTCCTCTTTGTCTACCTGGATGACATCCTGGTAGCTAGTTCCTCCAAGCAGGAACACATCGAGCACCTCCGCACCCTGTTCCAGCGGCTCAGTGAGCACGGGCTCATCATCAGCCCAGCCAAGTGCCAATTCGGCCTCAGCAGGATCGAATTCCTCGGCCACCACATCACGCAGGATGGAGCCATTCCTCTGCCCGCCAAGGTGCAAGCCGTCCAGCAGTTCCTCCGGCCTACCACCACCAAAGGCCTCCAGGAGTTCTTGGGGATGATGAACTTTTACAACCGTTTCATTCCCGGAGCGGCCTCCCTCATGCGGCCCCTATACGAAGCCCTCCGGGGTAAGAAAGACAGAATGGCGATCGAGTGGTCGGCGGACATGTTGACCGCTTTCGACTCGACCAAAAAGGCGCTCGCTGACGCCACCATGCTCGCTCACCCACAGCCCAACGCCAGGGTGGCCCTCAGCACGGACGCCTCTGACCACGCGGTCGGCGCCGTATACGAACAGTGGGTCGACGGGGCCTGGCAACCGCTGGCCTTTTTCAGCTGCCAACTGCGCCCCCCGGAGGCCAAATACAGCGCCTTTGACCACGAGCTCCTCGCACTGTACCTGGCAGTCCGCCATTTTAGATTTCTTCTGGAGGGCCGCCCCTTCACCGCGTTTGTCGACCACAAACCCCTGACATTCGCGATGGCGAAATCTGCAGACCCGTGGTCAGCCAGGCAACAACGCCAGCTCGCCACGGTGTCCGAATTCACCACGGACATCCGGCACGTCTCCGGTCGAGAAAACGTGGTGGCCGACTGCCTATCCTGCCCCGCCATCCACGGCGCCCACCTGGCAGTGGACTATGCTCAACTGGCAGCGAAGCAACGCACCGACCCCGATCTGCTCTCCGCGCCCACAACCCTCCCAGGGCTGCGACTGACCAACGTCGCCTGCGGCCCATCCGCCGTCACTGTCAAATGCGACACCTCCTTGGCGCAGCCCCGCCCCGTAGTCCCGGCGTCCTGGCGAAAACGGGTGTTCAACATCGTCCACGGCCTCTCACAACCCGGCACCCGCGCGTCCATTAGACTGGTGGCCAACCGATTTGTCTGGCGCGGCCTGCGCAAAGATGTGCGCGTCTGGTCCAGATCCTGCATAGCTTGCCAGCGTGCCTAAATCCACCAACACGTCAAAGCCCCACTCGAGGAGTTCACCGTACCAGAAAGAATGTTTGACCACGTCCACATCGACCTCGTCGGCCCCCTGCCGCCATCACAAGGTCACACGCACCTGCTGACAATCATGGACCGTACCACCCGCTGGCCCGAGGCCATTCCACTGACGTCCACCGCCACCGCCGACATCACGAGGGCATTCATCGGTACCTGGGTCGCTCGGTTCGGCGTCCCCTCCGACATGACGTCGGATAGAGGCCCGCAGTTCACCTCTGATCTGTGGGCCACCATCGCCCGAAACCTCGGGGTGGCCGTTCACCGCACCACGGCTTACCACCCCCAAGCCAACGGACTGTGCAAGCAATTCCACAGGTCCATGAAGGCGTCCCTCCGTGCCAGCCTCGAGGACGAGGCTTGGATCGACCGCCTCCCGTGGGTGCTACTCGGCCTACGCTCCGCGGTCAAAGAAGACCTGCAAGCCTCGGTGGCGGAACTCGTGTACGGCCAGCTGCTGCGCGTACCCGGAGAGTTCCTGCCCACCGCCACGACCCCCTGGTCGGCTGACCAGCAACGCCGCGCTTTCGCCAACCGAGCACAACAGTTCGCTCCGGTACCCACCGGCCAGCATGGCGAACCAGCAACCCACGTACCACCTAGCCTGCACATGGCCAAATTTGTTTTCATGCGCCATGACGCCCACCGAGGACCTCTACGGCCCCCATACGATGTACCCTACAAGGTACTCCAGATGGGGAACAAGTTCTTCCTCCTCAAAGTGGGCAGCAGAACTGACAAGGTGTCGGTCGACCGGCTCAAGCTGGCGCACCTAGAGCCCGACGAACCCGTTCAAGTGGGCCAACCCCCACCGCGGGGCAGACCGCCTAAGAGCCCGACGCGTCCGACCGCCACACTCCCGACACCAACCGCCAAGAGCCGTTCCGGCCATGCCATCAAGCCACCACGCCGGTTCATACACACCCTAGTAGCGGATTCTGGGGGGAGCTGTGTGGCGTACCGATCACAGATGGACACAATCCGCTTTCTGGTCCATAGACTATAAATCAGGCGTCATGCCTTTAAGAAGGATGACACCTTTAAGAAACTCGATCTGCAACATAGTTAAGCCCAGAGTGGGGGAGGAGCAGTCGAAGCTGTGCACTGATGAAAGAGAGTTGTACCTTGTGTAGTCTCTGACTCCATTTTGTGTTCAGCATGCAGCCTCAACAATTAAACCTTTTCTGTTGAATCTCTCCGAGTTCAGTATTTTTTGCTAGGAGTACGTAGATTCCTACAGTACGGTAATAATCATGGGTGATTTTAATCTCCATATTGATTGGACAAATCAAATTGGCCATGGTAGCCTTGAGGAGGATTTCATAGAGTGCAACCTGGATGGTTTCCTAGAACAGTATACAATGGAACCGACCAGGGAGCAGGCAATCTTGGACCACGTACTGTGTAATGAGACAGAATTAATAAATGATCTCATAGTAAAGGATCCTCTAAGAAAGAGTGATCATAGCATGGTTGAATTTCAAATTCAGTTGGAGGGTGAGAAAGTTGTATCTCAAACCAGTATCCTGATCTTAAACAAAGGCAATTACAGTGGCATGAGGGCAGAACTCGCTAAAGTGGACTGGAAAAATAAATTAAAGGGTAAGACAGTTGAAATGCGCTGGCGGACATTTAAGGAGATATTTCATAACTCTCAACAAAATTATATTCCAGTGAGAAAGAAAGATTTTAAGAGAAGGGAGCACCATCCATGGCTAACTAAGGAAGTAAAGGATGGCATCAAATTAAAAATGAAGGCATACAATGTTGCGAAGATTGGTGGGAGATCAGAGGATTGGGAAATGTTTAAGAACCAGCAAAGGATGACTAAAAAAATAATAGAGAGAGAAGATCAATTATGAGAGTAAACAGGCAAGAAACATTAAAACAGATAGTAAGAGCTTCTACAGGTATATAAAAAGGAAGAGGGTAGCGAAAGTAAATGCTGGTCCCTTAGAGGATGAGACTGGGGAATTAATAATGGGGAACGGGGAAATGGCAGAGACTCTGAGCAAATATTTTGTATCGGTCTTCACGCTAGAAGACACTAACAACATCCCAATAATGGATAAGCAAGGGGCCACAGGGAGGTGGGAACTAAAGACAATCACTATCACTTAGGAAATAGTATTTGGTAAAATAATGGGACTAAAAGATGACAAGTCCCCTGGACCACTGGTCTGCATTCCAGAGTCTTAAAGTAAGTGGCTGCAGAGATAGTGGATGCATTGGTTGCAATATACCAAAATCCTCTGGACTCTGGAGAGGTCCCAGCGGATTGGAAAACCGCAAAGGTAACACCCCTATTTAAGAAAGGAGGGAGACAGAAAGCAGGAAACTATGGACCAGTTAGCCTAACATCTGTCATTGGGAAAATGCTGGAGTCCTTCATTAAGGAAGCAGTAGCAGGGCATTTGGAAAATCATAATGCAGTCAAGCAGAGTCAGCATGGTTTTATGAAAGGGAAATCATGTTTAACAAATTTGCTGGAGTTTTTTGAGAAGGCAATAAGCAGGGTGGACAAAGATGAACCAGTGGATGTGGTGTATTTGGATTTCCAGAAGGCGTGTGCTAAGGTGGCAAATAAAAGGTTGCTGCATAAGATAAGAGCTCACGGAACTGGGGGTAATATCTTCATGGATAGAGAATTGGCTAACTAACAGAAAGCAGAGAGTCGGGATAAATGGGTAATTTTCCAGTTGGCAAAAGGTAACTAGTGGGGTGCCACAGGGATCGGTGCTGGGGCCTCAACTATTTAAAATCTACATTAATTGTAATGTTTATACCTTTAAGGGGGGAACTACTTTTTACAGCTCATGTATACTGTAGTACCGGCAGTGACCACACCTGGATATAGCACTGAGTAGTAATCTGCATAGTCAGTTCCAGAGTGAGCCACGTTGAGTAAACACCTGTTGTACCGTTCTCCTGCAGTCTGTGTCTTACTACTGACAGACACAACATTAGCGACAAGGCAAATTCGATCCTACCTGCAACTCTGCATCACCTCCCAGGGATTTGTTCCTGGAGACCAGTAGATTGGAGGTCAAGGCCAGAGAAACGGGCGTCGACCACGGGCAACCGCCCAGTCATCCAGCAGAGACTCGAGAATTGCGGGGGAGGCTGCTGAGAGCCAGGTTTGGCTTTCCAGTCGCGGTGGTCCAGCGAATCGGGCTGGCAACAGGTAGTGCGCAGACCCTTCCCGGGCAGTGGCGGGCTAGAGCCCGACCGAGCAGCACAGCAAAGGGCCGAGCAGCGTCGACGGGAGAGAGAGAGAGAGGGCAGAGCGTACAGGGCGCAGCCGGTGTTCAGGGGCCGAGCAGCGTCGAGGAGAGGGAGTGAGATGCGCAGAAACCCGCGAGGCGCCGCCAATGCCACGAGGACCGCCGAGAGCGGCGTTGGCAGCAGCGCAGGAGAAGCGTGCGAAACCTACAGGGCGCCGCCATTGCCACGAGGACCGCCGAGAGCGGCGTTGGTAGCAGCGGGGGAGGAAGGAAAGCGCGGGAGATGCCATTTTAAGCCATTTTAAACCACACCCAAAATGCTGAAGAGTGGCAGTATCATCGCATTTGACAATGAAGTCGAAGATTGGACTACATATGTCGAACGAATAGAGGTATACTGCAAGGCAAATGAGGTGTCAGATGACAAGGAAGCGCCGGTATTGTTAAATTTAATGGGTGCAAAGACGTATGGCTTATTACAAAATCTAGTAACCCCAGCGAAGCCAGTGGAAAAGAGTTTTGGAGACATAGTGACGATACTACAGGAACATTTAAATCCCACACCGCTGCTGATAGCAGAAAGATTCAAGTTTCACAAATGGAACCAGCATAAGGATGAAAGCAATGCTGAATATTTAACAGAACTGCGCAAACTATCGAAACACTGCCAGTTTGGAACGGGACTGGCAGATACCTTAAGGGACAAGTTTGTGTGTGGGCTTCAAAGTGAAGGAACCCAGAAACGGCTTTTATCTGAAAAGGACCTTACGCTGGACAAGGCTTTCAACGTTGCAGTATCATATGAAGCAGCAGCACGGGGCACTGCAGAGATACAACAGAGGCCGCAAGAATATGGCACAAACGAAATGTCATACAGAACAGAGAAGTGCTATCGCTGCGGCAGAACAACACACGACCACAATGATTGCTGCCTCAAAGATAAAGTGTGCAGACAGTGTGGAAAAGCAGGACACATAGCACGAGTCTGCACGTCGGGAAAGAAAACCAGCAATAAGAAATCTCCAAAAGAAAAGTACAAGAAGGTACATAAGGTGACGGAGAATAGTTCAGACAAACAAAAGAGTGATACCGACTCCGAAAGCAGGGAGCTGAGTTGTCTGAAACTACATAATGTGATCAAAACGGAGGATCAGCGAACCATTTGGGTCACTCTCAAGATAGCAGGAGTCCAGGTAAAAATGGAATTGGACACAGGATCAGCCCTAACAGTCATAAACCGACGGGACTACGAGCGGCTATTCTCACACATACCCTTGAGAGACACAAGAATTATTTTGAAGACGTACACGGGGCAAAAAGTCTACCCCAAAGGAAAAATAAGGGTGACCATTATATATAACGGTAAGGAAACACCAAAACTAGACCTGTATGTATTGCAAGATGGAGGACCACCATTACTGGGACATGAATGGATCCGGAAAATACAGCTGGATTGACATTCCATACAAGCACTGACTGTGGCTGCCAAAAAGGATGACGATGTCACACCTGGGCGACTGTCAAAGATCCTAACCGACGCGCAAGAAGTGTTCCAGCAAGGACTTGGAACACTAAAAGGCATGACAGCAACAATTAAAATTGAAGCAAACGCAAGCCCAAAATTTTTTACGGCCAGACCGGTACCTTATGCGATCCGCCCAGCTGTCGAAGCAGAGCTGGAGAGTTTGGAACATTCAGGAGTACTGTCCAAGGTAAACTGGAGCGAGTGGTCTACACCCATCGTCCCTGTGATGAAAAAGTCATTGAGCAGCACGCCTGGGGAACGAAGGAAGGTTCGCATCTGTGGGGACTTTAAGGCAACAGTGAACCCAGTCCTTCACACCGTGCAATATCCACTTCCGCGGATTGAAGATATTTTCGCCTCGCTATCTGGAGAGAAACGCTTCACTAAGATTGTTCTGGCCCAGGCGTATCTGCAAATGGAGGTAGAAGAAGCATCAAAAAAATACCTCACAATCAACACCCATAAAGGTCTCCACCAATACAACCAGCTGGTATTCGGGGTAGCATCAGCTCCGGCTATTTGTCAAAGGGCAATGGAACAAGTCCTGCAAGGGATCCCAGGGACCCAGTGTTATTTGGACGACATCCTGGTCACGGGCGAAAATGACAGTGATCACCTCGCCAACCTGGAGCAGGTGCTCACTAGATTGAAGGAATATGGGCTCCGAGCTAACTGCCCCAAATGCGAGTTTTTTAAAAAACAGATCTCGTATTGTGGCCACGTTATCGATAAAGAGGGGTTACATAAGTCCCCAGAAAAGATTGAGGCAGTAGTCAAGGCTCCAGCACCGGAAAACGTGTCACAACTGAGGTCGTTCCTCGGGCTGGTAAACTACTACCATAAGTTCTTGCCAAATTTGTCTACAATACTACACCCACTGAACACCCTACTGCAAACTGGAGTGCCATAGAAGTGGAGTGACGAATGTAAACGAGCTTTCCAGAAGAGCAAAACACTAATCACATCGAAAGAGGTATTGGCCCATTTCAACCCCGCACTACCAATTCGGTTGGCGTGTGATGCGTCACCCTACGGCATTGGAGCGGTGCTGTCGCACAAATTCTCGGACGGCTCAGAGAGGCCAATAGCCTTTGCGTCACGATCACTAACCTCAGCCGAGCGTAACTATGCCCAGATTGACAGGGAGGCCCTCAGCCTAGTGTGGGGAGTGAAAAAGTTCAATCACTATCTGCACGGGCAGAAATTCACCTTGCTGACTGACCACCAGCCTCTTGTCTCCATTTTTAATCCGAAGAAGGGCGTTCCGGTGATGACTGCGCAACGACTACAAATATGGTCACTCTTTCTAGGGGCGCACCACTATGAGATTAAATATAAGGGCACGAAACAGCATGGAAATGCTGATGGGCTATCACGCCTGCCACTGCCTACTGCGGAGGAAGCACCAGCAGTGGATCCTGTCGAAATATTTCATTCGACTATAGTTGAATACCTACCGGTAACTAACGCTCGTATAGAAAAGGAGACCCGAAATGACCCGACACTGTCTCGGGTATATGATTTGACGGTGAAGGGATGGCCAGCACATGGCGACTCACTGTTGCCAGCATGCTCAACAAGAAGAGAACAGCTGTCAGTGTGCCGGGGGACCTTGATGTTTGGATCCCGAGTGGTAATTCCACCCAAGTTAAGGGATAGAGTGCGAAATGAACTTCATGAGGGTCATCTGGGAGGGGTAAAAATGAAAAGCCTTGCCAGGGCTTATGTGTGGTTGCCAAGAATCGATAAACAAATTGAGGACCTGACCAAGAGCTGCTCAGGATGCCAGAAAGTCCAAAATGCACCACCACATGCCCCTCTACACCCATGGGAGTGGCCCTCACTCCATGGCAACGGGTGCATATTGGTTTTGCTGGTCCATTCATGGACTCAATGTTTTTAATAGCCGTGGGTGCGCACTCGAAATGTCCTGAGGTCATCAAAATGTCCTCCACCACCACGGAGAAAACTATTGCAGTCCTACGGACCATTTTTGCCAGGAACGGCTTGCCGGAACAGATTTGCTCTGATAACGGACCACAGTTTGTGTCCGAAGAGTTCCGGAGGTTTATGAAGAAGAATGGGGTAAGGCATTACACATCCGCCCCGTATCATCCAGCCACAAATGGATTAGCTGAGAGGTTTGTACAAACCTTTAAGAAGGCAATAAAGGCTATGTACAATGATAACATTCCGCTGCAGCATAAGGTGGACAATTTCCTGTTCGCCTACCGGAATGCGACATATGCAATCACCAACCAGGCCCCGGCCATGATGTTCTTTAACCGAAGGTTAAGATCTCGCCTGGATTTGCTCAGACCAAACGTATGAAGAGATGTTGAGAGTAAGCAATTCCAGGACATCCATGAGAAGCCAACAAGGAGCTTCAGTGTAGGGCAACCAGTCTTGGCCCGCGACTACCGAACAGAAAAATGGCAGCCAGGAACGATATGCACACGGCGGGGCCCACTAATGTACACAGTGGATGTTGGGGAGAGCATCGTGAGACGCCATGCTGACCAGATCCTAGAGTCACAGGAACAAGTCAACCCCATGCCTCGCTCATACGTACCTGGTGAGGAACCCGACGTACAGGTCGCATCTACCCCAGAAACAGTAGCATCGGAAGCTGATGACCCAACCGACGACAGGGTGCCAGAATCGCCTCCGCACCAAGAGCGAGACACTCGGGAAAGGCGCTATCCAGAAAGGATCAGAAAGCCTCCCCAAAGACTGTATATATAAATGGACTATTTTCAGCTAACGTTGTATGTTAAAAGTGTTAATTATAATTAGTTTGATATTTAATTGTTAAATGAGTGTTATGGTACTGTTAATCTAAAAGGGGAGGAATTGTAATGTATATACCTTTAAGGGGGGAACTACTTTTTACAGCTCATGTATACTGTAGTACCGGCAGTGACCACACCTGTATATAGCACTGAGTAGTAATCTGTACATTCAGTTCCAGGGTGAGCCACGTTGAGTAAACACCTGTTGTACCGTTCTCCTGCAGTCTGTGTCTTACTACTGACGGACACAACATTAATGACTTGGATGAAGGGACCGAGTGTAATGTAGCCAAGTTTGCGGATGATACAAAGATGGGTGGGAAAGCAACTTGTGCAGAGGACTCAAAGAACCTGCAAAGGGATATAGACAGGCTAAGTGAGTGGGTAATCATCTGGCAGATGGAGCATAATGTGGGAAAGTGTGAGGTTATCCAATTTGGCAGGAAAAATGAAAAAGCAAATTATTATTTAAATGGAGATTACAAACTGCTACAGTTCAGAGGGACCTGGGGGTCCTTGTGCATGAAACACACAAAGTGAGCATGCAGGTACAGCAAGTAATCAAAAAGGCAAATGGAATGTTGGCCTTTATTTCAAGGGGTTGGAGTATAAAAGCAAGGAAGTCCTGCTACAACTGTACAGGACATTGGTGAGACGACACCTCGAGTACTGCATACAGTTTTGGTCTCCATATTTAAGGAAGGATATACTTGCATTGGAGGCAATTCAGAGATGATTCACTAGGTTAATTCCAGAGATGAGGGGGTTGACTTATGAGGAAAGGTTGAGCAGGCTGAGGCTTTACTCATTGGAATTTAGAAGAACGAGAGGTGATCTTATTGAAACATATGATACTGAGGGGGCTCGACAAGGTAGATGCAGAGAGGATGTTTCCCCTCGTGGGGAAATCTTGAGCGTGGGGGCACAGTTTTAGAATAAAAGGTCGCCCTTTTAGAACTGAGATGAGGAGGAATTTCTTCTCTCAGAGGGTCGTAAATCTGTGGAATTCCCTGCACCAGAAAGGCATGGAGGCTGGGTCATTAAATACATTTAAGGTGGAGATAGACAGATTTTTGCAAGATAAGGGAGTGAAGGGTTATGGGGAGTGGGTTGGGAACTGGCTTTGAGCCCAAGATCAGCCATGATCTTATTGAATGGCGGAGCAGGCTCAAAGGGCCAAATGGCCTGTTCCTGCTCCTATTACTTATGTTCTTATGCTTTCAAAGAGCCAGCACAGGGGCGATGGGCTGAATGGCCTCCTGTTGTGCCCTCCGTTCCTGATGACAACCTGGGCATGCAGCCCCTCTGTGCGCCAGCAGTGTAAATGAGTCTGTGCTGCCCATGTGCCAGGAGTGGAATTTCAGTCTCTAAATTGATGGGATTGGCCACCTGCGCTAAGAGGGAAGACTATGGGAACAGGGGATGTTTACATGGGGAAAAACGGCAGCTTAGGTATTGAGGTATTTAAGGTCTTCAAGGGAATAGATTAACTGGAGCTCAGACTGATGTTCTGTATCAACACAAGCTGTAGGATAAGAGACATTCAAGCTTTCATGAGAAAAGCTGAGCTCATAGTTAAGATATAACTTCTTCATACAGAGGTTGGTAAACGTGGAACAACCTACTCAGAGAGGACACTGGAAGCTGTGGATGTTATAAATTCTAAGAAAGCGATGGATAATTATTTGGCAGCCTGGGGTATTAAGGATTATCAGAGGTAAAGTGGGGTATAAAGTGTAGATCCTTTGGACTAGCCCAATGAATGGCTGAATTCAATCAGAAACCAGACCTTGGAACCTGAATATAGCCACAAAGAGCAGGAGTTCTCCTCCTGACCCCACATTTAACACTCCTCCCAATCGCTCCCGATCCATCCCCCAATTACAGCCTCTCCCAACCCCCGACCCCCGCTACCCCCCCGATATCCCTCGACCGCCACTACCACCCCCGATAGCGCCCCCGACCTCCTCTCCAACCCCCGATACACCCCCGACCTCCTCCTCCAACCTCCGCTAGCCCCCCCGACCTCCTCTCCAACCCCCGATATGCCCCGGACCTCCTCCTCCAACCTCCGCTAGACCCTCCGACCTCCTCTCCAACCCCCGATACCTACCCGACCTCCTCCTCAACCCCTGATACCCCGTGACCTCCTCCCCAATCCCCGATACCACCCCCCGACCTCCTCCCCCAGCCTCCAATAACTACCCCGACCTCCTCCCCAAATTCCGATACCCCCGGACCTCCTCCTCCAACCTCCGATACCCCCGACACCCTCTCCTAACCCCCGATAACCCTCCAACCTCCTCCCCCAACCTCCGATGCCCCCGACAACCTCTCCAACCCCTATACCCGCCCGACCTCCTCCCCCAACCCCCGATACACCCAACCTCCTCTCCAACCCCCGATACCCCCCGATCTCCTCCCCCAGCACCGATACCCCCGACCTCCTCTCCAACCCTCGATACCCCCGACCTCCTCCCAACCCCCGATACCCCCCGATCTCCTCCCCCAGCACCGATACCCCCGACCTCCTCCCCCAACCCCCGATACACCCAACCTCCTCTCCAACCCCCGATACCCCCGATCTCCTCCCCCAAACCCCGAAACCCCCGGCCCACCCGACTCCCTCCCCCAAACTCCGACAACCTCCCGACCTGCTCCACAAACCTCCAATAACCCCCGGCCTCCTCTCCAACCCCCGATACCCCCCCCCCGCCCCCAAACGCCGATACCCCCCCGACCTCCTCCCCCAACCTCCGATACCCCCCCGACCTCCTCCCCCAACCTCCGATACCCCCCCGACCTCCACTACAACCTCCGAAACCCCCCCGACCATCTCTCCAACCCCCGATACCCCCCTGACCTCCACCCCCAACCCCCGATACCCCCTGACATCCTCTCCAACCCCCGATACACCCGACCTCCTCCCCCAGCACCGATACACCCCGACCTCCTCCCCAACACCCGATTCTCTCCCGACCCCCTCCCCAACCCCCAATATCCCCTTTGACCTCCTCCCCAACCTCCGATACCCCCCCGACCCAGCGAGCTCCGCTCCAACCCCCGATAACCCCTGACGTCCTCCCCCAACCTCCGATAACCCCTGACCTCCTCCCCCAACCTCTGATAACCCCCCGACCTCCTCTCCAACCCCCGATACCCCGCTGGCCTCCTCTCAAACTCCCGATATCCCCTGACCTCCTCCCCAAACTCTGATACACACCCGACCTCCTCTCCAAACCCTGACACACCCCCGACCTGCTCCCCATCCCTCAATGCCCCCTGAACTCCTCCCCCAAACCCTGATACCCCCCCGACCTCCTCCCCCAACCCCCGATGCACCCCTACCTCCACTCCAACCCCCGATACCCCCCCGACCTCCTCCCCTACCACCGATACCCCGCGACCTCCTCCCCCAACCTCCGAAAACCCCCAACCCCTCCCCAAAATCCCCCTCGACCTTCTCCCCCAACCCAGATAACCCCCTGAATCAGCGACCTCCTCGCCAACCCCCGATACCCCCGACCTCCTCCCCCAATCCTCGATACCCCCCAACATCCTCTCCAACCCCCGACCTAATCCCCAACCCCAGATACCCCCCGACCTCCTCCCCCAACCCCCGATACACCCCGACCTCCTCTCCAACCCCCGACCTATTCCCCAACCCCAGATACCCCCCGACCTCCTCCCCCAACCCCCGATACACCCCGACCTCCTCTCCAACCCCCGACCTACTCCCCAACCCCAGATACCCCCCGACCTCCTCCCCCAACCCCCGATACACCCCGACCTCCTCTCCAACCCCCGACCTACTCCCCATCCCCAGATACCCCCCGACCTCCTCCCCCAACCACCGATACCCCCCGACATCCTCCCCAACCCCCAATAACCTCCGACCTCCTCCCCAACCAACGATACCCCCCAAACTCCTCCCCAACCACCAATAGCCCCCTGAACTCCTGCTCTTCCCCCGATAACCCACAACATTCCGACTTCCTCTCCAACCCCTGACCACCTCCCCAACCCCCGATAAACCCCGACCTCCACCCCAACCCCCAATACCCCCTGACATCCTCCCCTAACCCCCGATACTCCCCCGACCGCCTCTCCAACCCCCGATAGCCCCCGACTTCCTCTCCAACCCCCGATACGCCCGCGACCTCCTCTCCCAACCACCGATACACACCGACCTCCTCCCCAACCCCCGATACCCCCGACCTCCACTCCAACCCCCGATAACCCCCCGACCTCCTCCCCCAACCTCCGATACCCCCCGACCTCCTCCCCAACCCCCGATAACCCCCGCCCCCCCGACATCCTCTCCAACCCGCAATTCCCCTCCAGCCTCCTCCCCTAATCCCCAATACCTCCCCGACCTCCTCCCCCAACTCCCGATACCCCTCAAACCCCTCCACCAACCCCGATACACCCCAACTCCTCTCCAATCCCCGATAACCGCCGACCTCCTCTGCCAACCTCCGATACTCCCCCGACCTCTTCCCTGTAGTGTATGTACCTTTAAGAGAGAACTACTTTTACAGCTCCTGTATACTGTAGTACCGGCAGTGACCACACCTGTATATAAGCCTTGAGCATGCCTCTGTACTGTTAGTCTTTAGACTACCCTCCTCCAGTAAACACCTGTTGATTGTTAAGTTACAGCCTCCGTCTAGTTATTGGAAAACATCATACTTTAAGAATCACGGATTCAACAGTGGCGACGAGGTCAATTCGAATCTACATGCAACTCTGCATTTCCTTTCAAGGATTCGCTCCGGGAGGACGGTGGAAGAAAGTCGAGGCCAGAAGCACGGGCGTCGACCACGAGCAACCGCCCAGTCATCCAGCAGAGAGTGAACATCACAGGGGAGGCTGTTGAGAGCTGGGCTTGGTTCTCCAGCCACAACGATCCAGCAGCAGACTGGCAACAGGTACAGCGCAGACCCTTCCCGGACAGCGGCGGTTGGAGCCGACCGACTGCACAGAAAAGGCCGAGCAGCGTCGACAGGGTAAGAGAGAGGGTGAAGCGCACAGGGCGCAGCCGGGGGTTGAAAACCGAGCTGCATCGAGGGAAAACAAAAAAAAAAAAGAGAGAGAGGGTAAAGCAGCAGCCGGGTTCAGGACCGAGCGGCAGCAATGAGAGAGGCGCACAGGAGAACGCGCAGAGCACAGCCAGGGCTCAAGGGCTGAACAGCGTCCGCGGGGGAAAGAAAGGAAGCGCGGGAGATGCCATTGAGCCACGGAGAAGAAGGGAGAGCGTGGGAGATGCCATTTTAGAAGCTGCAGCGGAGAAGAAGAGCGAGCGCGGGAAGAAAGGAAAGCGC
This sequence comes from Somniosus microcephalus, assembly GCF_052327205.1. Classification (NCBI taxonomy): domain Eukaryota; kingdom Metazoa; phylum Chordata; class Chondrichthyes; order Squaliformes; family Somniosidae; genus Somniosus; species Somniosus microcephalus. The sequence goes on along the minus strand of NC_140997.1, from coordinate 120,632,292 downwards.
GGGAGACACCATTTTGTGCCAGCGGAGAAGAAGGGAGAGCGCGGGAGATGCCATTTTAGACAGTTTATCAACACCCAGGGATGCCGAAGAGTGGCAGTATCACTGCGTTCGACAATGAAGTTGAAGATTGGGCGACATATGTGGAACGCATTGATGTGTACTGCAGAGCGAATGAAGTGCCAGATGCTAGGAAAGCACTGGTTTTGTTGAATTCCATGGGTGCAAAAACTTATGGCTTACTGCGAAACCTAATAACCCCAGAGAAGCCAGTGGATAAGAATTTCGAAAGCATAGTGGAAATCCTACAGGACCACTTAAACCCACACCGCTGCTGATAGCAGAAAGATTTAAGTTCCATAAAAGGAACCAACACAAAGATGAAAGCAATGCTGAGTACCTAACGGAACTGCGCAAGCTATCGAAACACTGCCAGTTTGGATTGGGACTGGCAGATACGTTGAGGGACAAGTTTGTGTGTGGGCTTCAAAGTGAAGGAACCCAGAAGCGGCTTCTATCAGAAAAGGATCTTACGCTGGACAAGGCTTTCAGCCTGGCAGTATCACATGAAGCAGCCGCAAGGGGCGCTGCAGAGATACAACGGAGACCGCAAGAATATGGCACCAATGAAATGTCATATGGAGCAGGGAAGTGTTATTGCTGCGGCAGAACAACACACGACCAGAAGGATTGTTGGTTCAAGGACCAAGTGTGCAGACAGTGTGGAAAAGCAGGACACATAGCAAGAGTCTGCAGGTCAGGGAAGAAAACCAGCAGCAAGAAATCTCCACAGGAGAAGTACAAAAAGGTACATAAGGTGATGGACAGTAGTTCAGACGAACAGAAAAGTGATACAGACTCCGGAAGCAAGGAGCTGGGTTGTCTGAAACTACATAAGGTAATCAAAATGGAAGATCACCAGACTATCTGGGTCACGCTCAAGATAGACGGAGTCCAAGTGAAAATGGAATTGGACACAGGATCAGCCCTAACAATCATAAACCAAAGGGACTACAAGCAGCTATTTTCACATATACCCTTGAAAGCTACAGGGATTGTTTTGAAGACGTACACGGGGCAAAAAGTCTACCCCAAAGGAAAAATAAGGGTGAACGTGATATGCAAGGGCCAGGAAATACCTAAAATGGACCTATATGTATTGCCAGATGGAGGACCACCACTACTAGGACGTGAATGGATCCGGAAGATACAATTAGATTGGCATTCCATACAGGCACTGAAGGTTGAGGCCAAAAAGGATGACGTCACACCTGGATGACTGTCAAAAATGCTAACTGACGCACAAGAAGTGTTCCAGGAGGGACTCGGAACACTAAAAGGCATAACAGCGATGATTAAAATAGAGGAAAATGCAAGGCCAAAGTTTTTTAAGGCCAGACCGGTGCCTTATGCGATCCGACCAGCCGTCGAAGCAGAGCTGGAAGGTTTGGAACGTTCAGGAGTACTGTCCAAAGTAAACTGGAGCGAGTGGGCTACACCCATCGTTCCTGTAATGAAGAGGTCATTGAGTAATACGCTTGGGGAACCAAAGAAGGTCCGCATCCGTGGGGATTTTAAGGTGACAGTGAACCCAGTCCTTCACACGGTACAATATCCACTTCCACGGATTGAGGATATTTTCGCCTCGCTATCTGGAGGTAAACACTTCACCAAAATTGATCTGGCCCAGGCATACCTGCAAATGGAGGTAGAAGAAGCCTCAAAACAATACCTCACGATCAACACTCATAAAGGTCTCTACCAATACAACCGGCTGGTGTTCGGGGTAGCATCGGCTCCGGCTATTTGGCAAAGGGCAATGGATCAAGTACTGCAAGGGATTCCAGGGACCCAGTGTTATTTGGACGACATCCTGGTCACGGGCGAAAATGACAGTGATCACCTCGCCAACCTGGAGAAGGTGCTCACTAGATTAAAGGAATATGGGCTACGAGCTAATCGCCACAAGTGCGAGTTTTTCTAGAAGCAGATCTCGTATTGTGGCCACGTTATTGATGAAGAGGAGTTACATAAGTCCCCTGAAAAGATTGAGGCAGTAGTCAAGGCTCCAGCACCGGAAAATGTGTCACAACTGAGGTCGTTCCTCGGGCTGGTGAACTACTACCATAAGTTCTTACCAAATTTGTCTGGAGTATTACACCCACTGAACACCCTACTGCAAACGGGGGTACCATGGAAGTGGAATGACGAATGTAAACGAGCTTCACAGAAGTGCAAAAAATTGATCACATCAAAAGAGGTGCTGGCCCATTTCAACCCAGCACTACCAATTCGGTTGGCATGTGATACATCACCCTATGGTATTGGAGCAGTGCTGTCGCACAAATTCCCAGACGGGTTGGAGAGGCCAGTAGCCTTTGCGTCTCAGTCACTAACCTCAGCCGAGCGCAACTACGCACAGATCGACAGGGAGGCCCTCAGCCTAGTATGGGGAGTAAAAAAATTCAACCACTATCTGCATGGGCAGAAGTTCACCTTGCTGACTGACCACCAACCACTTGTCTCCATCTTTAATCCAAAGAAGGGCGTTCCGGTGATGACTGCACAACGGCTACAAAGATGGTCCCTTTTTCTAGGGGCGAACCAATATGAAATAGAGTATAAGGGCACGAAACAGCATGGAAACGCTGAAGGGCTATCACGCCTGCCACTGCCTACTGTGGAGGAAGCACCAGCAGTGGACCCTATTGAAATATTTTATTCGTCGATAATTGAACGATTGCCAGTAACTAACGCGGATATAGAGAAGGAGACCCGCAATGATCCGACACTGTCTCGGATATATGATTTGACAGTGAAGGGATGGCCAACACATGGCGACTCACTGTTGCCAGCATTCTCATCCAGAAGAGAACAGCTGTCAGTATGCCAGGGGACAGTGATGTGTGGATCCCGAGTGGTAATTCCGCCCAAGTTAAGGGAGAGAGTGTTCAATGAGCTTCACGAAGGCCATCTGGGAGGGGTGAAATTGAAAAGCCTTGCTAGGGCTTATCACAGAATCACAGAAACCCCACAGTGCAGATAGAGGCCATTTTTGGCCCATCGAGCCTGCACCGACACATATCCCACCCGATCCCCGTAACCCCTACACCAACACATATCCCACCCTATCCCCGTAACCCCACGTATTTAATCCCCCTAACACTAAGGGTCAATTTATCATAGCGAATCAACCTAACTCGCACATCTTTGGACTGTGGGAGGAAACCGGAGCACCCGGAGGAAACCCACGCAAACACGGGGAGAATGTGCAAACTCCACACAGACAGTCGCCCGAGGCCGGATTCGAACCCGGGTCCCTGGCGCTGTGAAGCAACAGTGCTAACCACTATGCCACCGAGCTGCCCATATGTGTGCTTATGTGCTGCTTATGTGTGGTGGCCGGGGATCGATCAGCAAATCGAGGACCTAACAAAGAGCTGCTCAGGATGCCAGAAGGTCCAAAATGCACCACCACATGCCCCTCTACACCCATGGGAGTGGCCCTCCTCTCCATGGCAACGGGTGCATATTGATTTTGCTGGTCCATTCATGGACTCAATGTTCTTAATAGCAGTGGATGCGCACTCGAAATGGCCTGAGGTGATCAAAATGTCCTCAACCACTACAGAGAAAACGATTGCAGTCCTACGGACCATATTTGCCAGGAACGGCTTGGAAGAGCAGATTTGCTCTGATAACGGACCACAGTTTGTGTCCAAAGAGTTTCGGAAATTTATGAGAAGGAATGGGGTAAGGCATTACACACCCGTTCCGTATCATCCAGCCACAAATGGATTGGCTGAGAGGTTCGTACAAACCTTTAAAAAGGCGATAAGGGCCGTGTGCAATGATGAAATTCGACTACAGCATAAGGTGGACAATTTCCTGTTAGCCTACAGAAATGCAACACATGCAGTTACCAACCAGACCCCGGCCATGATGTTCTTCAACCGAAGGTTGAGATATCGTCTGGATTTGCTCAGACCAAATGTGCGAAGAAATGTTGAGGATAAGCAATTCCAGCACATCAATGAGAAGCCGACAAGGAGCTTCAATGTAGGACAACCAGTCTTGGCCCGCGACTACCGAACAGAGAAATGGCAACCCGGAATGATATGCACACGGCAGGGGCTATTAATGTACACAGTGGACATTGGGGAGAACATTGTGAGACGCCACGTCGACCAGATCCTAGCGTCACAGCAACGAGTCAACCCCATGTCTCGCGTACCTGGGGATGAACCCAACATACCAGTAGCATCTACCTCAGAAACAGTAGCAGCGGAAACTGATGAACTAACCGGCGAAAGGGGGCCAGAATCGCCTCCGCACCAAGAACAAGTACCTCAGGAAAGGTGCTATCCAGAAAGGATCTGGAAGCCGCCCCAAAGACTGAATCTATAAATGGACTATTTCAGTTTAATGTGCATGTTAAAGTGTTAACTGTTATTTGAATGTTATGGGTACTGTTAATCTAAACGGGGAGGAATTGTAGTGTATGTACCTTTAAGAGAGAACTACTTTTACAGCTCCTGTATACTGTAGTACCGGCAGTGACCACACCTGTATATAAGCCTTGAGCATGCCTCTGTACTGTTAGTCTTTAGACTACCCTCCTCCAGTAAACACCTGTTGATTGTTAAGTTACAGCCTCCGTCTGGTTATTGGAAAACATCATATTTAAGAATCACGGATTCAACACTCCCCATCCCCCGATAGCCCCCTCGACCTCCTCCCCAAGCCCCGACAACCCCCGACCTCCTCCCCAACCCCCGATAACCCCATCCTCCTCCCCAAGCCCCGCTACCCCCCCGAACTCCTTCCCCAACCCCTGATACCCCCCGACCTCCGTCCCCAATCCCCGATACCCCCGAGCTCCTCCCCCAACCCCAATACCCCCTGACGTCCTCCCCCAAACCCCGATAACCCCCGACCTCCTCCCCCAACCCCCAATAACCCCCGCCCCCCGACATCCTCTCCAACCCGCAATTCCCCTCCAGCCTCCCCCCTAAACCCCGATACCTCCCCGACTTCCTCCCCCAACCCCCGATACCCCTCGAACCCCTACCCAACTCTGATACACACCAACTCCTCTCCAACCCCCAATAACCGCCGACTTCCTCTGCCAACCTTCGATACTCCCCCGACCTCCTCCGTATCCCTCGATAGCCCCCTCGACCTCCTCCCCAAGCCCAGACAACCCCCGAGCTCCTCCCCCAACCCTCGATACCCCCCGTCCTCCACCCCCAACCCCCGATAACCCCCGACCTCCTTCCCGAACCCCTGATACCCCCCGACCTCCGTCCCCAATCCCCGATACCCCCGACCCCCAACCTCCTGCCCCAACCCCAATACCGCCTGATGTCCTCCCCCAAACCCCGATAACCCCCGACCTCCTCCCCAGCCACTGATGCCCCCGACCTCCTCCCTCAACCCCTGATACCCCCTGCCCTCCTCTCCAACCCCCGATACCCCCCGACATCCTTCCCCAACCCCTGAGACCCCCCGACCTCCTTCCCCAATCCCTGATACCCGCCGACCGCCCGACATCCTCCGCCAACCTCCGATACTCACCTGAACTCCTCCCCATCCCCCGATGGCCCCCTCGACCTCCTCCCCAAGCCCAGATAACCCCCGACCTCCTCCCCATCCCCCGACCTCCTCTCCAACCCCCGATGCCCCCCGACCTCCTTCCCCAACCCCTGATACCCCCCAACCTCCTTCCTCAATCCCCGATACCCCTCGAGCCCCCGTCCTCCTCCCCCAACCCCCAATAACCCTCGACGTCCTCCCACAACCCCCGACCTCCAACCCCAGCCACTGATACCCCTGACCTCCTCTCGAACCCTCGATAGCCCCCGACCTCCTCCCCAGCACCGATACCCCCCAAGCTCCTCTCCAACCCTCGATACCCGCCGACCTCCTCCCCCAACCCCCGATACCCGCCTGACCTCCTCTCCAATCCCTGATAGCCCCACAACCTCCTCCCCAACCCCCGATACCCAGCTCCCTCCTCCCCAACCCCCTATAACCCCCGACCTCCTCCCCAACACCCGATACCCCCCGATCTCCTCCCCCAACCCCCGATACCCCCCGCACATCCGACTCCCTCCCCCAAATCCCGATAATCCCCCGACCTTCTCCACAAACCTCCAATACACCCCGGCCTCCTCTCCAACCCCCGATACCCCCCGCCCACCCGACCCACACCCCCAAACTCCGATACCCCACCGACCTCCTCCCCCAACTTCTGATACCACACCGACCTCCTCCACCAACCTCCGATACCCCCCCGACCTCCACTACAACCTCCGAAATCCCCCGACCTCCTCTCCAGCCCCCGATACCCGCCTGACCTCCACCCCAACCCCCGATACCCCCAGACCTCCTCTCCAGCCCCCGATACCCACCTGACCGCCACCCCCAACCCCCGATACCCCCAGACCTCCTCTCCAACCCCCGATACCCCCCGACCTCCTCCCCCATTATCGATACCCCCGTGACCTCCTCCCCAACCCCCAATACTCTCCCAACATCCTCCCCAAACCCCAATATCCCCTTCGACCTCCTCCCCAACCCCCGATAGGCCCCCGACCCAGCGAGCTCCTTTCCAACCCCCGATAACACCTGACCTCCTCCCCTAACCTCCGATACCACCTGACCTACTCCCCCGACCTCCTCTCCAACCACCGATACCCCGCGGACCTTCTCTCCAACTCTCGATACCCTCGTGACCTCCTCCCCAATCTCCGATACACACCCGACCTCTTCTCCAACCCCTGATAACCCCCCGACTTGCTCCCCAACCCTCGATGACCCCCGACCTCCTCTCGAACACCTGATTACCCCCCGACCTACTCCCCTACCCCCGACCTACTCCCCAACCCCGATATCTCCCGACCTCCTCCCCAACCCCCGATAACCCCTGACCTCCTGCTCATCCCGATAAGCCCCACCCCCGAACGCCTGCTCATCCCCCGATAACCCCCAACACCCCGACCTCCTCTCCAACCCCCGACCTCCTCCCCAACCCCCAATAAACCCCGACCTCCTCCCCAACCCCTGATACACCCCAACTCCTCTCCAACCCCCGATAAACGCCGACCTTCTCTGCCAACCTCCGATACTCCCCCGACCTCCTCCCCATCCCCCGATAGCCCCCTCGACCTCCTCCCCAAGCCCAGACAGCCCCCAAGCTCCTCCCCAACCCCCGATACCCCCCTTCCTCCTCCCCCAAACCCCGATACCCCCCCGACCTCCTTGCCCAACCCCTGATACCCTCCGACCTCCATCCCCAATCCCCGATACCCCCGACCCCCGACCTCCTCCCCCAACCCCAATACCCCCTGACGTCCTCCCCCAACCCCCGATAAACCCCGACCTCCTCCCCCAGCCACTGATACCCCCGACCTCCTCCCTCAACCCCTGATACCCCCCGAAATCCTCTCCAACCCCCGATACATACCGACCTCCTTCCCCAACCCCTGATAACCCCCGACCTCCTTCCCCAAACCCTGATACCCCCCGACCACCCGACCTCCTCCGCCAACTACCGATACTCACCCGAACTCCTCCCCATCCACCGATAGCCCCCTCAACCTCCTCCCCAAACCCCAATAACCCCCGACCTCCTCCCCAACCCTCGATACCACCCAACCTACTCCCCGTCCCCCGATACCCTCCGACCTCCTCTCCAACCCCCGATACCCCCCGAACTCCCTCCCCAAACCCTGAAACCCCCCAACCTCCTTCCTCAATCCCCGATACCCCCCCGAGCCCCCGACCTCCGCCCCCAAACCCCGATACCACCCGACGTCCTCCCCCAACCCCCGACCTCCTACCCCAGCCACTGATACCCCTGATCTCCTCTCGATCCCTCAATAGCCCCCGACCTCCTCCCCCAGCACCGATACCCCCGAGCTCCTCTCCAACACTCGATACCCCGCGACCTCCTCCCCAACCCCCGATACCCGCCTGACCTCCTCTCCAACCCCCGATAGCCCCACAACCTCCTCCCCAACCCCCGATACCCCCACTTCCTCTCCAACCCCCTATACCCTCCTCCCTCCTCCCCAACCCCCTATAACCCCCGACCTCCTCCCCAACACCCGATACCCCCCGATCTCCTCCCCCAACCCCCGATACCCCGCGCCCGCCCGACTCCCTCCCCCAAACCCCGATAATCCCCCGACCTCCTCCACAAACCTCCAATACCCCCCGGCCTCCTCTCCAAACCCCGATACCCCTGCCCACCCGACCCCCTCCCCAAACTCTGATATCCCCCCGACCTCCTCCCCCAACATCCGATACCACACCGACCTCCTCCGCCAACTTCCGATGCCCCCCCGACCTCCACTACAACCTCCGAAATCCCCCGACCTCCTCTCCAACCCTCGATACCCCCCTTGTAATGATCAATAACATATCATTCTATAGTGGACACTAGGTGGAGCCGTAGAGCTGTGTAGAGCTGTATATAGCTGTATGTATATAAGACTACACTACCCAGCCGTATAGATATTAAGATTACATTACCCATGAGGCTCTAGGCTACCCACAAGGCAACAGTCAAGATGGCAGCCTGCACACAGGAGCACACATGCTGCATCTCTACAGATACAGTACCTAGTCCACATGTGCTCAATAAAAGTGTCTAGCAAAAGCTAGCTGTGTTCATAATAAGAATGTCTATTTATTAATGAACATAGGATGGTACCAGGATGGTGAAGATCTGCTGAAAATTGTGAAAAGCGACATGGAGAATTTGAAGCCACCAGAGCGTTTGAAACTCACAGGAAACATCGACTACAATTGGCAGACTCTTAAACAACAATTCGAACTCTACATTGCAGCCATCGGATTCGGTACGAAGCCGGACGCAAGGAAGATAGTGTTGCTGCTTACGGTTGCAGGCCCACAGGCGATAGAGGTATTTAATACATTTGTATTTAATCCAGAGGAGAACAGAGAAAAATTAGAAGATGTGCTAAAAAATTTTGATGCACATTGCTCTCCCAAAAAGAATGAGACCTATGAAAGATACATCCTCTGTTCTCGGACACAGCAGCAAAATGAGACTTTTGATAGCTTTATAACTGATCTGAAACTGAAAGCACAGACATGTAATTTCTCTGAGCTCAAAGCATCCATGATTCATGACCAGATTGTGTTTGGTATTCATGATAAAAAAAGTCAGGGAACGTCTGTTGAGAGAAACCGAACTAAATTTGGAAAATGCGGTGAAAATATGCCAAGCCAGCGAGTTAGCTCGAAAGCACGCGAAGACTTTCAGTGAAATCAATAATGATGCGATTGTAATGAGTGATAATGCTGCTGTCGGTGCTGTGTCCTACAAGAGGAAGAAACGTGGGCAGAACAGAAATGAAAAGCAATCGGAGGATGAAATTTTTAATTGTAAGCGCTGTGGTTACAAACACCAGTTAAGACAATGCCCAGCGTTTGGATAAATGTGCACAAAGTGTAATGGAAAGAATCACTTTGCCAAACAATGCTTTTCAAAAGTAAAAACTAAGAAAGGGCAACGAGTTAATGTAATTGAGGACACTGATTTAAGTGAGCCATTTTTTGTACGAATGGTGTCACGTGACAATATCAAAAAGGATACAGAAAATGTGCAGCCCTCAGAAATGGACAATGCTGAACATAAAGTTAATGCAGTAAAAGAGGACAAATGGATGATCCCACTGCAGGTAAATAGAGCATTAGTTACCTTGAAGCTAGACACTGGGGCAAAAGCAAACTTAATCAGTATGAGTGACGTTAACAATATGAAAGAAAAGCCCAAAATACAGAAAAAGTCAGTACTACTGAAGGACTATAATGGACAGAAAATAGATAGCTTAGGTGTATGCAGACTTAAAGTGACAGTCAAAGACAAAGTGCATCATCTCATGTTTTCTGTTGTGGCTGAAAGACTTGATTCGATACTAGGTGACAAAGCTTGTGAAGACTTAGAACTGGTCAAGAGAGTCTACCGTATAAACTGTGCCATAAGCAGACCAGATGACTCAGGTGATGAAGCAGAGAGCCCATCAAGGATGAAAAGGCCAAAGGGTATCCATGTCTTCAAAAAGCCTAGTTTCTCCAAGAAGAAAGAAAAAGACTTTAAGGCCAAAGAGAAGCCAAAGGAAGAAAAGCACAAAGAGGAAAAACACAAGGAGAAAAAGTCCAAAGATATAACCGCAGCAGATGTTGTTAAGCAGTGGAAAGAGAAAAAGAAAAAGAAGAAGCCTGCACCAGAGCAGGAAGCAGTTCCGGTGGATACTCCTTCTTCCCTCAGGCCAATCTTTGGTGTTCCATTAGCCGAAGCTGCTGAGAGGACTATGCTGTATGATGGGATCCAGCTGCCAGCAGTTTTTCGAGAGTGCATTGACTACATTGAGAGTTATGGCATGAAGAGTGAAGGAAACACTGAAACCATCTCCAAGCAAAGATCGCAAGGAGACCTCGATCTATGCAAGAGCAGATTGATGACAATGCCGCAACTGCATCTTGTCATTCACCGCCAGAACAATCTCATGAAGACACATCAGACTTACTCGTGTTGAGAAGATCCACACGTGAAGTAAAAAAGCCTGATAGACTTAATCTCTGAGTACAATGTAACGCTTTGAAAATGTGTTGACTGTTTTGAAAATGTTTATGTTTATAGAGCACAAACAAAAGTGTTACTGATATTATCTTTATTGTTTTCTTGAAAGTTGATTGATATTGATTTTGTTGAACCTCAAAGAAAGGGGGATGTAATGATCAATAACATGTCATTCTATAGTGGACACTAGGTGGAGCCGTAGAGCTGTGTAGAGCTGTATGTATAAGACTACACTACCCAGCTGTATGTATATTAAGACTACATAACCCATGAGGCACTAGGCTACCCACAAGGCAGCCTGCACACAGGAGCACACAGGAGCACACATGCTGCATCTCTACAGATAGAGTACCTAGTCCACGTGCTAAATAAAAGTGTCTGGCAAAAGCTAGCTGTGTTCATAATAAGAATGCCTATTTATTAATGAACATAAGACCCCTGACCTCCGCCCCCAACCCCCGATACCCCTAGACATCCTCTCCAACCCCCGATACCCCCCGACCTCCTCCCCCAGCACCAATACCCCCGCGACCTCCTCCCCAAACCCCCCGATCCTCTCCTGACATCCTCCCCAACCCCCAATATCCCCTTCGACCTCCTCCGCAACCCCCGATAAGTCCGCGACCCAGCGAGCTCCTCTCCAACCCCCGATAAAACCCGACCTCCTCCCCTAACCTCCGATACCCCCTGACCTACTCCCCCAACCTCCGATAACCCCCGACCTCCTCTCCAACACTCGATACCCCGCGGACCTCCTCTCCAACTCCCGATACCCCCGTGACCTCCTCCCCAATCTCCGATACACACCCGACCTCCTCTCCAACCCCTGATAATCCCCCGACCTGCTCCTCAACCCTCGATTCACCCCGACCTCCTCTCCAACATCCGATACCCCCCGACCTACACCCCTACCATCGATACACCCTGACCTCCTCCCCCAACCTCCGATAACCCCCACCCACTCCCCAAAATCCCCCCCGACCTACTCCCCAACCCCCTTTATCCCCCGACCTCCTCCCCCAACCCCCGATACCCCCTGACCTCCTGCTCATCCCGATAAGCCCCAACCCCGACCTCCTCTCCAACCCCCAACCTCCTCCCCAACCCCCGATAAACCCCGAACTCCTCCCCAATCCTCGATACCCCCCGACCACCTCCCCTAACCTCCGATACTCCCCCGACCTCCTCTGCAACCCCCGCTATCCCCCGACCTCCTCCCCCAACCACCGATATCCCCCTGACCTCCTGCTCATCCCCCGATAACCCCCAACACCCCGACCTCCTCTCCAACCCCGACCTCCTCCCCAGCCCCCGATAAACCCCGACCTCCTCCCCCATACCCCGATACATCCCAACTCCTCTCCAAACCCCGATAACCGCCGACCTTCTCTGCCAACATCCGATACTCCTCCGACCTCCTCCCCATCCCCCGATAGCCCCCTCGACATCCTCCCCAAGCCCCGACAACCCCCGACCCCCTCCCCCAACCCCCAAAACCCCCGTCCTCCTCCCCAACCCCCGATACCCCCCCGACCTCCTTCCCCAACCCCTGATACCCCCCGACCTCCGTCCCCAATCCCCGATACCCCCGACCCCCGACCTCCTCCCCCAACCCCAATACCCCCTGACGTCCTCCCCAACCCCCGATAACCCCCGACCTCCTCCCCCAACCCCCAATAACCCCTGCACGCCCGACATCCTCTCCAACCCGCAATTCCCCTCCAGCCTCCTCCCATAATCCCCGATACCTCCCCGACTTCCTCCCCCAACCCCCGATACCCCTCGAACCCCTCCCCCAACCCCGATACACCCCTCCTCTGCCAACCTCCGATACTCCCCCGACCTCCTCCCCATCCCCCGATAGCCCCCTCGACCTCCTCCCCAAGCCCAGACAACACCCGACCTCCTCCCCCAACCTCCGATACCCCCCGTCCTCCTCCGCCAATCCCCGATACCCCCGACCTGCTTCCCCAACCCCTGATACCCCCCGATCTCCGTCCCCAATCTCCAATACACCCCGACCCCCGACCTCCTCCCCCAACCCCACTACCCCGACGCCCTCCCCCAACCCCCGATAACCCCCGACCTCCTCCCCCAGCCACTGATACCCCCGACCTCCTCCCTCAACCCCCGATACCTCCCGACATCCTCTCCAACCCCCGATACCCCCCGACCTCCTTCCCCAACCCCTGATACCCCCCGACCTCCTTCCCCAATCCCTGATACACCCCGACTGCCCGACCTCCTCCGCCAACTTCCGATACTCACCCGACATCCTCCCCATCCTCCGATATCCCCCTCGACCTCCTCCCCAAGCCCCGACAACCCCCGACCTCCTCCCCCAACCCTCGATAGCATCCCGACCTACTCCCCATCCCCCGAAACCCCCGACCTCCTCTCCAACCCCCGATAACCCCCGACCTCCTTCCCCAACCCCTGATACCCCCCAACCTCCTTCCTCAATCCCCGATACCCCCCGAGCCCCTGACCTCCTACCCCAACCCCGATACCCCCCGACATCCTGCCCGAACCCCCGACTTCCTACACCAGCCACTGATACCCCTGACCTCCTCTCGAACCCTCGATAGCCCCCGACCTCCTCCCCCAGCACCGATACCACCGACCTCCTCTCCAACCCTCGATAACCCCCGACTTCCTTCCCAACATCCGATAACCGCCTGACCTCCTGTCCAACCCCCGATAGCCCCACAACCTCCTCCCCAACCCCGGATACCCCCACATCTTCTCCAACCCCCGATACCCCCCGACCTCCTCCCCCAACATCCGATAGCACACCGACCTCCTCCGCCAACCTCCGATACCCCCTGACCTCCACTACAACCTCCGAAACCCCCCGACATCCTCTCCAACCCCCGATACCCCCTGACCTCCACCCCCAAACCCCGATACCCCCTGACCTCCTCTCCAACCCCCGATACCCCCCGACCTCCTTCCCCAGCACTGATACCCCCGCGACCTCCTCCCCCAACCCCCAATACTCTCCCGACATCCTCCCCAACCCCCAATATCCCCTTCGACCTCCTCCCCAGCCCCCAATAAGCCCCCGACCCAGTGAGCTCCTCTCCAACCCCCGATAACACCCGACATCATCCCCCAACCTCCGATAACCCCTGACCTACTCCCCCAACCTCCGATACCCCCCCGACCTCCTCTCCAACCCCCGATAACCCGCGGACCTCCTCTCCAACCCCCGATAACCCGCGGACCTCCTCTCCAACTCCCGATACCCCCGTGACCTCCTCTCCAATCTCCGATACACACCCGACCTACTCTCCAACCCCTGATAACCCTCCAACCTGCTCCCCCAAACCCCGATACCCCCCCGACCTCCTCCCCAACCCCCGATACACCCTGAGCTCCTCTCCAACACCCGATACCCCCCCGACATACTCCCCTACCACCGATGCACCCTGACCTCCTCCCCAACCTCCGATACCCCCCACCCCTCCCCAAAATCCCCCCCGACCACCTCCCCCAAACCCGATACCCCCCGACCTCATCTCCAACCCCCGACCTGCTCCCCAACCCCCGATATCCCCCGACCTCCTCCTCCAACCCCCGATACCCCCTGACCTCCTGCTCATCCCGATAAGCCCCACCCCCCCGACCTCCTCTCCAACCCCCGACCTCCTCCCCAACCCCCGATAAACCCCGACCTCCTCCCCAACACCTGATACCCCCCGACCACCTCCCCTAACTCCCGATACTCCCCCGACCTCCTCTGCAACCCCTGCTATCCCCCGACCTCCTCCCCCAACCACCGATACCCCCCTGACCTCCTGCTCATCCCCCGATAACCCCCAACACCCCGACGTCCTCTCCAACCCCCGACCTCCTCCCCAACCCCCGATAAACCCTGACCTCCTCCCCAACCCCCGATACCCCCGACCTCCTCCCCATCCCCCAATACCCCCCGACCTCCTCTCCAACAACCGATGCCCCCGACCTCCTCCCCCAACTCCCGATACCCCCCCCGACATCCTCCCCAACCCCCGATACACCCCCGACTGCCTCTTCAACCCCCGTACCCCCCAACCTCCTCTCCAACCCCAGATACCTCCCCAAACACCTTCCCCAAGCCCTGATACCCCTCAACCGCCTCCCCCAACCCCCGATACACCCCGGGCCTCTTCTCCAATCCCCGATATCCCCCTGATCCTCCTGCCCCAACTCCTGATACACCCAACCTCCTTCCCCTATCCCCGATAACCCCCATACCCCCCTCGACCTCCTCTACCAACACCTGATACACTCCCGACCTCCTTCCCCCACCCCTGAAAACCCCCGGACCTCCTCTCCAACCCCCGATACCCTCCGACCTCCTCCCCAAACCCCGATACCCCCGACCTCCTCTCCAACCCTAGATACCCCCCCGACCTCCTCTCCAACCCCCGATACCCCCGACCTCCTCCCCAAACCCCAATACACCCCAACCTCCTCTCCGTCCCCTGACACGCCCCCCGACCTCCTCCTCCAACCCTCGATACCCCCCCGGACTCCTCCCCAACCACCAATACCCCTCTCGACCTCCTTTCCCAACCCCCGATACACCCCCGAACTCCACCCCAACCCCCGATAAACCCCCAACCTCCTCCCCCAACTTCCGCTACCCCCCCGACCTCCTCCCCCAACCCCCGATAACCCCCGCCCCCCCAACATCCTCTCCAACCCGCATTTCCCCTCCAGCCTCCTCCCCTAATCCCCGATACCTCCCCGACCTCCTCCCCGACCCCTGAAACCCCCGACCTCCGTTTCCAATCCCCGATACCCCTCGACCCCCGAACTCCTACCCCCAACCCCAATACCCCCCGACGTCCTCCCCAACCCCTGATAACCCCCGACCTCCTCCCCCAGCCACTCATACCCCCGACCTCCTCCCAAGATCCCTGATAACCCCCGACTTCCTGCCCCAACCACCGATACCCCCGACCTCCTCCCCCAACCACCGATACCCCCCGACCTCCTCCCCAACACCCAATAACCTCTGACCTCCTCTCCAACCCCCGATAACCCCCAACCTCTTCCCCAACTCCCGATACCCCTCGACCTCCTCCCCCAACCGCTGATATCCCCCCGACCACCCCCAGAAACCCCAATACCCCCGACCTCCTCTCCAACCCCCGATACCCCCTGAAGTCCTCCCCAAAACCCCGATACCACCGGACTTCCTCTACAACCCCCGATACGCTCCTGTCCTCCTCTCCAACCCCCATGGCACCCGACTTCCTCCCCAATCCCCGATACCCCCCACCTCCTCCCCAACCCCCGATACCCCCCGACCTCCTCCCCCAACCCCCGACCTCCTCCCCCAAACCCCGCTAACCCTCTGACCTCCTCTCCAACCCCCGTTACCACCCGACCTCCTCCCCAACCCCCGATACCCCCGAACTCCTCCCCCAACCCCCGATAACCCCCTCGACCTCCTCTCCCAACCCCGATAACCCCCGACCTCCTCCCCAAAAGCCCGATACGCCCCGACCTCCTCTCCAACCCCCGATTCACCCCCAAGCTTCTCCCACAACCCCCGATAACCCGCCCAACCTCCTCTCCAACCACCGATACCCCCGACCTCCTCCCCAAAACCCCGATATGCCCCGACCTCCTCTCCAACCCCGATACCCCCCGACCTCCACTCCTACCCCCGATACACCCCTGAGCTCCTCACCCAACCCCCGATAACCCCCGACCTACTCCCCAACCACCTCTACCCCCCGACCTCCTCCCCAACCATCGATACCCCCAACCTCCTCCCCAACCCCCAATAACCTCTGAACTTCTCTCCAACCCCCAATACCCCCGAACTCCTCCCCAACCATCGATAACCGCCGACCACCTCACCAACCCCTGATACCCCCGACCGCCTCCCCCAACACCCCCTACCCCCTGACCTCCTCCCCCAACCCCCGATACCCCCGACCTCCTCCCCAACCCCTGACATCCCCCGACCTCCTCCCCAACCCCGATAACCCCCGACCTCCTCCCCAACCTCCGATACCCCCCTCGACCTCCTCTCCCAACCACTGGTATCCCGACCTCCTCCCACAACCCCCGATACCCCCCGACCTCCACCCCAACCCCTGATGCCCCCCCGACCTCCGCCCCAACCCCCGATACCCCCCGATCTCCTCCCCCAATCTCCGATACCCCCTGACCACCTCTCCAACCCCCGATACTCCCTAACCTCCGATACCCCCCGTCCTCCTCTCCAACCCCCGATATCCCCTGACCTCCTCCCACAACCCCTGATAGCCCCCCCGCCCCCGCCGGCCTCGTCTCCAACTCCCGATAGCTCCCCACCCACCGGCCTCATCGCCAACCCCCGATAGCCACCCCCCGCCCCCGGCCCCCTCTCCTGACCCCTGATCGGCCCCCATGATTCCTGGACTCCCAGTCCTGACCCCTATCCCGGCCTAACCTCGGACCCACTTACCTGAGGCCTGCTGTGATGCCCAATATTGGCCAACCCTTTGCCCGCGGGCCCAGCTGCCACGCCGGTCCTGTTATAATGAGCCCCGAGGCCCAACCCCCGACACCCGATACCTACGGGCCTCATCATTCGGGCACACGGAATGAAAATTGTGCCCCACGCGCTCCCACATTGTCTTTTCTAGTACTCTCCCTAAACGTATTGGCATTATCAAGAAATAATTCAATTGCCTCTGTCTGAACTTGACTGGCCCGTTTCAGACCAGTTAATGGTTGAGTCGTTCAGATCCCCAGTGATAACAACACTGCTGCTGCCGTTCTCATTTAATCACAAAGTGCCTGGCACTTTCTACATTCTCAGCCCACCTTTTAACTCCGAACCAATTTAAATGAATTCTAAGCTGATAATTTAATGTTAGCAGCCAATTTCAGGAGGCCTTGCATCTTCACTCAAGAGAAGATTTGGGGAAGGTGAATTGAGATCTGTCACTGGGTAAGAATAACTGCAATACTAAAGAAAAATGGAATATAGTTAAACCTGATAGACCTAGAAGCCTTGTATATCCCTTGGATTAAAAGGTAAAGTGAAGCCTAAATGATTAACTAGAGAAGTTCGTAGAGACATGAATCTTAAAATAAAGTAATTCACTCTATGTATATATATATATATATATATATATAGATATATATAAAAGGATTAATTTGGGGTGTAGGAACAGGTAAAAACAACCGAAGATGACTACGGCGAGTGTCAGTCATGCTAAAAAGGCTTTAGGAAAAAGGATAGTGCATAATTGTAGCAGTGATGACAAGGATTTTGCAGTTACGCTTCTTCCCAGGGTCCTTGAATATGTTAGCGCCTCCTAGATCTTTCCCATCTCTCCTGATCCTGATTGAATCCCTGCTGACACAGCGAGAAGTTTCCTTTCCACAGTTCTCCTAAACCCCAGCACCCCCCTACCCCAGTGCTGCTAAACGCCTAGACCATCCCCCAGAGCTACTGACAGTGTTAAGAATTTCTTTTGACACATAACAGCCTAGAAATTTGATTTAGCCCGAAAACAGGCGGTGCCACCGCGGGCCAAGGTTAACGGTCGCCCGTAAAAAGAGCGCCGGCAGCACCGGTATCTTGGTGCTGCCTGCTGATTCAAATGAGCACAGCACAGAAGCTTCCATGCAACGCGCTCTTTCCGGCGGTAACATCAGCAGGAGCTTGAAGGCCAGGCCTAAAGGATCGGTGCGGCGTTCTCGGACAGTCATCTTATTAACAGTTGCACCCACCCCGCACCGCCTCCTCCCAATTCCCCAGATAATACAAATTGCTATTTCCCGTCTTTCAGATATGGGGCTAGTTGAGAAGCTAAGATTTTCAATAAGAACAAAAAGCCCTCTATAAATCTCAATATTTCTTTGTTCAGCTGGTCCATCAGCATTTTCTTGATGTAAACTGGATCTTGATGAAAAGATCAAAAAATAAATTAAATTAAGCAACAATGAAAAAATAGCCAGCTCGTTCTGGATCATATTGAACATTTTTTGCAATAAACTGAAAGACAATTGAAGTCAGGTATTTGATTGTAACTTACTTAAAAGTAGCACAATAAATGTGAGTTGTACAGAATGTTTACTATACTATAAGTAAGTGTATAGCTCACTGCCGCTTTTTCCCGGCTCTACGCGCTGTCAATGGAGAGGGTGGCAAGAGGACCAGCGACATCCAAAATCACTGAGCGTGCTGGCAATGGCAGCCCTGCTGACCTGCCCAATATCGCGGTAGCCATGTTCCATGCCGGAAGTGGGCGGAAGCGTGGCTGCTGCCATTTTTTTCTTCAAAACCTGCCATAATGGTTGGCGCTAAAGGTTCCAATTTCTTGGCCAACAAGTCTTCTTCATTTCAATGAATGGGTGGAATCATCCACTCCAAATCTTTGGCTCCCCGGCATGTCTTCACCTGTCACCTAATACTCGGCTGGTCTGGCACTTGGCCTGGTCTTTCACCGAGCTCCCTATCAGTTTCCGCACTCCCTGACTATCAGAAACGTTTGTTTTCTCACTTTCTTTAAAGCACAAAGTGCACTGTTGCTTTCAGGACTTTACAGAGAAGCCGTTTACATGGCTTTACACTACCAGAACACTAAATGATAACAGGCATATAAAATTACTTTAAAAGCTTTCAAAATTCAATTGGCTCCTCTTCCATACTGCTAAAAGGAAAGAAAAATCTGGGAAATAACCTCTCTGATGCAATAAATACAGGAAAAATTACATCTTTCAGAATAAGAAATGCTTTTCTGGCAATTATGAAGGTCAATCGTTGCTATGGACGGTGAGCAGGGCGACTTGAGATGGACAGATTCCTGGATGTTTCATCGCATGACCTCCCACCTTCAACTGCCTGCCCCCACACTCCCGCCATTGGTCGCCCAACACGCCAGCCCTCGTGGGGCCCTGCCCCACACTCCCGCCATTGGTCACCCAACGCCTCTGCCCTCATGGTGCCCCACCCCCACACTCCCGCCATTGGTCGCCTGACACGTCTGTCCTCGTGGGGCCCCACCCCCACACTCCCACCACTCATCGCCCGACACGTCCACGACAGTGTAGTCAATGTTGTGATGTAGGAAACGCGGCAGCCAATTTGCTCACAACAAGCTCCCACAAACAGCAATATGATAATGACCAGATAATCTGTTTTTTAGTGATGTTGATAAAGGATAAATATTGACCAGGATACCGGGGATAACTCCCCTGCTTTTGAAATAGTGCCATGGGATCTTTTACATACACCTGAGAGAGCAGTTGGGCCTCGGTTTAACGTCTCATTGAAAGATGACACCTCTGACAGTGCCGCACTCCCTCAGCACTGCACTGCAGTGTCAGCCTAGATTCTTGTGCTCCAGTGTCTGGAGTGGGACTTGATCCTACAACCTTCTCAGAGGCGAGAGTGCTACCAACTGAGCCACGGCTGTCACCAGGATTTTGACCCAGTGATGTATGTCCAAGTCAGGATGGAGTGTGACTTGGAGGGTACACCCTGGGAGCAGCTTAGAATCTGCAGCCTGCAGCCGGGCCCCCGCCAGCCCAGATGCCTCAGACTCGCTGACCACGGGTGTCTCGAGGCCTCTGATCTGAACATCAGCAGTTTCCCCCCACCTCACAAACTGAAACCACGTGGGGAAAACCTGATAGGAGTGGGGGAATAAGCAAGAAATCATTTAAGAAATGGACCACGGGCTAACACACGGGTGGAAATATGATGTTATGGGCCTTCTGTCAGTTATTTAAAAAAATCACAGATTATGACTTTGTGACATTGTCTACAGTGCAGTTCCACACTAAGTACTGAGCCTTAGTGTCAGGTATCATATATGAAAGTTGACCAGAGGTTGGAAGTTATTTATTGCAGTGGCGGGACTCGTTGAGGTGGTGTTGATGAATATATTTTTTGATTCATTCTCAGGATGTGGCCGTCATTGAAAAGGGAAGGCCAGCATTTATTGCCCATCCCTAATTGCCCTTGAGAAGGTGGTGGTGAGCTGCCTTCTTGAACCGCTGCAGTCCGTGTGGTGAAGGTACTCCCACAGTGCTGTTAGGGAGGGAGTTCCAGGATTTTGACCCAGTGACGATGAAGGATCGACGATATATTTCTAAGTCAGGATGGTGCGAGACTTGCAGGGGAACTTGGAGGTGGTGGTGCTCCCATGCGCCTGCTGCCCTTGTCCTTCTAGGTGGTAGAGGTCGCGGGTTTCGGAGGTGCTGCCGAAGAAGCCTTGGCAAGTTGCTGCAGTGCATCTTGTAGATGGTACACACTGCAGCCACGGTGGAGGGAGTGTTAAAGCAGGGGTGAGGGAAGGAGTAGATCAGCTGAAGCTTTGGTTAATCAACACCTGCGAAGAGCTCTGGGTGCAGGCTGGTGCCGCCACACTCCAACTCCTGCTCTATCTTCACCATCGGGTCATCCTCATCAGACACCGTGTCCTGTGCAGTGTGCACACTCCGTGTCCTGTGCAGGCTCCGTGTCCTGTGCAGACACCATGTCCAGTGCAGACTCCGTGTGCTGTGCGGGCTCCGTGTGCTGTGCAGACTCCGTGTCCTGTGCGGGCTCCGTGTCCTGTGCAGACTCCGTGTGCTGTACAGACACCGTGTCCTGTGCAGACACCGTGTCCTGTGCAGACTCCGTGCCCTGTGCAGACTCCGTGTGCTGTGCAGACACCGTGTCCTGTGCAGACTCCATGTGCTGTGCAGACTCCATGTCCTGTGCAGACACCGTGTCCTGTGCAGACTCCGTGTGCTGTGCGGGCTCCGTGTCCTGTGCGGGCTCCGTGTCCTGTGCAGACTCCGTGTCCTGTGCGGGCTCCGTGTCCTGTGCGTGCTCCGTGTCCTGTGCAGACTCCGTGTCCTGTGCGGTCTCCGTGTCCTGTGCACACACCGTGTCCTGTGCAGACTCGGTGTCCTGTGCGGGCTCCGTGTCCTGTGCAGACTCCATGTCCTGTGCAGACTCCGTGTCCTGTGCAGACACCGTGTGCTGTGTGGGCTCCGTGTCCTGTGCGGCCTCCGTGTCCTGTGCGGGCTCCATGTCCTGTGCAGACTCCGTGTCCTGTGCAGACACCGTGTCCTGTGCGGGCTCCGTGTCCTGTGCGGGCTCCGTGTCCTGTGCGAGCTCCGAGTCCTGTGCAGACTCCGTGTCCTGTGCGGGCTCCGTGTCCTGTGCGGGCTCTGTGTCCTGTGCGGGCTCCATGTCCTGTGCACACACCGTGTCCTGTGCGGGCTCCGTGTCCTGTGCGGGCTCCATGTCCTGTGCACACACCATGTCCTGTGCGGGCTCCGTGTCCTGTGCAGACTCCGTGTCCTGTGCAGACTCCGTGTCCTGTGCGGGCTCCATGTCCTGTGCAGACTTCGTGTCCTGTGCGGTCTCCGTGTCCTGTGCGGGCTCCATGTCCTGTGCGGGCTCCGTGTGCTGTGCCCATTGCAGAGTGCAGCAGGGAACTCCAATCTGGGAGACTCTCTGTGGGTTGTACAGCATGGCCCCTCAGCTTTGGTTCTATCTCCGTTCAACGGACAAGGATGGGTGTCATGAGCCAGGTGCAATGGGGACAGAACTGTCTTGCTAAGCTGGGTCAAAGAGTAGACTGGCGCAGTATGAAGGCGTCAGGACAACTTCCAGGAAAGTGGGCACAGACCTGCATGATGCACTGGCAGTGATCACTCACCAGCTGCCTATGAAGGGAGTGGAAGCGTTCATGATGGCTTGGAACACATTGGCCTAAAAATTCAGTATAGCCACGTTTGGGGTGCTACAGCATGGCGTTCGCTAACTTTTGCTCCCAGCGCAACTTAGCGCCACCTTCACCAATATTCAGTTGCATCGCCCCAAGAGGTTGCTGCTGCGCTAAAGCAGGCGATTCACGACTATCAAAGGCGCTAAGCCGGCGATCCGGGGCGCAAACACCAAAGGCGGGCGCAGCACAGGTGCGGCGAGTTGCACATTGAGGGCAGACAGTCAGGCGCCGGTCAGCACTTAAAGGGGGAGCGTGGAATTGTTTGGCTGCCACGCCCTGCACACTGCAGCCCTAAGGCAAGGCCTGAACACTGCTTCTGGAACTGCCCCACGCCCAGGAGAATGGAGAAGGCCAGGGAGAGAGCGCAGCACTTCGGCGAGGGTGACCTGAGGCTGCTGGTTGGCGCAGTGGACCGCAGGCGCCATATCCTCGTCCCTGAGGGTGGCAGGAGGCCGCTACCCGCCGAATATCGGAAAGCATGGAGGGATGTGGCAAACAGGGTCACGCCCAACAGCGTGGTTGGCAGGACACCAACCCAATGCCGGAAAAAATTCAACGACCTCACTCGGGTTGTCAGGGTGAGTACCCTTTCCAGTATCCTCCTCATCCCTGCATGTGCACCTCACTTTATGGCCAAAGGGGCCTGAAAGCCCTAATGGCCAGCTCTCATCCAGCAGCTATGGGACTGTCATGAAAAGCACTTGCACATTCAGGACTTTACACACTGTCAGGGCTAATCGACCATGGGAGGCAGTGCGGGCAAGATCAGGGCTTGACACTGTCAGGGCTAATCGACCATGGGAGGCAGTGCGGGCAAGATCAGAGCTTGACACTGTACTTAGAGGCTGTCCTTTCTCTTGCAGGCCAAGCTGGCACATAACAGAAGACAGCAGCGACAGACCGGGGGAGGCCGTCCTGACCTGAAACAGCTGAGCGACCTCGAGCAGCGAGTGGAGCGGATCATGGCAGGCTGGCTGAGTGGCCCCGTCGCCACTGGAGATGCTGACCCTGTTCTGGGCACCAATGGTAAGGTCATCACCTTTTTGACCTCTCCCTTTCCACTTGCGCCTCACACCAGCATCCTTTGCCACTATCGAAGCAATGCAGTGCACAGCAGCACTCATGCCTCCCTCACTGCCGCCCTGTCCTCACTCTAAAGCAACTCTTGTGCCTCCCTGCTTTCAGATGGTGACTCGCCAGGTGAGGAGGCGGCCCCTCAAGCTGGCACTGTGTCCGAGTCAGACATAGAGGAGGAAGAAGAGGAAGCCAGCCCATCAGGGACACCCTCAGCCGAGGCAGCCCATGGCCATGATGGTGACACGTCTTCCCTGGAGGGGAGCAGGGGGGAAGGGTCGGAGGATAGTGAAGCTCCGGGGACCAGCGGGCTGCAGTAACGCGGGAGGGGTGGGAAAGCTCGGCGGCCTTCTCCCCAGAGGGTGAGTGCGGCATCCAGTCCTGCTACGGTGAGCGCAGAGGAGGTGCAGCTCCTAGCGGAAATGGGCGCCCAGACTGAGCGCAGGCACACTGAGCTCATGGCTGCAGTGGCAAGGATGCCTGACTCCATAGAGTCACTGGCAAGGAGTGCGCAGGACATCACGGCAGCACAGGCTAGGAGTCAGCAGGACTTCGCTGCATCACAGGCGGCTTCCAGCCAAGTGCTCAGTCGTGCCGTGCATTCACTGGCTGCTGTCATTCAGACACAGACCAGGGCCACACGGGCACTAACTGCTGCCACACTCGCTGGATCGGACAGGCATCGCCGGGGCACTCGCCGTGCCGCAGCAGCCCAGCAATCTGTGCCTCAGCAGATTGCTGCGCATGCTGCAGTGCTGGCCTGTGCGCATGCCAATGTATCAGCCGACCAGGGAGTGCCTGTGATCTGTCAGGTTGGCAGCATTCCTGCAGCCAACACTGTCACTCCTCCATTGCAGCTGCCAGCAGCTGTTGGACAGACTGCTGCCGCCCAAGCAGAGTTGGAGCAGTCAGCAGCCGGCCCCTCCAGGCTCAGAGCTGGTCCAGGCCGACCCCCCAAGGGCATCTGCCGTCTCACCATCTGACCCTCAGCAGCCTTCCCCCAGCCTTGCTGCAGCCACTGGGGTCCCATTGAGGAGGAGCTGCAGGGCGGGTAGGGGCCAGTCACGGCAGCGAAACGGATCACCCTCGCAGGGGAAAAAGTAGCAGGTGTGGCCAAATGTTTTGTTTTATTTATAAAGGCCGAGACTGCTGTATTTGTTTCATATTTAAAGGCCGAGACTGGTATATTTGTTTTACTTATAAAGGCCGAGACTGGTGTATTTGTTTCATATATAAAGGCCGAGACTGCTGTATTTGTTTTATATTTAAAGGCCGAGACTGGTATATTTGTTTTACTTATAAAGGCCGAGACTGGTGGATTTGTGTTTTTGGGGGGGGTTTCTCTCCATTAGTTTGTCATGTGGGAAGGGCACAGAGGTATCACAGTAAAAAAATGTCTTAAATCGCACTCTCCATGTTTTCTTTTGGAAGTCCTGGTTGCCCTGTTCGGCTGAGGGCTTGTGGAAAGGCTACATTCATCTTTTGCCATTGGCACAAGCCATTCCCTGAGAGGGGGCCTAGAACCGAGTTGCAATAAGCCGCCGATGGGCGGCCCTTGCACTTTCTGCCTCCCTCCCGTGCTGGTCCTCCTCCTCCTCCTCCTCCTCTGGTGGTCCTCCAATGTCTGCTGGCAGTGGCTGAGTCCTGCAGATAGTCAGGTTGTGCAGCATGCAGCACACGACAACGAAATGGGAGACTCGCTCAGACGAGTACTGTAGGGCTCCCCCGGAACGATCCAGACAGTGGAACCGTTGCTTCAGCACGCCGATTGTTTGCTCAGTGATGTTCCTGGTTGCTTGATGGTTGTCATTGTATCCCTCTTCAGCAGGGGTGCTGGGCGCACGGAGCGGGGTCAGCAGCCAGGTGCACAAAGGATAGCCTTTGTCCCCGAGAAGCCATCCTCATGGGTGAGGCTGAGCCTCGAACATGTCTGCCACAGAAGTCTGGCGCAGGATGAAGACATCGTGGCTGCTGCCTGGAAAGCGGGCATTGACAGCTAGGATGAGCTGCCTGTGGTCACACACCAACTGCACATTGAGCGAATGGTAGCCCTTCCAGTTGCGGTAATCCTCGGCATTCTGTAGAGGTGCCCGCAAAGCCACATGCGTGCAGGCAATGGCGCCCTGCACCATGGGGAAGCCCGCTAATGCTGCAAAGCCCATTGTATGCTCTTGCTGCTTGTCCACGGTCATGGGGAAGGAGATGAACTGACGTCTCCTTCTGAAAGGGGCATTGGTCACCTGGCGGATGCAGCAATGTACCGCGAACTGGGAGATCTTGGAAATGTCCCCAGTAGCGGATTGGAAGGAGCCGGTGGCATAGAAGTTGAGAGCCACCGTCACCTTCACTGCCACTGACAGAGACGTCCTGCTCCTCAGCTGTGGCTGCAGATCTCCGCGAAGCAGGTGGCAGATCTCAGTGACCACCGCCCTTCTGAATCGCAGCCTCTGAACACACTGCTCCTCAGACATGTTCAGATATGAGAACTGCTGGCGGTATACCCTGGGTGGGTAAGGCCTCCTTTGCCGACGCCTGTTGGCCCTTCTCCATCTGGCCATGACTGGCACTCTCTCACGGCATCTCTGAGCCCTTTGAATGCAATGGAGAAGCCCAACGTTTCCACCCATTGCAACCCCCATTATATGTTTCCAGTCAATGCTATGACACTGAAGTTAAAGACAAGTGCAAAGCTCTGGCCTGAAGCCACAAGTACCTGTGCGAGTGTTGAGCCAAACCAGAAAGCTCTCCACCTTTGTCTCTCTCCAAAGATCCGTCTCTCACAAAGAAGGAGTGGTGCAAAATGGCTGCCATTTATACTGCAGGAGGAGTCCCCTTTAATTAGCGCCCCCGCGCCCCGCAGCGACTGGGAACCATTCCCCTCTACCAGTCGCTAGGGGCGCCAGGCGCACAATAGGCCGGCGCCACTGAATTTCCGGTTTGGGGCGCACAAAGGGCGTTGCACCATGAAATGACGTCAGGATCTGTGCGCGCAGCTGAGTGCGCGCAAAGGTTTTGCGCCGCCGCTAAATCTTAACTGAAGTTCGCGAGAGGCGCAGATCGTGTCGCGCCCGGGCGCTAGCCGCTTAGCGCCCCACTTCTCCTCCTCCTAAGGCGCTAGCGGCTGGCGCAAACAACTGAATTTCTAGGCCATAGCCTCCTGATGCACTGCTCCTCGGAAAACTAGAGGTAACTGACTCTGGGCCTACAGAGCCTGTGGGCAGGGTGGGAGCACCTGTGAACAGGGTGAGGGCACCTGTGGGCAGGGTGGGGGCACCTGTGAGCAGGGGGGACACCTGTGGGCAGGGTGGGGGCACCTGTGAGCAGGGTGAGGGCACCTGTGGGCAGGGTGGGGGCACCTGTGAGCAGGGGGAGCACCTGTGGGCAGGGTGAGAGCACTTGTGAGCAGGGTGTGGGCACCTGTGAGCAGGGTGGGGGCACCTGTGAGCAGGGGGTGCACCTGTGGGCAGGGGGGCACCTGTGGGCAGGGTGAGGGCACTTGTGAGCAGGGTGGGGGCACCTGTGGGCAGGGGGGGCACCTGTGGGCAGAGTGGGGGGCACCTGTGGACAGGGTGGGGGCACCTATGAGCAGGGAGGGGCACCTGTGGGCTGGGTGGGGGGGCACCTGTGAGCAGGGTGAAAGCACCTGTGGGCAGGGGGGGCACCTGTGGGCAGGGTGAAAGCACCTGTGGGCAGGGGTGCACCTGTGAGCAGGGTGAAAGCACCTGTGGGCAGGGGGGCACCTGTGGGCAGGGGGGCACCTGTGGGCAGGGTGGGGGCACCTGTGAGCAGGGTGGGGGCACCTGTGGGCAGGGTGAAAGCACCTGTGGGCAGGGGGGGCACCTGTGGGCAGTTCTCCTCACCTGAGGTCTCCTCTGTGAGGTTCTATGATCTGCTGCTGCTAATCTTCCTCCAACTACAGTCGAGTGGCCAGGCTCACTCCCATCCTGAGCTCTGGGTTACTTGAAGGTTTTGAAGCAGAAGAAAACTGTAAATCAGATGAATTCCACACAGTTACCAATGACCTGAGGACTCGCAGGTGAGTTCCCCTTTAAACAGTACTTGCAATTACAATTTCATGCATATCGTGCTGGGAGCAAGTTCCACATTTCCACCACTCTCTGGGTGACGAAGTTTCTCCTGAATTCCTTATTGCATTGATCAGTGACTGTCTTACATTGATGGCCCTTAGTTTTGGTCTCCTCCCACAAGTGGAAACGCTCTCTCTCTCTCTCTCTTAGGCAGTCCCTTGGAACCGAGGATGATTTGCTTCCACGTTAAAAATTAGTTCTCAGGAGACTGATGAGCCCAATGCGGGATCTACAGTCTCTGTCACAGGTGGGGCAGACGGTGGTTGAAGGGGCGGGTGGGTGGGGTGCTTGGGTTGACGTGCGCTCCTTGCGCTGCCTGTGCTTGGCTTCCGCTTGCTCCTGGCGAAGAGACTCGAGGTGTTCGGCGCCTTCCCAGATGCTTCGCCTCCACTTTGTGTGGTCTTGGGCCAGGGATACCCAGGTGTCGATGGGGATGTTACACTTTTTCAAGGAGGCTTTGAGGGTGTCCTTGAAGCATTTCCTCTGCCCACCTGGGGCTCTGTTGCCGTGCCGGAGCTCTGAGTAGAGCGCTTGTTTTGGGAGTCTCGTATCGGGCATGCAGACAATGTGACCCGTCCATCGAAGCTGATTGAGCGTGGTCAAAGCTTCGATCCTGGGGATGTTGGCCTGAGCAAGAACACTGACGTTGGTGCGCCTATCCTGCCACTAGATTTGCAGGATCTTGCAGAGGCAGCATTGGTGGTACCTCTCCAGTGCTTTGAGGTGCCTGCTGTACATGGTCCATGTCTCTGAGGCTTACAGCAGGGTGAGTATCACTGCTGCTCTGTAGACCATGAGCTTAGTGCCGGGTTTGAGGTCCTGGTCTTCAAACACTCTCTTCCTCAGGCGACCGAAGGCTGCACTGGCACACTGAAGGCGGTGTTGGACTTCGTCGTTGATGTCTGCCCTTGTTGACAGTAGGCTCCCGAGGTATGGAAAGTGGTCCACGTTGTCCAAGGCCTTGTCATAGATTTTGATAATCGGGGGGCGGGGGCAGGTTGGTAGGGGACCTTTGTCGAACAGATGTTTAGTGTAAGGCCCATGCTCTTGTACGCTTCGGTGAAGGTGTTGACGATGGTTTGGAGTTCAACCTCCGAGTGAGTGCAGACGCAAGCATCGTCTGCATACTGTAATTCGACGACAGAGGATGGGACGACCTTGGATCTGGACTGGAGACGACGGAGGTTGAACAGTTTCCCATTTGTTCTGTAAATTAGCTCCACTCCAGTGGGGAGCATACTGGGGGTAAGATGGAGCATTGCAGCAATGAAGATCGAGAAGAGCATTGGTGCGATGACACAGCCTTGTTTGACCCCAGTTCGTACGTGAATTGGGTCTGTGGTGGAACCGTTGGTCAGGATCATGGCTTGCATGTCGTCGTGAAGCAGGCGGAGGATGGTGACAGCTGAATTTGAGGAGGACACTCCATAATCCCTCACGTTTGACAGTGTCGAAGGCCTTTGTGAGATCAAAGAAGGCCATGTACAGCAGTTGGTGCTGTTCCCTGAATTTCTCTTGTAATTGGCGTGCGGTGAAGATCATGTCCATTGTGCCCCTTAGTGGGCGGAATCCGCATTGCGACTCTGGGAGGAGCTCTTCAGCCACTGGGAGAAGGTGATTGAGGAGGATTCTTGTGATGACTTTCCCTGTGGCAGACAGCAGGGAAACTCCTCTGTAATTACCGCAATCGGAATTGTCACCTTTCTTGAAGATGGTCACAATTATGGCATCTCTGAGATCCCCTGGCATGCTCCCCTCCTTCCAGATACGAGAAATGAGTTCATGAATTCGCGCCAGTAGTGCTTCTCCGCCATGTTTTAGTGCCTTGGTGGGGATTCCATCTGCTCCTGAGGCCTTGTTGTTCTTCAGTTGTCGGATAGCCTTTTCAACCTCATGCCGGGCTGGGGTTGTGCTGAGATGGTGGTGGGTATCTTGCTGTGGGATGGAGTTGAGGACACTCACGTCGAAAACAGAGTCGCTATTAAGGAGATCTTCGAAGTGCTCCTTCCAGCGGGCACTGACTGCCTCTCTGTCCTTAATGAGTATCTCTCCATTCTTGGCCCACAGTGGGGTAGGGCCTTGGGTGCTTGGGCCGTAGATGGTCTTGACTGCGCTAAAGAATCCACGCACGTTGTGGTTGTCGGCTAGCTGCTGGATCTCCTGCACTTTCTCCACCCACCATCTGTTCTTTAGGTCGCGAGTTTCTTGTTGGACCTCGGCCTTCAGGCTTCTGT
This sequence comes from Somniosus microcephalus, assembly GCF_052327205.1. Taxonomy (NCBI): domain Eukaryota; kingdom Metazoa; phylum Chordata; class Chondrichthyes; order Squaliformes; family Somniosidae; genus Somniosus; species Somniosus microcephalus. The sequence continues at coordinate 120,602,558 of NC_140997.1, read as the reverse complement.
AGAGCTGCTTTCTTGCTCTCGAGTTGTGTTGCTGTTTCCAGATCAGGAATGCCTTGCGCTTGCGGCTTATTAGCCCCTGGATCTCCTGGTCATTCTCGTCGAACCAGTCTTGCTGTTTCCTGGTCGAGTGACCGAGCGTCTCTTCACAGGTGCTGATTGTGGAGGACTTGAGTACAGACCAGGTGCTGTGGGCACTCTGTGTCTCTGCATCACTGGGAGTCGTCAGGTTGTTTGTGAGGCGCAGGCTGAAAAGGGCTTTCTTAACGGGGTCTTTGAGTGCTCCAGTGTTAATTTTCCTGCGGCATTGTTTCTGTTGCCACCGCTCTTTTGGGGCTACATGACAGAGCGCATTAAGTGGTGGTCTGTCCAGCAGTCATCAGCTCCTGTCATGGCGCGCGTGATGCGGACGTCCTTGTGGTCCCTCGCTCGGACGATGACGTAGTCCAGCAGATGCCAATGCTTGGAGCGAGGGTGCTGCCATGAAGCCTTGTACTTGCCTCTCTGACGGAACAAGTTGTTGGTTATGACAAAACCATGTTCTAAGCATTTCAACAGGACAAGTGGAAACATTCTCTCAATGTCTACCCTATCAAACCTCTTCATAATCTTAAAGACCTCGATCAGCTTTCTCTTTTCTAGAGAAAAGAGCCTATTCATGTATCTCATTGCTGTTGTTGGACCTTGCTGTGTGCAAATTACTGCCGCATTTCCTACATTACAACCGTGTCTGCACTGAGGTCAGGAAAGGTGCGATATAAATGCAAGTTCTTTCTTTCTTTATCTTATGAGTTGGGAGTATTGCCTCAGTTTTATTTGGCTGCCTATTGATGCTTCCACTCTTCAATCAGTCTGCTGAAGGGGTTCTGCTAAGAGGAGCATTTTATAGGTTCTTATGGAGCTTAAACTAATGACTAATTTTTGTGTTGGCAGAAATCACTGTCGTTCCTTAAAGTTATAGGCCCCAATTTTCAGGTGGGGACCAAGGGTGGAGAGTGGTGAATTGTCCTTCGGTAACAGAAACAGTGGACGGAAACCGGCTGCACTGAGATTCCACCCTGTTTCTTAAAGATAACTAATTTCCAATAAGTGGGGGAGAGGGGGATTCTTCCACCTGCTCCCATGTCAAGGTTGGGGCGGGGGTGTCTGGGGAAATCCCAGGCTACCCTGGGATACCTGCGCATTCTGCCCTTATGAGGCGCAACAGAGCTTCTGCAGCTGAGAGCTGGCATCCGTGCTGCTACAGCTTTTGGAAGGCCCCAAACCTTTGGCAGGTAAAGGTAATCGATCCATAACTGAGTACCTTACTTAAAAAGATTCTAGCGCCTTTTGAAGGCTTTTCTTTGTGCCAGGCAGGGCCTGAAGGACCTCTGGTGAAGTGACTGCGGGACCCTCTGTCTCACAGGGGTGGATCGGGGCAGGAGACGCTGAAGGCCCCTCTCAGGCTTCAGCAGCCCATCTCAACCATGCAGTGAATCCTGTCCCCACAGTTTGGGCCAGACATATGTCCATGACCAAGGGCAGGTAGGGTTCTGCTCCACTGCAGTGATGCCAGTGGAGTGAGACCCCTGGCTTTCTGGGCCCCTAGGCTTGCAGGAACTGTGTGCAGGAGCATTGAGTGGAGGACAACAGGTTTAACCCCCATTCCACTGAGATCCCTATTTCGTGTTCGATAAAATGGGGCAGAAATTCCTCCCCAAACGCGTGAGCACAGAAGGGGTACTCACGCGTCTGGCCGGAGGAAATGCCGGTTTTCAGCATGCACAGCGCATGCGCTGAAAACCGGCATTTCCTCTCCTCCAACCCAAGAGTTGAAGAGGCTAGCGCGTGCGCTGTAGGGGACAGCACGTGCGTCTTGGATTTCCTCTGTTTTGGGGGATTTGCGCAGGCTTGTAAAAAGCACACGTAAGTATATATTTTTACAGGTAAGTGGTGTTTTAGTGTAATTTAGAATTTTTTTCCCCACAGGTTTATTATTTTTAAGAATCTACAATAAGGTAAGTTTAGTTTTAGACCCTTTTTATTAAAAATTTATTTTTTTCAAAAAAAAAATTATTGTTTAAATTTTTTTTTTTAACTTACTTATACTTAATTTAATGATTGGGATGTTTTTTAAATTTTTATTTAAAGTTTAAATAGTGTTTTGGGCCCCCGTAGTTTTCATGAGTTTGACAGTTCTTACTCTCAAACTCATGAATGAACCTTCTCCTCCCCTGATTGGTTGTACAGTGCTCACCTGATCCCAGCCAGCACATCGCACTAACTACGCCGCTGGATCAGGTAAGCACTGCGCGCTGACATCTGAACCGGGCCTGTCACAGGAAATGCAAGCAGGCCCGGGCTTCAGATGTCAGCGCGCAGGGTGAGTGCAGATCGGGGGCTTGCACGCGCGGGAAGCCCCCGACCCGAATTTTTGGCCCATTATGTTCAACTTTGAAATGTGTAGTGGGCAGGTCAAATGCAAAATGTACATACTAGGGGAAAAAAATTAAAGCCAGCGGTGGAAGAAAGTGATCTGGGTGTTTTAGTCTCTAAAGGCCCGTGGCCAATGCAGTGAAGCGAAAGCCAAAGCGAGCAGGGCTCCAGGGTGTATCCACAGAACAATTCACGAGAAAACAAAACATATCATTTTGTCCTTTTAACTGACCCTGGTTAGGCCTCAGTTCGAATGCTGTGTCCAGTTTTGAGGGGTTATTTTCCCCATTGTAGCACCAGTAGATTCAGCGATAATGAGCCTCCGAGCTGACCAAGATATGATCTTGAGCTGCAGCCCTGGGTTAGCCCGCCTTTAGCAGCAGATGCCACCTTGGAGTTTAAGTGCACTAAGAACGGCCACCCGAAGATGATTAAGCCTCTGATTAGCAATTACATTGGCCCCTAACGCTCATTAAAGAGGCTGCACACCATTTTGTGGGCTAGCGCTGCAATTAATGACCTCTCCTAACAGCGACCGGCTGAACAGGAGTAAAGAAGTTGTTGGTGAGGATTGCGAACTTTCAACGTTGACTTTCTGATTGAGATCAACTGACTACACTGCATTTGAAGAGGACTTTTGAGACACATCGGGAGGCTTTCTGGGACACTTTGTCAAGAGTTCCACAACACTCTATGAACATTTATTCTGGAAATTCTCTGAGGACTTCACCTGAAGAGAGTGAGAGCTGTGCTGCTGTGCCTTATTGAAGACCTTAAAGTAGTCCCCAAGAGAAAGGGAATGGTTGGTCATGGGGATCTTGCTTGGGGTCCTCCTTGGTCTGGAGGAGGAATAGGAGGAGGAGATGAGGCCAGGCAGAGAGGGACAGGAGGGCAAGGAGGGTGAGGAGGGCTCTCAGTAGGAGGCCCTATGCAGGGTCTTCAGAGAGCAGTACTACATTCACATGACCCAAGACCAATGAATGAGGAGGCTGCACTTTACCAAGGAGGTCATCACAGAGATCTGTGGCCTAGTGGAAGGTGCAGCAAGTGATCAAGAAGGCCAATGGAATGTTGGCTTTTATTGCTAGGGGGGTAGAATATAAAAACAGGGAGGTATTGCTGCAGTTATACAAGGTATTGGTGAGACCGCACCTGGAATACTGCACACAGTTTTGGTGTCCATACTTAAGAAAAGACATACTTGCTCTCGAGTCAGTACAAAGAAGGTTCACTCGGTTAATCCCGGGGATGAGGGGGTGGACATATGAGGAGAGGTTGAGTAGATTGGGACTCTACTCATTGGAGTTCAGAAGAATGAGAGGCGATCTTATTGAAACATATAAGATTGTGAAGGGGCTTGATCGGGTGGATGCGGTGAGGATGTTCCCAATGATGGGTGAAACTAGAACTAGGGGGTATAATCTTAGAATAAGGGGTGGCTCTTTCAAAACTGAGATGAGGAGGAACTTCTTCACTCAGAGGGTGGTAGGTTTGTGGAATTTGCTGCCCCAGAAAGCTGTGGAAGCTACATCATTAAATAAATTTAAAACAGAAACAGATAGTTTCCTAGAAGTAAAGGGAATTAAGGGTTACGGGGAGCGGGCAGGAAATTGGACATGAGTCTAGGTTCGGAATGGTCATGGCCCTGTGGGTAGCGGAGCGGGCCCAGGGGCCGTGTAGCCTGGTTCTGCTCCTACTTCTTGTGTTCTAATTCTGTGTTAGATTTCAGGAGATGGTTTTATTCCTGTTCCTGGCTGGGGTGGAGATTGCCTTTACAGACGGTAAGTACTGTAGAAAATATAGGGACAGAGTGATCTCCTGGACGAATTTCGATCGCCTAGATGGGTCGGAGAGGAATTTCCCAGATTTTTTCTCCCAAATTGGCATTGGGTTTTTTATCTGGTTTTTCGCCTCTCCCGGGAGATCACATGGGTTCGGGTGGGATGGAGAGTGATAGAAGATTTGAGGTTAGGATCAGATCAGCCATGATCTTATTGAATGGTGGAGCAGGCTCGAGCGGCCGATTGGCCTACTCCTGCTCCTATTTCTTATGTTCTTATGTTCTTATCTCACAGCAGGATTGCATTGCCTGTAGCAGTCAAAGTCACAGTAGCACTTAATTTTTATGCTACTGGAGCCTTCCAGACTGTGACAGGTGATATCAGTCACATAAGTACATAAGAAATAGGAGCAGGAGTAAGCCATTCAGCCCTTCGAGCCTGCTCCGCCATTCAATGAGATCATGGCTAATCTTCTGCTTCAACTCCATTGACCGTCTCTATCGCCATATCCCTTGATGCCTTTACAAGTCAGAAATCTATCGACTTCTGTTTTGAATATACCAATGATTGAGCCTCCACAGCCCTCTGGGGTAGAGAATTCCAAAGATTCACCACCCTCTGTGTAAAGTAATTTCTTCTCATCTCAGTCCAGAATGGCCTACCCGTTATCTTGAGGCTGTGACCCCTGGTTCTAGACTCCCCAGCTAAGGGAAACATTCTCCCAGCATCCATCCTGTCAAGCCCTGTGTAAGGTTCAAAAAATTCTGCAGATTCCCTCAAACCAAGAAGATTACTGTTTTAAAGAATATTGGGCCAAAAAGGGGCTTAAAGTTAAAACCCCAGGATTTTGGTCATTTTAAAAAGGCATGTCCAGGCCTGTGGAAGGCTGTGACAAAGGGGTTGGGATGGGCCTCTGTAAAACAAGCAGTTTGGGTATTGGCATAGGCCAAAATGTCTGGGAATGCTCTGGGCTGTCTCAGTCATTTCACATAAATGACAATAGGCCTACGGAAGAGCAGTTCCCGCCAAAATTACAGAGCCATCAAGAGTATGCATAATGCAGTACATGCCACTGATCAACAAAAGGGACCCTGACCCCAGCAGGAGAAGACAATCGAACAACAGTTTAACCACTCAGAGAGACATCCAAAACCACTTCACACACTTAAACCAATTTCGAAGCAATCCCGAAACCAGTTAAATAAATGGGACCAATCAGTGTTAACAAACCCACCCAAAATTTAACAATGAACCAAGACTGATTTGGCAGGCAGATAAGCAGGCCTCAATTAGTATAAACTAAAGACCTGTCTCCACAAGAAATCAGTTCGATGAGTTCGATGAGTTCGATGGGTTCGAACAGTTCGATAAGTACAGTTCAGCAGAAGGAGTTCAACAGAAACAGTTCAACCAGTTCGAGAAGAAAGGAGAGACCCATTGTTCAAGTTTAAAACAGCATCAAAACTCGGCGGTTTCAGAAGCAAGTATCTGGAAGCAGTTCTCTCTCTTGAAGAAGAAGAAGTAACACATCATCGGCACCAAGGGCCCCAGGAAACCAACAACCAAATATTACCAGAAGCCAACCAGGTAATATTAGGCCACCGCAACCAACAAGAAACCAACTCGGAAGAAACCGAAGATCTGCAAGTTGTTTCCACTCTACAAACTATTCCTGCATTTGGTGAGCATTATTCCTGGTCCTTTACAGCCCAACTTAGCTAGTAAGGTGGGATTGGGAGGGGTGAAGTATTTTTTCTACTGTAATTTTTCCCTCGTGTATGTCGAAGTGCTTCACCATTTTATTAGTGTTAAGATTATTGTATTGTATTTTTCCTTCTCAAATAAAAACCAAAGTTCTTGTATTAAATTCAGTTGTCTGCTGCAATTTCATTACAACCCCCAAATAAGTCCAGGTCTAGAACCAAGGGAGTGGGAACGATTCGAACCGCTCAGGAGTCAGAGGCAAAGCTGACCACACACACCACCCCTTACATAATGGCGACCGTGGCACGAGCTTCGCAAAAGGGATGTGATGCAGTAGACACTGTTGATGACAGTGTGGCAGAGCCACTGAGGGACTCTGAACAACTGTACATAATTCCCTTTAACGATGTGTTTGCTAAAGACTAAATCTGTACCATTGTATATACTGTTTGCATGTACAGTGCGCGGTCCCTTTAAGAGCACAGGCAAACGCGATGACGTCATGCCACTAATCATGTGATCACCCAAACGCAGGAAAAACATGATGACGTCATGACGCCATCCACGGGACTGCCCTGGCAGTCCTCGTGGAGCCTCCAACCTGTTAAGACCTGTATTCATAGTTCTCTTGCATCAATCTGTTTAAACTCGTTAGTTTGACATTAAAAACCTTTTTGATTGATTGCCTGCGTCGAACTCAATCTCTAGATAGGAATTTGACCATTCCTACATTGGTGACCCCAACTTTTGTGAACGGATTTCGCAAAAGGAACACAGCATGGAGGCAAACGCCGTTTTGTTGAAGCTGCCGCAGTTCTGGGAGCAACAAGCGACCTCGTGGTTCATCCAAGTTGAAGCCCAGTTCGCCCTGAGAGGCATCGGTGAGGATCAGACCCGATACTTATACGTGGTCTCCACACTTGACGGCTCTACTGCCTCGCGGATCGTCAGTCTTCTTGGGAACCCCCCAGCGGACCGCAAGTATGAGACCCTCAAGGCGCGGTTGCTACAGGTTTTCGGGCTCACGAAATCAGAGCGCGCCCGTCGGCTGCTCGCTATGCCCGGGATCGGGGACTCCAAACCTTCCAAGATGATGAGCCAAATGCTCATACTCCTCGGCTCCGAACCAGAATGCTTTCTCTTCAGAGAGTTATTCCTCAGCCAATTACCGGAGCAAGTGCAAGCAGCCTTGGCGAGATCCGAGGTCGAAGACTGCGCAGCGCTCGCTGCCGAGGCAGACAAAATATTCGCTGTTACGCAACAGTGCTGCGCTGCCACAAGGCGCCCATCCCCCACTTACGCCGCTCCAGCTCCTCAGCCCGCGGGGTTGTGCTTCTACCATGCGCGGTTTGGAGCGAAGGCGAGATGTTGCCGCCCTCCCTGCAGCTTCTCTCAAAAAAAACAACAACTCCGTCCAATGAAGAACGGGTCTAATGGGTGCCCCGCGGCCGTGATGGCAATCGGCAATGCAGGCAAGCTGCTCTTCATCACAGATACCCTCTCCGGTCGTCGGTTCCTGTGCGACACCGGAGCGCAGTGCAGCATTATACCCGCATCAGCTCTTGATGTACAGGCTGGGAGGCACAGCCACCCCCTCGAAGCAGCTAATGGTGGAGCTATTCAGACCTTCGGCAGATGGCGGGTCCAGGTGTGCTTCGGTGGCCAGCAGTTTTTCTGGAAATTCGTTACGGCCAAGGTTTCGCAAGCCATTCTCAGTGCAGATTTCCTGTGCGCCAACGGCCTCCTGGTCGATGTAAGGAACTGACGGCTGATCAACGCGACCACATTTCACTCTATCCCTTGCCACTGTAGTAACACCATGTCGCGCACTGTCTCCTGCGCATTCCCGACTCCGAATGAGTTTGCTCGCCTGCTAAGCGACTTTCCAGACCTGACCAGGCCCACGCTCTCCTCCACAGCCACGAAACATGGTGTGGAACACCACATCGCCCCCACCGGCCCCCCAGTCCACGCGGTGCCTCGAACCTGGCAAGCTAGCGGTCGCAAAGGCAGAATTCGCAGCAATGGAACGCTTAGGGATTATTCGTAGGTCGAATAGTCCCTGATCTTCGCCTCTTCACATCGTACCGAAACCTGGCGGCGGATGGCGGCCCTGCGGCAACTATCGGCGCCTAAATGACGCCACCACTCCTGATCGATACCCGATCCCCCACATTCAGGATTTCTCTGCCCATTTGGCAGGATACACCGTGTTTTCCAAGGTTGACCTTGTCCGAGGCTACCACCAGGTCCCAGTGCACTCGCAAGACGTCCAGAAGACCGCAGTCATCACCCCTTTCGGTCTTTTCGAATTTTTAAGGATGCCGTTTGTGTTGAAGAACGCCACCCAAGCTTTCCAGCGCCTCATGGACTCCGTGCTGCGGGACCTCAAGTTCCTTTTCGTCTACTTAGACAATATTCTCATCGCCAGTCCTAATAAGGAGGAACACATCTCTCATCTACACACCCTCTTTCGACGCCTCAGCCAACACAGCCTGATTATCAACCCAGCCAAATGTCAGTTTGGTCTGCATCAAATTGATTTCCTGGGACATCGCATTACCGCAGAGGGAGCGGTTCCTTTGCAAGCGAAGGTGGAGGCAGTGACATCCTTTCCACACCCGCAGAACATAAAGGCCCTGCAGGAATTCCTCGGCATGGTAAACTTTTACCACCGTTTCGTGCCTAAGGCAGCACTGCTCATGCAGCCCCTGTACGAGGCCCTCAAGGGCAAGTCTGGCAAGGATCCGGTAGGCTGGACGGGTGACATGGACTGGGCATTCACCGACACCAAGAACGCCTTAGCCAACGCGACCATGCTGGCGCACCCGCTACCAGGAGCCACCATCGCCCTCACCACCGACGCATCAGATTACGCAATCGGCGCCGTTCAGGAGCAGTGGGTGAATGGGATGTGGCAGCCGTTGGCATTCTTCAGCCGTCAACTGCGGTGTAACGAGCGGGCGTACAGTACTTTCGACAGGGAGTTACTAGCCCTTTTTCTGGCCATCCGCCATTTCTGGTTCTTGTTGGAAGGACATCCTTTCACCACCTTTGTCGACCATAAGCCACTGACCTTTGCCATGGCCAAGACCGCCGAACCGTGGTCATCTCGACAACAACGTCAGCTGACATACATCTCCGAATTTACCACAGATATTCAACACGTGGCCGGTAAAGACAACCTGGTGGCAGATTGCCTCTCCCATGCGACCGTGCATGCGGTCCAGTTGGGCATCGACTACGCCCTCATGGCAGCAGACCAAGTCTCAGACCCAGAAGTGCAGGCTTACCGCATCGACACCACTAGCCTCCAGTTGGCCGACGTCAGGTTTCATTCGGCTGGTACCACGTTGCTGTGTGATGTCCCCGTTCGGGACCCTCGCCCTATTGTGCCGGTCGCCTGGCGCCGCAAGGTGTTTGACGCCATACATGGGTTGTCACACCCAGGAATGAAGGCTTCTCAGAAGCTAATGTCATCTAAGTTCGTTTGGCGGGGCATGCATAAAGATGTCCGCGACTGGGCCAACACCTGCGTGGTCTGCCAAAAGGCCAAGGTACTGCGCCACATCAAGGCTCCATTGGCCACCTTTGCAGTTCCTGAGCAATGGTTTGACCACGTTAATGTGGACCTGGTAGGACCACTTCCACCTTCCCATGGTTTTATGCACATCCTGACCATAGTAGATCGCACCACCAGATGGCCGGAGGCGGTTCCCCTGTCATCTACTACTTCGGCGGACGTGGCCAGGGCATTCATCTCTTCATGGGTCGCCCGTTTTGGAGTGCCTGCTGACATCTCTTCAGACCGGGGACCGCAGTTTTCCTCCGAACTCTGGAATGCAGTAGCTCAACGACTCGGTGTCAAGTTACACCGCACCACAGCCTACCGCCCACAAGCGAACGGTCTGTGCAAACGCTTTCACAGATCGCTTAAGGCCGCACTGAGGGCCAGCCTCCAAGACGCTGGATGGGCAGACAAGCTGCCGTGGGTCATGTTGGGCCTTCGCACGGCCCCCAAGGAAGATCTTCACTCTTCCGCGGCAGAGCTCATTTATGGTCAGCCGCTGCGAGTGCCAGGGGATTTCCTGCCAACACCAACGGAGCCATGGTCTGCCTCACGCCAGCTTATCAGCCACCAGGAAGCAGCCAGATGTTTCGCGCCGGTTCCCACATCGCATCACGGGTTTCAGGGCTCTCACATTCCAGCAGAGCTGAAACAAGCCGACTACATGTTCATCCGCCACGATGCTCACCGGGATCTGCTCAAGGCCCCATACACTGGTCCTTTCCGCGTGTTAGAGGCAGGAGACAAAACCTTCAAGGTGGATGTCGGTGGTAAACCGGACCACATTTCAGTCGACCGTTTGAAGCCAGCACACCTGGACCTTAACCGTCCTGTCGAGACCACACAGCCACCGAGACAAGGTCGGCCGCCCACCGTCGTCACGCCAGAACAAGTGCAACCACCCGCCAGACCGCCCGCCGTCCAACAGCTTCCGCTTCGGGAATACAGGAGTCGTTCTGACAGGCTTGTCAGATCCCCTCACCTTTTGACTTTTTCCGTTAAAGACAATTCTGGGGGGGCACATGTGGCAGAGTCACTGAGGGACTCTGAACAACTGTACATAATTCCCTTTAACGATGTGTTAGCTACAGACTAAATCTGTACCATTGTATATACTGTTTGCATGTACACTGCGCGGTCCCTTTATGAGCGCGGGCAAACGCGATGACGTCATGCCGCTAATCACGTGATCACCCAAACGCGGGAAAAATGTGATGACGTCATGACGCCATCCACGGGACCGCCCTGGCAGTACTCGTGGAGCCTCCGACCTGTTAAGACCTGTATTCATAGTTCTCTTGCATCAATCTGTTTAAACTCGCTAGTTTGACATTAAAAACCTTTTTGATTGATTGCCTGCGTCGAACTCAATCTCTAGATAGGAATTTGACCATTCCTACAACAGAACTAAGATGGAAGAGAGGATTTCCTCTTATGTGTTCAAGAAAGTAAATATAACAAAGAAATGGGTGACCAGTCTGTTATGCGCTGAGCGTCCCACGGACGCTGCAGCCAAATGGACAGAGAGCAAGGATCATAAGAAGTCAGTGGAAAAGGCCATCTGGTTGGTCTGCACCCTGCGACAGATCCAGCTTTTAGATCAGCACATTAAGGTGTTAACAGAAGAGCTGCAGGAGGCAACCAAACTGTCTCAAGCAAGAGCTATAGCAGAGGAGGGATTACTGCAGGAATTACAGGCCCAAAGTCAGGAGAAGTTACAGATAGCGGAGAAACACAGGAACAGACATGAGTATTTTCGGTGTCAAGTCACCGAGGCTAAAAGCAGTGAGTTAGTGTTAAGAGAGGAGAATGCTCGCCTAACCAGACAGTTAAAAGAACAGGAAGAGAGGTTAAGAGATGTGTAGGCAGCTTATAAGGTAGCAAGAACTAGGGGTTTTGAAGCGGGAGATCACGGCCCCTGCCAAAAGCAGATCGATAGTTTAAACCTTGCTCTGTCCAGGGCAAAGGGCATGGTATGCCTAGTGAGCCCGGGTGCGGCCCGGGTGGACCTGGAAGTAGAAGGGGAAACTGGTCAGACGTCACCTGTGGCGCCGGGGAACGACCCGGTTGGGCAGCAGGAGGGGTAAGCAATCTGTAGGGAGGGCAGGGAGGAGTGCACACTGCCACCACCACCTGTGGCACCGGGGAACGCCCGGTTGGGAAGCAGGAAGGACAGGCGATCTGTAGGGAGGGGAGGGAGGAGTGCACACCACCACCACCTGTGGCGCCGGGGAACGACTCGGTTTGGCAGCAGGAAGGACAGGCAATCTGTAGGGAGGGGAGGGAGGAGTGCACACCACCACCACCTGTGGCGCCGGGTTTTGACTCGGTTTGGCAGCAGGAAGGACAGGCAATCTGTAGGGAGGACAGGGAGGAGTGCACAACACCACCACCTGTGGCACCGGGTTTTGACTCGGTTTGGCAGCAGGCAGCAGGGGGCAAGCCAATGCAGGAAAGGTCAGAGCCGGAGCCGATGTGCCCAGCTCGGCAGCAAAATTTCGGCCCGCCCGGCGGTGGTGGGGGCCAGGGGCCCCTTGAAAGCCAATTCATGATTCCCAACGGTACCCAACAGCTTAGGGCTATGGTAAGTCACCTGAACAAACTCACCCAAAAGGGAGACCCCTTGGTCCACTTCATGGAAGTGGAACAGGCAGCAGGCATCAATGAGTGCGAAGACTCTGAGATGGCCAAAATGCTCCTGTTCTCTCTGGATGGCAAGTTGTACCAGTCCCTCTCTGTGAAGAGCAAGAAAGGGCAGGGAGGGTACACTGCCATCCGGGAGGAAGTTCTGGAGGCCATGGGTATGAACGATGGTAGTCCTCTCTCCCGGGTGGAGAAGACTACACAGTTAGCAGGGGAGACCCCACAGGCTTTCGCAGACAGACTGTGGCCTGTGTACAGGAGTGCCTGCAATGGGGATCTCAACCGGACTCACATGAACCATGACGAGCTGGCCCACTCGCTCCAGAGTCTGGTGGCAAACTGTTTGCCACGGATCAGAGCCAAGGCCGAGCTGTGGTTTGACCCAAAAGGGCCCCCAAGTCACCGAGGAGACAGTGGTCAGACAACTGACCCTGGCTTACCGGAACGGTAGAGGGGTAGAAGGACCACAAACGAAAGGAAAGGTTCACGAATTAAAACCAAGCCAAAGTAAGAAAGAATGGCACCAGGAAGGGGGTAACCCTTCCGATACAAGGTGTAACTGCTTTGGGTGCGGGAAAGTGGGCATTGGAGAAGGGGCTGTAGAAATCCCTAGAAGGATAATGTAGGGAAAAACTCCCCAGCTCCTGCCCCAAAGACAGAAACACCAACCCCTCCCCCCAGGCTTGATTCATTAGTAGCTGCACTTCGAGTTTTATTAACTGGCCCAGGGAAGGTAGCCACCACCGCTGGTGTTTTAACACCATCTGCCCCATGATGTGCCTCAATAATGCCGAGACTCGAAGTTAGCAGAACAAAACAAGGCTTTTATTAACTTAGAACGTAACACGTAAGTGAGAGAGATGTCTTCCTTCTGGAGGCTGAGGCCAGACTGAGCCAGCCTACAAACGGGGCCAGGTATGGGCGGAGCCCTACACACAGCACATTCCAGCACATTCCAGTATACAATACAGCACATTCCAGTACACAATACAATGAGGTCTGGGGGAAGGGAAATGGCACTGAAACCGATCTCAGTCACAGGCAGTGATGATGATGAATATTTCATCACATTCACCCCTTCTATAGATTTAGTCTGTTCGGGGGTTTGATAGTCCTCTGCGACCGACGTGGCTGTTGCGGTGCCGCGGGTGTCAGCTGGGTGTCCCCGGTAGCCTCCTGGGTCTCTGCCGGGGGTGCCGCCAGGGTTGTTGAAGGGGTAGTTGGTGGGGGTGCCGTTGGTCGGTGTTCTTCCGGGGGTGATGAAAGAGTAGTGGGTGGGTAAGAGTTGCTGTGATCGTCGTTGCCGCTATTGCCGTGGTTGTTGTCGATGCCGGCTGGGGCGACGTCTTTTATGGACACGGTGTCCTCCCTTCCGTCGGCGTGCCGGACATATGCGTATTGGGGGTTGGCGTGGAGTAGGTGTACTGGCTCCACGAGAGGGTCCGTCTTGTGGCCCCTCACATGCCTTCGCACGAGTACCGGACCTGGGGTGGAGAGCCATGACGGCATGGATACGCCTGAGGTGGATTTCCGGGGAAAGACAAACATTCGTTCATGGGGCGTGGTATTAGTGGCCGTACACAATAGCGACCGTATCGAATGGAGCACATCCGAGAGGGCTTCCTGCCAGCGGGAGATAGGGAGGCCCTTGGTCCTTAGAGCTAGAGTGACTGCTTTCCATACTGTCCCGTTCTCTCGCTCCACTTGGCCGTTACCCCGGGGGTTGTAGCTGGTGGTACGGCTCGTGGCGATCCCCCTGGACAGCATGTACTGGCGTAGCTCTTCACTCATGAAGGACGCCCCCCTATCCGTATGGATGTAGCTCGGCATACCGAACAGGCAGAACAGGCTGTTGAGGCATTTAATGACCGTGGCGCTGGTCATGTCTGGGCAGGGGAAGGCGAATGGGAACCGGGAGTATTCGTCCACAATGTTCAGGAAGTAAACATTGCGGTCGACGGACGGGAGGGGGCCCTTGAAATCTAAGCTGAGCCGCTCAAAGGGCCGTGTAGCTTTGATTAAGTGGGCTCTATCTGGGCGGTAGAACCGAGGCTTGCACTCAGCGCAAGTGCGGCAGTTCCTGGTCAGGGACCGAACTTCCTCAATCGAGTAGGGTAAGTTACGGGACTTTATGAAGTGGAACAGCCGCGTGACCCCTGGGTGGCAGAGGTCGTTGTGGAGGGTCTGTAGCCGATCCCCGGTGGCGCTGGCACACATCCCTCGTGAGAGGGCGTCAGGGGATTCGTTAAGGGCCCCTGGCCGGTAAATGATGTCGTACTCGAAGGTGGAGAGCTCGATCCGCCACCTAAGAATCTTATCATTTTTAATCTTCCCCCTCTGTTTATTATTGAACATAAACGCTACCGACCGGTGGTCGGTAAGTAGGGTGAAGCGTTTGCCGGCTAGGTAGTGGCGCCAGTGGCGCACTGCCTCCACGATGGCTTGGGCCTCCTTTTCCACGGAGGAGTGTCTGATCTCGGGCCCTTGGAGGGTCCTCGAGAAGAAAGCTACAGGCCGCCCCGCCTGGTTGAGGGTGGCCGCCAAGGCGAAGTCAGACGCATCACTTTCCACTTGAAATGGAGTGTTTTCGTCCACTGCCTGTAGTGTGGCCCGCTCAATATCCTGCTTAATGCTTTTGAAGGCGGCGTGGGCCTCAGCAGAGAGCGGGAAAGAGGATGCTTTCAAGAGGGGGCGGGCTTTGTCGGAGTAGTTGGGGACCCATTGGGAATAATAAGAAAATAACCCCAGGCACCTTTTCAGGGCTTTGGGAGTGTTGGGCAGGGGCAGCTCCCGTAGGGGGCGCAATCGGTCGGTGTCTGGTCCGATTTCCCCATTCTCCACCACGCTGCCTAGTATGCAGAGGCGCGTGGTGTTGTAAACGCACTTGTCCTCGTTGTAGGTGAGGTTGAGTTTTTGTGCGGTTTCCAGGAACCTCTCGAGGTTCGAGTCGTGATCCTGCTGATTGTGGCCGCAGATGGTGACGTTGTCGAGGTAGGGGAAGGTTGCCTGCAAGTGGTGGTCATCGACCATGCGGTCCATCTCCCTCTGGAAGACCGAGACCCCATTCGTCACCCCAAAGGGGACTCTGAGGAATTGGTAGAGGTGTCCGTTCGCCTCGAAGACGGTGTACGGGCGGTCCTCTGGTCTGGTAGGGAGCTGGTGGTACGCTGACTTGAGGTCGATGGTGGAGAACACCCGGTATTGGGCGATTTGGTTCACCATTTCTGATATGCGGGGTAGCGGGTAGGCGTCTAGTAGGGTGTACCTGTTGATCGTTTGACTATAGTCGATCACCATCCGTTTCTTCTCGCTACCCCTTACCACTACCACTTGGGCGCGCCACGGGCTGTTGCTGCGTTCAATAATGAGCTCTTTCAGGAGCCTGTCTACCTCGGTCGCGATAAACCGCCTGTCCGCCCAGCTGTACCTCCTGCTTTTGGTCACTATTGGCCGGCAGTTAGGGGTAAGGTTCGCGAATAGCGAAGGCGGCTTTACCTTCAGGGTAGCCAGACCGCACACTGTGAGGGGCGGCTGGGACCCACCGTACTTGAGCGTGATGCTTTGGTGGTTGCACTGGAAATCCAGGCCCAAGATCACGCTCGCACATAGGTTCTTCATGATTAATACTTTAAAATTATCATATACAGTTCCGTTAACGCACAATTGTACCGTGCAGTAACCCAGAATGGTCGATGTCTGGGTTTTGTCAGCCATAGAGATGGTACCTTGAGTAGGGACCACCTTTAGGGAGAGTTGTTGTGCCAGTTCTGGGTGGATAAAGCTCTCCGTGCTTCCACTGTCAATTAAGCATTTAACCCGGCACCCGTTTACCTCGATGTCCACCATTGATCTGGATAGCGGGTGCGGCCTGGTCTGTTCCACTGTGACCGATGCCACTGTAGGGCCCTGATCGATACAAGATGGTGTCCACGCTGTCTGCTCACAAGATGGCGGACCCCACGAGGTCGGGCAAGATGGCGTCCAAGATGGCCGCTCCCACGGCGCACACGCGGCGGTGGCGGGTTTTCCGGCGGTTGGTTTTCCGGCGGGGTTCCCTCTGCACACCTTCCCGAAGTGCCCCTTCTTACCGCACTTAAAGCAGGTGGTGCCTTTCGCCGGGCACAGGTTTCTGGTGTGCTTTGGCTGCCCGCAGAAGTAGCAGTTGGGTCCCTGACACGTCGCGGCTGTCGTAGGGCTTCTGGGGGGAGAGCGGGGCCCAGCCGGTGTCGGGCTGTCGGGCGGGGAAGATGCCTTCCAAGATGGCGGCGCCCTCGGTGCATACTTGGCGGCGTGGACGGCGCGGGCTGAAGAGTAGGCGTCCGAGTTTCTCTGGGCCACATCCAGGGATCGCGCGGTGTCCGCAGCCTGTTTCAGGTCCAACCCCATTTTTTCCAGCAGTCTTTGCTGGATGTAAGTGGAGCTGAGGCCTGTGATGAAGGCATCGCGAACAAGCTCGTCAGTGTACACTGCGGCTTTTACATCTCGGCACTTGCAGTCTTTGCCAAGCATTTTCATGGTGCTTAGGAACTCCTCCACCGATTCCCCAGGTCGCTGTGCGCGGGTCGCGAGCAGGTGCCTAGCATACACCTCATTCGTAGGCTGCTGGTAATGCGCCTTTAAGATGTCGCAAGCGGCCAGGTACGTCTCGGCGTCTTGGATGAGGGGGTAATCCTGGTGGCTTACCCAATTCCGCAGAATTCCGAGTCTCATCCTCGCAGCGTCCGTAGCGTCTTTGACGGCTGCGGAATTGTCCAGGAAGAATTCCATACACTCAAACCAGTGTCCGAAGCGTGCTGATGCGTCCGGAGCATGTTGATCCAAATCCAAACGTTCGGGTTTCAGGAGTTGATCCATAGTGTTGAAAAATAAGTTAATAAAATTGATGTGCCTCAATAATTCCGAGACTCGAACTTAGCAGAACAAAACAAGGCTTTTATTAACTTAGAACATAACACGTAAGCGAGAGAGATGTCTTCCTTCTGGAGGCTGAGGCCAGACTGAGCCAGCCTACAAACGGGGCCAGGTATGGGCGGAGCCCTACACACAGCACATTCCAGCACATTCCAGTGTACAATACAGCACATTCCAGTACACAATACAATGAGGTCTGGGGGAAGGGAAATGGCACTGAAACCGATCTCAGTCACAGGCAGTGATGATGATGAATATTTCATCACACCCCATACAACCCAGACCTATGACTAGAACCAGCGCAGCCTGTCGACTTGTGTCCCCTTGAATACGATGAGGGGGGCAGACCCTGTGTTAAGATAGGGGTGATATTTGGTGGACACTGGAGCTTCCAGCACGGTGGTCCATTCGGAAGAACCGACCAATTCACCCAGGTCTAACAAGGTCCCATTTAGCCTAATGGGATTCACAGGGAACGAGCAGGCTGGGGAAATGTCCAAACCTTTGGCCATAAATTTAGGATCCCTCCATACCACGTGGGAGGGTAACTAAAAGACTGACGAGGTGGCCAAGCAGGGAGCCAGGAAAGGAGAGTTCTGGGATCCCTGTAGAGCAGGTCCGGCAGCTGCAATCCGGGACAAGGGAGGCACATAGGGGTTAGTTTTGGCTCTGGACTTAAAGCAGGCCCAAGCCCAGGATTCCGTCCTTAAAGCCGTCCTGGTAAAGAGAGAGAATGGGGAGTCCATAGAAGGCCCGTTCGGGGCAGCGGACGAAACTTTAAAACAGGTTCACTGGCAGGCAGCTAGTTACATTAATCAGTGTAAACTGTTTAAACCCGAGAAAGGGGAACGGCCAGAAAGGGTGAACTGTTTTAAAAATAGAGATCATCAGCTTGCAGCTGTGGCAGATTCACAGACAGCGCCGGCGGGGGCAGTGGCTTGTGTGACTGGAAGGGCCCTCCCACCACTTATCCAGCAGCCGGAACCCTAAGGGGGTCTCCTCGCATACCACTGCAGAAACTCCCATGGTCACCAGTGGACCAGTTTAAACGGTCCTGCCCAGAAGGGCCACAACCCAAAAAGCAATGCCCAAGGTCAGGGATCAGTCTAAGGACAGGGATCCCCAGCCTACAGCCTCCAAAGGTGAGGGACTCACAGGAGAGGTAGCGTTGGGCAGAGAGAGAGACAAGGGTCCCCAGTCTGCAGCATCAGGCTGCGGGGAACCCACAGGACAGGACAGGGACTCAGCAGCCACACCAAAGGGGGTAGTGTGCTGCAGTACAGGAGGGCACATTCCCCCGATCATCTGGGATTCAGGAAAACTCCCAGTTGTTTTAAGGAGGATTCTTCGGGTCCGGCAGCACAGACCACCTTACGCCCAGGCGTACAAGCTGCCCAGAGGCCACACAAGACAGAGGCCAAACAGGAATCAGCCTGGTCATCTGGAGACGGGCGGCGGATGGACACATCAGTTTTCTAATTGAATTTTAGGTGTGTTTTACAGTTGATGGTTTTAGGTTTAAAGTTTAATTAGTTTATGATAAGAAGTTTTCGAAACTCGATAACTGTTGTCAAGCCAGAGAACCTTCTCGGGACATGGCTATCTGTTTTATGTGTCCCTACAGAAAGGAAATCGGCATGGGAAAGTTTCTGCTCCTACCCACCTTGGTAGGGGTTGAGCATCGGTGACCGAGGAGACATGGAGGACTCCCACATCTATGGGTGCTCGGGAGAGAGAGCACCGATCGTTACCGCAGGGGGTGGCGAACGGGGTGTGGAGGAGCTCGCTATTTACTTCCACGAGGGAAGGTGGCCAGGGTGGCTGGGGTCTAACTCAACCCAGTAATCCAGCCAGACTGGGTTCACGTGCGGGGAGGCCTCCACCCCGTGCCCCAGGGTACAGGTCGTTGCCACAAGGGTCAGTGTCACTGAGGGGAAATGTGTGTGTTTGACATGCAAGGGATAGATTTGCCTGGCTAGGTGGTGGTGGCTCAGAAAGCTGAGCAAGGATATAGGAAACCCCACAGTCGATTGGGAACAATTGGGGAACAATACCCATTGGACGATTACAGGGACCCGAGGGGGAGTGAGTGTGTGCTGGGACAAGTGGTGGGAGCCGGATCAGGGGATTAACCTTTGTATGTGGGGGTTAGAGAAAGTCTGCCCCGCAGGCATATCCATTATCTTCCACAGACAATGGCAAGATGCCGGGGAGGGGAAGAAGTGGGATTCTAGCCTGCTATGCGTGCACGATCCTACACTCCCCAATTCCAGTCAACGCCACCGAACTCGTAACCCGCCCCCGAAAGCCCCTGCCCATGATCACGACATCACGGACTATAGTACAGAGGTGTCCTACCACCACCAAGGGACCAGGGAATGGGTTAGTCCTCATGCCAACCGATAAGTTACTGTACCGGGGGATACACTATGCAGTGGCCTCAGTGATCCTGAACCTGACCGAGGTACACTTACCTGAATGGTGTCCTAAGGAGACAGAACAGTTGTACCAGGCCCTATTAAAGGAAATGTTTAGGAAGTTTTATGCACAAAGTGCAAGGGAAGGGACAGAATGCTCCGATTCCAACATGAGAGACATGGGACAAAAATAATAGTAAAGTCTATGACCAGCTTTAAAAATGAGCCTCAACAGTTACTAAAAATAAAGATTGTAACCATGTGTTTTTCTTTTTCTATGTATGTTTTATATTTTTCCAAGTGGTGCAGGGGTGTTGGACCCCCTCCGTGCTTGGATGTTGAATGTAACCGAATTTCTCTTACCTTGTACATATATCTGAACACTACACCTAAAAGGGGAATGTGTGTTTTGGGGTTTTAGATAGATATAATACAGGGGAAGGTTGGCTCTCAGGGGTCAGAAATTTTGCTCACCCAGTATGATACTCTAACGAACAAAGTATCACAGGGGGGAGAGTAAGGTTCGAAAAATTCTGCAGATTCCCTCAAACCAAGAAGATTACTGTTTAAAGAATATTGGGCCAAAAAGGGGCTTAAAGTTAAAATCCCAGGATTTTGGTCATTTTAAAAAGGCATGTCCAGGCCTGTTGAAGGCCTGTGACAAAGGGGTTGGGATGGGCCTCTGTAAAACAAGCAGTTTGGGTATTGGCATAGGCCAAAATGTCTGGGAATGTTCTGGGCTGTCTCAGTCATTTCACATAAATGACAATAGGCCTACGGA
The DNA here is from genome assembly GCF_052327205.1 of Somniosus microcephalus. NCBI lineage: Eukaryota > Metazoa > Chordata > Chondrichthyes > Squaliformes > Somniosidae > Somniosus > Somniosus microcephalus. The sequence continues at coordinate 120,582,341 of NC_140997.1, read as the reverse complement.
AGAGCAGTTCCCGCCAAAATTACAGAGCCATCAAGAGTATGCATAATGCAGTACATGCCACTGATCAACAAAAGGGACCCTGGCCCCAGCAGGAGAAGACAATCGAACAACAGTTTAGCCACTCAGAGAGACATCCAAAACCACTTCACACACTTAAACCAATTTCGAAGCAATCCCGAAACCAGTTAAATAAATGGGACCAATCAATGTTAACAAGCCCACCCAAAATTTAACAATGAACGGAGACTGATTTGGCTGGCAGATAAGCAGGCCTCAATTAATATAAACTAAAGACGTGTCTCCACAAGAAAACAGTTCGATGAGTTCAATGAGTTCGATGAGTTCGATGGGTTCAAACAGTTCGATAAGTGCAGTTCAGCAGAAGGAGTTCAACAGAAACAGTTCAACCAGTTCGAGAAGAAAGGAGAGACCCATTGTTCAAGTTTAAAACACCATCAAAACTCGGCGGTTTCAGAAGCAAGCATCTGGAAGCAGTTCTCTCTCTTGAAGAAGAAGAAGAAGTAACACATCATCGGCACCAAGGGCCCCAGGAAACCAACAACCAAATATTACCAGAAGCCAACCAGGTAATACTGGGCCACCGCAACCAACAAGAAACCAACTCGGAAGAAACCGAAGATCTGCAAGTTTTTTCCACTCTACAAACTATTCCTGCATTTGGTGAGCATTATCCCTGGTCCTTTACAGTCCAACTTAGCTAGTAAGGTGGGATTGGGAGGGGTGAGGTATTTGTCTACTGTAATTTTTCCCTCGTGTATGCCGAAGTGTTTCCCCATTTTATTAGAGTGTTAAGATTATTGTATTGTATTTTCCCTTCTCAAATAAAAACCAAGTTCTTGTATTAAATTCAGTTGTCTGCTGCAATTTCATTACAACCCCCAAATAAGTCCAGGTCTAGAACCAAGGGAGTGGGAGCGATTCGAACCGCTCAGGCGTCAGAGGCAAAGCTGACCACACACACCACCCCTTACACCCTGTAATAATTATGTATGCTTCAATGAGATATCCTCTCATTCTTCTGAATTCAAGAGAATACAGGCCTAGTTTACTCAATCTCTTCTCATACGACATTCCCGCCATCCCAGGAATCAATCTTGTGAACCTTCATTGCACTCCCTCTAGGGCAAGTATATCCTTCCTTAGGTAAGATATCATAATCCTCCGTGCACTTCCACATAAGGGAGGTATCTGAAGCTCTATACACTCTGAGGACTGACTATACATCATTTCCTATTGCCAGAGATGACCAGAGGCAGAGAGCGCCAGGATTTGAAGGATTGTAGGATTCCTCATAGTCCAGGGAGCCATTGAGTGCACACATGTGAGCCCCTCATTTAAACTTGGAGGTGTTCAGGAAGAGGAAGGGATTCCATTCCCTCAATGTGCAGCTCGTGTGTGACCACCAGCAGCGCATCATGCAGGTGAATGTCTGCTATCCAGGGAGCTGCCATGATATGTTTATAACGAGACTGTCATCCATCCCACAGATCTTTGAGCCACGCCATGTGCATGGCTGGCTACTGGGTGACAAGGGATACCCTCTGATGCCATGGCTCATGACTCCCCTGAGAAACCCCTGACACCAGCTGAGCACCCATACCATAAGAGCCACTCAGCCACCAGCAATATCATTGAGCAGACCATTGGGGTCCTCAAGCAGAGGTTTAGATGCCTTGACCGGTCAGGAGGTGGCCTTGACCTGCAGTACTCGGCCGAGAAGGTCTCCACAATCTGCCGATCCTGAGAGTCCAGTTGTTACCACCAGCAATTGTGCCAGAGGGTCAAGCTCAGGGGCCACAGGAGGAGGAGGAGGAGGAGGAGATTGAGGAGGAGGAGGAAGACGAGGGGGATCACAAGAGGTTTCCAGGTAGATGGCCCGCACCTGGGAGGGAGGCTCACCGCCATCTAATTGAAGACCACTTTTGAGAGACGTGCTCCACCATGAGGCTTTGGAGCACTGTTGCCACATGCCTTACCTTGCAGGAGTGAGGAGCCATCAAGCTGTTCACCATCTGCACTCAATCCTTTCAACCCCTTCCCCCTGAAAAGACCACCATTCCACCACTACCCAATTACTCTAATCACTCTTTATCTATTCCAAAAACAAACAATGAAAACATCACAACAACCAACAGACTTACAAATATTAAACTATTCACCCTGGTGTTTACCCTTAGTGGCTGTCCTATTAGTGCTTTTGCCTACTCTGATGCTTCTATGAAGTGCAACCCCAGTGGTAGCAACAGGCGAGGTGGACGGCTGCTGAGATTCTGAAGAGGGCAGTTCAGATGTCATCCTGGGACACCCTCGAGAGGCTGTGGGCCATGATGGCCCCGCCTCAGACTGAATCATCTCGGCATATCTTGAGCAGTTTGGGCTGCCTGGCTGACAGGCAACTGCAAGGGCAATGGTGGAGTGGCGGGGGAGGGAGCAGGAATGCTGCCAGCCAGAGAGAGGCCAGTAGGTTCCTGCTCCATGATTCCCATGGCACTACTTCAGGCGTCTGCTCAGCCAACCCAATCATTCCTGGAGGACAGATCTCTGGGCAGCTGAGACACTCTGCAAGCCCCTTTCAACCGAGGAGCCCGGAGCCACCATGGCAGCTGCCTGAACTCTCATTGCAGCACTTTGTCGTTCCATGGAAGACGCAAGTAGTGCAATGGAAGCTGTTTGACATTCCATGGAAGCTGCAATGGCTGCGACCTTGGTTATCAGACACTGCATGGTGTTGGGCTCCACAGGCTGCTGGCTGAAATTGGCCAGCCTCTCCACGCTGGAGAGGAGTGGTTCCAGGCTCTGCGTCAAGCCATGGACCAAGGTGGAGGTGGACTGCTCCATCCCCCCAGCCATGATCTATATGCTTTCCAGTTCCTCCGGGTGGAGTGAGGTGGATCTTCCTCCTCCTCCAGTTCCTCCGGGGGGAGTGAGGTGGATCTTCCTCCTCTTCCACTTCCTCTGGGTGGAGTGAGATGGATATTCCTCCTCTTCCACTTCCTCTGGGGATAGTGAGGAGGATCTTCCTCCTCTTCCAGTTCCTTCGGGGGGAGTGAGGTGGCTTTTCCTCCTCTTCCACTTCCTCCGGGGGAGTGAGGTGTGTAGTGTATGTACTTTGCAGAAGGAACTATATTCTGCAGCCCCTGTATACTGCAGTACCAGTAGTGACTCTTATGTTCATTAATAAATAGACATTCTTATTATGAACACAGCTAGCTTTTGCTAGTTACTTTATTGAGCACATGTGGACTAGGTACAGTATCTGTAGAGGCTTCCATCTTGACTGCCGTCTTGTGGGTAGCCTAGTGCCTCATGGGTAATGTAGTCTTAATATATATACAGCTGGGTAGTGTAGTCTTATATACAGCTCGACACAGCTCTACGGCTCCACCTAGTGTCCACTATAGAATGACATGTTATTGATCATTACATCCCCCTTTCTTTGAGGTTTAACAAAATCAATATCAATCAACTTTCAAGAAAACAATAAAGATAATATCAGTAACACTTTTGTTAGTGCTCTATAAACATAAACATTTTCAAAACAGTCAACACATTTTCAAAGCTTTACATTGTACTCAAAGATTAAGTCTATCAGGCTCTTTTACTTCATGTGTGGATCTTCTCAACACGGGTAAGTCTGATGTGTCTTCATGAGATTGTTCTGGCGGTGAATGACAAGATGCAGTTGCGGCATTGTCATCAATCTGGTCTTGAATAGTCTCTTGTGTTTTAGGAGGGAACGGCGGTTCCTCCTGAGAATCTGTCCTTCCTCAGTTCTAACAGTGTATGACCTTGGTCCTACTTCCTCAAGAACTGTAGCTTTCCTGTTCCATGCATCTGGATCCTCAATCCTGACAACATCACCCCTTGTCAATGGTTTTAGAGCTTTGGATGACTTGTCATAGTGTGATTCCTGTTTCAGCTTTAACAGTTGAAGCCTCTGTCTCAGTTCCTCACTTTGCTGTTCTTTCAGTGTGGAGCCCCAGATGATGATGTCATCAACATAGACCTGAACTCCTTCCAGACCTTCAATTATGTGTTCCATCGCTCTAGGAAAGATTTCAGATGCAGATATTATCCCGAAAGGCATTCTGAGGAAACAATACCTGCCAAATGGTGTGCTGAAGGTACAGTATTTGGTGCTCTCTTCATCCAGTTTTAGTTGCCAAAATCCTTGTGAGGCATCGAGCTTTGTAAAGTATCTGGCACCTGACATTTCACTGGTGATTTCTTCTCGCTTGGGAATCTGGTAGTGTTCACGTTTTATGTTTGCATTTAAGTCCTTTGGATCCATGCATATTCTTAGATCATTGTTCTTTTTCTTTACACGTACCATGGAGTTAACCCAGTCTGTTGGCTCTTCGACTTTCCTGATGACTCCTAGTGTGGTCATTCTGTCCAGTTCATTCTTGAGTCGGTCACGCATGGGTGCTGGAACTCTCCGTGGAGCATGTACCACTGGCTGAGCATCCTGCTTTAGCTGGATCTTGTAAGTGAATGGTAGAACTCCAAATCCTTTGAACACATCCTGGAAATTATTCACTACAGAATCCATCAAGTCATCTGGTCTGCTTATGGCACAGTTTATACGGTAGACTCTTTTGACCAGTTCTAAGTCCTCACAAGCTTTGTCACCCAGTAGTGAATCAAGCCTTTCAGCCACAACAGAAAACATGAGATGATGCACTTTGTCTTTGACTGTCACTTTAAGTCTGCATACACCTAAGCTATCTATTTTCTGTCCATTATAGTCCTTCAGTAGTACTGACTTTTTCTGTATTTTGGGCTTTTCTTTCATATTGTTAATGTCACTCATACTGATTAAGTTTGCTTTTGCACCAGTGTCTAGTTTCAAGGTAACTAATGCTCCATTTACCTACAGTGGGATCATCCATTTGTCCTCTTTTACTGCATTAACTTTATGTTCAGCATTGTCCATTTCTGAGGGCTGCACATTTTCTGTATCCTTTTTGATATTGTCACATGACACCATTCCTACAAAAAATGTCTCACTTAAATCAGTGTCCTCAATTACATTAACTCGTTGCCCTTTCTTAGTTTGTACTTTTGAAAAGCATTGTTTGGCAAAGTGATTCTTTCCATTACACTTTGTGCACATTTTTCCAAACGCTGGACATTGTCTTAACTGGTGTTTGTAACCACAGCATTTACAATTAAAGATTTCATCCTCCGATTGCTTTTCATTTCTGTTCTGCCCATGTTTCTTCCCCTTATAGGACACAGCACCGACAGCAGCATTATCACTCATTACAATCCCATCATTATTGATTTCACTGAAAGTCTTCGCGTGCTTTTGAGCTAGCTCGCTGGCTTGGCATATTTTCACCGCATTTTCCAAATTTAGTTTGGTTTCTCTCAACAGACGTTCCCTGACTTTTTTATCATGAATACCAAACACAATCTGGTCATGAATCATGGATGCTTTGAGCTCAGAGAAATTACATGTCTGTGCTTTCAGTTTCAGATCAGTTATAAAGCTATCAAAAGTCTCATTTTGCTGCTGTGTCCGAGAACAGAAGATGTATCTTTCATAGGCCTCATTCTTTTTGGGAGAGCAATGTGCATCAAATTTTTTTAGCACATCTTCTAATTTTTCATTGTTCTCCACTGGATTAAATACAAATGTATTAAATACTTCTATCGCCTGTGGGCCTGCAACCGTAAGCAGCAACACTATCTTCCTTGCGTCTGGCTTCGTACCGAATCCGATGGCTGCAATGTAGAGTTCAAATTGTTGTTTAAAAATCCGCCAATTGTAGTCGACATTTCCCTCGAGATTCAAACGCTCTGGTGGCTTCAAATTCTCCATGTCGCTTTTCACAATTTTCAGCAGATCTTCACCACTCCGGTACCATCTTATGTTCATTAATAAATAGACATTCTTATTATGAACACAGCTAGCTTTTGCTATTTACTTTATTGAGCACATGTGGACCAGGTACATTATCTGTAGAGGCTTCCATCTTGACTGCCGCCTTGTGGGTAGCCTAGTGCCTCATGGGTAATGTAGTCTTAATATATATACAGCTGGGTAGTGTAGTCTTATATACAGCTCTACACAGCTCTACGGCTCCACCTAGTGTCCACTATAGAATGACATGTTATTGATCATTACAGTGACCACCCCTGTAATGTGTAGTAACATTTGCATAATAGTTCCAGGTTGCCTCCATTCAGTAAAGACCTGTTATAACCAACTCCTGCAGTCCGTGTCTCAATTATACACAGACATAATATTGGCGACGAGCAGATACGAACTTACCTGCAGTCTACACCACCTCATGGGGATCCATCCCTGAAGCAAAGTTATCAGAGGTCGAGGCCAGAAGGATGAAAGAAACAGAAGAAACGGGCGTCGACCGTGGGCATCCGCCTCTGAGTCAGCGGAGTTGAAGAATTGCAGGAGAGGCTGTCGAGAGCGCGGCTTGGTTATCCTGTCGATGGTGCTTCAGCTAATCGGGCTGGTGGCAGGTAGTACACTGATCCTTCCTGGGCTGTGGTGGTCTAGAGCTCGAGCGGGTTTTCTTTGCAACAGGGCTGAGCAGCGTTGTCGGGAAGAGGAGAGAGAGAGAGAGGGTGGAGCACACAGGGCGCGGCCGGTGCTACAAAGCCAGGCAGCGCACAGACCCAAGAAGAGGGAGGCAAGAGTCCGCAGGGTTGTTCCGACGACGGGGAAATAATAAAAATTAAACGCGCAGAAAGCCGCGAGGAGCTGCAGTTTGCCACGGGAACCGCGGAGAGCGGCGTTAGCAGCAGCACAGGGGGAAGTGCGCGAAGACCATAGGGCGTCGCCATCAAGGCATAAAACGCCAGCAACACCGCTAGCAACAGCGGAGAAGACAGAAAGCGCGGGAGGCGCCATCTTACTCCAGCGGGGAAGAAGGCAAAGCGCGGGAGGCGCCATTTTGTTAAATCGGGGAAGAAGGCAAAGCGCCATCTTAGATTTCCAAGATGCAGAAGACTGGCAATATCACTGCCTTCGATAATGCAATAGAAGACTGGACCACGTATGTGGAAAGAGTCGAGGTATATTGCGAGGCAAACGAAGTAGCCAATGAGAAAAAGGCATCGGTACTGCTAAACTTAATGGGCGCAAGAACATACGGCCTATTGCAGGACCTGATTACTCCAGCCAAACCGAAGGCGAAGAGTTTTAATGAAATTGTTGCTATCCTACAGGAACACCTAAATCCTACACCGCTGCTGATAGCAGAAAGATTTAAATGCCACAGGAGAAATCAGCATAAAGATGAGAGCAATGCTGATTACCTTACGGAACTATGCAAGCTATCAAAGCACTGCCAGTTCGGAGCAGGACTGGCAGATACCTTACGGGACAAATTTGTCTGTGGACTCCTGAGTGAAGGAACCCAGAAGAGGTTACTCTCAGAGAAAGAGCTGACGCTAGATAAGGCTTTCAGCGTGGCAGTATCGTACGAAGCAGCAGCAAGGGGAGCTGCGGAAATACAGTAAAAGCCACAGGAATACGGCACCCATGAAATGACACGGGAATTTGCAAAATGCTATCGCTGCAGCAGAACAAACCATGACCAGAAAGACTGCTGGTCCAAGGGCAAAATATGCAGGCAATGCGGAAAGATGGGACATATTGCACGAGTTTGCAGGTCTGGGAAGAAGACCAACGACAACAAAAAGGCTACTAAGGAACCGTACAGGAAAGTACAAAAGATGACGGACAGTAGTTCCGAAGACCAGATGAGCGATAGTGAATCCGGGAACAAGAGACTAAGCTGTCTCAAACTTCACAACGTGATCGCAAAAGAGGATCACCGAACCATTTGGGTCACCCTCACGATAGCAGGGTCCCAAGTCAAAATGGAATTGGATACAGGATCAGCTCTAACCGTCATGAATCGACGAGACTACGAGCGGCTATTCTCACACATACCCTTGAAAGAGACATCCATTGTCTTGAAGACGTATACGGGGCAAAAAGTATACCCCAGAGGAAAAATAAGGGTGCCTGTCGAATACAACGGCAAGGAAAGACAGAAATTGTATCTGTACATACTGCAAGATGGTGGACGACCGTTATTGGGACGTGAATGGATCAGAAAGATAAGTTTAGACTGGCACTCCATTCAGGCACTGACAGTGGCTGGTAAAAAGGATGACGACGTCGCTCCTGGACGATTGTCAACAATCTTAGCTAACACCAAAGAGGTATTTCAACAAGAACTGGGAACTCTTAAAGGCGTAACCGCCTCGATAAAAATAGAAGAGAATGCAATTCCCAAGATTTTCAGAGCAAGACCGGTACCATATGCAATTCGCCCAGCCATCGAGGCAGAGCTGGAGAATCTGGAGAATGCAGGCGTGTTATCTAAGGTAGACTGGAGCGAGTGGGCAACACCCATCGTTCCTGTCATGAAGAAAACGTTAAACAATAAGTCTGAGGAGCCGAGGAAGGTTCGCATCTGTGGGGACTTCAAGCTGACGGTGAACCCGGTCCTTCACACAGTACAATATCCTCTTCCAAGGATAGAAGATATCTTTGCCTCACTATCTGGAGGGAAGCGTTTTACAAAAATTGACCTAGCATAAGCATATTTGCAGATGGAGGTTGAAGAATCCTCTAGGAAGTACCTCACGATAAACACTCACAAAGGTCTTTACCAGTATAATCGACTGGTATTCGGAGTAGCATCAGCTCCGGCGATATGGCAAAGAGTGATGGAACAAGTCCTGCAAGGAATTCCGGGGACTCAGTGTTACTTGGACGACATCCTAGTGACAGGTGAAGATGACAGTGAACACCTTGCCAACCTAGAGCAGGTGCTCACTAGACTGCGTGAACATGGGCTAAGGGCCAATCGCCCAAGTGCGAGTTTTTTAAGAAACAGATATCGTATTGTGGCCACGTGATTGATGAAGAGGGGTTACATAAGTCCCCTGACAAAATTGAAGCGGTAGTTAAGGCTCCAGCGCCTGAAAATGTGTCGCAACTGAGGTCATACCTCGGATTGGTGAATTACTACCATAAGTTTTTGCTGAATGTGTCCACAATTCTGCACCCACTGAATGCCTACTACAAACGGGAGTAGCATGGAAATGGAGCGATGAATGTAAGCGGGCCTTTCAGAAGAGTAAGGACCTAATCACTTCAAGAGAAGTATTGGCTCACTACAACCCATCACTACCGATAAGACTGGTGTGTGATGCGTCTCCCTACGGCATTGGGGCGGTACTGTCACCTAAATTCCTTGATGGTTCAGAGAGGCCGATAGCTTTTGCTCGTTAACTTCAGCCGAGCGTAACTACGCCCAGATTGACAGAGAGGCCCTTAGCCTGGTGTGGGGGGTGAAGAAGTTCAATCACTACCTGCACGGTCAGAAATTTACTCTACTTACTGATCATCAACCTCTTGTCTCCATTTTCAACCCTCAGAAGGGCGTACCGATAATGACAGCACAACGGCTACAGAGGTGGTCCCTTTTCCTAGGGGCACACCAATATGACATCGAGTACAAAGGAACTAAACAGCATGGGAATGCTGATGGATTGTCGCGCCTACCGTTGCCGACGGTGGAAGAAGAACTTGCAGTGGATCCAGTGGAGATGTTCCACTCGACCATAGTCGAATTTCTCCCTGTGATGAATGCAAACATAGAAAAGGAAACACGAAATGACCCGACACTCTCCTGGGTCTATGATTTAATGGTGAAGGGATGGCCAGCACATGGCGAACCACTGCTGCCAGATTTCTCGCCGAGAAGAGAACAGCTGTCAGTGTGCAGAGGAACCTTGATGTGTGGATCCAGAGTAGTAATTCCACCCAAATTGAAGGATAGAGTGCTCAATGAGCTTCATGAGGGTCATCTGGGAGGGGTAAAAATGAAGAACTTAGCCAGAGCGTTTGTGTGGTGGCCGGGAATCGATAGAGAAATCGAAGAGATGACCAAGAGCTGTACAGGATGCCAGAAGGTCCAAAACGCCCCACCACAAGCCCCTCTACATCCATGGGAGTGGCCCTCATCTCCATGGCAAAGGGTGCACATTGATTTTGCTGGTCCATTTATGGACTTGATGTTTTTAATTGCGGTGGATGCACATTCAAAGTGGCCAGAGGTAATAAAAATGTCCTCAACCACCACAGAAAAAACTATCACAGTCTTACGAACCATATTCGCCAGGAATGGGCTGCCTGAACAGATTTGCTCTGACAATGGACCACAGTTTGTGTCTGAAGAGTTCCGGAGGTTCTTAAAGAACAATGGTGTTAAGCATTACACATCCGCCCCATATCATCCGGCCACTAATGGATTGGCCGAGAGGTTCGTTCAAACATTCAAGAAGGCCATCAAGGCAACGTGTAATGAAGATATACCCCTACAGCACAAGGTGGATAACTTCTTGTTTGCCTACCGGAATGCGACACATGCGGTTACCAACCAAACTCCAGCCATGATGTTCTTCAATCGAAGACTACGATGCCGCTTGGATTTGGTTAAGCCAAACATCAGAAGAGATGTGGAGTACAGGCAGTTTCAGAATATGAATGAAAGGCCGACCAGGAGTTTTAAGATAGATCAACCAGTTTTGGCCCGGGACTACCGCACAGAGAAATGGCAGCCAGGAACAATCTGTACATGGCAAGGACCTCTAATGTATACCGTGGACATTGGAGAGAGCATTGTAAGACGCCATGCTGACCAGATTCTAGAGTCACTGGAAAACGTCAATTCCACACCACGATCTGATACACCTGGCGATGAAACCGAAGTACCAATTACATCTACCGCAGAATCGGTGATATTGGAAGCAGACGAACCAAACAACGACGTTGATCCCGACTCAACGTTGCCAGAAGAAGCTGATACCCCAAAGTGGCGTTATCCAGACAGAATCAGGAAGCCTCCTCAAAGACTGAACTTATAATTGCTTAACTTCAACTAATGTATCTAGCAACTGTAATTGTAAATATGTTATTTCATTGTTAATTGAATGTTATGTACTGTTTAGCTAAAAGGAGAGGAATTGTAGTGTATGTACTTTGCAGAAGGAACTATACTCTGCAGCCCCTGTATACTGCAGTACCAGTAGTGACCACCCCTGTATATAAGCCTGTGTAGTAACATTTGCATAGTAGTTCCAGGTTGCCTCCATTCAGTAAAGACCTGTCATAACCAACTCATGCAGTCCGTGTCTCAATTATACACGGACATAATAAGGTGGATCTTCCTCCTCTTCCACTTCCTCCGGGGGGAGTGAGGTGGTTCTTCCTCCTCTTCCTGTTCCTCCGGTGGGAGTGAGGTGGATCTTCCTCCTCTTCCAGTTTCTCCGGTGGGAGTGAGATAGATCTTCCTCCTCTTCCAGTTTCTCCGGTGGGAGTGAGGTGGATCTTCCTCCTCTTCCAGTTCCTCCGGGGAGAGTGAGGTGGATCTTCCTCCTCTTCAAGTTCCTCCGGGGGCAGTGAGGTGGATCTTCTTCCTCTTCCAGTTTCTCCGGGGGGAGTGAGATGGATCTTCCTCCTCTTCCTGTTCCTCCGGGGGGAGTGAGGTGGATCTTCCTCCTCTTCCACTTCCTCCGGGGGGAGTGAGGTGGATATTCCTCCTCTTCCAGCTTCTCCGGGGGGAGTGAGGTGGATCTTCCTCCTCTTCCTGTTCCTCCGGGGGGGACTGAGGTGGCTCTTCCTCCTCTTCCACTTCCTTCGGGGGAGTGAGGTGGATCTTCCTCCTCTTCCACTTCCTCCAGGGGGTGTGAGGTGGATCTTCCTCCTCTTCCAGTTCCTCCGGGGGGAGTGAGGTGGATCTTGCTCCTCTTCCACTTCCTCCGGGCGTGTGAGATGGCTCTTCCTCCTCTTCCACTTCCTCCGGGGGAGTGAGGTGGAGCTTCCTCCTCTTCCAGTTACTTCGGGGGGAGTGAGGTGGATCTTCCTCCTCTTCCACTTCCTCCGGGGGAGTGAGGTGGATCTTCCTCCTCTTCCACTTCCTCTGGGGGGAGTGAGGTGGCTCTTCCTCCTCTTCCATTTCCTCTGGGGGGAGTGAGGCGTCTCTTCCTCCTCTTCCACTTCCTCCGGGGGGAGTGAGTTGGAACTTCCTCCTCTTCCACTTCCTCCGGGGGAGTGAGATGGATCTTCCTCCTCTTGCACTTCCTCCGGGGTGAGTGAGTTGGATCTTCCTCCTCTTCCAGTTTCTCCGAGGGGAGTGAAGTGCATCTTCCTCCTCTTACCCTTCCTCCGGGGGGAGTGAGGTGGATCTTCCTCCTCTTCCACTTCCTCCGGGGGAGTGAGGTGGATCTTCCTCCTCTTCCACTTCCTCTGGTGGGAGTGAGATGGATCTTCCTCCTCTTCCAGTTCCTCCGGGGGGAGTGAGGTGGTTATTCCTCCTCTTCCTGTTCTCCGGGGGAGTGAAGTGGATTTTCCTCCTCCTCCAGTTCCTCCGGGGGGAGTGAGGTGGATCTTCCTCCCCTTCCTGTTCCTCCGGGGGGGAGTGAGGTGGATCTTCCTCCTCCTCCATGTCCTCCGGGGGAGTGAGGTGGCTTTTCCTCCTCTTCCAGTTCCTCCGGGGGTAGTGAGGTGGATCTTTCTCCTCTTCCTGTTCCTCCGGGGGAGTGAGGTGGATCTTCCTCCTCCTCCACTTCCTCCGGGGGAGTGAGGTGGATCTTTCTCCTCTTTCAGTTCCTCCGGGGGAGTGAGGTGGATCTTCCTCCTCTTCCAGTTTCTCCGGGGAGAGTGAGGTGGATCTTCCTCCTCTTCCTGTTCCTCTGGGGGAGTGACGTGGATCTTCCTCCTCTTCCTGTTCCTCCGGGGGGAGTGAGGTGGCTCTTCCTCCGCTTCCACTTCCTCCGGGGGGAGTGAGGTGGCTCTTCCTCCTCTTCCAGTTTCTCCGGGGGGAGTAAGGATGAACTTGCTCCTCTTCCACTTCCTCCGGGGGGAGTGAGGTGGATCTTCCTCCTCTTCGACTTCCTCCGGGGGGAGTGAGGTGGCTCTTCCTCCTCTTCCACTTCCTCCAGGGGGAGTGAGTTGGAAATTCCTCCTCTTCCACTTCCTCCGGGGGAGTGAAGTGGATCTTCCTCCTCTTCCTGTTCCTCCGGGGGGAGTGAGGTGGATCTTCCTCCTATTCCACTTCCTCCGGGGGGAGTGAGGTCGATCTTCCTCCTCTTGCACTTCATCCGGGGGGAGTGAGTTGGATCTTCCTCCTCTTCCAGTTTCTCCGGGGGGAGTGAAGTGGATCTTCCTCCTCTTCCCCTTCCTCCGGGGGGAGCGAGGTGAATCTTCCTCCTCTTCCACTTCCTCCGGGGGAGTGAGGTGGATCTTCCTCCTCTTCCACTTCCTCCGGTGGGAGTGAGATGGATCTTCCTCCTCTTCCAGTTCCTCCGGGGGGAGTGAGGTGGCTCTTCCTCCTCTTCCTGTTCCTCCGGGGGAGTGAGGTGGATTTTCCTCCTCCTCCAGTTCCTCCGGGGGGATTGTGGGGGATCTTCCTCCCCTTCCTGTTCCTCCGGGGGGGGAGTGAGGTGGATCTTCCTCCTTCTCCTTGTCCTCCGGGGGAGTGAGGTGGATCTTTCTCCTCTTCCACTTCCTCCGGGGGAGTGAGGTGGCTTTTCCTCCTCTTCCAGTTCCTCCGGGGGTAGTGAGGTGGATCATCCTCCTCTTCCTGTTCCTCTGGGGGGAGTGAGGTGGATCTTCCTCCTCTTCCTGTTCCTCCGGGGGGAGTGAGGTGGCTCTTCCTCCTCTTCCACGTCCTCCAGGGGAGTAAGGTGGATCTTTCTCCTCTTCCACTACCTCCGGGGGAGTGAGGTGGGTTTTCCTCCTCTTCCAGTTCCTCCGGGGGTAGTGAGGTGGATCATCCTCCTCTTCCTGTTCCTCCGGGGGGAGTGAGGTGGTTCTTCCTCCTCTTCCAGTTTCTCCGGGGGGAGTGAGGTTGATCTTCCTCCTCTTCCTGTTCCTCCGGGGGGAGTGAGGTGGATCTTCCTCCTCTTCCAGTTTCTCCGGTGGGAGTGAGATAGATCTTCCTCCTCTTCCAGTTTCTCCGGCGGGAGTGAGGTGGATCTTCCTCCTCTTCCAGTTCCTCCGGGGAGAGTGAGGTGGATCTTCCTCCTCTTCCAGTTCCTCCGGGGGCAGTGAGGTGGATCTTCTTCCTCTTCCAGTTTCTCCGGGGGGAGTGAGGTGGATCTTCCTCCTCTTCCTGTTCCTCCGGGGGGAGTGAGGTGGATCTTCCTCCTCTTCCACTTCCTCCGGGGGGAGTGAGGTGGATCTTCCTCCTCTTCCAGCTTCTCCGGGGGGAGTGAGGTGGATCTTCCTCCTCTTCCTGTTCCTCCGGGGGGGACTGAGGTGGCTCTTCCTCCTCTTCCACTTCCTCCGGGGGAGTGAGGTGGATCTTCCTCCTTTTCCACTTCCTCCAGGGGGTACGAGTTGGATCTTCCTCCTCTTCCAGTTCCTCCGGGGGGAGTGAGGTGGATCTTGCTCCTCTTCCACTTCCTCCGGGGGTGTGAGATGGCTCTTCCTCCTCTTCCACTTCCTCCGGGGGAGTGAGGTGGAGCTTCCTCCTCTTCCAGTTCCTTCGGGGGAAGTGAGGTGGATCTTCCTCCTCTTCCAGCTCCTTCGGGGGAAGTGAGGTGGATCTTCCTCCTCTTCCACTTCCTCCGGGGGGAGTGAGGTGGATCTTCCTCCTCTTCCACTTCCTCCGGGGGGAGTGAGTTGGAACTTCCTCCTCTTCCACTTCCTCCGGGGGAGTGAGATGGATTTTCCTCCTCTTCCACTTCCTCCGGGGGGAGTGAGGTGGATCTTCCTCCTCTTGCACTTCCTCCGGGGTGAGTGAGTTGGATCTTCCTCCTCTTCCAGTTTCTCCGGGGGGAGTGAAGTGGATCTTCCTCCTCTTCCACTTCCTCTGGGGGAGTGAGGTGGCTCTTCCTCCTCTTCCACTTCCTCCAGGGGGAGTGAGTTGGAAATTCCTCCTCTTCCACTTCCTCCGGGGGAGTGAGGTGGATCTTCCTCCTCTTCCTGTTCCTCCGGGGGGAGTGAGGTGGATCTTCCTCCTACTCCACTTCCTCCGGGGGGAGTGAGGTCGATCTTCCTCCTCTTGCACTTCCTCCGGGCGGAGTGAGTTGGATCTTCCTCCTCTTCCAGTTTCTCCGGGGGGAGTGAAGTGGATCTTCCTCCTCTTCCCCTTCCTCTGGGGGGAGTGAGGTGAATCTTCCTCCTCTTCCACTTCCTCCGGGGGAGTGAGGTGGATCTTCCTCCTCTTCCAGTTCCTCCGGGGGGAGTGAGGTGGCTCTTCCTCCTCTTCCTGTTCCTCCGGGGGAGTGAGGTGGATTTTCCTCCTCCTCCAGTTCCTCCGGGGGGAGCTTGGGGGATCTTCCTCCCCTTCCTGTTCCTCCATGGGGGGAGTGAGGTGGATCTTCCTCCTTCTCCTTGTCCTCCGGGGGAGTGAGGTGGATCTTTCTCCTCTTTCACTTCCTCCGGGGGAGTGAGGTGGCTTTTCCTCCTCTTCCAGTTCCTCCGGGGGTAGTGAGGTGGATCATCCTCCTCTTCCTGTTCCTCCGGGGGGAGTGAGGTGGATCTTCCTCCTCTTCCTGTTCCTCCGGGTGGAGTGAGGTGGCTCTTCCTCCTCTTCCACGTCCTCCAGGGGAGTGAGGTGGATCTTTCTCCTCTTCCACTACCTCCGGGTGAGTGAGGTAGGTTTTCCTCCTCTTCCAGTTCCTCCGGGGGTAGTGAGGTGGATCATCCTCCTCTTCCTGTTCCTCTGGGGGGAGTGAGGTGGATCTTCCTCCTCATCCAGTTTCTCTGGGGGGAGTGAGGTTGATCTTCCTCCTCTTCCTGTTCCTCCGGGGGGAGTGAGGTGGCTCTTCCTCCTCTTCCACTTCCTCCGGTGGGAGTGAGTTGGATCTTCCTCCTCTTCCAGTTTCTCCGGGGGAGTGAGGTGGATCTTCCTCCCCTTCCTGTTCTTCCGGGGGAGTGAGGTGGATCTTCCTCCTCTTCCAGTTCCTCCAGGGGAGTGAGGTGGATTTGCTCCTGAGAGCCTGCAATGATAAAGCTAGAAGGGTTTGGGAGCTATGCATGTGGCCAGTATAGGAAGATGTGGGTGTTGAGACCATATGGAGCTTGTGCGTGAGGACAGGTTTGGAGGATTAGGCATCCGAAATAGATGTGGATATGTAAGGAAGCTGGAATGGCCGCTTACCTCTAGGCAATATGACCCCTGCTCTGCCTGTGGCCATGGCATCTGCCACTCACAACCCCCCCACCCCAACCCCCCCCACCCCGATTACCGGCACCACTGCCTCCTCAAGGGGAGTGGTGGCATGCCATCGTGCTTCCCTCCCCCGGTCAGGTCCTGCTGGCACTTATTGTGTGCTATCTTTGTAATGATATCAGCAAATAGAGATGGTATTTGCCTGTTCGATTATGAAGCCTTAATAGCATGTTTGCATGTATTGATTGCTTGTGCCTGATCAGCAGAGGGCATGTGACTGAGACAAGCAAGGCAGTTTGGTTTGGTTTCAGTTTCGTTCTAGATGCATCACAAGCACCGTGTCTCCTGTAAAGCTGTATAAAGAGTTGAACAGACTTTCGATTAAAAGTCATTCTCTTTCATAAATGTCTCATCATTGAACCCACAAAGAAATCAATACATGGTGTCAGAAGTGGCTGAAAGAGATGAAGTGAAAAAATCAGTCCAGACAGTGAAAAGACTGATGTACAAGGCAAAAGACAGTGGAACTGACTTCTACCAGAGCATGCTTGTATACCGCACAATGCCGCTCGAGTGTGGTAAGTCACCAGCCCAACTCCTTATGGGACGTCGGCTAAGGTCAAACCTACCCATCCCGGAGAACCTCCTGATAACAAAAGAGTGGGAGAAAGTGAGGAAGTTCAAAGAGCAACAGAAAGAAAAGCAAAAGTATTACTATGACAGAGGAACACAAAACCTACCTGAACTCCACACTGGTGACCAAGTAAGGTTCAAAGACAAAACAAACACATGGACTCAGAAGGGAACTGTCCTGAGTGAAGTTCAACCAAGATCATACATCATTCAGACAGATGAGGGTGCTGTTCTGAGAAGAAATCATCGAGATCTTCTCATGGGACCAGCCACAGCAGGTCAAGAGACTGATACTGTTGAACAACCTGATCACACAGCTGAGAACACATCATCTGAGGCAACAACTCAGATTCAAGGACAATCAATCAGAAAATCCTCAAGACACGTGAAGCCTCCTGAGAGACTCATTGAGCAAATTTAAGGACTATTGTTATAGAAGGAAGTAATGTTATCTTATTCTTTCTTCAAGTTCTAGTGTATTGACATATTTCATGTGAACACACAAAGTAAGGTTAAAAAACCTTGATCATGATAATGCTAATGTAAGTTCATTAAGTGTTACAGTTAAAATGCAGATTAATACAAAGAAAACATGTTGTTAGTTAAAAGTAAATTACTTTTGTTTTAAGAAAAGGAGATGTAATGATATCAGCAAATAGAGATGGTATTTGCCTGTTCGATTATGATGCCTTAATAGCATGTTTGCATGTATTGATTGCTTGTGCCTGATCAGCAGAGGGCATGTGACCGAGACAAGCAAGGCAGTTTGGTTTGGTTTCAGTTTCATTCTAGATGCATCACAAGCATCGTGTCTCCTGTAACGCTGTATAAAGAGTTGAACAGACTTTAGATTAAAAGTCATTCTCTTTCATAAATGTCTCATCATTGAACCCACAAAGAAATCAATACAATCTTGTCCTGGAAGAGAAAGAGGGGTGATGATGAACGAGTGTATTGGCAGGTGTGTTTGTGTGTGTGTAATGCCTCATATGGTTGAAGAGCTGTGAGATGCATCTGAGGTGTGAGTTGTGCTTGTGAAGGACGCAGTATTGTGGGTTGTGTGATCGTCAGTGGTGGATGCAGTGTGTTGAGGTTGTGATGCTGGTGGTGGTGCAGTTATTGGACCTCCTCCACCAGGACCACCAGTGCCACCTCTGAGATCCTGTGAGCCCTCCCACTCAGTCCCTGAGCCATCCTGATACATGCTGTTGTCCTGCTCCTTTGGTTCCACTGTTGCCCAGTGCATTCCGCACCTTCAGTGGAAGTGCATGCACAGAGGCAATAAATCCCACTCCAGGAAAATTGTCCTAATCAGCGCTTGAGTGCAAAACCTGCAGGTCTCCGGTTTAGTGCCTCCAGGCTCGTTTAAATCATGGTAAACAGCAAATAGCCACAAAATTGCGGGCTAAAGCCAGACTTTTACACAGGCACGTTTTATGCGCACAAAATCCACTTAGCACCTATTTTCACCCTTTCCCCGAAATAACTTCCCTTGGCCTCTTCACATGGTGGGTGATATTGAGGCTTTGGAAAGGGTGCAGAGGAGGGCCCCAAGGCTAATTCCCAGTATAATCCATCTTAATTACCCAGATGGGCTCAAAGAGCTGGATGTCTATTCTTTAGAGAAGTGTGGACCTAGGGGTAATTTGATGGAGGTTTATAAAATAATTAAGGAACTAGATTGTGTTTATGTAGGCCAATTATTTCAGCTAAATAGGTGAGGGAGGATCATGGGTCATGCTTACAAGTTATTTGAGGGCAGAACCAAGTTCAATGTCAGGAGGTGGTTCTTTTCCCTGAGAATAGAGGACCTGTGGAACAGGCTGTCGGCTCATGCAGTGGACGCTGATTCGCTGAATTCCGCCCAGCGACCGGTTTCTGGCTGGGGTGGAGATCACCTGGTACAAGAGCTAGTTATCCTGCAGCGTAAATCAGGGCCAGAGTTGCCTCCTGGACTCGCTCCGATCACCTCAGGAGGGCGGAGAGGAATTTCCCACTTTTTCCCCAAATTGGCTTGTTTTAAAAAAAATCTACTTTCTCAACTCTCCCAAGAGATCACATGACTTCGGGTGGGGTTGGGGTGGGGAGTGTTTGTATCGTGATGTACAGGACAGGCTGGATAGGCCAGAGGGTCTTTTCCTGTCCATCATTGTTTGTACTTTTGTATGATGCTGCTCTGGGGAAATGCCAAGGGTAGGGAAAATGAGAAGAAAAACTACTGTTTAGACAGACCTTTGTGTTTGTAGTCACATTGGCAAGGCCTAGTGGCAGGATGCCTAGCTCCCCTCTCAGTGTATAGTCTAGGAGAGTGAATGAGGATAGAGAGACCTCACACCAGAAGGAAATGGCTCAATTAGCTATAAAAAGGCTGATAACGATCAGTCCGTGACTTAAGGATGATCTGTGACATTTACAAGCTGCCCAAAGTTTTAAGTTATTTTTGCCATTCAGCTTATAGTAACTGTCTGCTATAGTGCTCTTGACTAAAGATATTGTCATTTCCTAGTTGAATAAAATGATTATATATACACCAATTTGGGCAAAATATATATGCAGCAGCAATTTACTAAGGAAAGGATACAACATTCCAACATGAAGTGGATGGCTTCCTTGGTGCCTCAAACCACAAAGGACCCAGGTAACGTTCCCTCTAAAATGTCATTGTTGTGGGCGTCCAGTTTTTTACATTTTTGGTCAGTATTGAGTTAACTGATTTTAGCAGAAGTGGCCTCAGGGATGCCTCACTCACTGTCCCTATGTTAGGGAAAGGAAAGTAATTTAGGTTTCCAACTCCTGACTGCCTCCCAGTAACTCCTGCTGGAGTGTGGACAGGATCAGGCTCAACTCTGCTGCACCTTGGGGCAAAACAGCCTGCCAACCCGAATTGTCCGCATGAATAATGACCGCTGGGGTGAGCTACTGATGGGGAACAGATACTCATGGAATGGTAATCCAGCAGAGAGGGTCTTCATTCAAGAGAGAAGGGGGCCAACTGTAGTCACTCTCTCATTGGGGGGAATGTTGACTTGAGTGGAACTACAAATGCGGAGAGATGTAAAACGGACTGCCCATTCACTATCGCCATTTTACACTATTGCTCAAAGTTAGGAGCTTTGAACATTGCTGCTTTAAAGTATTTTTGCAATGGTGTAGAAATTGGATATAGCCACGAAACGGACAGTGTTAAGGCCCAACGATGTTAAGCTGCCCCATGTCAAAATGGTCTAGGTAGCACGCAAAATTCATGCTCAGTCCTCATTAGCATGATTGTATTCTTGATTTCAGTGTTAAAACTAGTGCTCATTGGCGTATCTGTGAGGGTGCTGGTTAGTTCCCTCAGTAACCCCTAGATGGCACCTTCACTTGTTTTTTTCCCTTTGCTAATTGTTACTAGTTTCTCCTGCGTTTATTACTTAACTGCCTTTTATCAGGTTTATTGGTTTCACCTGTTTGTGCTTGTATTTAAGTTCTGTGGTTTCTTCCCTCTGTGCTCAGTCTTGACAAGCCGTTTGCCTAGTGGTAGCTTGTCTTGAGCTCCTATGTTTGTAACTGTTTACCTGTGTGATTCTAGTAAAGTACTTTTATTTAAGACTGCATACCTGCTTCTTGCCTCGTCTGTCTGCACTTGGGTCCAGAACCAGCCTCGCCCTGACAGCAAGACTGAGCCAGTATGGACCCAGCAGTGATGGAGGAATTTCGTTCTATTCTCTCCCATCAAGGTGCTTTCCTCAGCCGCCTTGAGCAACTTCTCCAAAGCATTTTGGACAAGGTAAATGCGTGGACTCAGACCATTCAACACCCAGCTGCTGTGGCTTCTGCTCAGGATATTCTGCCCTTGCAGCGTGTTACTATGCAGATAGCTAACAACTTGATATCGTCCCATAAAAATCACAAGGCTTGACTTTTCTTGTAAACATTACTGAAAGATTCTTATTGTGAAACTGAAATACAATACAGAAGTGGAAGCATACATTAGTACACAAGCACATAACTGATATGCATACACAAACTTGGGTAAGCGTGAGCAACACAGTACATTTGGCATGTAACTTACCAAAACACGTCAAAACACAGCTTACTGTGAATATACATTCAGCAAACTGAAAGACATTCTCTTACATTCACTTTAAATTAACCCTGTACATAGTGCATCAAAATACAGCTACAAGTTAACCAGCTAGATACAGAGAGTGAGCAATTCACGGCTAGCTGTGTAGGTTTGCTTACAGAGAAAGGTTACAAACTAAACATTTTCTGCAAAATATAGTGTACACTAATCATCTATAACATTCTCAAGTACTTACAGACAAATAGTGTCCAAGGCCAAAGCGTAACAAGAAAATAACTGCAACACCATGTGTCGAGCTGCAGGTCTTGTGATATACAGCAAATTTACTTTACAGCAATTTTACTTTATTGCACTTTACTGCGCTTTACTGCACTTGCTAGGTACCAAATATCCACTAGGTGGCGGCACACAATGGGAATCGACCCAAATTACTCAAACCCCTGAATTAACTTGAAAACTAACATAAATTCCTAAAGGAAGGCAGCACACTACCCGCTTGGTATAATTCCATTGTACCACTACAGATACAAAATAAAACCTAAAGAAAACATCCTTTGGCTGCAAACATACTCAGAATCCTTTCTCTAGGTTTCTTCAGAAAGGAGGACTACGATCTCTGAGACTAGCCTCAGAAACACTTTGACAGTCCCCTCCTTGACAATCTTCACCTCCACCTTGCGGGCCCTCTTTTTCCTGCTCGGCAGAATTTTGACAACCAGTCCCACTGGCCATTCATTTCTGTGTGCTTGGCTGTCTTTCAGCAAGACAACATCTCCCACTTTGACATTTGGCTTGTCTTCTGTCCATTTCCTACGGCTCTGTAGGGTGGACAATACTTTCCTCTCCATCTCTTCCAAAAAGTGTCTGCAAGACACTGGACTTGCTTCCACTGCTTCCCGTGCAGCTCAGCCATGTCAAAGTTTCCAGAGGGGGCTGAAATAACACTCATCTTTTGAGTCAGGAGCATCACTGGGGTGAGGACTGCAGGCATGTCTGGGTCGGTGGACACCGGCACCAGGGGTCTTGCATTCATGATTGCCATGACTTCAGCCATGAGAGTGCTCAAGATGTCGTGTGTGAGATGAGTGGGTCCCGTCCGAAGCAGCATAGCATCCAGAATACGCCTACCGATGAGCCTCTCCCATGAACCACCCATGTGGGATGAATGCGGGGGGTTAAACACCCACATGCATCCTTTCTTTTGCAGGTCTTCGAGAGCCTTCAAGGACTCCTTCCATAGGTTCCATTTTGCTTCTTTTTCTGGGAGGAGTGGAGCATCCCACTCACTCTGATCAGATAAGAGTTCCCATACTAATGCTTTTCCTTGCATTGTTATGGGAGCTACGAACCCCAGAGGGTCGTACAAACTGTTGACTGTGGACAGGACACCTCTCCGTGTGAATGGCCTTTCTTCACGGGACACCAAGAATGTGAAGCTGTCTGTTTCCAGGATCCAGGAGAGCCCCAGGCTCCGTTGAAGGGGGAGAGGATCCACTCCAAGGTGCAAATCCTTCAGATTCTTAGCACGGTCCTCTGCAGGGAAGGCTTCCCTCACCTGTCCGCTATGCGATGCTACTTTGTGTAGTCTCAGGTTGGACTCTGCCAACATCTCTCTGGTTCTTGTCAGGAGATCTATTGCTTCTTCAGGTGTGGTAACCGAGGTGAGACCATTGTCAACATAGAACTGTCTCTCAACAAAATGCTTCGCATCGGAGCCATATTCCTGCTCACCTTTCTGAGCGGCTCGCCTCATGCAGTAGATGGCCACAGCAGGTGAAGGGCTGTTTCCAAACACGTGGACCTTCATCCTGTACTCCACCACATTCTTGTTGATGTCGTTGTCCTCATGCCAGAGGTAGCGTAGATAGTCCCTGTGGTCTTCTCGGACGACGAAGCAATAAAGCATTTGCTGCACATCTGCTGTCAGGGCTACAGGTTCTTTCCTGAACCGCAGAAGAACTCCCAACAAGGTGTTGTTCAAGTCTGGGCCGCTGAGGAGTACATCGGTCAGAGACACTCCTTCACATTTAGCACTTGAATCAAACAAAACTCATAACTGGTCAGGCTTTTGTGGGTGATACACACCGAATGTTGGCAGGTACCAGTGTTCTTTACCTTCCTCCAGAGGTGGAGCAGGCTCGGCTTGGTCGTTGTCCAGCATCTTCTGCATGAACTCTATGTAATGGCCCTTCATTTCTAGCCTTTTCTCCAGTGTTCTCCTAAGTGAGCAGAGGCGCTTCATAGCTTGTTCCCTGTTACTCGGAAGACGGCGTCTAGGAGAGCGAAATGGTAAGCGTGCCACCCAGCTGTGTCCATCGTCCTGGTGAACCTCCTCATCCATGATGGTTAGGAAAGCTTTGTCGTCCATGGATAGTGCTGGCTTGTCATCATCCTTGGACCTTTCAAACACTGAGCACCCTAGGCTGTCTGTGCTCACAGTGAGGCCTGCCTCTTCCTCACAGGCAGAGGAGGTTGACCTATGATGCTGCGTCATGCCATCGTAGTCTTCCTTTACCTGGATCCTGTTTGGGCATGGGCTGAGAAAGGATGTGCGACCATTGTGCAACACGTTTGCTTTATAGATGTAGACATCCGCTGGTTTGTGGACTGTTCCCAGGCAAACTCCACCCATGAGGACCCATCCCAGGTCAAGCCGCTGCGCATAAGGAGCATTGTGGGGCCCGTTGATTTGCTCACGCACCTTGTGCACCCTTAAGATGTCTCTTCCCAAGAGCAGGAGGATTGGAGCGTCCGGGTCCACAGCTGGAATCTTGTTGGCAACTGACTGTAGGTGGGGCTGATGGCGTGCGATCTCTGGGGAGGGAATTTCCGTCCTATCATCTGGCATCATGTCACACTCAATTAAGGTGGGGAGGGGAAGCTGTAGTTTCCCATCCATGGACTCGATCATGAAGTTGCCAACTCTCCTACCCGTAGTCTCTGTTGTCCCTGAACAGGTTTTTAGCGTGTACGGAGCTGCGCTGGCCTTGACTTCAAAGTGATTGAAGAATTCTGTCTTCGCTAGAGACTTGTTACTTTGCTCATCAAGCACTGCATACATCTTGATTGCCTTCTCCTTTCTCCCTGCAGGATACGCTTTAACCAAGCAGATTTTGGAGCATGAGCGTGGGCTGCTTGCATTTCCACAAACCTCTGTATACTTGGAGGTGACTGAAGAAGATGCGCTTTCGCTTTGCTCCCCGTTATCCTCTTTGTCGACCGCAGCACTCACAGTGGTCAAAGGAGGAGGACCTGGATGCAGGGCTGCGATGTGTTTTTCACTGTTGCACTCGAAGCACTTGATTGTCGCCTTGCAGTCTTTTGCCATGTGCATAGTTGACCCACAACACCTGAAGCAGATGCAATTCACTTTCAGGTATGATTTGCGCTCATCAATAGGCTTGCCTCTAAAGCTTCGACACTTTTTGAGTGGGTGGGGCTTCTTGTGTATTGGACACTGACGATCTGGGTCATCCACTTTATTCCCAGCAGAACTGGATTGGTTGACTGAGGGTTCGGCTGGAACATCTGTTTTGTGCATGCTCACAGAGGCTTTGTTGCTGTACTTTGTGGGTTTCTCTGTTCTCGAAGGAGCGTAACTGCTGGAGGTGGAGAAAGTGAAACTTGGATCATTCCTCACCTTTGCCTGTTGTTGGACGAACCTGGAGAAGAGAGAGAAGGGAGGAAATGCCACTCCATAGTCCTCCTTGTACTTGGATCCCTTAGCTATCCATTTCTCTTGAAGGTTGTAGGGGAGCTTTTCCACTATTGGGTTTACCCCATGAGCTGTATCCAAATACGAGAGGCCTGTCAGGTAACCTTCTCCCTTAGCACATACCAGTTCGAGGAGAATGTCACCCAGTTCTCGAAGCTCGACATTATCTTTGTTGGTTAGCTTTGGAAAGTCCTCAATCTTCTTAAGCAGTGCGTGTTCAATGACTTCTGGTGTCCCATAACAGTCTTCGAGATGTTGCCAAACCATGTTGAGGCCTGCTGTGGGATTGCGGACGTGCACTGAGCGAATTCTCCTCACCTGTTCTGACGACTCAGCTCCGAGCCACTTTGTCATCAAATCTAGTTCTTCTCTGGCTGACAGATTCAAGTCCTTGGTGGTCCTCAGGAAGGATGCTTTCCATGACCAATAATTTTCAGGACGGTCATCAAATTCTAGAAGACCTGAACTTAACAATTCTCGGCGGATGAGGTAGCTAGCGAGGTCTTGTGCACCTTGTGGCTCGGGTAAGGACTGCTTGGCTGGATTGGCCGAGTGCTGTGGCGGTCTCTGCAGGTAAGTCTTACTTGCTTCTTCTCTTTTAAGCTCAGTGTCTCCGAAAACAGGTTGTTTGTTACTGTGGTGAGCAGCTGGTTCTGCGTCGAGATACCTGGATGTTTTGTGTGAGTCTGCTGGCTTGTGTTTCGATGATGCTTCCTTGAAGAACAATTTGGAGTATTGTTGGACATACTCACTTGTACGTTGCACTGGACTGAGGGGCTGTTCTAGAACATATGGTTCATGGCTGTGCTCCCCGTCTTCATTCTCCTCACCTTCTTCATAAGCTGCAGCTTCAGCTTCAGCGGCAGCGGCAGCTCTCTGGCTTTGGAGAATGTGGAGACTGGCGTCGAGGTCAGCTCTCTGCTTCATCACACTAGCTTCTTTTTCAGCGAAGGACAATTGAGCCTGGGCAGCTTTTGCCTTGGCATGTGCTTTGGCGGCTGCAGAAGCTGTCAATGACGACGGTCTGCTGGACCGCCGAGATGATCTAGAGGATGCTTTAGAGGACTGTGACTTGGCATCATTTGCTCGAAGAGGCTCATGCTTCTCGGTTGGCTGGTCGACGTCCTCTATGGTATATTGTCTTCCTAAGCATAGACTCATGGTAGCTGGGTGGTATCTTCTTGTGCTTGAGCCCGCTGTGCTGTTGTCTTTTCACTATTCTGCCCTTGCAGCGCGTTCCTATGCAGAGCTAGACAGGTAGCTAACAACTTGATATCTTCCCATAAAAATCACAAGGCTTGACTTTTCTTGTAAACTTTACTGAAAGATTCTTATTGTGAAACTGAAATACAATACAGAAGTGGAAGCATACATTAGTACACAAGCACATAACTGATATGCATACACAAACTTAGGTAAGCGTGAGCAACACAGTACATTTGGCATGTAACTTACCAAAACACGTCAAAACACAGCTTACTGTGAATATACATTTAGCAAACTGAAAGGCATTCTCTTACATTCACTTTAAATTAGCCCTGTACATAGTGCATCAAAATACAGCTACAAGTTAACCAGCTAGATACAGAGAGTGAGCAATTCACGGCTAGCTGTGTAGGTTTGCTTACAGAGAAAGGTTACAAACTAAACATTTTCTGCAAAATATAGTGTACACTAATCATCTATAACATTCTCAAGTACTTACAGACAAATAGTGTCCAAGGCCAAAGCGTAACAAGAAAATAACTGCAACACCATGTGTCGAGCTGCAGGTCTTGTGATATACAGCAATTTTACTTTACAGCAATTTTACTTTATTGCACTTTACTGTGCTTTACTGCACTTGCTAGGTACCAAATATCCACTAGGTGGCGGCACATAATGGGAATCGACCCAAATTACTCAAACCCTTGAATTAACTTGAAAACTAACATAAATTCCTAAAGGAAGGCAGCACACAGGATGTTCCTCCTCAGTCAGTTCCTTTGGGTACTACCCCACCGGTCGCCAACCTCCAGACTCACCGAGAGCCTCGCCTACCCGTGCCAAAGCGCTATGACGGTCATCCGGGCAAGTGTCGCAGCTTCTTGACCCAGTGCTTCCTAGTTTTTGAACTCCAACCCTCCATGTTCCAATCACCCCGCTCTAAGGTAGCATTCATCATATCACTACTCTCGGGAAAAGCTCTCGCCTGGGCTACCGCTATCTGGGAGCAGCAATCTTTCGTCTGCTCGGACATTCTCCTTTTCGCCGAAGAGATGAGCAAAGTCTTTGACCATCCTGTGAGTGGACGGGAGGCAGCTAAGAGACTTTTGAATCTCCGCCAGGGCAACTGCAGCGTAGCCGACTTTGTCATTGAGGCCCGCACACTCGCTGCGGAAAGCCGCTGGAACACCGAGGCCCTTCTCTCCACGTTTCTTCATGGCCTTTCCGAATCTATCAAAGATGAACTGGCGTCCAGAGAGGTTCCGGAGGACCTTGACACACTCATCTCCCTTGCCATCAGAGTGGATAACCGCCTCCGGGAGCATGGTAGAGAGAGGAGATTCACTACTTCCACAGAGGTGAGATCTTCCGGTGTTTTGAATCTGACCAAGAGTTTCCAAATACCCCCGAGTCCACCTGTTAGCACCGAAGAGGAACCTATGCAACTCGGCAGAACTCGGCTCTCCCAGTTTGAGAGACAGAGGAGATTGAGAGAGGGGCGTTGTCTTTACTGTGGCCTGTCTGGCCATCTCAGAGTCACATGCCCTGAGCTTCAGGAAAAAGCCAGGAGGATTGGGAAAATACTGACGGATCAAATCCCTTCTCCTACCCCTTCTGTCTTCCAAACCCTGCTTCCCGCTCGTCTCTCTTGGGAGGGACAACAGTACAACCTCCAGGCGTTTGTTGACTCCGGGGCCGCTGGCTGTTTTATCGATGCCACCCTTGTGCGCAGCCTGAAAATTCCTTTCTCCCACCTTGACAAGCCTTTACAAGTCACCACCCTTGACGGCAGGCCCCTTGGTTCTGGGCGCATTCATCATATCACCGGAGTATTACATGTCCAAGTAGGGGAGAGACATCAAGAGTTGCTGCAGTTCCACCTTATCGATTCACCTGAGCTCCCTCTCGTTCTTGGACATCCGTGGCTCTCTCTTCACAACCCTCACATTGACTGGACTACCGGGACTGTGCTGGAGTGGGGTCTTTCATGTCTAGCCAACTGTCTTAAGGTTTTCCCTAGTCTGCCCCATCCTTCCTCTCCTGAGCCAGCTGATCAGCTGGACCTTGCTCATGTGCCCCCTGAATATTTGGACCTCCATGCTGTGTTTAGTAAGAGGCAGTCCACTACACTCCCCCCACACTGGTCCTACGACTGTGCCATTGATCTCCTGCCTGGCACTAGCCCCCCTCGGGGTCGGCTCTACTCTCTCTCTGGCCCTGAGAATATTTCCATGGAAGAATACATCAAGGAAGCCCTCGCTGCAGGTTTCATTCACCCTTCCACCTCCCCAGCGGGTGCTGGCTTCTTTTTTGTAAAGAAGAAGGATGGTGCTCTCAGGCCTTGCATAGACTATCGGGGGCTTAACAAAATTACCATTAAGAACCGCTATCCTCTCCCTGTGATGTCTTCAGCGTTTGAGCAGCTGCAGGGAGCTACCATCTTCTCCAAACTTGACCTCCGCAACGCGTACAACCTGGTCTGCATTAGGGAGGGGGATGAATGGAAGACTGCCTTTATCACCCCTAGCGGTCACTGGGAATACCTCGTCATGCCCTTTGGTCTCACTAACACTCCTGCTGTCTTCCAAGCTCTGGTCAATGACGTGCTCCGGGACCTGCTGAACCAGTTCATGTTTGTTTATTTGGAGGACATTCTCATCTTCTCAAAGTCCCCCCAGCAGCATGTCCAACACGTCAGACGGGTGCTGCAGAGGCTCTTGGAGAACCGTCTCTTTGTCAAAACCGAGAAATGTGAATTCCACGTCTCTAAGATCACCTTCCTGGGCTACGTCATCTCCTGCGGAAGCGTCCAGATGGATCCTAGCAAGGTTCAAGCCATCTTGAACTGGCCGCGTCCCACATCAGTTAAGCAGGTTCAGCGGTTCCTGGGATTCGCCAACTTTTAAAGACGCTTCATCCGCAACTTCAGCTCCCTTGCCGCCTCCCTCTCCGCATTGACCAAGGGCTCGTCTTTACGGTTCAGTTGGTCTTCTGAAGCGGAACGGGCCTTCCAGGAGCTCAAACAACGCTTCACCTCTGCTCCCATTCTGGTACACCCTGACCCCACCCTGCCCTTTATCGTAGAGGTGGATGCCTCGGATATTGGAGTCGGGGCTGTCCTGTCCCAGCGCTCCCCTAAGGGCCAAAAGCTATATCCCTGTGCCTTCTTTTCCCGTTGCCTGAAGCCAGCAGAGAGTAACTACGATGTCGGCAACAGGGAGCTCTTGGCAGTTAAGTTGGCCTTGGAGGAGTGGAGACACTGGTTGGAGGGAGCAGAGCATCCTTTTGTCATCTGGACCGACCATAAAAATCTGACATTTATCCAGGACGCCAAGCGCCTCAACCCTCGGCAGGCCAGGTGGGCTCTCTTCTTTAACCGGTTCAACTTTCTCCTGTCTTACCGCCCAGGGTCTAAGAACCTCAAACCGGATGCCCTTTCTCGCCAGTTTGACCCCTCGGAAAAGGACCGGACCCCGGAACCTATCATGCCCAGTTCCTGCATCATTGCTCCCGTCACATGGGAGATTGAGACTGTGGTGCGAGGGGCCCAACATTAGGAAGCTGACCCTGGAGGAGGCCCTCCTCATAGCCTTTATGTTCCCAGTCAGGTGCGCGCCCAGATCCTTCAATGGGGGCACTCTTCTCGATTGACTGGTCATCCTGGGATCCGTCGGACTCTCGAGTTCCTTAAGAGGAGGTTCTGGTGGCCCTCTATTGAAGCCGACACCCGGGCCTTTGTCTCCGCTTGTCCCGTCTGTGCCCAGAACAAGACATCCCAACAACCTCCGCTTGGTCTCCTGCATCCCTTGCCCATCCCCAGCCGTCCCTGGTCTCATATCGCCCTGGGCTACCTCCATCTGAGGGAGTCACTACCATCCTAGTTGTGGTCGATTGCTTTTCCAAGGCTGCTCACTTCGTCCCTCTTGACAAGCTTCCCTCTGCCAGAGAGACTGCCCAGCTGGTTGTCCAGCATGTCTTCCGCCTCCATGGATTGCCCCTGGATGTCGTCTCTGGCCGTGGTCCCCAGTTCTCATCCAGGTTCTGGAAGGCTTTTTGTTCCCTCCTGGGCGCTTCCGTCAGTCTCTCCTCTGGGTTCCACCCACAGTCTAACGGCCAGACTGAGAGAACCAACCAAGATCTGGAGAGGGTGCTAAGAAGCTTTGTGTCCTCCAATCCTTCCACCTGGAGCAAGTATCTGGCCTGGGCGGAGTATGCGCACAATACCCTTCAGAGCTCCTCCACTGGCCTCTCACCTTTCGAATGTCAATATGGCTTCCAACCGCCACTCTTCCCTGAACAGGAGAGGGAGGTAGGAGTCCCGGCTGCCCAGGGGTTCGTCCAACGCTGCCACCATACCTGGAGGAGGGTCCAATCCGCCTTGCAGCTCGCTTCTTCTCGGCAGAAAGTGCAGGCTGACCGACACCGCCGCCCAGCTCCTCGGTTCCGGACCAGACAGAAGGTCTGGCTGT
The DNA here is from genome assembly GCF_052327205.1 of Somniosus microcephalus. Taxonomy (NCBI): domain Eukaryota; kingdom Metazoa; phylum Chordata; class Chondrichthyes; order Squaliformes; family Somniosidae; genus Somniosus; species Somniosus microcephalus. The sequence continues at coordinate 120,552,056 of NC_140997.1, read as the reverse complement.
CTACCCGGAATCTTCCGCTCCATGTGGAGTCCCGCAAGTTGGCTCCCCGGTTCATCAGACCTTTTAGGATTTTGGAAAAAGTAAACCCTGTGGCCTACCGGCTCCTCCTTCCTCGGTCGACGAAGATACATCCCACGTTCCATGTCTCTCACCTCAAGCCGGTACTTACCAGTCCCTTGGTTCCTGCTTCCAGACCTCCCCCCCCCGCCCCGCATGATTGATGGTCAGCAAGCCTACACTGTCTGTCGCCTCCTTGATAGTCGCCGGGTTAGGAGGAGCATTCAATACCTGGTCGACTGGGAGGGTTATTGTCCTGAAGAGCGTTCCTGGGTTCCGGCCCAGGGCATTTTGGATCCTGAACTCATCAGGGATTTTCACCGTCGCCACCCTGATTGTCCAGGAGCAACGTCAGGAGCCGTTCCTAGGGGAGGGGGTCCTGTGAGGGTGACGGTTAGTTCCCTCAGTAACCCCTAGATGGCACCTTCACTTGTTTTTTTCCCTTTGCTAATTGTTACTAGTTTCTCCTGTGTTTATTACTTAACTGCCTTTTACCAGGTTTATTGGGTTCACCTGTTTTTGCTTGTATTTAAGTTCTGTGGTCTCTTCCCTCTGTGCTCAGCCTTGACAACCTGTTTGCCTAGTGGTAGCTTGTCTTGAGCTCCTATGTTTGTAACTGTTTACCTGTGTGATTCTAGTAAAGTACTTTTATTTAAGACTGCATACCTGCTTCTCGCCTCATCTGTCTGCACTTAGGTCCAGAACCAGCCTCGCCCTGACAGTAACGCTCAACAGGTGGACCAATATCGGGTCCAGTCTAATTCACAGTCATGTGTGACACAGGCTTTATTCAGTACTTAAAGGGAAGGTGCATTGATGCTTCAGCACCTCATTGTCAAGCCACTCAGAACTGTAGCTGCAAGAAGGTGGTAGTGCAAAGCCATCGCGGAGCGTAATCTAAAGGAGAGAGCCTGCGGAGTTTCCAACATGGCTCTTGAGGCACTGGTCATGTCCGTCGAGAGGAGATAGGATGTCCTCTTCCCGCAGACTGGCAGGAAGCCTCACCACACACCTTGTGAAAGTTCTGGCAGGAGATAGTCGCCCATATCACGGCCAGTACTGTGGTGCCAAGGTCAGCTGTTCAGTGCCGAAAGAAGTTTAATGACCTCACATGCCAGGTCAAGGTGAGTGATGGCTTCAGCAAATGCCATATCCCACAAGCCTCACACACTACTCAACGCACCACACTCCCATCACTCACGTACCAACAATCTCTAGCTATCTCCACTCACACCTCACAATCAGAGCTTCACTTCACCCTCACAACCTTACCACTGCTGCAACACTCACATCCACATCTCATACCTTACACACACTGACAGCTGTTCAACTATGGCAGGCACATCACCCAAACACATTGCACCACACTCACTCACACACTTCTCTTTCTCTTGCAGGCCAAGGTCGTGCATAATTGGAGGAAGCAGCAACAGACAGGCGGGGAGCAGGCTGACATCCATGACCTCAGCCAGCTGGAGGAGAGAATTCTGGACATCATTGGGTAGCAGATCACAGAGGCCGTGGCAACTGGTGATGTTGAACCCCTTGGGGAAACAACAGTATGCTCATTCCTAATCCTTCTTCTTGCATCCCACTTCCCCTCATCCCACAATCTCTTCTCACTTTCAAGCTGCTGATGCTGTAGGCATGCATATCTTGCTTCCCCTCTCACCACCCCCGCACCCCCACCATACCCATCTCTTGTGCCGTTCTGCTTTCAGATAATCAACAACAAGCACCAGACCAGCCTGTCCCTGAGGCAATGCAAGATAGTGAGGGGGAGAAGAGGAGGAAGACGTCACCACGTCACTGTAGTTTAGTTTAGAGGCTAGTGTAGTAGCGGGATCTGCGCTGAGTGAGGCACCCGGCATGAGTGAGCTGCAGCAAGGCCGGGGGAAAGGATAGCTCGGGGACCAGCTCCCCGGAGGGTGAGGTCTCCTGCACAGGATTCAGATGAGGACCTCGATGGGGTGGCTTTCAGAAGAAGGGTGATGGGCATGCACTCCGAATTTCTAGGTGCAATGAAAAGCCTGCCAGAGAGTCTCTCGGCAATGTCAAGGAACTGTGGAGGAGTCAACCTCCAACATTGCACAGGGCTCTGGACAGAGCTTGGAGCCCAGGATTTCCAAGTTGGAAATGATGGGAGACTCCCGAAGAGATAGCGTTGACCCAGACGTGATGGTGGATATGGTGTATTTGGACTTTCAGAAGGCTTTCGATAAGGTCCCGCATAAGAGATTAGCGTGTAAAGTTAAGGCACATGGGATTGGGGGCAAGATATTGACTTGGATAGAGAACTGGTTGGCAGACAGAAAGCAAAGAGTTGGAATAAACGGGTCTTTTTCCGAGTGGCAAGCAATGACTAGTGGGGTACCGCAGGGATCGGTCCTTGGACCCCAGCTATTCACAATATATATTAATGATCTAGACAAGGGAACTAGATGTAATATCTCCAAATTTGCAGACGACACAAAGCTGGGTGGACTTGTGTGCTGTGAGGAGGATGCCGAGAAACTCCAAGATGATTTGGACAGTTTGGGTGATTGGGCAGAAGCATGGCAGATGCAATATAATGTGGATAAATGTGAGGTTATCCACTTTGGTGGCAAAAACAGGAAGGCAGATTATTATCTGAATGGCAATAGATTGGGAGAAGGGGAAGTGCAATGAGACCTGGGTGTCCTTGTGCACCAGTCGCTGAAGGTAAGCATGCAGGTGCAGCAGGCGGTTAAGAAGGCAAATGGTATGTTGGCCTTCGTAGCGAGAGGGTTTGAGTACAGGAACAAGGATGTCTTGCTCCAGTTGTACAGGGCCTTGGTGAGACCACATCTTGAGTATTGTGTGCAGTTTTGGTTGCCTTATCTGAGGAAGGATGTTCTTGCCATGGAAGGAGTTCAGCGAAGATTCACTAGGCTGATACCTGGGATGGCAGGAATGATGTATGAGGAGAGATTGGGTCGATTGGGCTTGTATTCACTGGAGTTTAGAAGAATGAGAGGGGATCTCATTGAAACTTATAAAATTCTGACAGGACTGGACAGACTAGATGCAGAAAGGATGTTCCCGATGGTCGGGGAGTCCAGAACCAGGGGTCACAGTCTAAGGATAAGGGGTAGGCCATTTAGGACAGAAATGAGGAGGAATTTCTTCACCCAGAGAGTGGTGAACCTGTGGAATTCTCTACCACAGAAGGCAGTAGAGGCCAATTCATTAAATATATTCAAGAAGGAGTTGGATATATTTCTTAAGGCTAAAGGGATCAAGGGATATGGGGAGAAAGCAGGAACCGGGTACTGAATTTGGATGATCAGCCATGATCGCATTGAATGGCGGAGCAGGCTCGAGGGGCCGAATGGCCTACTCCTGCTCCTATCTTCTGTGTTTCTATGTTTCTATGTGCGTGTGATGGACAATGTCGCAGCTGCCATTGCAGCACAGGCGGAAGTAACCTACCGTCTTACTGCTGCAGCGGAAGAGAGCCGTGATCGCCTTGCTCTCATGCAATCTCAACTTGATGCCACCCATGTTCAGACCGCTGTTATGCAATCTCAACTTGATGCCACCCAAGCTCTGACTACTGCCATCATGGCTGGGTTTACCATTATCGACCAGGGCTTGCATTGCATCACAGCAGCCCAGCAATCTGTGCTCCAACAGATTTCCAGGAATGTTGAGGTGTCGCTCCGGGGGAGTGGCATTGGATCAGTGGAGCAGGACCCCGCTGTCCTCTGTCAGGATGACAGCATTCCTGTTCCCACCACTGCCACTCCACCATTGCCTTGCTGCTGCCTGTCAGCCAGTCAGCCAGACTGCTACTGCCCATGCCGAGGTGGTGCAGTCTACAGCCAGGCCTTCTAGGGCCAGAGCTGCTCGAGGTCGTCCTGCAAGGCCATCTGAAGTTTTCCCCACCTTCCGCCAGCCATGCTGCAGCCACTTGGGGTAGCACTTCGTAGGAGCACTAGGACAGGAAATAGCGCCCGAACAACAGGCACTAAGGGATTAGTGCACAAGGCTGATTAGTTCATATCATTAGTGTAAATATGTGTGAATTGATTTATGATAATTTTTTTAATCTTTGGGTTTGGAATCTTATGTGCTGGCTCTCATTTCAGCTTTGTGCCCAGGAGGACGCTGTGATATTCCAAGGCAGAGAGATGGTATGATGGGGATGTGGTGAGCTACGGGGATCTGGGGTTTCATTCATTGGAATTGGAGTTTGATGAGGCTTTCATGGACAGCCCGTCCAGAAGGGGGATTGGCTGCCTGCCTCCTCCCTCCTCATCCTCTTCCTCTTGCTCCTCTGCCCCTTCTTCCTCTCCCTCCTCCTCCTCCTGAGGTGGTCCCGCAATCACTGGTGACAAGGACTGCGTCCTCATGATGACCAAGCTGTGAAGCATGCAGCAGACCACCACGAAATGGGACACCCGCTCCGGCGTGTACTGGAGGGCTCCTCCCGAACAGTCAAGGCAGTGGTCTACTTGATGTTTGATGGGCCTTCAATAACCACAAAACTAGAAGTTATAGACTTAAACAAGTTGGCTTTTAATCACTAAGATCAGAGCTAACATCTCAACATGCCGACTGGTTCACAGGAATGAGTCATACAGATCCTGGGATCTTTATGTAAGAGAAGTCAGGGGCGGAGCCAAGAGCCAAGACCTGGAACCTCCCAGGTTAGTCGGGAAAGAGGAAGTGAAACTATACACAGTGGGGGAGGGTAATATACATGAGTGCAAAACGAATACAGGATCAAGACAAACAGATTTCATTACATTCACCCCTTCTATAGATTTAGTCCATCGGGGTGATGTTTCTTAAAAGTTGGTATAAGTGAGTCGGTCAGGAGGTTTTGCAGTTCTCAGTGATCGGCGCAAAGCCGGTTGGGGTGCCTCTAGGGGAGTGGATTCTGGTTCCTCCGCTGTCCGGGCCTCCGCAGTGTCTTCCAGGATACCTGCAGTGTCCTCCAGGTTAAAGTTGGGTATTGATACCTCTGGGCGTCCTGTCTCTTTGTAGTGTAGGGCTTCATCGGGTAGTCTCCCATCATTCTCTCCGCTCCCCAAGGGAGCGAGGTCTTTTATGGAAACAGTGTCCTCTCGCCCGTCAGAGTATTCGATATAGGCGTACTGAGGGTTTGCATGGAGGAGCTGTACCTTTTCCATAAAGGGGTCCGTTTTATGGCCTCTCACGTGCTTCCGCAATAGTACTGTCCCCGGAGACGTCAGCCACGCGGGTAGAGAAATGCCCGAGGTGGATTTCCGGGGGAAAACGAACATCTTTTCATGAGGGGTAGCGTTAGTGGCAGTACATAACAGAGACCTTATGGAGTGGAGCACGTCTGGGAGGACTTCCTGCCAGCGGGAGGTCGGAAGGCCTTTTGACTTTAAGGCTAACGTGACAGCCTTCCAAACAGTAGCATTCTCCCTTTCCACTTGCCCATTACCCCGGGGGTTGTAGCTAGTGGTTCTGCTAGTGGCTATCCCCTTCGAGAGCAAGAACTGGCGCAGCTTGTCACTCATGAATGACGTCCCCCTATCGCTGTGTATGTAGTTCGGCATGCCAAACATGCAGAATAGATTACAGAGACATTTGATGACCGTGGCATTGGTCATGTCTGGGCAGGGAATGGCGAAGGGGAAGCGGGAATATTCATCAATGATATTGAGGAAGTATACGTTACGGTCGGCAGAGGGAAGGGTTCCCTTGAAGTCCAGACTTAGGCGCTCAAATGGCCGTGTGGCTTTGATAAGGTGTGCACGGTCAGGCCTGTAGAAACGAGGCTTGCATTCTGCACAGATGCGGCAGGCTCTGGTCATTGCCCGGACCTCCTCGATGGAGTGGGGCAGATTGCGGGACTTTATAAAATGGTATAGTCGGGTGACCCCTGGGTGACAGAGGTCGTTGTGGAGACCCTGTAATTTGTCCTTATGAATGCTGGCACACATTCCCCGTGATAGGGCGTCTGGGATTCATTAAGGGCTCCCGGCCTGTACATAATATCATAGTCGAACGTGGATAGTTCGATCCTCCACCTGAGTATTTTGTCATTCTTGATTTTCGCCCTTTGTTTGTTATTAAACATGAAAGCCACCGACCGCTGGTCGGTGAGCAGGGTGAAACGTTTGCCGGCTAGGTACTGTCTCCAGTGCTGCATTGCCTCCACTATAGCCTGTGCCTACTTCTCGACAGAAGAGTGCCTGATTTCAGGTCCCTGAAGGGTTCGGGAGAAGAAGGCCACAGGTCTCCCAGCCTGATTGAGGGTCGCAGCTAAGGCAAAGTCTGACGCATCGCTTTTGACTTGAAAGGGAATGCATTCGTCCACTGCACACACTGCAGCCCTTTCAATGTCCTGTTTAATACTGGTGAAAGCCTCCCGAGCTTCAGCTGATAGTGGGAAGGACGTCGATTTAATGAGGGGTCGGGCCTTATCAGAGTAATTGGGCACCCATTGGGCATAATACGAAAAAAATCTCAGGCACCTTTTTAAAGCTTTGGGATTGTGTGGCAGGGGCAGTTCCTTTAGGGGGCGTAATCGGTCAGGGTCCGGTCCAATTACCCCATCTTCCACCACACAGCCGAGGATACAGAGACGGGTTGTGTTGAAGACACATTTGTCTTCGTTGTAGATTAGATTCAGCTTTAGGGCAGATTTTAAAAATCTCGCAAGATTTAGATCGTGGTCTTGCTGGTTGTGCCCGCAGATAGTGACATTGTCCAGATAGGGGTAGGTAGCTTGTAGTTTATTCTCGTCAACCATGTGGTCCATCTCACGTTGGAAGACCGAGACCCCATTTGTTACTCCGAAGGGCACTCTGAGAAAATGGTAGAGGCGCCCGTTCGCCTCGAAGGCGGTGTATGGGCGGTCCTCCGTTCTAATGGGGAGCTGGTGATACGCAGATTTGAGGTCGATCGTCGAGAAGACTCGGTATTGCGCAATCTGGTTGACCATTTCTGATATGCGGGGTAAAGGATAGGCGTCCAGCTGGGAATAAATATTAACAGTCTGGTTGTAGTCAATTACCATCCGTTTCTTTTCGCTATTTTTAACTATGACTACTTGGGCACGCCACGGGCTGGTACTGCATTCAATAATGCCTTCCCGCAGGAGTCTGTCCACTTCCGCCTTGATAAAGTGTCTGTCTTCCAGACTGTACCGTCTACTTTTGGTCGCTATGGGCCTACAGTTCGGAGCGAGATTAGCGAATAAAGAGGGCGGGCTGATTTTTAAGGTTGATAGGCCACAGACTGTGAGTGGCGGCTGGGACCCGCCATATGCTAGCGTGACACTTTCGTGATGGCACTGGAAGTCCAGGCCCAAGATTACATTAACACAGAGTTCTGGCATCACGAGGAGTTTAAAATCCTTGTAGTCCGTGCCTTTCACAGTCAGTGTTATCACACAGTAGCCCAAAATGTCCGAAGTGTGGGGCTTAGCAGCCATAGCAATTCTGCTCCATGTAGGGGTTACCGTTAATGAGTGCCGCCGTACCAGGCTAGGGTGGATAAAACTCTCGGTACTCCCACAGTCAATTAAACATTTCGTTAAATTCCCGTTTACCTGTATGTCCATCATGGATTTTGTCAACGGGTGTGGCCTGGATTGATCCACCGTGATCGAAGCCACTGTTGGGCCCTGGGCGGCCGTTGAGTCGGGAAAAGATGGTGGATCCCAAGATGGCGGCCCGCATGGCACGCACGAGGCGGTGACGGAGTTGGAAATCGGATTCCCCCTGCAGACTTTGCTAAAATGCCCCTTTTTCTTACATTTGAAGCATGTAGCGTCCTTCGCTGGGCTTCGTTGTCTGGGGTGCTTGGCCTGGCCGCAGAAGTAGCATTTCAGGCCTCGAGACATTGCCGCTGTAATAGGACTCCTGGGTGAACTTCTGTGTGGGGACTCCGGTGGCGTAGAGCTGGTCTGAGACCTGGATGGGGAAGATGGCTGATTCCAAGATGGCGGCCCCCTCGGCGCGCACGAGGCGGTGAGGGCCACATGGCCGGAAGAATAAGAGTCAGAGTTTTTCTGGGCCACGACCAGCGATCGCGCAGTGGCCACTGCCTTTTTTAAGTCCAGGACCTCCTTCTCCAGCAGTCTCTGCCGGATATAATTCGATTTGAGGCCCGTGATGAAGGAATCGCGGACCAATTCGTCAGAGTACGCGTTGGCCGTCACGGCCTTGCAGTTACAGTCCCGGACCAGGTCCTTTAGGCCCTGTAAGAAATCGTCAATTGATTCCTCTGGTCGCTGCCTGTGTGTAGCCAGCAGATGTCTGGCGTACACGTCGTTTACCGGCCTCTGGTATTGGGCCTTCAGGATAGTGATGGCCTCCGTGTAAGAGGTGGCGTCCCGGATGAACGAATAAATCCGATGACTTACGCGAGTAGTCAGTAGACTCAGTTTATCTACCTCGCTAGCGGATGAGGCCCCCGTGAAGAGTTCGAAGCATTTGAGCCAGTGTCCAAATTGATTTGATGCTTCAGCAGAATGTGGATCCAAGTTCAGACGCTCTGGTTTTAGGAGTCGATCCATCCTAGTATTCTTTAGTGATTAAAATTGATGGGCCTTCAATAACCACAAAACTAGAAGTTATAGACTTAAACAAGTTGGCTTTTAATCACTAAGTTCAGAGCTAACATCTCAACATGCCGACTGGTTCACAGGAATGAGTCATACAGATCCTGGGATCTTTATTTAAGAGAAGTCAGGGGCGGAGCCAAGAGCCAAGACCTGGAACCTCCCAGATTAGTCGGGAAAGAGGAAGTGAAACTATACACAGTGGGGGAGGGTAATATACATGAGTGCAAAACGAATACAGGATCAAGACAAACAGATTTCATGACAATGTTGTTCCTGGTGGAAGCATGGCTCTCATGATATGATTGCTGGGCACAAGTGTTGTGTTTGCGGAGGGGAGTCATGAGCCAGGTGGAGAGCGGATAGCCCTTGTCTCCGAGCAGCCACCCTCGAATTTTCTGTGTTGGCTGGAAGATTGCTGGCACACCGGACTGACACATGATATAGGCATCATGGCTGCTGGCAGGATAGCGGGCATTGACAATCAGGAAGTGCTGGGTGTGGTCGCACACCAACTGCATGTTAAATGAATGGTAGCCTTTGCGGCTATGGAAGATCTCAAGATTGTTATATTGGCAGAGTTCTGTGACTACCTCCTTGTTGAAGCGTAGCCTCCTAATACACTGCTCCTCGCTTAAGTGGCTGTAAGTGAAGTGCTCTCAGAAGACCCTCGGTGGGCAAGACGTCCTGTTGAGAGCCATCCTGGTCCTCCTCCTCCCTCTGTGCACATCTTCTCATCTTCTTCGCTGCCTCCCCTCCCTCTGCCGAAGATCCTCGAGCACGAGGCCGAATGCCAGTACAGCCCCCATGACTGTGAGCAAGTGTTGTGAGCAGAAGCCTTTAAATAATAATGAAGGCGTTCTCCACTTGCAACAACAATCCCTGTTACCATAGAACCTTGAAAAGAGTTTATAAAGCTGCTGGAGTTGCAAAACGTTGCACAGAGACAGTCAAACTGAACAAACATGTCAGGTGTAAGCGAGTGCTGATGATCTCTTCAAATACCGCTGCTGCAGCCTCCTTCCTGCTTCTCAACGCTTGCTCAGCTTGTCGCTGTTAAGGCACGCCGGGAAGTGGAACGGCGAACTCCAAACTCGCAGATCGGGCATCAAGTGAGTGTTGCGCACTCACTGACGTCACAATCTGCATCCTTTTCATAATTATAGTGATCGCTAATATCAGCAGCACTGCCATCCACCTAAAAAAGGCTGCTGCCATGGGACCGCCAGCTGAAGAGCCGCAGCCGCCACTTTCCATCCGAACCTGGCAGAAACGAGTGGCGATAAACCCCCCAATTTCTGGACCATAATGTTTGGCCTGTTCAATTAACTTTATTTAAAGCTTTCTGCATTGGATGATTGTGTTTGGTAATTAATTTGATCGTTTTACTAAATTTGAGCCTATGGGAATAGGAGAGCAGGGTGTGAAACCTGGCCATAGAGCGCAGTCAGTGAAATAGAAATGGTGTTTTCCCTGTCTGTGCTTTAATATGAAAGTACTGTTGTGAATTGGCCGAGCCGGTGATGGATTTGTATCGAGGTTGGGGAGGGAAAGTATTTTGTAGAACATATATTTGTTGATCTGGTTTTCATGAGTGATGATAGACTGCATTCTGAAAGAGCGAGTTGGCTCAGGTAGCTGACATTCGCACTGCAGTGAACACCATCTCTCTCTGCACCTTTCAGACACTGAGCTTGGCGGCTAGTAAACAGCGTGTGTCTGTCTACATTCATGTTCCCACATGCGTTTAATGATTCAACCTGTTCTTCTTTGTATATTATCGCTCGGCCTTCTGATGCTCGGATTTGATTTGATTTTCCTCTGGGTCAAAATCAGGTGCAATCTGCTGCCAGAAAATTGGGGTTTTGATTGGGTCAAAAATAAAACAAACTGGTTCATAATCAGCAACATCATTTTGACTAAATAACAAAATCTCTTCATGAAGTATAACGCTAAGAGGATTTGACTTTCATTAACAGCATCCTCAGTGCCTCTTCCCCAAGAAACTCTGCTCATCCGTTCATCCATGACACAGGCGAGTGAGGATGTGCTCAGCATTGATGCTGCCCATCAGTATGGAGAGCAGCTGAAATATTCCCCATCCCAAACTGAGAATGTACCAGCACACTGCCATTCCACATTCTGCAGTCTGCCGTTCCACATTCTGCAATTCACCTTTTGGGGGTAGTCATCAGCGATAACTGGGTTAATTCCTAAAATCACACGGTGTAATGATACTCGTGTGTGACATGGTTTGTCAGGGATTCAAGCGGTGCTGCATTTTGTTTGCATTTGGATCTAAAACTGTTTTAATGAAACGTGACAGTCGTACAGCGATGGGATGAAGGTTCCTGTATTCGTGCCATCTGAGGGAGGGAGGGGGTAATTTTAACTCCCGGGAGGGAACGTGGCCTAGCAAGCGGCCAGCCTATCTGGGAGGCCCAGCCGATTTAAACGGCCAGGCCACATTAACATGCCGCTGGCTGACTTCCCACCCAAAACCGCCAGCGAGTCGGTAGGAAGCAACAGAAAGTCAGATGGCCCAGAGGCCAGCCTCAAGCTAAATACAGGGACTGGGGCTCCGGGCAGTCAGCAGCTCGGGCTCCAACAGACAGCATAACTAGCTCACAGTCTCCCAGGTGAAGCAAAGGCAGGTCTTCCTCAGAAAGGTCAAGCATATAGGAACAGGAGGAGGCCATTTAGCCCCTCGAGCCTGTTCCACCCTTTAATTCGATCACGGCTGATCTGTATCTTAACTCTCTTAATACCCTTAATACCCTTGCCTAACTAAATTCAGTTTTGAAATTTTCAACTGACCCCCAGCCTCAACAGATTTTTGGGGGAGAGTTCCAGATTTCCAATACCCTTTGTGTGAAGAAATACTTCCTGACATCACCACCGAACGGCCTAGCTCTAATTTTAAGGTTATGCCCCCTTGTTCTGGACTCTCCACCAGAGGAAATAGTTTCTCTCTATCTACCCATGCAACTCCTTTAATCATCTTAAACACCTCAACTTATCAACCGTCTTAAAAACCTCAACCCACCAACCTACTCTCAATCATCAGCAAAGTGATGGAAGGTGTCGTCGATAGTGCCATTAAGTGACACTTACTCACCAATATCCTGCTCACCAATGCTCAGTTTGGGTTCTGCCAAGATCACTTGGCTCCAGACCTCATTACAGCCTTCAACCAAACATGGACGAAAGAGCTGAATTCCAGAGGTGAGGTGAGAGTGACTGCCCTTGACATCAAAGCAGCATTTAACCAAGTGTGGCATCAATGAGCCCTCGTAAAACAAAGTCATACCCAGCACAAAGTAAGATGGTTGTGGTGGTTGGAGGTCATTCATCACAGTCCCAGGACATCGCTGCAGGAGTTCCTCAGGGCAGTGTCCTAGGCCCAACCATCTTCATCTGCTTCATCAATGACCTTCCCTCCATCATAAGGTCAGATATGGGGATGTTCGCTGATGATTGCACAGTGTTCAGTTCCATTTGCAAGTCCTCAGATAATGAAGCAGTCTATGCCCGCATACAGCAAGACCTGGATGACATCCAGGCTTGGGCTGATAAGTGGTAAGTAACATTCATGCCACACAAATGCCAGGCAATGGCCGTCTCCAACAAGAGAGAGTCTAACCATCTCATTCAATAGGATTACTGTCGTCGAATCCCCCAACCATCATTATCCTGGGGCTCACCATTGACTAGAAACTTAACTGGACCAGCCACATAAATATTGCGGTTACAAGCGCAGGTCAGAGGCTGGGTATCCTGTGGCGAGTGTCTCACCTCCTGACTCCCCAAAGGCTTTCCACCATCTAATAGGCACAAGTTAGGAGTGTGATGGAATACTTTCCACTTACCTTGATGAATGCTGCTCCAACAATCCAACAACAATCAAGAAGCTCGACACCATCCAGGACAAAGCAGCCCGCTTGATTGGCACCCCATCCACCACCTTAAACATTCACTCCCTCCACCACCGGCGTACCATGGCTGCAGTGTGCACCATCTACAAGGTGCACTGCAGCAACTCGCCAAGGCTTCTTCGACAGCTCCTCCCAAACCCGCAACCTCTGCCACCTAGAAGGACAAGGGCAGCAGGCGCATGGGAATACCACCACCTGCAAGTTCCCCTCCAAGTCACACCCCATCCTGACTTGGAAATATATCGCCGTTCCTTCACCATTGCTGGGTCAAAATCCTGGAACTCCCTCCCTAACAGCACTATGGGAGTACCTTCACCACACGGACTGCAGTGGTTCAAGAAGGCGGCTCACCACCACCTTCTCAAGGGCAATTCAGGATGGGCAGTAAATGCTGGCTTTGCCAGCAACACCCACATCGCGTGAATGAATTAAAAAAATTAGATCACCCCTTACTCCTCTATACTCAAGGGTAGGTAGCACAATAAAACATTTACAGCACAAACCGAGGCCATTTGTGTTAAGTCTGTGAATTATTTAGTTAATTAAGACACAGACTAATGAGTAACAATAAAAACAGGTCTTTACTGATTGGAGGTAGGGACTATACTGAATACAAGATTACTGCACAGTGCTTATATACCGGTGTGTTCACCCCCGGTATTACGTCTACAGCAGCCTGAGAAAGTAGTACATCTTTTAAGGTGGAACAGGCTTAAGCTCTCTTAAGGTGGAACAGGTTACATACACAACACTCCTCCCTTCTTAGCTTTATAGTCATCCCCCCATTTAACATAACGTAATAACATATATACATATATAACTTCATGTTTAACGTAACATATCACAGATTCAGTCTCTGCGAAAAACAGTTCACAGATTCAATCTCTGCGGTGTAGTCAGTTCACGTTACTCATTCAATAGTCCTTTCATGGATTTAACAGCTTGAACTTCCGAACTGATTTGGCTCCGTTCGGAGGGACCACGTGTGTGATCTGGTAGAGGTGATAATGGTTCAGATGGGTCATCTTCTGTTTTTACTTTTCCTTTTCTGCTTCTTGGAGACTCTCTGGGCTCCATTGTCAGCTGCCACAGCTGCCAGCTGCATGCGCAGTTCCTCCTTCTCTTCCTCCTGTTTCCGTCGTAGAGCCAGCTTCTCCCGATGTTCCGTAGACTTTTGGTGCTCCTCCATGATTTCTGCACTTTGGGAGTCGAAGTTACAAGCTGGGCAGGACAGGACATCGTAATATTCGGTGTCGTCCACCAGGTCATGGTAATATTCGGTGTCGTCCTGAGCTAGACCAGTGAGAGGGTCGTCTATTTCCTCCATACCCAGCTGGACGTTAGCCAGCTCTTGTTCCAAATCCAGACATCTTTCCTGAAGAGACTTCTTCATGTGTACCTCTGCATCCAGCTTTTTCTGGGCTTTCAGCAAGTCGTTTACTAGTGACCTCATTTGTGATTTTAATACTTCAACTTCCTTTGGAGATTGATTGATCGGACTATGCAATCCCTCTACCGGAGCAGCTGTTTCAGCGGTCTGTTGTTCTACATTGACGTGAGTCAGCGTACTTTTGGCATCCAATGGCTGCTCTGTTGCAGTCGTTTCAGTCTGTGTCGTCACATCAGCCATCTCAATGACTTTTGAGAGCTCCGAACCCTTTTCCTTTGAAGATCGCAGCTCGTGTTCAAGTTTTTCCCATTTCAGAGTCTTGTCCCTCAGCATATGAAGGAGTTGGCTGACCGTTAACTCTTCTGACACCAGATTATGGCACGCACCTTCAGAACCTGAATCAGCTTTGATTCGTTCGGCCTCCTCGCGCAGATGGTTGGTGTGCTCCTGCTCCATTTTCTCCATCAGTTGCTTCTGTTGCCTTTCCAGATTCTCCCACTCTGTAACAAAGAACTTTTTTATTTCATTCATCTCTTGCTCAAAACGGCGAATCATTTGTTCTAATTGCTGTTGTAGTTTGAAATGGAGTTGAGTTCGAGCCCAGTGTCCCTCAAAAATGTGCGTATCAGTAGACTTGACAGACTCAGAATTCTCTGTTAAACTATGTTGTTGTTGCTCAGTGGAATTCTGTGCTGAAACTTTGTCTTTTGCACATGGGTTGGTCTTACCATCATCAGTTCTAGAGTCTGGGCTGATTATCTGCACCGAGTTCTCACTCTTTATGGCTTTTAGCGAATGCCAGTCCATATTTATGTTTCTAAACCACTCCCGGCCTAGTAGTGGTGGACCTCCCTCCGGTAGCACATATAAGTCCATTATTTGACTTCCTTCGCCCTTGTTGGCCACTGCAACCTTTATTGTCCCGATGGGGTACACTCTCTGCCCTGTGTAGGTTGTCAATATAATCTCCGTATCCTGTAGGGGAATATGTTGGAATAACCTTCTGTAATCTTTCTTATTCATGACCGACAATGCCGATCCAGTGTCCAATTCCATTTTTACTTGGACTCCTTCTATCTGAAGAGTAACCCAAATTGTCTGGAGGTCTGCATCCTTACCAACGTTGAGTACCCTTAAGCTAGCCAGTTCAATATTGCTTAAGCCAGCCAGTTCATTACTGCTAGCGTCTGAATCGGACTCCTGTTCGGCCACCTTGTGTACCTTTGCGTATTTCCCTTGCGGTGACTTCTTGTTGCTGGTCTTCTTCCCTGACCTGCATACTCTAGCTATATGTCCAAGCTTACCACATGTTCTGCATTCTTGGTTTTTAAACCAACACTGGTTCTGATCATGCGTTGTCTTTCCACAACGATAACATTTAACAGAACTCACACCCAATTTGTGTGCACTGAGCTCCGGTGACCGTAGCTGCATTACTGCCGTGCCTCTCGCTGCGGCTTCGTGTGCTGCTGCCATAGTGACCGCCTTCTCAAGCGTCAGCTCATTCTCCTCGAGCAGTCGCTTTTGTGTATCCTGTTTAAATAAACCACACACAAATTTGTCTCGTAGTGCATCTGTCAGTCCCGTTCCAAACTGGCAATATTTCGCTAATTTACGCAATTCCAGCAAATATTCAGCATTGCTTTCATGCTGTAGCTGCCTTCTGTCATAAAATTTAAATCGTTCCGCTAGCATCAGCGGCGTGGGGTTTAGATGATCTTTCAGGACAGTAACAATCTCATCGAACGTCTTATCCGCCGGTTCATCTGGTGATAACAGGTGTTTCAATTGCCCGTATGTCTTCGCACCCATTAAATTTAATAATGTTAGAGCTTTATCTTGGTCATGAATTTTATTGGCCTTACAATAATTTTTTACTCTTTCAACATATATGGCCCAATCTTCGAGGTCACTATCAAAGGTGCTAATATTCCCGTGTTTAGGCATTGTAGATTTGCAATTTCTCAGATTTTATTTTCTTTACTTGTTATCAAAGATGGCGGCTTCCCGCTCTTGCCGTCGTCCCCCGCCCACAAAATGGCGGTTTTCCCGCGCTTGGCGGTCTTCACCCGTCCCCCGACGCCGTCTCCCTTCAGCCCCCGAGTGCGGCCCTTATCTTCGCCGCGATCGCCCGAGTGCGGCCCTTATCAGCGGATGCGATCGATGGCCCGGCTGTGCCTCGCACTTGAAAGCGGCCCGGCCCTTATCAGTGCTTGCGATCGATGGCCCGGCTACGCCTCGCACTCCAAAGCCCTTATCTCCCGATCGCGATCAATGGCCCGCGCTGTGCACCGCGGCTCTCGCGCCTTCAATTTCTGCAGCCGCTGCCCTTTCAGCCCGAGTGCGGCCCTTATCGGTGGTTGCGATCGATGGCCCGGCTGCGCCCCTCACTTCAAAGCGGCCCGGCCCTTATCTGCCGATCGCTATCGCCCTGTACCTCTCTCTTCCCCAGCCCTGTCTTCTACTCCGGTTCACAAGCTGATGGAGGCTTCAGGGTCCTAATGCCTGTTGCTTCCAGTGGGGTGGTGAGTGGTGAGGTTTGAAACCTCTCTTCAACCGCCGTGGAATAACTGCCGCAGGGTAAGAACCTGACTCGTCGCCAGTGTTAAGTCTGTGAATTATTTAGTTAATTAAGACACAGACTAATGAGTAACAATAAAAACAGGTCTTTACTGGTTGGAGGTAGGGACTATACTGAATACAAGATTACTGCACAGTGCTTATATACCGGTGTGTTCACCCCCGGTATTACGTCTACAGCAGCCTGAGAAAGTAGTACATCTCTTAAGGTGGAACAGGCTTAAGCTCTCTTAAGGTGGAACAGGTTACATACACAACAATTTGGCCCTTTATGTGTTTGCTACAGCAATCCAAAACTAACACCTACTCTCTTTGAATAGGCATTTAAATTCTTGTGCTTCAAATTTTATCTACGCTTTTCTTAAAAGTGTAGTGGTCTCTCTCAACCCTTCCCTGTTTCATAGTATTGCACGCTCTAACAAATTTATATGTAAAGACATTTCTCATAACCACTCTTAGTGACAATTTTAAATTGACCTCAAATCATTGATTTCCCCAAGCAGAGGAAATAATCTTTCCGTATTCAAACTGTCAAAACTCTTCATCATTCTAAAATCCTCTAATAAACCTATTCACCTTCTCTGGTCCAGTGGAAGCAGTATTCGCCTCATAATTACAGTTCCTCAGCCTGGTATGAAGGGGCCGAGTGTAATATATCCAAGTCTGCTGACAATACAAAGCTAGGTGGGAAAGTAAGCTGTGAGGAGGACGCAAAGAGGCTGCAATAGGATATAGACCGGTTAAGTGATTGGACAAGAAGGTGGCAGATGGAGTATAATGTGGGGAAGTGTGAAATTATCCACTTTGGATAAATGGAAAAGAATGAAAGAAAGATTTGCATTTATATAGCGCCTTTCACGACCACCAGACGTCCCAAAGCGCTTCACAGTCAATGAAGTACTTTTGAAGTGTAGTCATGTAGGTAATGTAGGAAACACATCAGCCAATGTGCGCATAGCAAGCTCCCACAAACAGCAATGTGATAATGACCAGGTAATGTTTTCTTTAGATTATTTTTTAAAAGGTGAGAGACTAGTAAATGTTGGTATTCAGAGGGATTTGGGTATCCTTGTACATGAATCACAGAAAGTTAACATGCAGGCACAGCAAGCAATTAGGAAGGCAAATGGTATGTTAGCCTTTATTGCAAGGGGGTTGGAGTACTAGAGTAAGGAAGTCTTGCTGCATACATTTAGGGCTTTGATGAGACCACACCTGGAGTACTGTGTACAGTTTTGGTCTCCTTACCTAAGGAAGGATATACTTCCCTTAGAGGGGTTGCAATGATCTAGGGGTTCATTAGATTGATTCCTGCGATAAGAGGGCCGTGCTATGAGGAGAGAATGAATAGCATGGGCCTATATTCTCTGGAGTTAAGAAGAATGAGAGGTGTTCTCATTGAAACGTATACAATTCTTAGAGGGCTTAACAGGGTAGATGCTGAGAGGTTGTTTCCCCTGGCTGGAGTGTCCAGAACTCGGGGGCATAGTCTCAGGATAAGGGGTCGGCCTTTTGGACTGAGATGAGGAGAAATTTCTTCACTCAGAGGGTGGTGAATCTTTGGAATTCTCTGCACCAGAGGGCTGTGGAGGCTCAGTCGTTGAGTATATTCAAAACAGAGATCGATAGATTTTTGGACACTAAGGGAATCAAAGGATATTGGGATGAGTTGGGAAAGTGGAGTTGATGTAAAAGTTCAGCCAAGATCTTACTGAATTGCTGAGTAGGCGCAATGGGCTGTATGATCTACTCTTGCTCCTATTTCTTATGTTTATATATTTGGCCCAGAAATTCGGGTCTCCATGGGTGAGTACGCATGGGGTACTCACCCATAAGCCCAATGGAAGTGCCGGTTTCGTGCATGCACTGCGCATGCGCGGGAAACCGGCACTTCCATTCCCCTTAAAGAAGGGGTTCAGAGGTCAAACGCGTGCGCGGGAGAGGCTGCGTGTGCGCATCGAACTTACTTTTTTTTTGCAGGTTTTCCCAGGAGGGTAAGTCTCCAGAAGTTAGACATGTAAAAAGCAGTCGCAAGGCCTGCTTTTTACAAGGTAAGTGGTGAATTAATTAAAATTAAAACATTTTTTCCACAGGTTTATTATTTTTAAATACTTTAAAGAAAGGTAACTTTATTTTTAGCCCCGTTAGAAAATGTAATTAATTTTTTCAAAAATTTAAATTATTGTTTAAAATAGTTATTTCATGTAATTTATAGTTTATTTTAAAAATGTGATATTTTTAAAAAATTTATTTGAAGATTTAGTGATGTTTTGGGGCTTATACTATTTATAGGTTTGGCCTGTCAAACATATGAGTGAAGCATTTCCTGCTACCATTGGCTCTCCATGGCCCACGTGATCCCAGGGGACGCATCAAACTAACTGCGCCCCTGGGATACGCAAGCACTGCGCGCCAGCAGTTGGAGGAGGCCCAGGATCAGAATCCCACGCGGGCCCACAGCTCAACAGCCGGCGCGGTAGGTAAGTGCAGGTCGGAGGCTTGCACCCGCGGGAAGCCTCCGACCCGAATTTCTGGGCCATTATATATCATCTTGGTGAACATGGGTCAGAGAATGCAGCTCCCTGGTTGGATGCCAGACTCTGCCTGAACTCCCCTTCCTCCTGCAAACCCAGGACAGCTACTGACAGGCCAGTGGAAGTCTGTGCTGAGGGGTGCCATTGGAGCTGAGAGTGGCAGCAACTCCCAGCAAATTGGCACAAAAAGATAGTCTACAGAGGCATTTAAGATAGGGCAGCCTGGGCAGACCCCTGACATACTGCAGCTCCTCTTGCTCATTTGCCTCCTGCTTCTCCTGCTTCCTGACTTTAGTCGCAGCCCTGGATCTGGAGGATCTACTCCTCGAATGGGGTCACGTTATACATTGAGGACTGACCGCCTCTAGTGGAGGACATCTACTTTCCATTGTGTGCAGCCTGTTCCTGGATTACAAGCCACAGCGTGAGCATCGAATCTCCATATCCCGATGGTGGTGAGGACAGACATGTGCATCATGCAGGTGGAGCAAGTCAGCAGCTCTGCTCATGACAGGGCCCAGGCAGGGAGGTCAATGTGTACAGTGAGCTGCAGGATACCAATAGAAAGCTGGTGAGAATGTGAAGGAAGGTGTGTGTTTGAGATCCCAGGTGACGCTGCTTTTTCAGTGCACAGTCACCCTCCCATGACTACCTCCCACCTCCTGGTTTTCCCCACATCAAGTCAGTTTATGGGCCATTTGGTTGCTGTTGACAGGATTGCATCCAGTTTTTTTTTAACGAATGTGCAGTTATTGATCAATGGAATCAAACCGAATAAAACCTAATCAGGGCGAACAAAACAGGAGCTTAGAGACAGCTTTGAAAATACAAAATGCTAACAATAGTGTTGCTAAAATCAGGAACAAAAAACAAAGACCACCGTGTGTGGCCCTGATTTTAATGGGCGGATGGGGGAGCGGTTACGGAGCGCACGGGCCCCGAAGTGGGCGTTGAATCCGGTGACCCCGGGGACACGGTGACCCTGGGGACACGGTGACCCGGCCAATGACAGCATTCACCCGAGCTGCATAGTTAAAGAAGGACCCCGCTTCCTTCCTCCGGGTGTCCCGCTCGCCTGCTCAGAAGAGCAGGTTAAAATTGGGACACAGCAAGAAGGCAGCGGGATCAGAGCGGGTAAGTGACTGGACACATTTTAACGACACCACCGCCGCCCCCCCCCCCCGCTATGGGGGGTGTTACAATCGAGGCCTGTGTATCTGGGGTGACATTCCTGTGGATGGCACTGGAATCTATAAGGCTGTAACGGTGTCTGTACAGCTGCCCCGTATTCCTATTTAAAATATTTATTCCAAGATAAATTATTTTTGGTTTCAAACGTACAGTAGACTCCAAAATGTTGGCAATGCACCAAAGAAAGTGCCAAGAAAATCATAGGCTAAGTGAATACAAGGCCATGCCCACCACATGCTCAGTGTAACTACACTGCATATCACTGGTTTATATTCAACCTCTTTTTTGCATTGTCAGCCTTGTTGAAGCTGTTAGCTTTTGCTAGTTTTCTAGGTTGGCCTGTTTGTGTCTGCTTTATCATAGAATTGTAGAATCTTAAAGCACAGAAGGAGGCCATTCGGTCCAACGTGCCTGTGCCAGCTCATTGAAAGAGCCATCCAATTAGTCCCACTCCCATGCTCTTTTCCCGTAGGCCTGGAAATTTTCCTCTTCAAGTATTTATCAAATTTCCTTTTGAAAGTTATTATTGAATCTGCTTCCAACACCTTTTCAGGCAGTGCATTCCAGATCACAACAACTCGCTGCATAAAAATACATCTCCTAATCTCCCCTCTGGTTCTTTTGTCAATCACCTTAAATCTGTGTCCTCTGGTTACCGACCCTTCTGCCACTGGAAACATTTTCTCCTTATTTACACTATCAAAACCGTTCATAATTTTGAATACCTCTATTAAATCTCCTCTTAACCTTCTCTGCTCGGAGGAGAACAGTCCTAGCTTCTCCAGTCCCTCCGTGTAACTGAAGTCCCTCATCCCTGGTACCATTCCAGTAAATCAACTCTGCACCCTCTCTGTGGCCTTCACATTCTTCCTAAAGTGTGGTGCCCAGAATTAGAAACAATACTCTGGCTGAGGCCTAACCAGTGATTTATAAAGGTTTAGCATAACTTCCTTGCTTTTGTACTCTATGGGCTGGATTTTGTCATGGGGCGGGCTGGCGTCGTGTCATCCGCTTTTCGTGTTATCCACCCGATTCCAAATCGATGTGGGAGATTGATGCGATTTTCACATAATTGGGCAATTGAGTTCCAGCATGTGGGAACCCATGGCCCAATTAGTTTTTTCAGTCTGAAACTCGCCTCCAATGACGTCATCATTGCTGCTGCATTTAAGGTCTGCAAGAAGCCTTGCTTCTTCTGCAGACTGCCAACCTTTTGGCCTTTGCAGTGAGAGGGAGCTGGAGGCAGAATGAGCAACGGGAGACCTAAGTCTGCTCCCAGATTTGATGACGTCGCCCTGCAAGCTTTGGTGGAGGTAGCAAAAGCTAGTAAGAAGGTGCTCTTCACTTCTTCAGGGAGGAAGAAGTCTCCCCAGCAGATGAAGGCTGTGTGGATCCAGGAGGTCAACTCGTTGTCGCTGATCCGCAGAACCTGGCTTCAGTGCAGGAAGAGGTTTCATGACCTTCTGTGCACTGGAAAAGTGAGTATGACTTTCCCATCACCCTCAGTCTGATCCCCATTGCCACTCCTCACCAGCACTCAGCTTTAGCAACCTCTTCCTCCACATCTCACTTGACACTGATATCCCTGCACCCTTACCCATTCCCTCTCTCTTTATTGTCACATTCACCTAGCTATTCGACTATGCAGCCCTCACACTCCCTATCACTGTGATGCTATGAAAACAACTTACAAAACACAGGGAGGGCTCCAGGTCTTGCTGCACCATTGCGCAGATGTCACCCACTACCTCTCGCGAAAGTCGGAGCTGCCTTTGGCACTGCTGCTCACTCATGTTGAGGTAGCTGATCCTCTGTCTGTAGACCCTGTTTGGGGGGTATCTCCTGCACTGACGGGCTTCCATGAGCTGGTGCCTTCTAGCCTGTGCAGCTTCAGGTGGGTGAGCAGCAGCTTGGCGCTCCTGTTGTTGCCGCTGCTGTTGGTGCTGCTGTTGTTCATGGTTCTGCTGCTGGTCTTCGTCTGAATCTGATGTCCAGGAGGAAAGGAAAGAAATGGTTCCCATGCTTCTGGTAGATGCCTCAGTTGAGGAAGCGCTCAGTTAAGGTGGCACGAGGGGTTTCCCAGGAGGTCACACTGGAGATAGGTGTCAGGCTCCAAACTTCCACAGCTATGGTTATGCCTTCTAAAAGTTCCCCCAGACCTGAGACAACAAAGTCCTGCCACCTGCAAATGACAACTGACCAAATCTCCTATTTAATGGGGGAGCTGCAGCTGATAGTCAGCAATCCAATTGTGCTCCCGCCAGGTTTCACCGTCGTGTTTCAGGGGAGACGTGAATCACGTGGGAAATGTGTTAAAATCGGAAAGGCCTCTCAAAATGGGATTATTGAGGCTATTTAGTGGTTGTTAAGGGCCTATCCCGCCTCGTGGAGGCGGGACGGAGACCGGATCAGAAACCACGCATTTGGGAAAATTGCTTGGAGGCGGGATGGAGGCGAGATTGGGCCCGCCCGCCACCTTTTGCAATTTTAACACCCCACACGCCTCCATTCCCGTCTCGTCGGGCCTGGCAAAATCCAGCCTGATGCCTCTGTTTATAAAGCCAAGGATCCCGTCTGCTTTTTTAACAGCCTTCTCAACTTGTCCCACCACCTTCAAAGATTTGTGTACATACACCCCCAGGTCTTTCTGTCACTGCACCCCTTTAAAATTGTACTATTTAGTTTATATTGCCTCTCCTCATTCTTCTTATAAAAGTGTATCACTGCACACTTCTCTGCGTTAAATTTCATTTGCCATGTGTCTGCCCATTTCACCAGTCTGTCTGTGTACTGAAGTCTGTTACTATCCACCTCATTGTTTACCACATTTCTGAGTTTCGTTCATCTGCAAACTTTGAAGTTATGCCCTGTATACCCAAGTCCAGGTCATTAATATATATCAAAAAGAGCAGTGGTTCTAATACCAATCTGTGGGGGTCACCACTGTACACCTCCCTCCAGTCTGAAACACAACCCTTCACCACTACTCTCTGCTTTCTGTCTCTTAGCCAATTTCGTATCCATGTTGCCACTGTCCCGAATAAATCTACGCTGCACTCTCTCCAAGGCCAATATATCCTTCTTGAGGTGTGGTGCCCGGAACTGCTCACAGTACTCCAGGTGTGGTCTAACCAGGGCTTTGTATAGCTGCAGCATGACTTCTACCCCCTTGTATTCCAGTCCTCTAGATATAAAGGCCAGCATTCCATTAGCCTTTTTGATTATTTTCTGTAACTGTTCATGACATTTTAATGATCTATGTACCTGGACCCCCAAGTCTCTTTGGACCTCCACTGTCTCTCACTTTTTACCATTTAGAAAGTACTCTGATCTATCCTTAGGTCCAAAGTGGATGACCTTACACTTGCCTATACTGAAATCCATTTGCCACAGTTTTTCCCATTCACTTAATCAATTAATATCTCTTTGTAATTTTATGCTTCCATCTACACTGCTTACAATGCAGTGTAGATGGAAGCATAAGTCTTTATTCATCTCATTGCGGCTTGTGGGACCTTGCTGTGGGCAAACGTACTGCCGCGTTTGCATCACACTCCTGACTTGTGCCTTGGAGAGGCTTTGGAGAGATAGGAGGTGAGCCTGACTTTTGGACACAGAACAAAAATATCACTCAGAGTAATCGTTCCAAGATTATGATAGATGTAAAAAATATTCAATAGCAACAAGAGCACTGACAGCCACTACATCCAGGTGATCGTTTTATTGTCTGCCAAAATGAAGACATAGTTCAACATCGTGGACAATAAATTTTAGCCTGACCTAGAGCTCATGCCATGGGACAAAGCTCCATAGATCACGAGCACTACTGTCCAATTTCTTATTTCTATGGAAACTCTGTTCAGATCCTGTGTTACATCCCGGCCTCTTCCTGCACCTCTCATCTGATTGGACTTGCTGCACAACAGCTGCTCTATCCAGATATGTCGATCGGTTCTCAGTGAGAGCTTGGAGACATGTGAGTAGCATGCACATGAAGAAAGATAGACTTGCATTTCTATAGCACCTTTCACAATCTCAGCGTGTCCCAAAGAGCTTTACAGCCAAAGAAGTGCTTTTTTTTTTTAAGTGTAGTCACTGTTGTAATGTGGAAAACATGCAGCCAATTTGCACACAGCAAGCTCCCACAAATAGCAATGTGGTAATGACCAGATAATCTGTTTTAGTGATGTTAGCTGAGGGATAAATATTGGCCAGGACACCAGGAGAACCATGGAATCTTTTACGTCCACCTGAAAGGGCAGACAGGGCCTCATTTTAACTTCTCATCCAAAAGACAACACCTGTGACAGTGCAGCACTCCCTCAGTGCTGTAACTGGAGTGTCAGCCTAGATTCTGTGCTCATGTCTCTGGAGTGAGACTTGAAACGCACAACCTCCCATGACTCAGAGGTGAGAGAGCTACCAACTGAGCCACAGCTGACACCTAACTAATTATGTTATTAAACAGAATTACCAATTGTTCGGGGCCTTCAATAACTTGAATTATATAAAGGCCTGCTGTCCCTCCAGGAAGGCACAGGGAGGGGTCTGATTGTCAGCTGCTCTATTGATCATTACCTGCTCAGGCATTGTCTACGGTTTTTCTCTCTAGGCTGGAAGGGGAATGGTAGGTCCAGCCCAGCAATGGCTCATTTTTTGCCAGTTTTCCCTTGACGGTGTCGCCACTTACAGAGTTAGAATTGTGCAGCCTTTGGCAGTCCCCCGGCACCTAACTCAAGCGCCGAGAGAGTGCACATCAGCGGGCTATTCCACCATAGAGGTACTACATCTTAACCTTACCCTAGTGTCCAACCACTCACATTCCCCACCAAGCATCAGCTGTGGAGTGGCCAGAACTGGAAGACCTGACTGATTCTCCTCTACTTATCCTGGGGGCAGTGAGGACTATCCGACCTACCCCTTCCCCGCCAACTACTGCCACCCCCCGCCAATTACTGCCCCCCTGCCAACTTCTGCCACCCCCCCGTCAACTACTGCCACCCCCCGCCAATTACTGCCCCCCTGCCAACTTCTGCCACCCCCCCGCCAACTACTGACCCCCCGCCAACTACTGCCCCTGCCAACTACTGCCCCCCGCCAACTACGGCACCCCGCCAACTACTGCCCCCCGCCAACTACTGCCCCCCGCCAACTACTACCCCCCGCCAACTACTGCCCCCTGCCAACTACAGTCCCCGCCAACTACTGCCCCCCGCCAACTACTGCCCCCCGCCAACTACTGTCCCCGCCAACTACTGACCCCCGCAAACTACTGCCCCCCGCCAACTACTGCCCCCTGCCAACTACTGCCCCCGCCAACTACTGCCCCTGCCAACTACTGCCCCCGCCAACTACTGCCCCCGCCAACTGCTGCCCCCGCCAACTACTGACCCCCGCCAACTACTGCCTCCCGCCAACTACTGCCCCCTGCCAACTACTGCCCCCTGCCAACTACTGCCCCCGCCAACTACTGCCCCGCCAACTACTGCCCTGCCAACTACTGCCCCCTGCCAACTACTGCCCCATGCCAACTACTGCCCCCTGCCAACTACTGCCCCCGCCAACTACTGCCCCCCACCAACTATTGCCCCTGCCAATTACTGCCCCCTGCCAACTTCTGCCCCCCGTCAACCACTGCCCCTCACCAACTACTGCCCCCCGCCAACTACCGCCCCCGCCAACTACTGCCCCCTGCCAACTACTGCCCCCTGCCAACTACTGCCCCGTCAACTACTGCCCCCCGCCAACTACTGCCCCGCCAACTGCTGCCCCCCTGACAATTACTGCCCCCCGCCAACTACTGCCCCCCCGCCAACTACTGTCCCCCGCCAACTACTGCCCCCTGCCAACTACTGCCTCCCGCCAACTACTGCCCCCCGCAAACTACTGCCCCCCCGCCAACTACTGCCCCCCGCCAACTGCTGCCCCCCGCCAACTACTGCCCCCCGCCAACTGCTGCCCCCCGCCAACTACTGCCCCCCCGCCAACTGCTGCCCCCCGCCAACTGCTGCCCCCCCCGCCAACTACTGCCCCCACCAACTACTGCCCCCGCCAACTACTGCCCCGCGCCAACTACTGCCCCCTCACCAACTACTGCCCCCCGCCCACTACTGCCCCCCCGCCAACTACTGCCCCATGCCAACTACTGCCCCCCCACCAACTACTGCCCCCCGCCAACTGCTGCCACCCGACAACTACTGCCCCCACCAACTACTGCCCCCGCCAACTACTGCCCTGCGCCAACTACTGCCCCCCCACCAACTACTGCCCCCCGCCAACTACTGCCAACTCCCAGCTAACTACTGCCCCCCGCCAACTACTGCCCCCCCGCCAACTACTGCCCCCTGCCAACTACTGCATCACAGCCAACTACTGCCCCTGCCAACTACTGCCACACAGCCAACTACTACCCCCCCACCAATTACTGCAACCCCCCGCCAACTACTGCCCCCGCCAACTACTGCCCCCTGCCAACTACTGCCCCCCAGCCAACTACTGCCCCCGCCAACTACTGCCCCCACCAACTACTGCCCCCAGCCAACTACTGCCCCCCAGCCAACTACTGCCCCCGCCAACTACTGCCCCCGCCAACTACTGCCCCCTGCCAACTACTGCCCCCGCCAACTACTGCCCCGCCAACTACTGCCCTGCCAACTACTGCCCCCCTGCCAACTACTGCCCCATGCCAACTACTGCCCCCTGCCAACTACTGCCCCCGCCAACTACTGCCCCCACCAACTATTGCCCCTGCCAATTACTGCCCCCTGCCAACTTCTGCCCCCCGCCAACTACTGCCCCTCACCAACTACTGCCCCCCGCCAACTACCGCCCCCCGCCAACTACTGCCCCCTGCCAACTACTGCCCCCTGCCAACTACTGCCCCGTCAACTACTGCCCCCCGCCAACTACTGCCCCGCCAACTACTGCCCCCCTGACAATTACTGCCCCCCGCCAACTACTGCCCCCCGCCAACTACTGTCCCCCGCCAACTACTGCCCCCCGCCAATTACTGCCCCCCACCAACTACTGCCCCCCGCAAACTACTGCCCCCCCGCCAACTACTGCCCCCCGCCAACTGCTGCCCCCCGCCAACTACTGCCCCCCGCCAACTGCTGCCCCCCGCCAACTACTGCCCCCGCCAACTACTGCCCCCCGCCAACTTCTGCCCCCCGCCAACTACTGCCCCCCCGCCAACTGCTGCCCCCCCGCCAACTGCTGCCCCCCCGCCAACTACTGCCCCCACCAACTACTGCCCCCCGCCAACTACTGCCCTGCGCCAACTACTGCCCCCTCACCAACTACTGCCCCCCGCCTACTACTGCCCCCCCCGCCAACTACTGCCCCATGCCAACTACTGCCCCCCCACCAACTACTGCCCCCCGCCAACTGCTGCCACCCGACAACTACTGCCCCCACCATCTACTGCCCCCCGCCAACTACTGCCCTGCGCCAACTACTGCCCCCCCCACCAACTACTGCCCCCCGCCAACTACTGCCAACTCCCAGCTAACTACTGCCCCCCGCCAACTACTGCCCCCCCGCCAACTACTGCCCCCTGCCAACTACTGCATCCCAGCCAACTACTGCCCCTGCCAACTACTGCCACACAGCCAACTACTACCCCCCCACCAATTACTGCAACCCCCCGCCAACTACTGCCCCCGCCAACTACTGCCCCCTGCCAACTACTGCCCCCCAGCCAACTACTGCCCCCGCCAACTACTGCCCCCGCCAACTACTGCCCCCAGCCAACTACTGCCCCCCAGCCAACTACTGCCCCCACCAACTACTGCCCCCGCCAACTACTGCCCCCCACCAACTACTGCCCCCCCCGCCAACTACTGCTCCCCGCCAACATAAGAACATAAGAACATAAGAACATAAGAAGTAGGAGCAGGAGTAGGCCATGCGGCCCTCGGGCCTGCTCTGCCATTCAATAGGATCATGGCTGATCCGAACCTAGACTCACGTCCACTTCCCTGCCCACTCCCCGTAACCCCTAATTCCCTTATCAGCTGGGAAACTGTCTATCTCCGTTTTAAATTTATTTAATGTTGCAGCTTCCACAGCTCTCTGAGGTCTCAAATTCCATAGATTTACTACCCTCTGAGTGAAGAAGTTTCTCCTCATCTCAGTTTTGAAACGGCAGCCCCTTATTCTAAGATTATGCCCCCTAGTTCTAGTTTCACCCATTAGTGGAAACATCCTCCCTGTACCCACCCGATCAAGCCCCCTCACAATCTTATACATTTCGATAAGATCGCCTCTCATTCTTCTGAATTCCAATGAGTAGAGGCCCAACCTACTCAACCTTTCCTCATAAGTCAACCCCCTCATCTCCGGAATCAACTGAGTGAACCTTCTCTGAACTGCCTCGAGAGCAAGTATATCTTTTAAATTTGGAAACCAAAACTGTACGCAATATTCCAGGTGTGGCCTCACCAGTACCCTGTATAACTGAAGCAAGATTTCCCTGCTTTTATACTCCATCCCCCTTGCAATAAAAGCCAAGATTCCATTGGCCTTCCTGATCACCTGCTGTACCTGCATACTAACCACCTGTGTTTCATGCACCAGGACCCCCAGATCCCTTTGTACTGTAGCACTTTGCAGTTTCTCTCCATTTAGATAATAACTTGTTTTTGATTTTTTCTGCCAAAGTGCATAACCTCACACTTTCCAACATTATATTCCATCTGCCAAATTTCTGCCCACTCACTTAGCCTGTCTATGTCCTTTTGCAGGTTTTTTATGTCCTCCTCACTCACTGCTTTCCCTCCCATCTTTGTATCGTCGGCAAACTTGGATATGTTGCACTTGATCCCCTCCTCCAAATCGTTAATATAGATTGTAAAGAGTTGGGGTCCCAGCACTGACCCCTGCGGAACACCACTAGTCACTGATTGCCAACCCGAGAATGAACCATTTATCCGAACTCTCTGTTTTCTGTTAGATAGCCAATCTTCCACCCATGCCAGTATATTACCCCCAATCCCGTGATTTTTTATCTTGTGCAGTAATCTTTTGTGTGGCACCTTGTCAAATGCCTTTTGGAAGTCCAAATACACCACATGCACTGGTTCCCCTTTATCCACCCTTTTTGTTACATCATCAAAGAATTCAAGCAAATTTGTCAAACATGACTTCCCCGTCATAAAACCATGCTGACTGTCCGATTAAATTATGCTTATCTAAATGTCCTGTTACAGCTTCCTTAATAATGGACTCCAACATTTTACCAACCACAGATGTTAGGCTAACTGGTCTATAGTTTCCAGCCTTTTGTCTACCTCCCTTTTCAAATAAGGGCATTACATTAGCAGTTTTCCAATCTGCTGGGACCTTTCCTGAATCCAGGGAGTTTTGGAAAATTACCACCATCCGCATCCGCAATCCCTACCGCTACTTCTCTCAAGACCCTAGGATGTAAGCCATCAGGTCCAGGGGATTTAGCTGCCTTAAGTCCCATTATCTTACCGAGTACCATCTCCTTAGTGATTTTAATCGTGTTTAGCTCCTCCCCCCCCTATAGCCCCCTGTTTGTCCAGTGTTGGGATATTTTTAGTGTCCTCTACTGTAAAGACTGATACAAAATATTTGTTCAGCGTTTTTGCCATCTCCATGTTCCCCACTACTAATTTCCCTGTCTCGTCCTCTAAGGGACCAACATTCACTTTAGCCACCCTTTTTCCTTTTATATAGCTGTAGAAACTCTTGCTATCTGTTTTTATATTTTTTGCTAGTTTACTTTCATAATCTATCTTCCCTTTCTTAATTAATCTTTTAGTTATTCTTTGCTGGCTTTTAAATGCTTCCCAATCTTCTATCCTCCCACTAGATTTGGCTACTTTATATGCCCTTGTTTTCAGTCGGATACTATCCTTTATTACTTTACTTAGCCACGGATGGCTGTCTTTTCTTTTACGCCCCTTTTTCCTCAGTGGAATATATTTTTCTTGAAAGTTGTGAAATATCTCCTTGAATGTACACCACTGCTCATGTACCGTCTTACACCTTAATCTATTTTCCCAGTCCACTTTAGTCAACTCTGCTCTCATACCTTCATAGTCTCCTTTATTTAAGCTTAGTACGCTGGTTTGAGATCCAACTCTCTCACCCTCCAACTGAATTTGGAATTCAACCATGTTATGGTCACTCATTCCAAGGGGATCCTTTACTAGGACGTTTTTTATTAATCCTGTCTCATTACACAGGACCAGATCTAAGATTGCCTGCCCCCTGGTTGGTTCAGTAACATACTGCTCAAGGAACCCATCCCTATTGCACTCTATGAACTCTTCCTCAAGGCTGCCCTGCCCAATTTGATTTGTCCAGTCAATATGAAAGTTAAAATCTCCCATGATTGTAGCTGTTCCCTTATTACAAGCCCCAACTATTTCCTGATTTATACTCCGACCAATAGAGTTGCAACTGTTAGGAGGCCTATAGACTACGCCCACTCGTGACTTTTTCCCCTTAATGGGCCAGAAATTCGTGGCCAAAGACGTGAGTACGGTCGGGGTACTCACGCATCTGGCCATTGGAAATGCCGGCGTTCAGCATGCACAGCGCATGCGGGGAACGCCGGCATTTCCAGACCCGAGATCTAGGCACAGTGCGTGCGACTGCACAGGCAGCGCTTGCGCAGTGAACTTTGTAGATTTCATTCATGGATTCAGTGAGAGTAAGTCCTTACAAGTTACACTTGAAAAAAGCAGGTGTAAAGTTGTTCCAAGGCTGCGGAAGAAGATATATTTTATCGTGGAGCTTCTGAAATGCAATATTTTTGTTTGGGAAAGGGAGGGAAGTTATTTTAAGAAATTTTAAGTAAGTTTTAAAGTTTAAATTTTTTTTTTTAAACGGGTTTTCAGAACGGTAGGTAGAAGGAGCAATTGTGGCTGTGTGAATGGAATGTGAGAATGAGTTATGTATGTATGTCCACATATATTCCTTTACGTATATGTATGTATGTTTTATATTCCTTTACTAATGTGTATGAATGTATGTTTTTAATTATGATTTTCCAATAAGTTACTTTCTCTGAAAGTCATAATTAAATAATACATCCATACACATAAGTAAAGGAATATATACATAACACGCAAAGGAATATATACAGACATACATACTTTCAGAAGCTCCACGATAAAAAAATATCTTCCTCCGCAGCCTCTGGAGCAACTGTACCCGTGCTTTTTTCATGTGTAAGTTGTAATGACTTGGCCTCACTGAAAGCATGAATGAAAGCGGCGAATTTTACTGCGCATGCGCTGCCTGTGCAGTCGCACGCGTTCTGCCTCTGAACCCCTTCGTTCAGAGGACAGGAAATGCCGGTTTTCCCCACATGCACTGTGCATGCTGAAAACCGGCATTTCCTCCGGCCAGACGCGTAAGTACCCCGACCATACTCGTGCATTTGGAAGGGAATTACTGGTCCAACATTTCACATGTCAATAAAATGAAAAATTTAACAATTGCACGATTTGCCCCCTCGCATCTGCGACTGAGGGTCCAAGGAGGTGCATTGCGCAAGAGGTCATCGTCGTACGTATCCTCACACTGTTCCCTTTCGGGAACTGTATGAAGTGGTGGAAAGATTTATGGCCGTGATTAACGCTCATTCCGTGACCGTAACCATCTTTGAACCAGCCATTAGGGTGGTTAGTCCTATGGCGTGAGGGTTTTACGGGCTCCCACAACCCATCTGAGGGGGGGGGGGCCACCCACACCCACGGACGCAAGTATCCCGCTGGATGTCCACCCAGAATTTATAGTTGGAGCTCCGACTCCACTTGCCGGGACTGTCTGGAGCGGGGTTCGAAACCCTACTCCTTCTGGCCCAGCGGCGGGGATGCTTACTGCTACGCAAAAGGCCCACTCCGCACAAAAGGTGACACCCATACGTTTCCTGCGCCTTTTCCCTCCCCGTGACTGGAGCCCTATGCTGCCACTTGAAAGACCAAGCTATCATCTGCCCTTTTTGCGGCGCCTTTGACTTCTCATTACCAATGATGAGCAGGCGCTGCGCCTCCACCTCCTTGAGGAGATTGCTGAGGTCATCATCAGTTCAATTGTGAGTTCTTTTAATGCCGTGAAGTGTGCTCATTCCAGCCATTTCACGTTGCTAATCGGATTGGGCCTTTGGCATAGCGGTAGGATCCCCGCCGCTGGGCCAGATCAGGGTAGGGTTTCGAACCCCGCTCCAGACAGTCCCGGCAAGTGGAGTCGGAGCTCGGGCTCTAAATTCTGGGTTGACATCCAGTGGGATATTTGCGTCCCTGGGTGTGGGTGGCCCCCCCTCCTTGTATAGCTTGTGGGAGCCCGTAAAACCCTCCCGCCATAGGACTAACCGCCCTAATGGCTGGTTCAAAGATGGTTACGGTCACGGAATGAGCGTTAATCATGGCCATAAATCCTTCCACCACTTCATACAGTTCCCCAAAGGGAACAGTGTGAAGACACGTATGACGACGACATTGCTAAATAAATAAATGGAATTAAAAAAATTCTTTTAGGGCTTTTAAAAGTCTTTAAATTGCTTTAATCTGTTTAAAACTACTTCAGATTCTTCAAAATAATGTAAACATTTTTAAAAGTTTATAAAAGTTACCAAAATCTTCAAAAAACTTCCAAAAACCTATTTAAACTGCTGCTTTGCATGTAAAAATGCTTAGCAGCTTGACAGAAACATTGGGGGCGTGTCCTGCTACAATGAGACCTTAAGGGGCGTGTCTCACTTGCACTGCACGCTCCAGGCTTCGCGCTGGCTGCACTCCTGGGCGGCGTGACGTCATACGCTGCCCGGGATTCTTCTGTTTGAAACACCAATTCCAGGCGTCCCTGGAGCTGATCGGCAGGAGCGCAGGGTAAGTGCATATACGGGGCTTGCACGCGCGGCAAACCCCGTTCACGAATTTCTGGCCCATTATTCCTTATCTCCACCCAAACCATTTCACTATCCTGATCCTTTGACCCAATATCATTTCTCACTATTGCAGTGATTCCATCCTTTATTAACACAGCCACCCCACCTCCCTTTCCTTCCTGTCTGTCCTTCCTAATAGTCAAATACCCCTGGATGTTTAGTTCCCAGTCATGGTCACCCTGCAGCCATGTCTCCGTAATGGCCACCAGATCATACCCATGTGTAGTTATTTGTACTGTCAACTCGTCTATTTTGTTACGAATGCTGCGTGCATTCAGATAAAGAAGTTTTAAATATGTTTTGTGACAATTTATTCCTGCTTTTACCCCCTTTACTACTTTACCTATATCTTTATATATTCTGTCCCTTCCTGACACGCTCTGGTTTTTAATTCCCCCAATGCTACCTTGCTCTATTGCCTTCTCCGCTGACATTTTTATTTTTCGCTCTCTTGAAACCTCCCCCCCACTAATTAGTTTAAAGCCCTCTCTACAGCCCTAGTTATTCGATTCACCGGGATTCTAGTCCCAGCACTGGCCAAGTGAAGTCGGTCCCAACGGAACAGCTCTCTCCCATCCCAGTACTGGTGCCAGTGTCCCAAGAAGCAAAACCCATTTCTCCCACACCAGTCTTTGAGCCACGCAGTTAACTCTCTGATTTTATTTACCCTAGCCAAATTTGCTCGTGGCTCAGGTAGTAATCCAGAGATTATTACCCTTGTGGTTCTGCTTTTTAATTTGGCCCCTAGCTGCTCATACTCCCTCAGCAGAACCTCTTTCCTTGTCCTATCTATGTCGGTGGTACCAACATGCACCACGACAACTGGATCCTCCCCCTCCCACTCCAAGTTTCTCTCCAGCCCAGAGGAGATGTCCTTAACACTGGCACTGGGCAGGCAACACAACCTTCGGGACTCTCGCTCTCGGCTGCAAAGAACCCTATCTATCCCCCCAATGATACTATCCCCCACCACTACAAGATTTCTTTTTACTCCCCCCACTTGAATGGCCCCTCGTTCCACGGTGCTGTGGCCAGGTTGCTCATCCTCCCTGCAGTCCCCGTTCCTGTCCTCACAGGGAGTAAGAGCCTCGAACCTGTTGGACAAGAGCAAGGGCTGCGGCTCCTCCAACACTACCTCCTGGATCCCCGTACCTGCCTCATTCATAGTCACACCCTCCTGTCCCTGACCACGGACTACATCTGAATTAGTTAATCTAATTGGTGTGACTACTTCCTGGAACACAGAGTCCAGGTAACTCTCCCCCTCCCTGATGTGTCGCAGTGTTTGAAGCTCGGACTCCAGCTCATCAACACGGAGCCGGAGTTCCTCGAGCAGCCAGCACTTACTGCAAATGTGATCACTGTGAACATCAACGGTGTCCACCAGCTCCCACATATTGCAGAAGTAACACATCACCTGCTCTCCCATTCTATGTAATTAATTAAATTTATTAATATTATTTTTAAATACCCTCTGCCCCGATTCTAGATGATGAATATCACACCTCTATTTAATTGAACTTACCAACTTATAAAGGTTTAAAAGGGAAGGAAAAGTACTCATCAACCAGCCAATCACCTACCAGATTGGCTGTGATGTCACTTTTGAATTCTGACCTCCCCTTGGAATGTTGCCTGTGGAGCCTGTTTAGGCTGCCTCGCCTCGCTGCTCCGACTCGACTCAACACCCGCTGCTGCTCCCGGCTGCCTCGACTGGGCCTCGCCTCACTGCTCCGCCTCCGTGATGTCTGTTAATCCTGAGACTGGCAGGAAAAACAAGGCCAGAAACAAAACAGAAACAGCACCTAATACCCCACTTACCCTAACTCTCTCACTTACCCAAACTCTCACGGCACTCTCTGCTACTCACACTCCGTGCTGCTCACACTAGCACCGGTCTTTTTATACTGTTTGTTTGTATGAGTCACCCCTGCTGATTGGTTAGAGAACTGGTTTTCTCTGCCTGCCAATTAACTCCTACTGCAGTGTTACCTTGTTTTACTCTTCTTAAACCAACAGAATCCCAAATATTTAGCTTTTCCCCTTTACTTAAACTGCTTATGTAATCTTATCAAGAAACTACTGGCAATTGCCAACTATTACAACCCGCCAACTACTGCCCCCCTGTCAATTAATGCTCCCTTGCCAACTACTGCCACCACCCACCAACTACTGCCAACCCCCACCAACTACTGCCACCACCCACCAACTACTGCCACCCCCCACCAACTACTGCCACCACCCACCAATTACTGCCACACCCCATCAACTACTGCTCCCCCACCAACTACTGCCACCACCCACCAACTACTGCCACCACCCTCCAACTACTGCCACCCCCAAATACTGCCCACCCACCAGTTAATGCCACTCCCTGCCAACTACTGCCAGCCCCTCACCAACTACTGCCACCCCCAACTACTGCCCACCCGCCAGTTAATGCCACTCCCTGCCAACTACTGCCACAACCCATCACTACTGCCACCCCCACCAACTACTACCACTCCCCACCAACTACTGCTCCCCCACCAACTACTGCCACCCCCCACCAACTACTGGCACCACACACCAACTACTGCCACCCCCCAAATACTGCCCACCCACCAGTTAATGCCACTCCCTGCCAACTACTGCCAGCCCCCCACCAACTACTGCCACGCCCCACCAACTACTGCCACCCCTCACCAACTATTGCCACCCCTCAACTACTGCCACCTCCTGCTAACGACTGCCCACCCCCCAACTATTGCCACCCCTCAACTACTGCCGCCCCTCACCAACTACTGACACCCCCAACTACTGCCACCCCTCACCAACTACTGCCACTGTGGTGTATGTAACCTGTTCCACCTTAAGAGAACTTAAGCCTGTTCCACCTTAAGAGATGTACTACTTTCTCTGGCTGCTGTATACGTAATACCGGTGGTGACCACCGGTATATAAGTACTGTGTAGTGATATTGCTGTTAGTATAGCCCTGACCTCCAACTAGTAAAGACCTGTTGAAACGTTATTCTTGTAGTCTGTGTCAGTAATTAATCTTAAATACAACTAGAACACACAGACTTAACAGTGGCGGCGAGTCCGATTCTTACCCTGCGGCAGTTTATATCCACGGCGGCTTCGTCCACAGAACGGGCGTCGAAGAGAGGCATCCACCCTCATCACCCTGCTGGAAGACACGTCGCGTGGCAGGCATCGAGAACCCGGAGTGCAGAAGATATCCTGAACTCGAAGCCTCCATCAGCGGCAGTCAGCTATCTTCCTTCTACCTCGGTGGTGGGTAAGCCGGTCAGCGACGTGAGCAGAAAGTCGGCCGCGTTGGCTGTACAGACGGGGAGGGAAGACGGAGGAATAAGGGCGGTGAGATCGATCGCGACCGGAGATAAGGGCCGGGCCGCATTCGGGCCAAAAGGCGCAGCGCGGGGACATCGATCGCGGTTGGTGATAAGGGCCGGGCCGCATTTGGGCCAAAAAGGCGCAGCGTCTGGGGCGACTGAAGGCGAACGCAGCCAGTGCTAATAACCGGGCTGCAAGAAGGGCTGCGAGGCGCGACATCGGGGAAGCGCGAATGCCCGAGGGAGCTGCGGTGAAGCGGAGACAGCGTCGGGGGAGTTACTAACCGCTGGGAAAGGGGAGGCGCAGCAGCACGCCAAACACCATTGCAGCCAGCGGGTGAAGAAGGCGAGCGCGGGAAAGACCACCAAGCGCGGGAAACCACCATTTTGTAGGCGGAGGACGAAGACAAGAGCGGGAAGCCGCCATCTTGGAAAAAGGGAAATCACTAAAAAAATTGCAACGATGCCTAAACATGGGAACATTAATACCTTTGATAGCGACATCAAAGATTGGGCCACATATGTAGAATGCATACAAAATTATTGTAAAGCAAATAAAATCCCAGATGATGAGAAAGCACTAACTTTATTAAACTTAATGGGTGCGCAGACATACGGGCAATTGAAACACCTTTTATCACCAGATGAACCGGCGGAGAAGACGTTCGAGGAGATTGTTACTGTCCTGAGAAATCATCTAAACCCCACGCCGCTGATGCTAGTGGAACGATTTAAATTTTACAGCAGAAAGCAGCTGAAAGATGAAAGCAATGCTGAATATTTAATGGAATTGCGTAAGCTAGCAAAGTACTGTCAGTTTGGAACGGAACTAACAGATGCGCTAAGAGATAAATTTGTGTGTGGATTATTAAAAGAAGATACACAAAAGCGACTGCTCGAGGAGAATGAGCTGACGCTTGAGAAAGCGGTCACTATGGCAGCATCACACGAAGCCGCAGCGAGAGGCACAGCAGTAATGCAGCTACGGTCACCGGAACTCAGTACAAATCAATTGGTTTTGAGTACTGTAAAATGTTATCATTGTGGAAAGACAACGCACGATCAGAACCAGTGTTGGTTTAAAAACCAAGAATGCGGAACGTGTGGCAGTCTTGGCCACATAGCTAAAGTATGCCGGTCAGGAAAGAAGACCAGCAACAAAAAGTCACCGCAAGGAAAATACATAAAAGCACACAAGGTGACAAAGAACAGTTCGAACGAACAGAAGTCAGATTCAGATGCCAGCAGTAATGAACTGGGTAGCTTAAGAGTACACAACGTTGGTAAGGATGCAGATCTCCAGACAATTTGGGTCACTCTTCAGATAGCAGGAGTCCAAGTAAAGATGGAATTGGACACTGGATCGGCATTGACGGTCATGAATAAGAAAGATTACAAAAGGTTATTCCAACATATTCCCCTACGGGATACGGAGATTATATTGAAAACATACACGGGGCAAAGAGTGTACCCCATCGGAAAGATAGAGGTAAAAGTGGTCCACAAGGGCAAAGAAAGCCAAGTAATGGACTTATATGTGCTACCTGAAGGAGGTCCACCACTACTGGGATGGGAGTGGATTAGGAAAATGAATATGGACTGGCACTCCTTAAAGGCACTAATGGTAGATTCCGGGGAAACAGATGTCAAACCTAAACGATTGTCCAGAATATTGGATGATGCTAAAGAGATGTTCCAGCAGGGACTGGGAACACTGAGAGGAATTACGGCAAACATCAAGATTGATGAACATGCACACCCATAATTTTTCAAAGCCAGATCGGTACCCTATGCAATACGACCTGCTGTAGAAGCGGAACTGGAAGCACTAGAACGTTCAGGTGTACTGTCTAAGGTAGATTGGAGTGAGTGGGCTATGCCCATTGTTCCCGTTATGAAACGTCCTTCGAGCAACAAGCCAGGAGAACCAGGGAAGGTTCGCATCTGTGGAGACTTCAAGATCACTGTTAATCCGGTGCTTCACACGGTGCAGTATCCGCTTCCGCGGATTGAGGATATTTTTGCTTCGTTGTCTGGCGGGAAACACTTCACCAAGATAGACCTGGCGCAGGCATACTTGCAGATGGAGGTTGAAGAAGAGTCACGCCAGTACCTCACGATCAACACGCATAGAGGAGATGGTGATGAAGAACACCTCGCAAACTTGGAACTGGTGCTCAACAGACTGAAAGAGTATGGACTTCGAGTTAATCGGCAGAAATGTGAGTTCTTTCAGAAGCGGATCTCGTACTGTGGTCATGTCATTGACCGGGAGGGGCTTCATAAGCCTCCTGACAAGATAGAGGCAGTTGTAAAGGCTCCCGCTCCGGATAATGTCTCTCAGTTGAGGTCGTTTCTAGGATTGATTAACTATTACCATAAGTTTCTACCGAATCTATCCACGGTACTGCACCCGCTGAATGCTCTTTTACAGAAGGGGGTACCATGGGAATGGAGCGAAAACTGTAAGAAGGCATTTCGCAAAAGCAAAGAATTGATCACCTCAGAGGAAGTGTTGGCTCACTTCAACCCGACACTGCCTATTCGGTTGGCTTGTGATGCTTCTCCATATGGAATTGGGCAGTACTCTCACACAAGTTGCCAAATGGCACGGAAAGGCCAGTCGCGTTTGCATCCAGATCATTGACCTCCGCTGAGCGCAACTATGCGCAGATCGATAGCGAGGCTCTCAGCCTTGTATGGGGAGTGAAGAAGTTTAATCATTACCTGCAGGGCCAAAAATTCA
The DNA here is from genome assembly GCF_052327205.1 of Somniosus microcephalus. Taxonomy (NCBI): domain Eukaryota; kingdom Metazoa; phylum Chordata; class Chondrichthyes; order Squaliformes; family Somniosidae; genus Somniosus; species Somniosus microcephalus. The sequence continues at coordinate 120,512,792 of NC_140997.1, read as the reverse complement.
CACTTCTGACAGACCATCAGCCGTTGGTATCCATTTTTAACCCTAAGAAGGGTGTTTCGGTGATGACAGCACAGAGACTCCAGAGATGGTCCCTTTTCCTAGGGGCACATCAATATCAAATAGAATTCAAAGGTACAAAGCAGCATGGCAATGCTGATGGGCTGTCGCTCCTGCCACTACCTGAAGAAGAAGAGACGACGAAAGTTGACCCTGTTGAGTTATTTCATTCGACCTTCATCGAGTGTTTACCAGTCACCAATGCAAGTATTGAAAGAGAAACCAGGAACGACCCGACACTGTCCCGAGTCTACGAGGTGACAGTGAAGGGATGGCCAACACATGGTGATCCTCTGTTACCGGCATTCTCGGCAAGGCGAGACCAGCTGTCCGTCTGCCATGGTACTTTGATGTACGGGACAAGAGTGATTATTCCTCCCAAGTTAAGGGAAAGAGTTCTAAAGGAACTGCATGAAGGTCATCTGGGGGGAGTTAAGATGAAAAGTCTTGCTAGGGCTTATGTATGGTGGCCGGGTATTGACCAACAGATAGAGGAGTTGACGAAAAGCTGCGCTGGGTGCCAAAAAGTGCAAAATGCACCTCCGATCGCACCGCTACACCCATGGGAATGGCCTTCAGCCCCATGGCAATGCGTACATATTGACTTTGCTGGTCCATTCATGGACTCCATGTTCCTAATTGCGGTGGACGCACATTCCAAATGGCCAGAAGTGATCAAGATGAATACCACTACTTCAGAAAAGACAATTGCGGTGTTAAGAACAATATTCGCAAGGAACGGATTGCCAGAACAGATATGTTCGGACAACGGACCACAGTTCGTGTCGGAAGAATTCCAAAAATTCTCAAAGAAGAATGGGGTGAAACATTATACCTCTACCCCATATCATCCGGCGACAAACGGGTTGGCCGAGAGATTTGTCCAAACATTCAAAAAGGCAATAAATGCCATGAACGATGATCAGATTCCGCTACAACACAAGGTGGACAATTTCCTAATGGCATATCGAAACGCCGCTCATGCAGTAACTAACCAAAGTCCTGCCATGATGTTTTATAACAGGAGGTTGTGGTCCAGGTTGGACTTGTTAAAACCAAATGTGCGGAGGGAAGTGGAAAACAAACAGTTCCGGCATATTAATAACAAGTCCACTCGAAGTTTCGACGTAGGACAACCAGTGTTGGCAAGGGACTATGGAAACGAAAAATGGCAGTCCGGAACAATTCGGGCCAGACAAGGACCTCTGATGTACACAATAGATATTGGTAACAATGTGATAAGGCGTCATGCGGATCAACTGGTAGAATCGAGAGCAAGGGTCGAACCCATGGTTGCGACAGAGACAACTGTGGAAGACGTTAATGAACCTAAAGCATCTACCTCGGCAGGGAATGTACCTGATGATGACGTCCAATACATAGGAAACCAAATAGAGGAGTCACCTCAGCAACAAGAATCAGAGACCACTGAAAGGCGTTATCCAACCCGAATCAGAAGGCCTCCTGAGAGACTGAACCTTTGAACTGTTTATACCTGAAGTTATATATGTATATATGTTATTATGTTATGTTAAATGGGGATATGACTGTTAAGCTAAAAAGGGAGGATTGTGGTGTATGTAACCTGTTCCACCTTAAGAGAACTTAAGCCTGTTCCACCTTAAGAGATGTACTACTTTCTCTGGCTGCTGTATACGTAATACCGGTGGTGACCACCGGTATATAAGTACTGTGTAGTGACATTGCTGTTGGCATAGCCCTGACCTCCAACTAGTAAAGACCTGTTGAAACGTTATTCTTGTAGTCTGTGTCAGTAATTAATCTTAAATACAACTAGAACACACAGACTTAACAGCCACCCCCTGCCAACTACTGCCCACCCCCCAACTATTGCCACCCCTCAACTACTGCCACCCCACCAACTACAGCCACCCCTCTGCTAACTACTGTCACCTCCACCAACTAATGCCACCACCACTAAATACTGTCCACCTGCCAGTTAATGCCACTCCCTGCCAACTACTGCCAGCCCCCGACTAACTACTGCCACACCCCCAACTACTGCCAACCCCCACCAACTACTGCCACCCCCCACCAACTACTGCCACCCCTTGCCAACTACTGCCACCCCCAACCAACTACTACCACTCCCAACCAACTACTGCTCCCCCACCAACTACTGCCACCACCCACCAACTACTGCCACCCCCTGACAACTACTGCCACCCCTCACCATCTACTGCCACCTCTCAGCTACTGCCGCCCCTCAACTACTGCCACCCGTCACCAACTACTGCCACCCCTCAGCTACTGCCACCCCTCACCAACTACTGCCACCCCTGCCAACTACTGCCACCCCCTGCAAACTACTGCCACCCCCACCAACTACTGCCACACCCACCAACTACTGCCACCCCACCTACTACTGCCACCCCACCAACTACTGCCACCCCCACCAACAACTGCCACTCCTGCCAACTGTTGCCACCCCCGCCAACTACTGCCACTCCTGCCAACTACTGCTGCCCCCCACCAACTACTGCCACCCTCCCTCCAACTACTGCCACCCCCACCAACTACAGCCATCCCCACCAACTACTGCCACCCTCACCAACTACTGCCACCCCTCACCAACTACTGCCACCCCTCAGCTACTGCCGCCCCTCAACTACTGCCGCCCCTCACCAACTACTGCCACCCCTCAGCTACTGCCACCCCTCAACTACTGCCACCCCTCACCAACTACTGCCACCCCTGCCAACTACTGCCCACCCCCCAACTATTGCCACCCCTCAACTACTGCCACCCCCTGCCAACTACTGCCACCCCCCAACTACTGGCTGCCCACCAACTACTGCCACCCTGCCAAATACTGCCACCTACGCCAACTACTGCCACCCCACACCAAGCACTGTTACCCCCCGCCAACTACTGCCACCACCCACCAACTACTGCCATACATCCGCCAACTACTGCCCCCTGCCAACTACTGCCTCGCCACCCCCACCAACTACTGCCCCCTGCCAACTACTGCTGCCCCACCAACTACTGCCACACCCCACCAACTAATGCCACCCCCACCAACTACTGCCACACCCACCAACTACTGTCACCCCCACCAAATACTGCCACCCCCACCAACTACTGCCGCCCCCCACCAACTACTGCCACTCCCCAACAACTACTGCCACCCCCACTAACTACTGCCACACCCACCAACTACTGCCACCCCCCTAATACTGCCACCCCCGCCAACAACTGCCACTCCCGCCAACTACTGCCACCCCGCCAACTACTGCCACTCCTGCCAACTACTGCTGCCCCCCACCAATTACTGCCACCCTCCCTCCATCTACTGCCACCCCCCACCAACTACTGCCACTGCTCTGCCAACTACTGCCACCCCTGCCAGCTACTGCCCACCCCCCAACTATTGCCACCCCTCAACTACTGCCACCTCATGCCAACTACTGCCACCCCCACAAGCAACTGCCACCCCTCTGCCAACTACTGCCACCCCTCTGCCAACAGCTGCCACTGCTCTGCCAACTACTGCCACCCCCACCAACTACTGCCACCCCTCTGCCAACTACTGCCACCCCTCTGCCAACTACTGCCCCTCTGCCAACTACTGACCCCTGCCAACTACTGCCCCCCGCCAACTACTGCCCCTTGCCAGCTGCTGCCCCCCACCAGCTGCTGACCCCGCCAACTACTGCCTCCCCTCCAACTACTGCCCCCGGCTAACTACTGCCCCCGCCAACTACTGCCCACCCCCAACTATTGCCACCCCTCAACTACTGCCACCCCCTGCCAACTACTGCCACCCTCCAACTACTGGCTGCCCACCAACTACTACCACCCCTGCCAACTACTGCCCCCTGCCAACTACTGCCGCCTATGCCAAATACTGCCACCCCCCACCAAGCACTGTTACCCCCGCCAACTACTGCCACCACCCACCAACTACTGCCATACATCTGCCAACTACTGCCTCCTGCCAACTACTGCCTCGTCACCCCCACCAACTAGTGCCCCCTGCCAACTACTGCCACCCCGCAAACTACTGCCAACCCCACCAACTACTGCCACACCCACCAACTACTGCCACCCCCACCTACTACTGCCACCCCACCAACTACTGCCACCCCCACCAACAACTGCCACTCCTGCCAACTGTTGCCACCCCTGCCAACTACTGCCACTCCTGCCAACTACTGCTGCCCCCCACCAACTACTGCCACCCTCCCTCCAACTACTGCCACTCCCACCAACTACAGCCATCCCCCACCAACTACTGCCACCCTCACCAACTACTGCCACCACTCACCAACTACTGCCACCCCTCAGCTACTGCCACCCCTCAACTACTGCCACCCCTCACCAACTACTGCCACCCCTCAGCTACTGCCACCCCTCAACTACTGCCACCCCTCACCAACTACTGCCACCCCTGCCAACTACTGCCCACCCCCCAACTATTGCCACCCCTCAACTACTGCCACCCCCTGCCAACTACTGCCACCCCCCAACTACTGGCTGCCCACCAACTACTGCCACCCTGCCAAATACTGCCACCTACGCCAACTACTGCCACCCCACACCAAGCACTGTTACCCCCCGCCAACTACTGCCACCACCCACCAACTACTGCCATACATCCGCCAACTACTGCCCCCTGCCAACTACTGCCTCGCCACCCCCACCAACTACTGCCCCCTGCCAACTACTGCTGCCCCACCAACTACTGCCACACCCCACCAACTAATGCCACCCCCACCAACTACTGCCACACCCACCAACTACTGTCACCCCCACCAAATACTGCCACCCCCACCAACTACTGCCACCCCCCACCAACTACTGCCACCCCCCAACAACTACTGCCACCCCCACTAACTACTGCCACACCCACCAACTACTGCCACCCCCCAATACTGCCACCCCCACCAACTACTGCCACCCCGCCAACAACTGCCACTCCCGCCAACTACTGCCACCCCGCCAACTACTGCCACTCCTGCCAACTACTGCTGCCCCCCACCAATTACTGCCACCCTCCCTCCAACTACTGCCACCCCCCACCAACTACTGCCACTGCTCTGCCAACTACTGCCACCCCTGCCAGCTACTGCCCACCCCCCAACTATTGCCACCACTCAACTACTGCCACCTCATGCCAACTACTGCCACCCCCACAAGCAACTGCCACCCCTCTGCCAACTACTGCCACCCCTCTGCCAACTACTGCCACCCCTCTGCCAACAGCTGCCACTGCTCTGCCAACTACTGCCACCCCCACCAACTACTGCCACCCCTCTGCCAACTACTGCCACCCCTCTGCCAACTACTGCCCCTCTGCCAACTACTGACCCCTGCCAACTACTGCCCCCCGCCAACTACTGCCCCTTGCCAGCTGCTGCCCCCCACCAGCTGCTGACCCCGCCAACTACTGCCTCCCCTCCAACTACTGCCCCCGGCTAACTACTGCCCCCGCCAACTACTGCCCCCGCCAACTACTGCCACCCCTCAACTACTGCCACCCCCTGCGAACTACTGCCACCCCCCCAACTACTGCCACCCCCAACTACTGTCACCCCTCAACTACTGCCACCCCATGCCAACTACTGCCACCCCCCAACTACTGCCACCCCAACTATTGCCACCCTCCTCTACTGCCACCCCATGCCAACTACCGCTGCCCACCCAACTACTGGCCACCCACCAACTACTGCCACCACTCTGCCAACTACTGCCCCCGCACCAACTACTGCCACCCCCCAACTACAGCCAACCCACACCAACTACTGCCACCTCTCAACTACTGCCACCCTCTATCAACTACTGCCCCCCACCAACTACTGCCACCCCCACCAACTACTGCCACCCCTCACCAACTACTGCCACCCCAACTTCTGCCACCCCTTAAGTACTGCCAAACCCCACCAACTACTGCCACCCCCACCAACTACTGCCAGCTCTCTGTTAAATAATGCCACCCCTCACCAACTACTGCCACCCCAACTACTGCTACCCCTCAACTACTGCCACCCCCAACCAACTACTGCCACCCCCAACCAATTACCGCCACACCCAACTACTGCCCACCCGCCGGTTAATGCCACTCCCTGCCAACTACTGCCACACCTCATCAACTACTGTCACCCCCCACCAACTACTACCACCCCCCACCAACTACTGCCACCCCCCAAATACTGCCCACCCACCAGTTAATGCCACTCCCTGCCAACTACTGCCAGCCCCCCACCAACTACTGCCTCACCCCACCAACTACTGCCGCCCCTCACCAACTATTGCCGCCCCTCAACTACCGCCACCCCCTGCCAACTACTGCCCACCCCCCAACTATTGCCACCCCTCAACTACTGCCACCGCTCACCAACTACTGACACCCCCAACTACTGCCACCCCTCACCAACTACTGCTACCCCCTGCCAACTACTGCCCACCCCCCAACTATTTCCACCCCTCAACTACTGCCACCCCCACCAACTACTGCCACCCCATGCCAACTACTACCCACCCCCCAACTATTGCCACCCCACAACTACTGCCACCCCCCAACTAATGGCCACCCACCAACTACTGCCACCCCTCACCAACTACTGCCACCCCCTGCCAACTACTGCCCACCCCCAACTATTGCCACCCCTCAAATACTGCCACCCCCCAACTACTGACCGCCCACCAACTACTGCCACCCCTGCCAACTACTGCCCCCCACCAACTACTGCCACCCCACCAACTACTGCCACCCCTCTGCCAACTACTGCCACCCCCACCAACTAATGCCACCACCACTAAATACTGCCCACCTGCCAGTTAATGCCACTCCCTGCGAACTACTGCCAGCCCCCCAGCAACTACTGCCACACCCCAACTACTGCCAACCCCCACCAACTACTGCCACCCCCACCAACTATAGCCACCCCTTGCCAACTACTGCCACCCCCAACCAACTACTACCACTCCCAACCAACTACTGCTCCCCCACCAACTACTGCCAACACCCACCAACTACTGCCACCCCCTGACAACTACTGCCACCCCTCAACAACTACTGCCACCCCTCAGCTACTGCCGCCCCTCAACTACTGCCACCCCTCACCAACAACTGCCACCCCTGCCAACTACTGCCCACCCCCAACTATTGCCACACCTCAACTACTGCCACCCCCTGCCAACTACTGCCACCCCCCAACTACTGGCCACCCACCAACTACTGTCACCCCTGCCAACTACTGCCTCCTGCCAACTACTGCCACCTACGCCAAATACTGCCACCCCCACCAAGCACTTTTACCCCCGCCAACTACTGCCACCACCCACCAACTACTGCCATACATCTGCCAACTACTGCCCCCTGCCAACTACTGCCTCGCCACCCCCACCAACTACTGCCCCCTGCCAACTACTGCCACACCGCAAACTACTGCCACACCCCACCAATTAATGCCACCCCCACCAACTACTGCCACCCCCACCAACTACTGCCACACCCACCAACTACTGCCACCCCCACCTACAACTGCCACCCCACCAACTACTGCCACCCCGCCAACAACTGCCACTCCCGCCAAGTACTGCCACATCCGCCAACTACTGCCACTCCTGCCAACTACTGCTGCCCCCCACCAACTACTGCCACCCTCCCTCCAACTACTGCCACCACCCACCAACTACTGCCACCCCCCACCAACTACTGCCAACTACCGCCACCCATCACCAACTACTGCGACCCCTCAGCTACTGCCGCCCCTCTACTACTGCCACCCCGCACCAACTACTGCCACCCCTCAGCTACTGCCACCCCTCAACTACTGCCACCCCTCACCAACTACTGCCACCCCTGCCAACTACTGCCCACCCCCCAACTATTGCCACCCCTCAACTACTGCCACCCCCTGTCAACTACTGCCACCCCCCAACTACTGGCCGCCCACCAACTACTGCCACCCCTGCCAACTACTGCCACCCTGCCAACTACTGCCACCTACGCCAACTACAGCCACCCCCCACCAAGCACTGTTACCCCTCACCAACTACGGCCACCACCCACCAACTACTGCCATACATCCGCCAACTACTGCCCCCTGCCAACTACTGCCTCGCCACCCCACCAACTACTGCCCCCTGCCAACTACTGCCACCCCACCAACTACTGCCACACCCACCAACTACTGCCACCCCCTGCCAACAACTGCCCACCCCCCAACTATTGCCACCCCTCAACTACTGCCACCCCCCCAACTACTGGCCACCCACCAACTACTGCCACCCCTCACCAACTACTGCCACCCCCTGCCAACTACTGCCCACCCCAACTATTGCCACCCCTCAACTACTGCCACCCCCCAACTACTGGCCGCCCACCAACTACTGCCACCCCCCGCCAACTACTGCCCCCCACCAACTACTGCCACCCCACCAACTACTGCCGCCCCCAACATCTAATGCCACCACCACTAAATACTGCCCACCTGCCAGTTAATGCCACTCCCTGCCAACTACTGCCAGCCCCCCGCCAACTACTGCCACACCCCAACTACTGCCAACCCCCACCAACTACTGCCACCCCCAACCAACTACTACCACTCCCAACCAACTACTGCTCCCCCACCAACTACTGCCACCACCCACCAACTACTGCCACCCCCTGACAACTGCTGCCACCCCTCACCAACTACTGCCACCCCTCAGCTACTACCGCCCCTCAACTACTGCCACCCCTCACCAACTACTGCCACGCCTCAGCTACTGCCACCCCTCAACTACTGCCACCCCTCACCAACTACTGCCACCCCTGCCAACTACTGCCCACCCCCAATTATTGCCACACCTCAACTACTGCCACCCCCTGCCAACTACTGCCACCCCCCAACTACTGGCCGCCCACCAACTACTGCCACCCCTGCCAACTACTGCCCCCTGCCAACTACTGCCATCAGGCCAACTACTGCCACCCCCACCAAGCACTGTTACCCCCGCCAACTACTGCCACCACCCACCAACTACTGCCATACATCCGCGAACCACTGCCCCCTGCCAACTACTGCCTTGCCACACCCACCAACTACTGCCCCCTGCCAACTACTGCCACCCCGCAAACTACTGCCACAACCCACCAACTAATGCCACCCCCACCAACTACTGCCACACCCACCAACTACTGCCACCCCCACCAACTACTGCCACCCCCACCAACTACTGCCTCCCCCCACCAACTACTGCCACCCCCCACCAACTACTGCCACCCCCACCAACTACTGCCACACCCACCAACTACTGCCAACCCCTCCTACTACTGCCACCCCTGCCACCCTGCCAACAACTGCCACTCCCGTCAACTACTGCCTCATCCGCCAACTACTGCCACTCCTGCCAACTACTGCTGCCCCCCACCAACTACTTCCACCCTCCCTCCAACTACTGCCACCCCCACCAACTACTGCCACCCCCCACCAACTACTGCCAACTTCCACCACCCCTCACCAACTACTGCCACCCCTCAGCTACTGCCGCCCCTCAACTACTGCCACCCCTCACCAACTACTGCCACCCCTCAGCTACTGCTGCCCCTCAACTAATGCCACCCCTCACCAACTACTGCCACCCCTGCCAACTACTGCCCACCCCTCAACTATTGCCACCCCTCAACTACTGCCACCCCTGCCAACTACTGCCACCCCCCAACTACTGGCCGCCCACCAACTACTGCCACCCCTGCCAACTACTGCCCCCTGCCAACTACTGCCACCTACGCCAACTACTGCCACCCCCCACAAAGCACTGTTACCCCACGCCAACTACGGCCACCACCCACCAACTACTGCCATACATCCACCAACTACTGCCCCCTGCCAACTACTGCCTCGCCACCGCACCAACTACTGCCCCCTGCTAACTACTGCCACCCCGCCAACTACTGCCACACCCCACCAACTAATGCCGCCCCACCAACTACTGCCACACCCACCAACTACTGTCACCCCCACCAATAACTGCCACCCCCACCAACTACTGCCACCCCCCACCAACTACTGCCACCCCCCACCAACTACTGCCACCCCCACCAACTACTGCCACACCCACCAACTACTGCCACCCCCACCTACTACTGCCACCCCCACCAACTACTGCCACCCCCGCCAACTACTGCCACTCCTGCCAACTACTGCTGCCCCCACCAACTACTGCCACCCTCCCTCCAACTACTGCCACCTCCCCATCAACTACTGCCACCCCCACCAACTACTGCCACTGCTCTGCCAACTACTGCCATCCCTGCCAACTACTGCCCACCCCCCAACTATTGCCACCCCTCAACTTCTGCCACCCCCTGCCAACTACTGCCTCCTCCACCAACTACTGCCACCCCTCTGCCAACTACTGCCGCCCCTCTGCCAACTACTGCCACTGCTCTGCCAACTACTGCCACCCCCACCAACTACTGCCACCCCTCTGCCAACTACTGCCACCCCTCTTCCAACTACTGCCACCCCTCTGCCAACTACTGCCCCTCTGCCAACTACTGACCCCTGCCAACTACTGCCCCTCTGCCAACTACTGCCCCTCTGCCAACTACTGACCCCCTGCCAATTACTGCTCCCTTGCCAACTACTGCCCCCGCCAACTACTGCCCCCCAACTACTGCCCCCTGCCAGCTACTGCCCCCTGCCAACTACTGCCCCCTGCCAGCTACTGCCCCTGCCAGCTGATGCCCCCCACCAGCTGCTTACCCTGCCAACTACTGCCCCCCGCTAACTACTGCCCCCGCCAACTACTGCCCCCGCCAGCTACTGCCCCCCCACCAGCTACTGCCACCCCACCAAATACTGCCCCCTGTCAATGACTGCCACACCCCGACAACTAATGTCACCCCTCCACCAACTACTGCCCCCATCAACTACTGACCCGCCACCAACTAATGCCCCCTGCCAACTACTGCCACCCCTCAACTACTGCCACCCCCTGCGAACTACTGCCACCCCCAACTATTGCCACCACTCAAATACTGCCACCCCATGCCAACTACTGCCACCCCCCCAACTACTGCCACCCCAACTATTGTCACCCCATGCCAACTACTGCCACCCCCCAAATACTGGCCACCCACCAACTACTGCCACCCCTCTGCCAACTACTGCCCCCACACCAACTACTGCCACCCCCACCAACTACTGCCACCCCCCAACTACATCCAACCCCCACCAACTACCGCCACCTCTCAACTACTGCCACCCTCTGCCAACTACTGCCCCCCACCAACTACTGCCACCCCACCAACTACTGCCACCCCTCACCAACTACTGCCACCCCCATCTACTGCCACCCTCAACTACTGCCACCCCATCTACTGCCACCCCTCAACTACTGCCAACCCCCAACAACTACTGCCACCCCCACCAACTACTGCCACCCCTCAACTACTGCCACCCCAACCAGCTACTGCCACCCCAACCAACTACTGCCACCAGACCACCAACTGCTGCCACCCCCGCCAACTACTGCCACCCCTGCCAACTACTGCCACCGCTGCCAACTACTGCTGCCCCCACCAACCACTGCCGCCCCTGCCAACTACTGCCACCCCCACCAACTACTGCCAACCCCGCCAACTACAGCCACCCCACCAACAACTGCCACCCCTGCCAACTACTGCCACTCCCGCCAACTAATGCCACCCCCACCAACTACTGCCACCCCGCCAAATACTGCCACCCCTGCCAACTACTGCCACCCCTGCCAACTACTGCCACCCTCTCATCAACTACTGCCACCCTCACTCCAACTACTGCCAGCTCCCAGCAACTACTGCCACCCCACCACCTACTGCCACCCCTCTGCCAACTACTGCCAGCCCCCACCAACTACTGCCACCCCACCAACTACTGCCACCCCACCAACTACTGCCACCCCCAACTACTGCCACCTCTCAACTACTGCCAACCCCCACCAACTACTGCCACCCCCCAACTACTGCTAACTCCCACCAACTACTGCCACACCACCAACTACTGCCAGCCCTCTGTTAACTAATGCCACCCCCACCAACTACTGCCACCCCCACCAACTACTGCCCTCCTGCCAACTACTGCCACCCACGCCAACTACTGCCACCCCCCACCAACTACTGCCGTCCCCGCCAACTACTGCCGCCCCCCGCCAACTACTGCCGCCCCCACCAACTACTGCCACCCCCCACCACCTACTGCACTCCTGCCAACTACTGCCTCCCCACCGACTACTGCAACCCCCCACCAATGACTGCCCCCTGCCAACTACTACCATGCCACCCCCAACCCGCTACTGCCACCCCCAACCAACTACTGCCACCACACCACCAACTACTGCCACCCCACATACTACTGCCACCCCGCCATCTACTGCCACACCCCGCCAACTACTGCCACCCCGCCAACTCCTTCCACCCCTGCCAACTACTGCTGCCACCACCAACTACTGCCACCCCCCGCCAACTACTGCCACCCCCACCAACTACTGCCAACCCCGCCAACTACTGCCACCCCCGCCAACTACTGCCACCCCCGCCAACTGCTGCCACTCCTGCCAACTACTGCCACCCCCACCAGATATGCTCCTCCTGCGCTATGTGGGAACTCAGGGACACTTCCTGTGTCCGTGACAACTGCATGTGCATGAAGTGCATCCAGCTGCAGCTACTGACAGACCGCATTGCGGCACAGGAGCTGCGATTGGATGCATACTGGAGCATTCACGATGCTCAGGACATCGTGAATATCAAATTTACAGAGTTGGACACACCGCAGGTAGAGGTTGGACAGGAAGAAAGGGAACGGGTGACCAACAGGCAGAGTACTAGGCGCAGGCAGGTAGTGCAGGGGTCCCCTGTGGCCATCCCCTTCTCCAACAGATACACCACTTTGAGTACTGTTGGGGGGATGGCGTCTCAGAGGAAGGCAGCAGCAGCCAACTTCCTGGCACCAGGGGTGGCTCTGCTGCACAGAATGGGAGGAAAAAGAGGGGTAGAGCTATAGTAATAGGGGATTCCATTGTAAGGGGAATAGATAGGCGTTTCTGCGGCTGCAAATGAGACTCCAGGATGGTATGTTGCCTCCCTGGTGCAAGGGTCAAGGATGTCTCCGAGCGGCTGCAGAACATCTTGGAAGGGGAGGATGAACAGCCAGTTGTCGTGGTGCATATAGGCACCAACGATATAGGTAAAAAGTGGGATGAGGTCCTAAAAGCGGAATATAGGGAGTTAGGAGATAAATTAGAAAACAGGACCTCAAAGGTAGTAATCTCAGAATTGCTACCAGTGCCACATGCTAGTCAGAGTAGAAATAGAAGGATACTTCAGATGAATACGTAGCTAGAGGAATGGTGCCAGGGGGAGGGATTCAAGTTCCTGGGACATTGGAACTGGTTCTGGGGGAGGTGGGACCAGTTCAAACCAGACGGTCTGCATCTGGGCAGGGCTGGAACCGATGTCCTAGGGGGAGTGTTTGCTAGTGCTGTGGGGGAGGGTTTAAACTAAAATGGCAGGGGGTTGGGAACCTGATCAGGGAGACAGAGGAAAGGGAAACAAGGATAAAAGCAAAAGATAGGAAGGAGAAAAACAAAAGTGGCAGTCAGAGAAATCAACGGTTTAAATCAAACGTGGTCACAGTAAATAATAATTCCAATAGGTCTAAGAGCATTATAAAAACAAGACTGAAGGCTTTGTGTCTTAATGCGAGGAGCATTTGTAATAAGGTGGATGAATTGGCTGCGCAAATAGAGGTAAACGAATATGATTTGATTGGGATTACAGAAACGTGGCTCAAGGATGGTCAAGACTGGGAACTCAACATCCAGGGGTATTCGATATTCAGGAAAGATAGGCAAAAAGGAAAGGGAGGTAGGGTAGCATTACTGGTTAAAGAAGGGATTAACACAATTGTAATGAAGGATATTAGCTCTGATGATGTGGAATCTGTATGGGTAGAATTGAGAAATACTAAGGGGGAAAAAACGTTAGTGGGGGTGGTATATAGACCTCCAAACAGTAAGGCGGAGGTTGGGGATGGCATTAAAAGGGAAATTAAAGAAGCGTGCAATAAGGGCACAGCAGTCATCATGGGTGACTTTCATCTACATATAGATTGGGCCAACCAAATTAGTAACAATACTGTGGAGGAGGAATTCCTGGAGTGTTTACAGGAGGGTTTCCTGGACCAATATGTCGAGGAACCAACCAGAGATCAGGCCATCTGAGACTGGGTATTATGTAACGAGAAAGGATTAATTAGCAATCTTGTTGTACAAGGCCACTTGGGTCGGAGCGATCATAATATGATTGAATTCTTCATTAAGATGGAGAATGAAGTAGTTGACTCAGAGACTAGGGTCCTCAATTTAAATAAAGGAAACCACGATGGTCTGAGGAGCGAGTTGGGTAGGATTGATTGGGGAATGGCACTCAAAGGGTTGATGGTGGATAGGCAATGGCAAACATTCAAAGGCCGAATGGATGAGCTACAGAATTTGTTCATCCCAGTTTGGCATAAAAATAAAACAAAAAAGGTGACTCAACCGTGGCTAGCAACAGAAATTAGGGATAGCATAAGATCCAAGGAGAGGACATATAAATTGGCCAGAAAAAGCAATAATCCTGAGGATTGGGAGCAGTTTACGATTCAACAAAGGAGGACAAAGGGATTAATTAAAAAAGGGAAAATAGAATATGAGAGTAACATGCAAGGAACATAAAAACTGACTGTAAAAGCTTTTATAGATATGTGAAGAGAAAAAGATTGGTGAAGTCAAGCATAGGTCCCTTGCAGTTAGAATCAGGGGAATTTATAATGGGGAACAAAGAAATGGCAGACGAATTAAACACATATTTTGGTTCTGTCTTCACAAAGGAGGACACAAATGACCTCCCAGAGATGCCGGGGAACATACGGTCTGATGAAAGGGTGGAACTGAAAGAAATCAGTATTTGTAGGGAAATGGTGTTAGGAAAATTGATGGGACTGAAGGCCGATAAATCCCCAGGGCCTGATAATCTACATCCCAGGGTACTTAAGGAAGTGGCCCTAGAAATAGTAGATGCATTGCTGGTCATCTTCCAGAACTCGATAGACTCTGGAACAGTACCCATGGATTGGAGGGTAGCTAATGTTACCCCACTATTCAAAAAGGGTGGTAGAGAAAAAGCGGGGAATTATAGACCGGTAAGCCTGACATCGGTAGTGGGGAAAATGCTAGAGTCCATTATAAAAGATGTAATAGCAGAGCACTTGGAAAGCAGTGACAGGATCGGACAAAGTCAACATGGATTTACAAAAGGTAAATCATGCTTGAGTAATCTACTGGAATTTTTTGAGGATGTAGCTGGTAAAATAGCTAAGGGAGAACCAGTGGATGTGGTGTATTTGGACTTTCAAAAGGCTTTCGATAAGGTCCCGCATAAGTGATTAGCGTGCAAAATTAAGGCACATGGGATTGGGGGCAAGGTATTGACTTGAATAGAGAACTGGTTGGCGGACAGAAAGCAAAGAGTTGGAGTAAACGGGTCGTTTTCCAAGTGGCAGGCAGTGACTAGTGGGGTACCGCAAGGATCAGTCCTAGGACCCCAGCTGTTCACAATATATATTAATGATCTGGACGAGGGAATTGGATGTAATATCTCCAAATTTGCAGATGACACAAAGCTGGGTGGGAGGGTATGCTGTGAGGAGGATGTCGTGAAACTCCAGTATGATTTGGACAGGTTGGGTGATTGGGCAGAAACATGGCAAATGCACTATAATGTTGATAAATGTGAGGTTATCCACTTTGGTGGCAAAAACAGGAAGGCAGATTATTATTTGAATGGCAATAGATTGGGAGAAGGGGAAGTGCAAAGAGACCTGGGTGTTTTTGTGCACCAGTCGCTGAAGGTAAGCATGCAGGTGCAGCAGGCGGTTAAGAAGGCAAATGGTATGTTGGCCTTCGTAGCAAGAGGGTTCAAGTACAGGAACAAGGATGTCTTGCTACAGTTGTACAGGGCCTTGGTGAGACCGCACCTTGAATATTGTGCGCAGTTTTGGTCGCCTTACCTGAGGAAGGACGTTCTTGCCATGGAAGGAGTGCAGCGAAGATTCACCAGGCTGATACCTGGGATGGCAGGAATGACGTATGAGGAGAGATTGTGTCGATTGGGCTTATACTCACTGGAGTTTAGAAGATGGAGAGGGGATCTCATCGAAACCTATAAAATTCTGTCAGGCCTGGACAGACTTGATGCAGGAAGGATGTTTCTGATGGCCGGGGAGTCCAGAACCAGGGGTCATAGTCTAAGGATAAGGGGTAAGCCATTTAGGACTGAAATGAGGAGGAATTTCTTCACCCAGATAGTGGTGAACCTGTGGAATTCTCAGCCACAGAGGGCGGTGGAGGCCAGTTCATTAAATATATTCAAGAAAGAGTTGGATATATTTCTTAAGGCTAAAGGGATCAAGGGATATGGGGAGAAGGCAGGGACAGGGTACTGAATTTGGATGATCAGCCATGATCTCATTGAATGGCGGAGCAGGCTCGAAGGGCCGAATGGCCTACTCCTGCTCCTATCTTCTATATTTCTATATGTTTCTATGTAACTACTGCCAGCCCCCACCAACTACTGCCACCCCCACCACCTACTGCCACCCCTCTGCCAACTACTGCCAGCCCCCATCACCTACTGCCACCCCTCTGCCAACTACTGCCAGCCCCCACCAACTACTACCACCCCCCACCACCTACTGCCACCCCTCTGCCAACTACTGCCAGCCCCACCAACTACTGCCACCACCCTGCCAACTACTGCCACCCCCTGCCAATTACTGCCACCCCCCACCACCTACTGCCACCCCTCTGCCAACTACTGCCAGCCCCCACCAACTACTGCCACCCCTGCCAACTACTGCCACCCCTGCCAACTACTGCCACCCCCTACCACCTACTGCCACCCCTCTGCCAACTACTGCCACACCCCACCAACTACTGCTCCCTGCCAAATACTGCCCCCCTGCCAATAAATGCTCCCTTGCCAACTACTGCCCCCCCAGCAACTACTGCCCCACCAACTACTGTCTCCTGCCAGCTACTGCCCCCCGCGAGCTGCTGCCCCCGCCAGCTGCTGACCCCGCCAACTACTGCCTCCCCTCCAACTACTGCCCCCGCTAACTACTGCTCCCACTAACTACTGCCCCAGCCAGCTACTGCCCCCAGCCAGCTACTGCTCCCCCAGCCAGCTACTGCCCCCACCAGCTACTGCCCCCCCACCAACTACTGCTTCCTGTCAACGACTGCCACAGCCCACCAACTACTGCCATCCCCCATTAACTGCTGCCACCCCACCAACTACTGCCACCCGCCACCAACTACTGCTCCCCCACCAACTACTGCCCGTGCCAGCTACTGCCCCCCATCAACTACTGCCCCCTGTCAACGATTGCCACACACTGACAACTACTGCCACCCCCACCAACTACTGCCACCCCCCAACTACTGCCACCACACCACCAACTACTGCCACCCCCACCAACCACTGCCACCCCCACCAACTACTGCCACCCCCCGCATCCTACTGCCACCCCCCACCAACTACTGCCAACCCCGCCAACCACTGCCATCCCTGCCAACTTCTGCCACCCCCGCCAACTACTGCCACCCACCGCCAACTACTGCCACTCCCACTAACTACTGCCACCCTGCCAACTTCTGCCACCCCCACCAACTACTGCCACCCCCTGCCAGCTACTGCCACCCCACCAACTACTGCCACCCCCTACCAACTACTGCCACCCCTCTGCCAACTACTGCCAGCCCCCACCAACTACTGCCCCCACCAACTACTGCCACCCCACAACTACTGCTGCCCCTCAACTACTGTCACCCCCCAGCTACTGCCACCCCCCCAACTACTGCCACCCCACCAACTACTGCCACCCCCCACCGACTACTGCCACCCCCCAACTACTGCCACCCCCCCAACTACTGCCACCCCCCAACAACTACTGCCACCCCCCAACTACTGCCACCCCCCAACTACTGCCACCCCCACCAACTACTGGCCACCCACCAACTACTGCCACCCCTCCACCAACTACTGCCACCCCACACCCCCACCGCACCCCTCCCCCGCCCACTCCTGCCAGCCAGGCTGCGATCAGCTGAGTCAGCACAGACTGAAAATGGAGCCTGGGACCTTCCTAGTTGCTTTGGCCCAGATACCCGTAGCCTTTGACAATAACTCATTGGCAGGGCTGTCTGTGCCCCTTTAAACTAGCAAACAGCAGCTTTAGCTCAGAATGGCAAGACTGGCTCGTTAACTCAAAAAGAAAGGCTGGTTGTTCAATCAAAATAACTTTTTAGATCAGAAACATTTTTTTCCCATTACAGAACTACAAAGGCTGATCCCTTAACTGAAAGCTCTTCCTGGCTCTAATGGACTCAGTCTGGTTATTGTTGAGTCTGTGTTTTCCAATGCAGTTATGCTGAATAACAGGACACAGACTACAGAAATAATTAAACAGGTCTTTAGTGATTGAGGTTCAGGGCTGATCTGGGATACACTTTGCTCTGCAGGGTTTATATACCGGTGTGGTCACCACCGGTACTACAATGTACAGGAGCCATCAAAAAGTAGTCCATCACCTTAACGTATCCTCTTAAGGTGGTACAAGTTACATACACTACATTTCCTCCCCTTTTAGCTTAACAGTGTACATCCCAAATTAAACATTACATGGATAACATATATACAATTTACACACAACTGTTCAAAGATTCAGTCTCTGAGGAGGCCTCCTGATCCGGCCCGGATAACGCCTTTCAGGGGTCTCTGGTTCTCGTTGCTGGGGTGACTCATCCACTTGATCTCCTATGGATTGAACATCATCAGGTACGTTCGAGTCTGAGGTAGATGCTACAGGCTCAATAAGTTCTTCAACTGGTGTCTCTGCCGTAGACATGGGGTCGACCCTTGTTCTCGATTCCACAAGTTGGTCAGCATGACGTCGTATTACTTTCTCTCCAACGTCTACTGTGTACATCAAGGGTCCTTGTCGTGCACGAATTGTTCCAGGTTGCCATTTATCATCCCTATAGTCCCTGGCCAATACTGGTTGTCCTATTTCGAAACTACGAGTGGCCTTGTTATTTACATGCTGGAATTGCTTGTTTTCGACTTCCCTTCGCACATTGGGTTTTAACAAATCCAACCGGGACCGCAACCTTCTGTTATAGAACATTATGGCAGGGCTTTGATTTGTCACTGAATGCGTGGCGTTTCGATACGCCATCAGGAAATTGTCCACCTTGTGTTGCAGTGGAATATGGTCTTCACTCATGGTCTTTATCGCCTTTTTGAACGTATGAACAAATCTCTCGGCCAACCCATTTGTAGCCGGATGATATGGGGCAGATGTATAGTGTTTCACCCCATTCTTTTTCATGAATTTCTGGAATTCTTCTGACACGAACTGTGGTCCGTTGTCTGAACATATTTGCTCCGGCAACCCATTCCTTGCAAATATGGTTCTTAGAACTGCGATCGTCTTCTCAGAGGTAGTGGTTGACATCTTAATCACTTCTGGCCATTTAGAATGTGCGTCTACTGCTATCAAAAACATGGAATCCATGAATGGACCTGCAAAGTCGATATGCACACGTTGCCATGGGGCTGAAGGCCATTCCCACGGATGCAGTGGTGCAATTGGAGGTGCATTTTGAACATTTTGGCACCCTGAGCAGCTTTTAGTCAGATCCTCTATTTGTTTGTCGATACCTGGCCACCACACATAAGCCCTAGCAAGGCTTTTCATCTTGACTCCCCCCAGATGACCTTCGTGCAATTCTTTCAGAGCTCTCTCTCTTAATTTTGGAGGAATAATCACCCTTGTACCATACACCAATGTTCTGTGACATACAGACAGCTGTTCTCATCTGGCTGAGAATGCTGGTAACAGTGGTTCGCCATGTGCTGGCCATCCCTTCACTGTCAAGTCATAGACCCGAGACAGTGTCGGGTCATTTCGGGTCTCTCTCTCAATACCCGCATTGGTGACTGGTAAGCATTCGATGATGGTCGAGTGAAATATCTCTACAGGGTCAACTGCCGGTGGCTCTTCCGCTGTAGGTAGTGGCAGGCGCAACAGCCCATCAGCATTACCATGTTGTTTTGTACCTTTGAATTAAATATCATATTGATGTGCCCCTAGGAAAATGGACCATCTCTGAAGCCTCTGTGCCGTCATTACCGGAACACCCTTCTTAGGGTTGAAAATGGAAACCAACGGCTGGTGATCTGTCAGCAGCGTAAACTTTTGGCCTTGCAGGTAATGGCTAAATTTCTTAACTCCCCACACGAGGCTGAGAGCCTCCCTATCTATCTGAGCATAGTTGCGCTCAGCGGAGTTCAATGATCTGGAGGCGAAAGCGACTGGCCTTTCCGAGCCATCTGGAAACTTACGTGAGAGCACTGCCCCGATACCATATGGAGAAGCATCACAAGCTAATCGAGTAGGCAGCGTTGGGTTAAAGTGAGCCAACACTTCCTTAGAGGTGATCAGTGCTTTGCTCTTTTGAAACGCCCGCTTACAATCATCGCTCCACTTCCATGGTATTCCCATTTGCAAAAGAGTGTTCAGCGGGTGTAACACCATGGATAAATCTGGAAGAAACTTATGGTAATAGTTAACCAACCCGAGGAACGACCTCAACTGGGATACATTCTCCGGTGCAGGAGCTTTTACAACAGCTTCGATCTTGTCAGGTGACTTATGGAGCCCCTCCCGGTCAATGACGTGGCCGCAGTACGAGATTCGCTTTTGAAAGAACTCGCATTTCTGGCGATTAACTCTGAGCCCATATTCTTTCAATCTGATGAGCACCTGCTCCAAATTCGCGAGGTGATCGTTATCGTTATCTCCTGTAATCAGGATGTCATCCAGGTAGCATTGAGTGCCTGGAATTCCCTACAATACCTGCTCCATGGTCCTTTGCCAAATCGCTGGAGCCGATGTCACTCCAAAAACCAGTCTATTATACCGATATAAGCCCTTATGCGTGTTGATCGTGAGATACTGACGTGACGCTTCATCAACTTCCATCTGTAGGTACGCCTGCGCCAGGTCTATCTTAGTGAAGTGTTTCCCACCAGACAGCGAAGCGAAGATATCTTCAATCCGCGGAAGCGGATATTGCACCGTGTGAAGAACCGGATTAACAGTGATCTTGAAATCGCCACGGATGCAAACCTTCCCAGGTTCCCCCGGCTTGTTGCTCAACGAACGCTTCATGACAGGAACAATGGGTGTAGCCCATTCGCTCCAGTCCACCTTGGACAGTACCCCTGAACGTTCTAGCCCTTCCAGCTCTGCTTCCACAGCAGGTCGTATTGCATAAGGCACCAGCCTGGCTTTGAAAAATTTTGGGTTTGCATGTTCTTCAACCTTGATGGTTGCTGTAATTCCTTTCAGTGTTCCAAGTCCTTGTTGGAACACCTCCTTAGCATCGTCTAAGATTTTGGACAGTCGTTTAGGTTTGACGTCGTCCTCCTTACAGGCATCTACAGTCAGTGCTTCTTTGGAATGCCAGTCCACATTTATTCTCCGGATCCATTCCCGTCCCAGTAGTGGCGGACCTCCATCAGGTAACACATACAAGTCCATTTTCTGAAATTCTTTACCATTGTAGACCACGTTTACTTTTATCTTTCCTTTGGGGTATACTATTTGCCCCGTGTATGTTTTCAATACAATCTCCGTATCCCTCAGGGGAATGTGCGAGAATACCTTTTGTAATCTTGCTTATTCATGACCGTTAATGCCGACCCAGTGTCCAATTCCATCTTCACTTGGACTCCTGCTATCCGAAGTGTGACCCAGATAGTTTGGTGGTCTGCTGTGTTACCCACATTATGTATTTTCAGACAACCCAGTTGCTTACTGCTGGAGTCTGAATCCGTCTTCTGTTCATCCGAACTGTTCTCTGTCACTTTGTGTACCTTTTTGTACTTCTCCTGCGGTGACTTTTTGCTGCTGGTCTTCTTTCCTGACCGGCATACTCTCGCTATGTGACCAAGTTTGCCACATTGCCTGCATTCTTTAACTTTGAACCAGCACAGGTTCTGGTCATGCGTTGTCCTTCCACAACGATAGCACTTTACTGTGCCCAATGCCATTTCATTGGTGCTGAATTCCAATGGCCTTTGCTGTATCTCTGCAGCGCCTCGTGCTGCTGCCTCGTGCGATGCTGCAATGCTGAAAGCTTTGTCCAGCGTAAGGTCCTTTTCCTCTAGCAGTCGCTTCTGGGTTCCTTCCCTTAGGAGCCCACACACAAACTTATCTCTCTGTACGTCTGCTAGTCCTGTACCGAACTGAAAGTACTTTGATAACTTGCGCAGTTCGGTTAGGAATTCAGCGTTGCTTTCTTCTTTAAGTTGAATTCTTTTGTAGAATTTAAATCGTTCCACTATCAGTAGCGGCGTGGGGTTTAAATGCTCTTGCAGGATAGTAACAATATCCGTGAAACTCTTCCCTACCGGTTTATCTGGTGTTACAAGGTTCCTTAATAACCCGTACGTCTTCGCACCCATCGAGTTTAATAGGGTTAGTGCGTTCTTATCCTCCAGTACCTCATTCGTTGTACAGTAAACTTCGATGCGTTCCACATAAGTGGCCCAATCGTCCACATCGTTATCAAAAGCAGTGATGTTACCCGTTTTTGGCATCCTTGTTGAGTTTCCTTTCCTTCGGATATGATTATTATTTTATTTTATTTTTATTTTTAATTTTTTTCAAAATGGCGGCTTCCCGCGCTTGGCGGCTTTTCCCGCGCTTGTCTTCTTCCCCCGCTGACTCAAAATGGCGATTCCCGCGCTGTTGCCATTCACGCCTCCCAGCGGTCCTTTATTTTCCCCTACGCTGCTGCTCTTGATCCCCGCCGCTCCCACGGTCCTTGTGGTCATAAACGCTTTTCTGGCTGCTGCGCGTCTCTGCCCCGATTGCAGTCCGGCCCCTGACACCGGCTGCGGTCGTGTTCTCCGCCCTTTTCGTTGTTTCTCTCCCCTTCTCTTACTGACAACTCGGCCGACTTCCCCCCCGTGCCGCTCGATCGGGCTTACCCACCGCTGTCGTCGAAGGGATGTTCACTGATGTTTGACTTCGTGGCCAGAAACCAACCCGGGTTCCCAATGGCCTCCCGTGCGATGCAGTGCCCAGCAGGATGTTGAGGGTGGATGTCCTTGTTCGACGCCCATTTCAGAGGACGAAGCTTCCTTTGATGCAACTGCCGCTAGGTAAGATCAGACTCGTCGCCACTGTTGAGTCTGTGTTTTCCAATGTAGTTATGCTGAATAACAGGACACAGACTACAGAAATAATTAAACAGGTCTTTAGTGATTGAGGGTCAGGGCTGAACTGGGATACACTTTGCTCTGCAGGGTTTATATACCGGTGTGGTCACCACCGGTACTACAAGGTACAGGAGTACAATGTAAAAGTAGTCCATCACCTTAAGGTATCCTCTTAAGGTGGTACAGGTTACATACACTACAGTTATCAGGCAAAAAAATCTGCCCTTTTAAATCAAGTGTAGATAAACACCCAGCGTAGTTGAAAGAAGTCTCCTGGAACGATTTCTGCAATGTTTTATGTACCTCTGTGTTAAGCTCAGTTAGTGACAGTGATGCCATGTCCTTTTATGTAAGAGGCTGATGTTACAGTGTGTTGTCTTTTCAATTAACATGCCTGAGAGTGGGGGTGAACTTTGGCCATTGGCGAAATAGCCATGGGCATCTGTAACCATGAAGTATAGTACAATGTCCTTGAGCCTGGCAGTGCCAATCACTGGTCATTAAACCCTCAGCTTGATGATGTGATCCACTGGCATCTTTCTTGTAATGCTGCGTGAAGTTCCTGCAATTGGAGGGTAATGTGCTTGACATTGGTCCTTCATACTTGTTTGTGTGCATGTGTGTGTACACCGGGGTATGTGTGTCCATGTGTGTCCATGTGTGTGTGTGTACACTGGGGTATGTGTGTACGTGTGTGTGTGTGTGTACACCGGGGTATGTGTGTACGTGTGTGTGTACACCGGGGTATGTGTGCACATGTGTGTATGCATGTGTGTGTGTATATACACCGGGGTATGTGTGTACATGTGTGTGTGTGTGTGTGTGTGTACACCAGGGTATGTGTGTACATGTGTGTGTGTGTGTGTGTACACCAGGGTATGTGTGTACATGTGTGTGTGTGTGTGTGTGTACACCAGGGTATGTGTGTACATGTGTGTGTGTATACCGGGGTATGTGTGTACATGTGTGTGTGTGTACACTGGGGTATGTGTGTATGTGTGTGTGTGTGTGTGTGTGTGTACACTGGGGTATGTGTGTATGTGTGTGTGTGTGTGTGTGTACACCGGGGTATGTGTGTACGTGTGTGTGTGTTTGTGTGTGTACACCGGGGTATGTGTGTACGTGTGTGTGTACGTGTGTGTGTGTGTGTGTGTGTGTGTGTACACCAGGGTATGTGTGTACGTGTGTGTGTACACCGGGGTATGTGTGTACATGTGTGTGTGTGTGTCTGTGTGTGTTAACATGTGTGTGTATGTGTGCGCGCGCACACAAGTACATGGGCACACACACATGCATACATGTATATACACACGTACACACGTGCGCTCGCACACACACAAACATACACACGCATGTGTTTGTGTGTGTACACTCTGGTCATAGTTAACTCTTCATTTTGATGTATTTTTGGATCAGTTGGTGTCATTGCTTTCTGGGGTAGGATCCTGTCTCCTCACTGTTACTGTACTTTTAAAATTTTGTTTAAATAAATTCAATCACTAGAAATCCTGGTCTCTGTTTAAGATTGCCTTCTAGTCACTGTTAACTGTAGTTATGGAGATCACGGTACCTTAATATGCAGCAAAATATATCTGTCAGATTTATACTTAGACATGTTCAGTGATAGAAATCCATTTAAAACTTACTGTAGTCAGTTCCTCCCTTTATTGCTTGCTGTTTTACTAGTTTTGTACTAATGCTTTGCACTTGTGGTTAATTAGCAGTGCAAGATCCGTGGCATTTAACACCTCGAATAGTTTTTGCAGGCAGAACAGCAAATTTGCAACGAATGCCAAATGTGCAAAAACATTGTAGTAAATGAGATAATTTGATGTGAACTTGTTAACTATTCAACCACAAATGCCAGGATTTAGAATTGAACAAGATCCAGGCCAAGAGTCACTTTCTTCTACCTCTGTTTTGAGGTGCTGTCTTCATTTTACGTTAGCCATTCTGCCCAGTCAACCGTTCTCAGTTTCTAAGAAGATATTGAGTCGAGTGAAGCCTTCCTGGACTTACCTCTCTCGTAGCCAGAGCGATTTGGGAGATTTGTGCAACCTTAGGAAGTTTGAAGGTATTGATGTGACAACCCCTTATCAAAGTGTCTGCAATATCTCTCTCTTGCAGGCTGGACAATAGATCTCCTTGCTATTATATGCTGGTTGTCACTTCAAGCCCTACAGAGCTAGCAGGTAGCATGTGGAGTTTAACTGCTTCACCCTCCTCCTCATAGATGGTGTCTCAGCTGTAGGTCTATGTAACTTACCATTCAGGGCACACTAGTCATTCCAGCAAGATCTTTGTCAATGGTGGCTATTAGTATCTTAGTATGAGCTCTGTCAATGCTTACTGTACTTGGGACTGACAAACTTTGAGGACATTTTCAGGAGAATTTGGATTGAACACTTGTGGTAAACCACTGTATTGTATATTGCCACCTCTGGGTGGCGCTGTGTATGGAGGCATGCCTCA
Organism: Somniosus microcephalus; assembly: GCF_052327205.1. Lineage (NCBI taxonomy): Eukaryota > Metazoa > Chordata > Chondrichthyes > Squaliformes > Somniosidae > Somniosus > Somniosus microcephalus. The sequence continues at coordinate 120,486,931 of NC_140997.1, read as the reverse complement.
GCTGACTCCACCCACCACTGTGTGGGTTTCGTTCAGACTTGTTCAGTCACTCACGAAGAAGCATGGTCTCTTCTTAGCTAAAAAAAGCCTTATTCATCTCTTCTTTCGACTCATCATCTCTTCTTCGACTCATCACCTTTTATGAAGTAATTGATAAGCGTATCAATTTTATTAGCTAAAAGTTAAATGGCGACACCTGAGGAGCAACAACAGCAACGGATACAGCAGACATTGCTGAGAGCCCTCAGACCACCACACCTGGACCTCGACCCTCAAGATGTGGGTGCATCAGCCAAGTTTGAACACTGGCTGAGCTGCTTTGAATCCTTCCTCGCAATCTCACAGGTTACAGAGGAGGATCACAAACTGAAAATTTTGACCGCCCAGGTGAGCCATCAAGTATATATGCTAATCCGGGACTCTAATACGTACGTGGCGGCCCTCGAGCTACTAAAAGGGCAATATACGCGCCCAGTGAACACAATTTACGCCCGACACCTCTTGGGATCCCGCAGGCAGCAACCGGGAGAATCGGTAGGGGCATTTGCACGGGCGCTACTGGCACTCTGCAGAGACTGCGATTGTAAAGCGGTAACGGCTGTGGAGCACGCGCAGGGACTCGCCTGTGATGCCTTCGTCAGGGGCCTCCAGTCAGACCACACCCGGCAGAGACTGCTAGAAAGCAAGGAACCCGACCTGAAGACGGCCATTGCCCTTGCGCTCTCGTTAGAGGAGGCCCACCGAAACCTCGAGGCATACCCCCGTAACGGCGCCGAGACATGGCAATCGAAACCGTGGGACACGGGACCGCCACCCCCGGCACCAACCGCTGCAGCGACCCAACCGAGACAGCAGCCTCCGGTAAGAACTGCTTCGATGCCCAGTAACCAGGCCCAAAAATGCTATTTCTGTGGCCAGTTAAAACATCCCAGAGCGCACTGCCAAGCTAAGACAGCTACCTGCTCGGGCTGCGGGAAGAAAGGCCATTACGCTAACGCCTGCAAGGGGAAGCCAGCCAGCAGCGCAGCATGCGGGCCGTGGGAGCAGCCATCTTATCCGCCATTTTGTGTACCCCCGGCCGCATGGCATCCGCCGCCATCGTATCCAATGCACTCAACCGCCATTTCGTCACCGGAACCGACCACCGTCTCGGCGGATGACTATAGTGACTCACTAAGCCACATACTGGCCTCCGTGACGCTGGATCAAGGCCACCCTCACCATCTATCCAGCTCCATGATGGATATCGCGGTAAACGGCCGCGCCACCAGTTGCCTGATCGACAGCGGGAGCACAGAGAGTTTCGTCCACCCCGACACGGTACGTAGCCACTCCCTCACGATTCTGCCAATGCACCATCGCATTTCTATGGCGTCCAAGTCCCAGTCAATGGACATCAGCGGCTACTGTGTGGTGACCCTGTCAGTAGGGGGCACTGAATATCAAAAATTTAAACTGCTAGTCCTGCCCCGTCTTTGCGCTGCCGTCCTGCTAGGGTTGGATTTTCAGTGCCACCTTAAGAGTGTCACACTAGCATACGGTGGACCCCTCCCCCCACTCACAGTCTGCAACCAACAACTTTTAAATCGCCCGCTGCAAACCACCTGCAGCCTTTCCACATTAAAAGTCCCCCCCCCTCCCCTGTTCGCTAACCTCACCCGCGACTGTAAACCCATCGCTACCAAAAGCAGGCGGTACAGTGCCGGGGACAGAGCTTTTATCAGCTCTGAGGTGGAGCGGCTCTTGAAGGAGGGCATTATCGAAGGTAGCACTAGCCCCTGGCGAGCCCAGGTTGTAGTCGTTAAAACCACTGCAAAACGCCGCATGGTAATCGACTACAGCCAAACCATAAACCGGTACACCCAGCTGGACGCGTACCCCCTCCCTCGCATATCTGATATGGTCAATCAGATTGCACAATACAAAGTATTCTCCACCATCGACCTTAAGTCAGCGTACCACCAGCTGCCCATCCGCCATGAGGACCGCCAGTATACTGCCTTCGAGGCAAACGGCCGCCTCTACCACTTCCTTAGGGTCCCCTTCGGCGTCACCAACGGGGTTTCGGTCTTCCAAAGGGAGATGGACCGAATGGTTGACCAGAACGCGCTGCGGGCAACCTTCCCCTATTTGGATAACGTCACCATCTGCGGCCACGACCAGCAGGACCACGACGTTAATCTAGCAAATTTCCTCCGTACGGCCCAACGGCTGAACCTAACGTACAATAAGGAAAAATGTATGTTTCACACCAAGCGCCTGGCCATCCTCGGCTGCGTGGTGGAGAACGGAGTCATCGGGCCCGACCCCGACAGAATGCGCCCCCTAATGGAGCTACCCCTTCCCCACTGCCAAAAAGCACTGAAGAGATGCCTGGGGTTTTTCTCCTACTATGCCCAGTGGGTGCCCCTCTATGCAGACAAAGCCAGGCCCCTCATCAAAGCCACCTCCTTCCCCCTGACACCAGAGGCGTGTGCAGCCTTCACTCTTATCAAGAACGATATCGCGAAGGCCGCAATGCACGCGGTGGATGAGTCCATCCCCTTCCAAGTGGAGAGCGATGCCTCCGACTTCGCCCTAGCCGCGACCCTTAACCAGGCGGGCAGACCCGTGGCCTTTTTCTCAAGGACCCTCCAGGGCCCCGAGACGAGACACTCCTCCGTCGAAAAGGAGGCCCAGGCTATTGTAGAAGCGGTGCGTCACTGGAGGCATTACCTGGCCGGGAAACGATTTACCCTGCTCACTGACCAGCGTTCAGTAGCTTTTATGTTTAATAATAAGCAGAGGGGTAAAATCAAGAACGACAAGATCTTGAGGTGGAGAATCGAACTCTCCACCTACAATTATGATATCTTGTATCGGCCAGGGAAACTCAATGAGCCCCCAGATGCCCTATCACGTGGTACATGCGCCAACGCGCAGAGTGATAGGCTGCAGTCCCTCCACAATGACCTCTGCCACCCGGGGGTCACCAGGTTTTTCCATTTTATCAAATCCCGTAACCTGCCCTACTCCATCGAGGAGGTCAGGACCATGACCAAGAGCTGCCAAATCTGCGCCGAGTGCAAACCGCACTTCTATAGGCCGGACAGAGCAAGCCTGATCAAGGCCACCCGCCCCTTCGAACGCCTGAGCGTCGATTTTAAAGGGCCCCTCCCCTCCGCTGACCGCAATGTGTACTTCCTCAACATAGTTGATGAGTACTCCCGTTTCCCCTTTGCCATCCCTTGCCCAGACATGACCAGTACCACGGTCATCAAGTGTCTGAATGACATCTTCGCTCTGTTCGGGTTCCCCAGCTATATACATAGCGACAGGGGCTCATCGTTCATGAGCGACGAACTTCGGCAGTACCTGCTAACAAGAGGTATCGCCACGAGCAGGACCACCAGTTACAACCCCCGGGGGAACGGCCAGGTGGAAAGGGAGAACGCGACGGTTTGGAAGGCAGTCCTCTTAGCACTAAAATCTAAGGGCCTTCCGACCTCCCGCTGGCAGGAGGTCCTCCCTGCAGCGCTTCACTCCATTCGGTCACTGCTTTGTACTGCCACTAATGCGACCCCTCATGAGAAAATGTTCGTTTTCCCCCGGAAGTCTACATCGGGAACCTCGCTACCGGCATGGTTGACTTCTCCTGGGCCCGTCCTACTGCGGAGGCACGTGAGGACGCATAAAACGGACCCCCTGGTCGAGCGGGTGCACCTCCTACACGCCAACCCCCAGTATGCCTGGGTGACATACCCAGACGGGCGGGAGGACACGGTCTCCATACGAGATCTCGCACCCTCGGGTACCCCTGAATTACCACCGTTATCCCCCTTACCACCGTTATCCCCCTTACCACTGTTATCCCCCACCACCCCTCCCAACCCAACCCCTGCAGACGGCATGCCAAAGCCCCAGGAATCTTCGCCAACCACCCAGACACCAGACCCGACGTCGGATGCTGCAACACCACCGCCGCCACCACGACGATCAGGACGTCAGACAAGGCCTCCTGATAGACTTAACTTGTAGTACCCTTCACCCCGCCAGACTTCACATTAAACAAGGGGTGAATGTGGTAAACCACTGTATTGTATATTGCCACCTCTGGGTGGCGCTGTGTATGGAGGCATGCCTCAGCTGACTCCACCCACCACTGTGTGGGTTTCGTTCAGACTTGTTCAGTCAATCACGAAGAAGCATGGTCTCTTCTTAGCTAATAAAAGCCTTATTCATCTCTTCTTTCGACTCATCATCTCTTCTTCGACTCATCACCTTTTATGAAGTAATTGATAAGCGTATCAACACTCACTACATCAGATATTCAATGGAATACACCAACAACAAGAAGTCTTCAATTTGCATCTCCTTACGATAATTTATGTCCTTTCATTGCAATACAAAGTGACAGTTTGAACGCATGCTTCTGAAATAATGGACTTACTGGAGTCTTGCAGCTTACTACAGCTGGCACTGTCCTCTCTACACTTCATTTTGAAGGCCTTTAATTTTGGGCTGTTAAAGATGATGACGATATCTGTCCAGCAGCACATCTCATCTTTTGAAGGAGAGGGTGTTGGCAGTCCACTTGTAAGATTCGAAATTTTCAGCAATAATCACGCAAGAAAACCGGATAAAATAAGACTGTTTATTGACCAAAGTAAGCTTGCGCAGAAAAACCTTTGATAAAAGGGCATACAAAATGGCCGCCGGGCCTCGTGATCAGTTTTCTGGACCATTTTATTTCTGTTACTGCAAGCCAGACAGGCTTGTGGATTGAAGACAGTAAGCCCGCGAAAGCCAGTATCTGGGAACCGAAACTCAGGGAAACAGCATACATATTCAATGGATTCTAAGTACAGGATGGGGCCCATCAAGATATGGGCGGGCAATGCAAAAACACTTATACCCATTTATTGTACAAAGGAGAAACCGTTTAACAGCCATCAAGGAAAATCTCCGGACCAATCAATATGCAAACCGAGTCGCGATGACAATGTAAAAGACATTAAAAGACATTATCGGCCAGGAAGGCCAGTTAAGTTATCACTGGCTCCCGTTACAAGACAAAGCGCCCCTACAGAGACTTCTGCCCGCCAAAATTAATACAAAGACAGGACTATGATTTGGCGGGAGATAAGACTGTCCCAAAAAAGTATAACTATGGATTGAAAGTCCATCAAAGAGACTCGGACGACAGCTTCTTCTACAAGGAACGAACAGACGAACGAAGGACGGACGGTGCCAGGATCGGCGCCTCTTCTACCTCGGTAGCTTCGGAATTGATGAAGATGCTTCGTCTTTTTAAAGACGCTTCGGACGGACAATTTCGGTGAAAAGACAACGTGGTCGGTGTTCAGCCAGACAAGGCTCGGCCACGACGAGAAGACGACGAGGGTGGCCCGGGTACTGGGGTCGGGAGATCATCGACGACCCAGGCCGAAGGAGAAGACACCCTCAGGAAAAGAGACCTCCAGATTCACCCATGTGTAAGCAGTTCTTCAACTGCTTGTCGCTGATCTTCAACCTTGACGAGCGCTCATCGAGGCTGTGTCTACCCCACCGCCTCGAGAGAGAGAGAGAGAGAGAGAGATATCGACTGCGCCAGAAGTTTCCAAATCCACGTGACGACGGAAAGCGGTGCCAAAAGGCTGCGAACCCCCTTTTTCGCGATTTCAAGAGTGGTGAGCATGATCCCAAGTTCCCCAGGTCGAAACTTAGTTTAGGTATAGGGGAGGGAGTTAAGGGTAATCGTAATGTGTTTTCCCTTTTACGATGTGCCGTGTGTTCCCCATTTCCATAGAGTCAAGTTCGTAAATTTGTGCATGATTGTAGTTACTTTAATCTGTGCCTATGACATGTATTTTGTAATGCTTCAAACTGTTTAAAAATAAAAGCATCCATTTCGTGCTATTCAACCTGGTCTATTGAGTCCTTTCTCTGCACTACAGTTCTCTGCATCTAAGTCCAAGGCCTAGAACCGTAGGGGGAGTGGGTCGAACCACTCAAGGGTAATTATTGCACGAAGCCTGGCAGGAGACCAGAACGAGCAAGAGAAACCCCCTACAGAAATGGCGACCGCGGCAGGACCTTGGCAGCAGGAAAGTAGTGTGTTAGATCAAGGTCTGAATAAACGAAATGTGATGGATGAAAGAATAGCAGATTATGTTTTTGGAAAAGTCAACCTCACAAAACAATGGATATCTGACCTATTAAGGGATAGGCGCCCGCTAGACGCAGCCATCAAATGGACAGAGGGTAAAGAGCATAAGAAATCTGTAGAAAAGGCGGTCTGGCTGATGTGCTACAAGAAGCAAGTCCAGCTTTTGGACCAGGTCGTTGCAGCACAGACAGCCCAGATCAAAGGGTTGCTTACAGACGTAGAGGGAAAGGTTGCGGGAGGTCAAAAACTGATTGAATCGCTTAACGCGCTGAATCAGGAACGCCACTCCATAATTCGCTGCCACGAAACCCGGGTAGAGTATATATAATGTCAGGTCATTGAGGCCAAGGCCAGTGAAGGTAGAATGAGAGACAGGTGTTTCCGTCTAGCTAAGCAAATAGAGGCCCAAGAGGAAAAACTTCTGGGAGCCAGGGCAGCATATAAGATAGGTCTGAGAACACCGACCATAGCGCTTGCCACAGGGAGCTAGAGGACCTGAGAACGGCCCTAGCGAAGGCAAACGGCTTGGTGTGCCTCATAAACCCACCAGCGGGCCAGCTACTGTTAGCCAAGGAATCCAAAAGACCGATTCCGCAAGAGGCAGTTGGGGTACCAACCCCCGAGCCCTCGGCACCTCCCGCCTATACTGAGCCTTGGACTCCGGGGAAGGAAACGGTGAAGTTAGACAAAGAGGTTCCTGAGGTAGAGCAACCCCAGGTAGTAGAGTCGGGGCCGGCGCCGATGTGTCCAACTCGACACCGGAGGCTCGGTCCGGGCGTAGCGGATGGCGAGGATGGACCCCTCGTGAATCAAATCATAATGCCCCACAGCGCACAACAGCTGAAGGAAATGATAAGTCACATCCCAAAACTCTCCGAGTCAGGAGATCCCTCCGTGCATTTCAGGGACGTGGAGCAGACCGCAGCAGTCAATGACTGCGACGGGGTTGAACAGTCTAAAATGCTGCTGTTCTCCCTGGACAGCTCGCTCCTCCAGTGTCTCCCTGATGAGAGCAAGAGAGGGCACAGGGACTATGAGTTGCTACGGGATGAGATCCTGGAGATTATGGGAGAGGGGGACGGAACTCCATTCCTCCGTTTAGAAAAGACAGTGCAGCTAGAGGGAGAACCCCCACGGGTTTTCGCCGGAAGGTTGTGGCCCGTGTATCGGCGCAGCTGCCTGGGAGGACCGGAACGGAACGCGCTAAATGAGGAACAAAGGGCTCATTGGCTTCGGTGCCTGGTAGCAGGTTGCTTGCCAATAGTGAGGGAGCAGGCCAAAGCATGATTTGACCCCACTAACGCCCGCTCCACAGAGGAACTAGCACTTGATCAGCTCACGATCAGTTATAGGAACAACAAGGGTAAGAAAACGCCTGTTGTAAAAGGAAAGGTGCATGAGGTGAGGCTCGCAGCTTCTGCTAAAAAGGAATGGCATCAGGAGGGAAATCGCCCTCCCCAAGCCAACAGCAGTTGTTACGGGTGTGGGAAGGAGAGTCATTGGCGCAAGGACTGTAGAAATCCATGGAAGGATAAGAGAGAGAGAGCATTCGCCGCAGCCCAAGCCCGAGCCATAGCCCAAGTCCAAGCCCACGGCCAGGCCGCTGCCCCAGCACCAGTCCAGAACCGAACCGTAGCCCCTGCCCCAACCACAGGGGGTGGTGCGGTTGTGGATCCCGCTGCGATCGAGTCAGTCTTGGAGACTATGCGGTCTCTGATCACCTGGCAGGGGAAGGTAGCGGTCGCCAACAGCCCTATCGCTCCCGAGACCCCAACCGAAACACCTAAATGACTGACGCCCGCGCAGCCCATCTACTTGTGTCCGCTCCGCTATGATGCCTGGAGAAGACCTGTGGTGGAGATGGAGGTAGAAAGACAAAGGGGTAGTTACCTGTTGGATACGGGAGCTTCATGTACCGTGATCCACACGGATAAACCTTTTGCCTCACCTCTGTCCGCCCAGGCTCCATACTTAGTAGCGGGTTTCACAGGCAGAGAACAGGCTGGCGCGTACTCCCTCCCGCTCTCCATTCAGTTGGGAGCACTCCACACCACATGGACGTGCATCCTATTGAAGTGGAGTGAGGGGGGTGGAAAAGGCATCCTCGGGGCTGATTTCTTGGTGGAACACTGGATCCTCGTGGACCTGAGAAATCACTGTCTCTGGGGAGCCGAGAGCGGTTTAGGTAAGGTAGTCATAATCCCAGGGAAGGAAGAAAAGGGGGCCCTGTGCACTATGAAGCCGTCAGGAGGTTACGATCTCGAGCTCATGGTAGCGAACGTCCCAACGGACTTGCAGGCGTGTGTGTCGGAAAATCTGACCGCGTTTGCCACCCACAAGCACGACTGTGGGAGAGTCACTGGGTTTGAAGTCAGCGTAGACGGGGACCCCATGATCCGACCCCAAAAGCAGTATAATTTCCCCAAGGATGCAGAACCCGACATGGAGACAGCAATATCTTTGTTGGTGCAGCAGGGCGTATTGAGAACAATAGCCACTCACGTGAACTCCCCATTATGGCCGGTAAAGAAGCCGGACAATTCGTGGAGAGCCACGGTGGACTACAGAGTCCTCAATAGTAACATCCCAGCCTGCGCGCCCACGGTAGCAGCAGTTGCAGACCTAATAGGGAGTATTCCAGCATCGGCGACCACGTTCACGGTGCTGGACATCTCGAACGGTTTCTGGTCCATTCCGCTGCGGCGGGAGGATCAGTACAAGTTTGCCTTTACTTTCAAAGGGCAACAGTACACTTGGAACTGCTTACCACAGGGTTTTCACAACAGCCCCAGCATTTTCCATCAGTGCATGGCGGGGAGTTTAAAAGAGTTTAGCCAACCCAACCAGATAGTACAGTATGTGGACGACCTACTCCTGTTCACGGACACAAGGGAGGAGCACGGCCCACTATTAGCCGAATTGTTGGAACTGTTAGAAAGGAAGGGTTTCAAAGTAAACCCGAAGAAAGCCCAGATTGGCCAGCAGGAAGTCAAATTCCTGGGTCTGGCCATCCGCGCTGGGGAAAGAGCCATAGATAAGGCCAGAAGGGAATCAATACAAGATCTGCCGATTCCCAACACAGTAACGGGTGTAAGGTCCTTTTTGGGATTGACCGGGTACTGCAGAGATTTCATCGAGGACTATGCTGCCACAGCAGCCCCACTACTTCGACTCTTACACAAGGGAGTCGAGTGGTCTTGGGATGAGGGGTGCCAGGCAGCATTCGAGAAGTTGAAAAGAGATCTGCAGACCGCGCCAGCCCTAGGGGCCATAGATGGGGGAGAGGAGTTCTTCCTGGAGGTAGCCGCTAGTGGGGACAGCCTGAGCACAGTGTTGCTCCAGGAGCGGCACGGCAAGCTGAGACCGGTAGTTTATTCCTCCAGGGTGCTAACGGATGTAGAGAGGAGTTTCTCCAATTGCGAACGGCATCTCCTGGCCACGCATTGGGCTGTGAACAGATTAGTGATCTTCACAGGAACCTCTCCCATCACGCTCCTCACCCATCACACCCCCACAAAGATGCTTCTGGATGGGAGGATCAAGGATGGGACCGTAAGCAGCGCTCGGATTGCGCGCTGGACCCTCCTCCTTTCCCAGATGGATCTCAAAGTTAAAGGCCTCTGCGCGCCAAGGCTCGCAGCCAACATGGCATATCCCGGAACAGCCCATCGGTGTTCCGTAGAAGGGGTATGGGAGGTCAACATAGGTTTACGGGCCGGGATACACCCCACAGGCCGCGAAATCTACGTAGCCGGTTCTAGCACTGTATCTGCTGGCGAACGACTCACAGGGTGTGGAGTTTATGACCCTGCGGCAAACATTGCCCTGGCGATTAAGCTCCCCAGCACTATGAGCGCACAGCAGGCTGAACTGTCCGCGGTGGCGTACGTGGTTACCCACCCCGAGATTTTCCCAACCCCATACACGATTTGCTCAGACAGCATGTTCACATGCAATTCGTGTACAGAGTACCTCGCCATCTGGTCCCGACGCAGATATACCTCCGCGGACGGGCGGCCTTTAACAGTTAAGCCCTTGCTGGAAAAGATCCTGGCAGCTGAGGGAGAGGAAGGGGAAGTGTTCATCCATAAGGTGAAGGCTCATTCCACCACAGAACCCCGCAGTCAGGGCAACCAGCAGGCGGATGCGCTAGCCAGGGAGGGTGCCCGCAACGGCATTCTCTGGGACCCCTATGAACCCGGACCCGTGGCGGCGATCCAAGGCAGGGAGGGAATACCAGGGAACAGAGGGGTGACACCGCCCCCAGACCTAAAGACCGTCCAAACCCTGGATCCCGCCCTAAAAACAGTCCTAAAAGCCATCACAGAAGGCAAGCAGGTAGAGGGTCCGTACAGTACGGCAGCCCTCACAGTCAAAGAAGGCATGCTGTTCCGAGAGGAGCAGTGGGTTGTGCCGCAGCAGCACCGGAGGGAATTCCTGCAACTGGCCCACGAGGGTCCAGGAGCGGGACACCCCGGGCCTGATGTCACCTGGCAACGGGTAGAGCAGGCGGGATGGTGGCCGGGACTTCGGGACGATGTCCGCGAGTTCTGCACAAGCTGTCTTGTGTGTGCTGCAAACAACCCAGACCCCCACAAAAGGAAGGTGCCCATGGGGCACATCAGGAGGGTAGAGGGACCATGGCAGTCGATTCAGGTTGACTACATAGGGCCCCTGCCCGCCGCCCAGGGAGGATATAAGTACTGCCTTGTCCTGGTAGATGTGTTCACCAAATGGGTAGAAGCTTTCCCGTGCAGAACAGCTACGGCACTGGGTACTGCTAAGATCTTGATTCAGGAAGTGTTCCCATGGTGGGGACTTCCCCGTTTTGTAGAGTTCGACCAAGGGAGTCAGTTCACCGGTCAAGTAATGCAGAACGCCCTCATGCTCTTGGGCATTGAGGGGAAGTGGCACGTAGCATACAATCCCCAGTCATCCGGGATTGTTGAACGCATGAATCGGACCCTCAAGGAAAAGCTGAGGAAAGAGACAATGGGCTCACCCCAGAAATGGGCGGAGGTCCTGCCTTTAGTCCTCATGGGGATCCGAGCCAGCCAGTCCAAAAGTACGGGGTATTCCCCGCACGAATTAATGACTGGAAGGATCATGCGAACCCCCACCCATGTACTAGCCCCGGTGCTCACTGAGGGCCAGCTCCGAGAGGTGAAACGAGACAAATTCGTCCAAACCCTTTTGGAGCGCCTGAAACAGATTTATGGGCAGGCGGCTGGGAACATGGGAAGACAGCACCAGGGAAATAGACTGTTACTGGAACCTCGTAAGCAACAAGAGTGGGTAGTCGGAGACCAGGTCATGGTCCGAAACTACGCCAGGGTAGGGAGTTTTGAACCATTGTACATGGGGCCTTACAGCATTGTGGACAAGGCCAGCCCCATGGTTTATGCAGTGAAGGTGCCCCGACGTACCAAATGGTTTCACATTAACCAGTGTAAACTGTTCAAACCGGGTGCACAAGGGCCATCAAAGGGGACCAGGTCTGAGAACAAAGATCCTCAGCCTGTAACAGAGTCACAGACCACACAGGCTGGAACAGTAGCCTGCGTGAAGGGAGAGGCCGTCCCATTGGAGTGGGAGGTCTCCCCTCTAGAATGGGATTCGGACGAGGAAGAGCCCGAACAGCTCGACCTCGCCTTAGACCCAATCACGGAGGAGGAAGAGTCAGAGGACGACGATCCCGCCCTCGACTCAAGCTTGGGGGAGGTAGGGAATGGGGGCGGAGACGCACTACCTGTAGGGACAGGTGAGGTGGAGTCGGAAGCCACAAATCCCGACCCCGGGGGGGCGGAGCCTGAGGGAGGGGAGCTGGAGCCGGCAGCTGTGGAGGAACCACAGGCTGTGACGGTGAAAGTCCCGACCCCCGGTCCATCAGCCCCGGGAGCCCCACCCAAAGCAGCCCCTCGTAGGTCGGCTCGAGCGCCCCAGCCCAGAAAGTTTTGGCCAGATTCTCCCCATTTTTCCCAACCTCGGTTTAGAGCAGCCCCAGGAAGGCATGGTTCCCGTTCAACAGCGACAGGCTGTGGGGGATCAAAGCTGAGGGCCAGTACAGCCCCACCGCAGGGTGTGGTGTGCGACAGCCCTCACAGGGATTAGGCAAGCCGCCCCGCGGAGGGCGGCGCTGTACATAAGTTAAGTTAGGTAATTATGGTGATAGTTTAAGGAATATAAAGTATACGGTGTTAAGGAATGTTAAGAGTACAATTTTGAAGTCTGCCCAGTATGTGTGTTTGTTTGGGAGCGGGGTCCAGGAACTCGCGCGTCCATTTAATTAGGCCAGCACCTATTGGGAGCCCGGCTACATCATTTTATTGGTTACAGAAACCTGGGATATGATGAAAAAGATTCTCACCGTGTTCGTGGCGATTGGGTGCGGGTGGGCCTACCGAGGCCGCACCAAGGACGTCATCATCTTCGGGTGCTCCGGGGACACGGCCCCCATCGCAACGGATGGGACAGGGGAGCAAGAGGTTGAGGAAACCGCCACCTACTTCCACCAAGGGAGATGGCCAGGTTGGCTGGGAACGAATTCTACGGAATACTCCAGCAATTTCGGTTTTGCCTACCAAGAGACTTCGTTAACGTGCCCTCGGGTGAGGATCCTTGCACCCAGAGTCAGCGTTACCGTGGGAAAGAGGATCTGTCTGGTGTGTAATGGGAACGTACCACTAAGGCGATGGTGGTGGCTGCGAAAGCTGGGAAAGGACATGAGAAACTCTACGGTCGAGTGGGAGCGACTGGGTAATAATACCCATCGGACTATTACGGGGACTCACGGACAATTACGTGTGTGTTGGGACAAATGGTGGGAACCAGATGAAGGAATATATGTCTGTATGTGGGGTTCGAGACACGTTTGCCCCAAGGGCGTATCCATCTTCTTCCAGAGGCAGTGGCAGGATGAAGGAAAGGGGATGAGATGGGATGTCAGCACTCGAGCGTGCGGAGCCCCATACTCCCCTATTCCGGTAAACGCCACTGAACTCATCACCCGCCCACGCAAGCCCCTGCCCACGCTTCCGGTAGCACTAGCCCAGAAAGAAGGGTGCCCAACCACCACCAAGGGACCCGGGAACGGTTTAGTATTGGTACCCACCGGTCAGGTGCTGTACCAAGGGGTACACTATGCAGTGGCCTCAGTGATTTAAAATCTCACTGAGGTACGATTGCCGGAGTGGTGTCCCAAAGAAACGGAACAATTATACCAGGTCCTGTTAACCCGAATGTTTAGACAGTTTAACGAATTTGACTTTGCCGACATCGACAAAGACAAATTATACACCACACCACCAGAAGTTTTGGATCGAGTCGGGAGGCAAAGAAGGGGTACAGTGAATGACATATTCACTGCTTTTAATACCGGGACATCTGTCGTCAACGCTCTAGATAACGTGGAGCTGCAGACACAGATCAACGGTTTAAAAGCCCAGTTAAGGAACATACTGACAGACAAAAATAAGGTAGTGGGTTCTGAGTTGCATGAGGACCAGGCCATGACACTACACTTTAAGGAAATAATAGCTGAGCTGGAGAAACACACAAGAACGGTAAATGCGCTCATTAAGGAGGATCGGAATGCGTCCGATCAAGCTGCGCAAAACGAGGCCTGTGTGCTATACGGGGCGTGGTTACTGGGCGAGGGCCGCAGTAATCTTGAGGATTTAAAACAGGGTTTGGTCCCGTCCTGGATCAGCAACAAGCACTTGCAAGCGCTCCACCCTTTTGAGAATGCATTAAGCCCATGCCAGCTCAGACTAGCTGCAGAAGCGTACCCAGTCCCAGTGGACTGCGGACGTTCGAATCATATTATCATGGGGATAGTGGTAAGGATGCCGGTGTTGGGTCCCGCAGCAAAGCCCGCCCCGGTATACAGGGTAGAGAACATTGGAGTCATTCAGGGGGGCGCACACATTCGTTACGCAGTGGTCCCGCCTTACGTCATCAGATGGGAGCGTACGATGACAGGCACTGACCTCTCGGGATGTCGGAGCCGGGGAGCACACATCATCCTGTGTCCCCAGCACTTGAATGCCTTTTTGAAACCACAGTGCGGGTTCAGAACCTCTAGCGCGATGCCGATAAATTGCACCATGAAGGCAATGGCAGAGGACAATGTGCCCCCACAGGTAGCATATATCGGGGGTGGGATATACTGCGTCACCACTGCAGCGCCTCACTACCGCTACGGACAACACGAGTGGTGTTCGATCAGTGAGAGCAGTTTCTGTTTCAAACCCAGGGCCGAGGTTCAGGTGGCACAACAATGAATTGTTCCCATTCCTGCACCCTCCACCGTTCACCTCACTGTCAAAGAGAATTTCACGGACTTGCAACGATTCGTCGCGCATTTTGGTTATGTCATTCCCCCTCTCCCCGAACGCCTCACCAAGATTTTAAAAGCCGTTATAGTTTCACAGAAACATTTTTACACACTGGAGCAGAAGACTTTAGAGATAGGAAAAGACATATTGGACATAACCATCCCACCATGGTGGGACTTGTTCACTAACATAGAGGTCCCGGCCTGGATTAGAATAGCATCCCACATCCTAGTAGTGTGTCAGGTTTTAACTGTGATATTTTTGCTCTTCGTGCATTGCAAAAGAGGCAAACGCCTCCGGAGGCACGAGAACACAGGAGAATGGAGAGAACGCTATGTGCGAATGGGGGAAGAAGGCACCCCACTTTAAGCTGCTAGTATTGAAGGTTAAGCGTCCCTCCATTTTTAGATTTTGGCCATTTGCGTGTTTTGTTTTGGTTTTAAGAATATGAATATTGTTATGTTATTAGTCGTTCTTAAGTTTTTTGGATCAATAAAAAGTGTATGCAGGCGGTGCAAGGGGGTATCAACCCCTGCACATCTGACAGATGAATGTGTTATAGTTTAAGATATGCTGCCTATGATTGTCCAAATGTGCAAAAGGTAATTTTCGTTTTTTTCGGAAATGGGAACTGCATGTGTCGTGAGGGTCATAGATAGTTAAGTGCCAGGAATGTTTGGATGTGGGGAATCAGGGAAAATTTGCTCACCAAGGATAATTGATACTTTAAGCAAGCTATCAGTATCACAGGGGGGCCTGTAAGATTCGAAATTTTCAGCAATAATCACGCAAGAAAACCGGATAAAATAAGACTGTTTATTGACCAAAGTAAGCTTGCGCAGAAAAACCTTTGATAAAAGGGCATACAAAATGGCCGCCGGGCCTCGTGGTCAGTTTTCTGGACCATTTTATTTCTGTTACTGCAAGCCAGACAGGCTTGTGGATTGAAGACAGTAAGCCCGCGAAAGCCAGCATCTGGGAACCGAAACTCAGGGAAACAGCATACATATTCAATGGATTCTAAGTACAGGATGGGGCTGATGCACTATCAATTGCTACAAAAGACTGGAGATTGAGAAAGTAATAAACAGGCTTTTATTACCAAAGAACAGAGCATGCCTCTTGTGGTTGCCTGGTATCCAAAAGGGCCGGAGGCTTCTGAGCAGCGACCTTTATACCCAGCCATGAGGGTGGAGCCAGGGGCGGAGTCAGCTGAGGCATGCACAGACAAGTACAACAATATGCAAGAGTGAACAACAGTACTAACAGTGAACAACAATACTAACAACAGTGGTTTACCACATTCACCCCTTGTTTAGAATTGAGTCCGGCGGGGTGAAGTGCACTAAAAATTCGTGTACTGAAGTCTATCAGGAGGCCTTGTAAGCCGTCCTGAGCGTCGCAGCAGCGGCGGTGATGGTGCAGCATCCAACGGTGAACCCGGTGTCTCGTTCAGAGGAGGTGTAGCAGGTGGCGGACCCTGGGGCTGCTGCATGCCGTCTACAGGGGTCAGAGCATGGGTAATGGGAGGTAGCGATGGTGGTCTCTCAGAGGCACCCGAAGGTGCGAGGTCTCGTGCGGGGACTGTGTCCTGGGGGTAGGCAGGAGTAGCGGTGGGTGGCGAAGAGGGTGTTTCAGGAGCACCTGCAGGTGCGAGGTCTCGAATGGAGACTGTGTCCTCCCGCCCGTCCGGGTACACCACGTAAGCATACTGCGGGTTGGCGTGGAGGAGGCTCACCCTCTCGACCAGGGGGTCCGCCTTATGGGTCCTCACGTGCTTCCGCAGTAGGACGGGACCTGGAGAAGTCAGCCATGTTGGTAGCGAAATCCCCGACGTGGACTTCCTGGGGAAGGAGAACATTCTCTCGTGAGGAGTGGCATTGGTGGGTGTACAGAGCAGCGACCGAATGGAATGGAGCGCCGCAGGGAGGACCTCCTGCCAGCGGGAGGTCGGAAGGCCCTTAGATTTTAAGTTTAAAAGGACTGCCTTCCAGACTGTCGCATTCTCCCTTTCCACCTGGCCGTTACCCCGGGGGTTGTAGCTGGTGGTCCTGCTTGTAGCAATGCCTCTCGCGAGCAGGTACTGCCGAAGTTCGTCGCTCATAAAAGATGAGCCCCTGTCGCTATGGATATAGCTAGGGAAACCGAACAAGGCGAAGAGGTCATTCAGACATTTAATGACCGTGGTACTGGTCATGTCCGAGCAAGGGATGGCAAACGGGAAACGGGAGTACTCATCAATTATATTGAGGAAGTACACATTGCGGTCAGAGGAGGGGAGGGGCCCTTTAAAATCGATGCTCAGCCGCTCGAAGGGGCGCGTGGCTTTGATCAGGCTCGCTCTGTCTGGCCTATAAAAATGCGGCTTGCACTCGGCACAGATCTGGCAGTTCCTGGTCATGGTCCTGACCTCCTCGATGGAGTAGGGCAGGTTACGGGATTTGATAAAATGGAAGAACCTGGTGACCCCCGGGTGGCAGAGGTCATTGTGGAGGGTCTGTAGCCTATCAACCTGCGCGTTGGCGCACGTACCACGTGATAGGGCATCTGGGGGCTCATTGAGTTTCCCGGGCCGGTACAAGATATCGTAATTGTAGGTGGAGAGTTCGATTCTCCACCTTAAGATCTTGTCATTCTTGATTTTGCCCCGCTGCTTATTATGAAACATAAAAGCCACTGAACGCTGGTCAGTGAGCAGGGTAAACGTTTTCCGGCCAGGTAATGCCGCCAATGTCGCACGGCTTCCACAATGGCCTGGGCCTCCTTTTCGACAGAGGAGTGTCGAATCTCGGGGCCCTGGAGGGTCCTTGAGAAAAAGGCCACGGGTCTCCCCGCCTGGTTAAGGGTTGCAGCTAGGGCAAAGTCGGATGCGTCGCTCTCCACTTGAAAAGGAAGGGACTCATCCACAGCGTGCATTGTGGCCTTCGCAATGTCTCCTTTTATGAGAGTGAAGGCTGCACAGGCCTCTGCTGTCAGGGGGAAGGAGGCGGACTTGATGAGGGGTCGGGCTTTATCCGCATAGTTGGGCACCCACTGAGCATAGTAAGAGAAAAACCCCAGGCATCTCTTCAGTGCTTTCTGGCAGTGGGGGAGGGGGAGCTCCATAAGGGGGCGCATTCTATCGGGGTCTGGGCCGATGACTCCGTTCTCCACTACGCAGCCAAGAATAGCAAGGCGCGTAGTACGAAACATACATTTGTCTTTGTTGTATGTGAGATTCAGCCGCTGGGCCGTCCGGAGGAATTTCTCTAGATTAACGTCGTGGTCCTGCTGGTCGTGGCCGCAGATGGTGACGTTGTCTAGATATGGGAAAGTGGCCTGGAGCGCGTTCTGGTCAACCATCCGGTCCATCTCCCGTTGGAAGACAGAAACTCCGTTGGTGACGCCGAAGGGAACTCTGAGAAAGTGATAGAGCCGACCGTCAGCTTCAAAAGCTGTGTACTGGCGGTCCTCAGCCCTGATGGGGAGCTGGTGGTATGCCGACTTCAGATCAATCGTCGAGAACACCCGGTATTGTGCTATCTGATTGACCATGTCAGATATGCGGGGGAGTGGGTATGCATCTAGTTGGGTGTAGCGATTGATCGTCTGGCTGTAGTCAATAACTAGGCGCTGTTTTTCGCCAGTCTTCACTACCACCACTTGTGCTCGCCATGGGCTGGTGCTACTTTCAATAATCCCTTCCTTCAGGAGTCTCGCTACCTCGGATTTAATGAAGCTCCTATCCCCAACACTGTAACGCCTGCTTTTGGTAGCGATGGGCTTACAGTCGCGGGTGAGGTTAGCGAACAAGGAGGGGGGGGGGACTTTAAGGGTGGAGAGGCTGCAAATGGTGCACGGCGGGCGATTTAAAAGCTGCTGGCTGCAGACTGTGAGTGGGGGGAGGGGTCCGTTATACGCTAATGTGACACTCTTAAGGTGGCACTGAAAATCCAACCCCAGTAGAACGGCAGCGCAGAGATGGGGCAGGACCAGAAGTTTAAAATTTTTGTATTCTGTGCCCCTTACTGAAAGGGTCACTACACAGTAGCCACCGACGTCCGCTGACTGGGCTTTGGAAGCCAAAGAGATCCGATGGCGCGTCGGCAGGACCGGGAGAGAGTAACTGCGCACCGTGTCGGGGTGGATAAAGCTCTCCGTGCTCCCGCTGTCAAAAAGGCAGGTAGTGGCGCGGCCGTTTACCGTAATATCCATCATGGACCTGGACAGTTGATGAGGGAGAGATTGGTCCAGCGTCACGGAGGCCAGCGTATGGTCGAGCGAGTCGATGTGGTCGTCAGATGAGGCGGTGGTTGAGTCCGGG
This sequence comes from Somniosus microcephalus, assembly GCF_052327205.1. NCBI lineage: Eukaryota > Metazoa > Chordata > Chondrichthyes > Squaliformes > Somniosidae > Somniosus > Somniosus microcephalus. The sequence continues at coordinate 120,468,144 of NC_140997.1, read as the reverse complement.
TCCCCCGTGGTTGAAGTCGGAGGCGTCCAAGATGGCGGACAAAATGGCGGCGCCCACGGTCCCGATCCCCACGCGGCTGGGGGAGCCCAAGATGGCGGACAAGATGGCTGCGCCCACGGTTCGCACGCAGCGCTGCTGGCGTTAGCGGTCTTCCCTTTGCAGGCGCTAACGTAGTGACCTTTCTTCCCGCAGCCGGAGCAGGTAGCATTCTTCGCGGGGCAGCGTGCTCTAGGGTGTTTAGCTTGGCCACAAAAATAGCATTTTTGTGCCTTGGACATCGCTGCAGCAGTCGGAGGTGGCGGTCCCATGGCCCAAGATTGCGGCGTCCACGGCGCGGGGCGATGAGGGGAGAAAGCGTCCATATTTCTGTGGGCCGCGTCGAGCGAGAGCGCGAGGGACACTGCCTTTGTCAGGTCTATTTCACCCTTCTCCAGCAGCCTCTGCCGGGAGTAGTCGGACCTTAGACCCGCAACGAAAGCGTCTCGTATCAGTCCCTCCGCATGTGCCGCGGCCGATACTTCCTTGCAGTCGCAGCCGCGTCCGAGTACCCGCAGTGCCCGTAGGAAGGCTTCCACCGATTCCCCGGGCTGCTGTCTGCGAGATCTTAAAAGGTGCCTGGCATAGACCGTGTTAACCGGGCGTGCATACTGCCCTTTCAGTAGGTCGATAGCCGCCGCGTAGGTCGTCGCATCTTGGATTAAAGTATAGACTTGGTGGCTCACCTTCGAGGCCAGGATTTTCAGTTTATTTTCATCAAGAGTCACGGTCGAGGCTTCCAGATACGCCTCAAAGCAACGCAGCCATTGTGCGAATTTAGTCGACGAACCTGCTTCTTGGGGGTCTAAGTCCAGGCATGTTGGTCTGAGGGCTCGCAGCAGCGCCTGCTGCTCAGCGTTTTGCGCCATCGGTTGATCAGCATCCGCAGCCAACATTTAACTTTGGTAATAAAATTGATGCACTATCAATTGCTACAAAAGACTGGAGATTGAGAAAGTAATAAACAGGCTTTTATTACCAAAGAACAGAGCATGCCTCTTGTGGTTGCCTGGTATCCAAAAGGGCCGGAGGCTTCTGAGCAGCGACCTTTATACCCAGCCATGAGGGTGGAGCCAGGGGCGGAGTCAGCTGAGGCATGCACAGACAAGTACAACAATATGCAAGAGTGAACAACAGTACTAACAGTGAACAACAATACTAACAACAGTGGTTTACCACAGGGGCCCATCAAGATATGGGCGGACAATGCAAAAACACTTATACCCATTTATTGTACAAAGGAGAAACCGTTTAACAGCCATCAAGGAAAATCTCCGGACCAATCAATATGCGAACTGAGTCGCGATGACAATGTAAAAGACATTAAAAGACATTATCGGCCAGGAAGGCCAGTTAAGTTATCACTGGCTCCCGTTACAAGACAAAGCGCCCCTGCAGAGATTTCTGCCCGCCAAAATTAATACAAAGACAGGACTATGATTTGGCAGGAGATAAGACTGTCCCAAAAAAGTATAACTATGGATTGAAAGTCCATCAAAGAGACTCGGACGACAGCTTCTTCTACAAGGAACGAACGGACGAACGAAGGACGGACGGTGCCAGGATCGGCGCCTCTTCTACCTCAGTAGCTTCGGAATCGACGAAGACGCTTCGTCTTTTTAAAGACGCTTCGGACGGACAATTTCGGTGAAAAGACAACGTGGTCGGTGTTCAGCCAGACAAGGCTCGGCCACGACGAGAAGACGACGAGGGTGGCCCGGGTACTGGGGTCGGGAGATCATCGACGACGCAGGCCGAAGGAGAAGACACCCTCAGGAAAAGAGACCTCCAGATTCTCCCATGTGTAAGCAGTTCTTCAACTGCTTGTCGCTGATCTTCAACCTTGACGAGCGCTCATCGAGGCTGTGTCTACCCCGCCGCCTCGAGAGAGAGAGAGAGAGAGAATATCGACTGCACCAGAAGTTTCCAAATCCACGTAACGACGGAAAGCGGTGCCAAAAGGTTGTGAACCCCCTTTTTCACAATTTCGAGAGTGGTGAGCATGATCCCATGTTCCCCAGGTCGAAACTTAGTTTAGGTATAGGGGAGGGAGTTAAGGGTAATCGTAATGTGTTTTCCCTTTTACGATGTGCCGTGTGTTCCCCATTTCCATAGAGTCAAGTTCATAAATTTGTGCATGATTGTAGTTACTTTAATCTGTGCCTATGACATGTACTTTGTAATGCTTCAAACTGTTTAAAAATAAAAGCATCCATTTCGTGCTATTCAACCTGGTCTATTGAGTCCTTTCTCTGCACTACAGTTCTCTGCATCTAAGTCCAAGGTCTAGAACCATAGGGGGAGTGGGTCGAACCACTCAAGGGTAATTATTGCACGAAGCCTGGCAGGAGACCAGAACGAGCAAGAGAAACCCCCTACACACTTAATGCCTTTCTGTCATTTTCTCCCCACCTCTTTAAGTTTGGAGTTTGCATTGCTATTCTGGGCACAGTATCAGGCCTATATGAGGCTAACAGTTCTCTTCCATGCAGATTTTGAGCATTTTTCCCACCATTCTCCAGTTAATCAACGTAAGCCCATTTTCAGAAGCACTGTTGGTGGGGAGTTTAAACGTATAATTTACACCATGGCAGCTTGTGTTTGATTCATTGGCTAAATTAACTGCTGCCAGATTTACTGCTACAACACCAGCGGAAAATGCCACAATGCGATGCCCACTCACCACCAAAGTGTTTAAAACCAACCCAGTATAAACAAGCTGAACAACAAAAGACAACTCCTGGATTGGGGTGGGATTCCAGGCATCGTTTCAGCCTCATGCTCTGATTGGGGGTAAAGCAGGGTTGCTGTGTATGTAAGTGATAGAACATATAAAAAGAAAGAAAGAATTTGCTTTCATACAGCGGCTTTCACAACCTCAGAACATCCCAAAGCGCTTTACAACAGTACAGTGAAGTACGTTTGAAGTGTAGCCACTGTTGTAATGTAGGAAACGCGGCAGCCAATTTGTGCAGAGCAAGCTCCCACAAACAGCAATGTGATAAATGCCCAGATAATCTGTTTCTTAGGTGTTGGTTGACAGATAAATATTAGTCAGGTGAACTATAGTAATCTGGGATGTAATGCTTAAGTTATCCGCCAGATAGAGACAAATATTAAGGGATCATATTTACCAGTATTAAGGTAAGGTCCTGGCACACCACTTATTAAGGTAGTGGCATTGCATTCTGGGTATGACTCAGAGGTTCATCCTCCATCTTGTGATCGCACAGTAAGAAATAGAGTGTGTTTGCTGCAGCTGTAAGAGCTATGTTCTCTGCTAAATCGGTTAATTAAAAAGTTGAGTTTTGGTTCCTGAAGTCTGGCTTATCTCAGTTTCTGACCTTACCACTCGGATATCACATTTGGCGATGAGGCTGAACAGATCTCATCTTGAAGAAGGAAAAAGAAAAGAAAAGCACTGAATCAAGGAATCATGGCTGCTATGGTGGGACAGCTCTCTGCTTTTGATGTTCAGACACAGACCTGGATCGAGTACTGTGAGTTGCTGACGCATTTCTTTGCTGCAAATGATATAGGTGATGTTGGGAAAAGGAGAGCTATTTTGCTCACTTCCGTGGGAAATCAGACGTATAGTTTAATGAGAAACTTATGCAGTCCTGAAAAGCCTGGAGACGTACCATTTGCTAACTTAGTGGACTTGCTAAAGGAACATTTCAATCCCAGACTGAGTGAGATTGTACAGTGTTTCAAATTTAATTCACGGAACAGGAAACCGGGAGAGACTGTATTGGATTATGTAGCGGTGTTGAGAAAACTGGCACATGATTGCAATTACGGGAGCAGTTTGAAAGACATGCTGAGAGATAGGCTTGTTTGCAGGATAATGGATGCTCGAATGCAGAGGAGATTATTGTCCGAGACTGGACTTATGTATGAAAAAGCGTTGGAACTTGCTCAAGCCATAGAGACAGCTAACCGAGATGTAAAAGAAATACAAGGTTCAGGCTGGGCTACGACAAAGCAAGTTGGAGGTCCGGTTGTGCACAAGTTAAATATGAGTTGGAAACTACAACGTGAGCATGTAAAGGCATGTTATAGATGCAATGGAGATCACCTGGCGAGGGAATGCAGGTTTCTGGAGGAAAAGTGCCACAATTGTGGGGAAAAAGGACATATAAAAAGTGCATGCCGAGCAAAAGCTACCCTGGAGGTATACAAACCTAAAGGGGGAGGAAAGCAAAACCTAGTAAGAGAAGTGAAAAAACAGGGAGCACATCACATCAGTGGAGAAGCTGAGAAAGAAGATGACATGTTCATATTGCATAGTATGGTAGAGGACATTCCAAAAGTGGATCCTATCACTTTGCAACTGATAGTAAATGACTCTAAGGTGAACTTTGAGGTGGATACCGGATGTGGTGTTACCATAATGAACAGGGAAGAGTACTCAAAATTGTGGAACCGTGCAAAAGTTCCAGAGTTAAAGTCTTGCTCTATGCAGCTTAAAACATATACCGGTGAACGAGTGGCGACACTGGGTACAGCTACTGTAACTGTGAAACACAGGGACACCATGGAACAGCTACCTGTAGTTGTAGTGTTGGGTTCCGGACCAAATTTGTTAGGTCGGGGCTGGATAAAAGAACTTAAATTAGATTGGGGAGCACTAAATCAAATAGAGGGAGGCAAACAATTGTCTTTGCAAGATGTGTTGATTGAACATGAGAATGTGTTCAAGGAAGAACTTGGAACATTTAATGGCCTCCCAGCTAAGATTTATGTCGACAAGGAGGCACTGCCAAGGTTTTTTAAACAACGATCTGTGCCGTATGCCATGAAACCAAAGGTAGAGGCTGAGCTTGACCGTCTTTTGAGAGAGAACATTCTGGAACCCGTAAAATTTTCAGAATGGGCAGCTCCCATTGTACCTGTTTTAAAACCAGGCAATTCGGTAAGAATCTGTGGAGATTATAAATTGACAGTAAATAGGGTGTCTAAACTTGAACAGTATCCTATTCCTAAAACTGAGGATCTTTTTGCAAACCTGGCTGGAGGGAAGAAATTCACGAAGCTGGATATGAGTCATGCATACTTGCAGATTACACTAGATGAGGAATCCAAGAAGTATGTAACCATAAGTACATACAAGGGTTTGTTTACCTATAACCGCTTACCATTCGGTGTCTCATCTAGTCCAGCTATCTTCCAGAGGACTATCGAGGGTGTACTGCAAGGGATTCCACATGTTTCAATCTATCTGGATGATATTCTGGTGATGGGAAGAACCGACCAGGAGCATCTGAGCACTCTGAGAGAGGTACTACAAAGATTGGATAAGGCTGGGTTACAGCTCAAGCGGAGTAAGTGCACTTTCCTGGGGAATGAGGCCGTGTTCCTGGGACATAGAGTGGATGCCACTGGGCTCCATCCAATCAAGGAGAAGGTACAAGCACTGCAGGAGGCCCCAGCTCCTACCAATGTGACTGAGTTAAAAGCTTACCTGGGACTGCTAAACTATTATAACAGGTTTTTACCAAACTTGGCAACAGTGTTAGCACCTCTTCACAAACTACTGCGCAAGGAGACACAGTGGCAGTGGGAAGAGGAACAGAGGGTTTCATTTGAACAGTCCACGAAACTGATACTGCCCTCAGATGTGCTGGTTCACTACAATGCAGAGAAAGACATCATTCTCTCTTGTGACGCTTCACCTTACGGGGTGGGGGCAGTTCTTTCACACAGCTTGGAAGATGGAACAGAAAGACCGATAGGGTTTATGTCTCGAACTCTGACCCCAGCGGAAAATCTATTCCCCGTTAGATAAAGAGGGATTAGCAGTAATGTTTGGGTTACGGAGGTTTCACAAGTACATATATGGCAGGAAATTCACCATATGCACTGATCATAAACCTCTTCTATCTCTTTTTAATGAGATGAAAGCAGTACCACAGATGGTGTCACCCCGGATCCAGAGGTGGGCAGTGACGTTAAGGGCGTATGAGTATGTCATCGTTTACAAGGCGGGCAAGTACCATGGGAACGCAGATGCCTTGAGCCGTCTTCCACTACCAGGTACACCTATCCGTGCATCTCCAGAGGACAGAGTTTTGATGTTGGAGGACACGGATACGGCAATTGTGACCACAGAACAAGTAAGGACTTGGACTGGTAAAGATCCAGTACTGCCTAGAGTCCGAGAATATGTAATGAGGAGTTGGCCACAACATCCGGAAGGGACTGATTTCATACCTTACAGTGTCAGGAAGACAGAGCTGAGTGTGCAGGATGGTTGCGTGTTGTGGGGAGCTCGAGTGATTATTCCACAGCCAGCACGACAGTCTATCCTAGTGCAACTACATCTGTGTCACCCTGGAGTTTCGCGTATGAAAGCATTGGCAAGGAGTTACTTGTGGTGGCCAAAGCTAGATGAGGAGATAGAAAATCTAGTCAAGGCATGCAGCACTTGTCAAGTACACAGGAAGGCACCAGCAGCGGCTCCTCTCCACCCCTGGGAGTGGCCGGATAAACCATGGAGAAGATTACATGTAGATTATGCGGGTCCATTCATGGGAAAGATGTTCCTCATAATCATTGATGCACATTTCAAATGGATGGATGTGTATCCTGTAAATTCTGCTTCATCTACTGTTACTATAGACTGCCTGTGTAGGAGTTTTAGCAATCAAGGGATAACGGAGATCATAGTAAGTGACAATGCCACGTGTTTTGTGAGTACAGAAACAAAAGAGTTCATGAGAAACAATGGCATAGTGCACGTGACTTCAGCTCCATATCATCCGTCTTCAAATGGACTTGCGGAGAGAGCCGTACAAACATTTAAGGAGATGATGAAATAAAGTGCGGAAGGGAGTTTGGCAGCAAAGGTGCCATGAGTTCTGTTCAGTTACAGAATAACACCTCAATCTACCACAGGACTCTCTCCTGCTGAGTTGTTAGGACGTCGACTACGCTCCACTCTTGACCTGGTTCACCCAGACCTAAAAAGGAAGGTGGAAAACCGACAAATCAAACAAAAGGAGAACCATGACAGAAGGACAAAGAGCCGCAGTTTTGGAGAAGGTGATGCGGTCCTTACCAGAAATTTCAGTTATGGTCCAAAATGGATTCCTGGCGTGATAGGCTCAATGACCGGTCCAGTTTCATATACGGTCATGGTGGGAACTGGTCAGGTAGTACGCAGACATGTGGATCAGATACTGACCAGACAAAGGGAAATCGAACTGGAGGTTCCAGAGGAAATGTTGGAGGACAAGTTGGTCCCCAGTTATGCAAATGCATTGGTGGTACCAACACCATGAACAGAACCAGTTATACCTGGACCCCTTCATCAAGAGGAAACCATCGTAGCAGAGTCAGATACTCTGAGTACTGCTCAGGAGCAGCAGGTGGCTATACCACAACCAAGCAGGGACTTGACTGTAAGATGTTCGCCAAGGTCTCACAAGCCGCCAGAGAGATTGATCACGACCTGGTAGATTCGTTCAGTATGGACTATCGTTAAAGGAGTTTCCTTATGGACTTTTTAAGAATGTTGTTAAGAAATTATTGTAAACATAAGAGGGGGGGATATAGTAATCTGGGATGTAATGCTTAAGTTATCCACCAGATGGAGACAAATATTAAGGGATCATATTTACCAGTATTAAGGTAAGGCCCTGGCACACCACTTATTAAGGTAGTGGCATTGCATTCTGGGTATGACTCAGCGGTTCATCCTCCATCTTGTGATCGCACAGTAAGAAATAGAGTGTGTTTGCTGCAGCTGTAAGAGCTATGTTCTTTGCTAAATCGGTTAATTAAAAAGTTGAGTTTTGGTTCCTGAAGTCTGGCTTATCTCCGTTTCTGACCTTACCACTCGGATATCACAAGAACTCTCCTGCTCTTCTTCAAAATAGCACCATGGGATCTTTAAGTCCACCTGAGAGAGCAGACGGGGCTTTGGTTTAATGTCTCATCTGAAAGACGGCCCCTCTGACAGTGCAGCACTCCCTCAGTACTGCACTGGAGTGTCAGCCTAGATTATGAGTTACAAATCTCTGGAGTGGGGCTGTGAACCCACAACCTTCTGACTCCAAGGTGAGAGAGCCAACACTGAGCCATGGCTAACGTCTGCTGCTATGCTTATTGTGATTACATCAGGTAGGTTATGCAAACAAGCAATCAATGTATTCAAGGTGTATTAAAGAATACAAGCTCTTAATGACAAGATATACAGGGATGTAGCACTGTATATATTGGCATCAGTAAGCATGCTGCAGTGTACATGGGCATTGGGAGATTTGCCTCTTTGTATAAGAATCCTGTTAGGTGTATTAGTGGACATCAGACTGTCAGTTGTTGTTCATACAGGTAACAACAGTCACTGGCAGCACTGTTAGTATGTGTTTGTGTTTGCGGATGTATTACTGTATATCAACGTGCACACAAGGGTGTTATGACAACTATGTTACTGTGTATACAGAAGAGCAAACCAGTAAACCAGTACCATATGGTGTGTTGCTGTATACAAACAACAACAACAACTTGCATTTATAGAGCGTCTTTAGCATAGCAAAACGTCCCAAGGCACTTCACAGGAGTGTTATGAAATAAAGCCCAATGTGAAATAAGGAGATATTAGGACAGGTGACCAAAAGCTTGTTTTCAGGAGCGTGTACAAAAGGTTGATATTTAAAGATACTTAGTAGACGAGCATCATATATGTATAACTTCAAGTGTAGCCATTGACCAAATAATATTACCCATAATTACTCCTGGGTAACTAAAAAGCTAAGACTTCTTCAAAATGTAGCTGCACAGTCAAAAGCAGTTTTGACAAAGTTTTGATAACAAACAGCCACAGACTGCAAGTGAAGGTTAAATCATTAAATAACATATTATAATGCTGTATAGAACTTAGAATTCGCTGAACAAAACTAATTGCAACGGTATTTAAAAAATAATTAGTATAAGGACATAAAATGAGAGAGATCATGGAGATAAAGTATTTATCTGGTAGATTAAAGTGAGATAGTCTGGCTACCTCAAGATTAGTGAAACAGCGCTGATATGGGCCCTTGGTATAAAGGCCTTGTACCAGGGAAGCTAGAAATGAAAGAGATAAAGTAAATTCAAATGGGGTGAAAAACTATAAACAAGATAACACTGAACATGGCAAAGTTGGTGGAAAAATACTGGAAAGGCAGGATGCTACCTTAGTCTGAGTGACAGGTGGTATTTTGACCATTAGAACCAATTAAAAAAGGTGATTTTGTTAAAGACCATATATGAACACTGGCCAAACAAACTTTTGATAAGAAAAGGGTTAAAAACTAGATACTCAAAGAACAACTTTACACAGATGTACTGCGAGGACAAAGGAACAGGCTTAAGATGACATCATCTGTGTCCGAGAGGTTCCAGAGACCTAGGGCTGTGAGCTACTCTTTAAAACTATCGCCTAATATTAAGTATATTATGCTGTATGCTTAATAAATCTTGATCTATTGCTCAAACATACTGGCTGCTGCTTATTGGTGTCTTGTCCAAGAACTCAGAGATCATTAAGATCTTACAAGCATCTTAAAGGAGAAGAGAGAGGTAGAGAGGTGGAGAGGTTTAGGGAGGGAATTCCAGAGCTCAGGGCCTTGGTGATTAAGGCGTTGCTTGACCAGGAGCCAATGTAGGTCAGCGAGCACAGGGGTGATGGATAAATGGGACTGGTGTGAATGATAGGTATATTGCTATGTATATGAGCACTGGCAGAACAGATTTATTGTTGAGTGTAGAGGTATGTCCATGGAATTTGACACAAAAACCACAAGATGAAGAAATAAAGCAATGGCAACAAAAAAATAGAAAATGTAACGCAGAGTGACGGCCACAGAGGCTAAGTTTTTAGGTGTAAAGCCCAATGTGAACCAAAACCATACAGGGCAGCAAAGTCCCAGGGTTCATCCCTGGTGAGTGCTCGGTCAACTGATTTCAGGGTGGGGTAATCTATCTTGAAGGCTGCATCCTCTTAATTCTGGTAACATCCTTGTAAATCTTTTCTGCACTTTCTCAAGCACTTCAATATCCGTTTAGTAGTATGAAGACTAGAACTGCACACAGTGCTCCAAGTGTGGTCTATCCAAGGTTCTTTCAAAATTTAACATTACCTTGTAGGAATTCGGGTTGACCTCAGCAGGTATTGGACGAATGCCTACTAAATAATCGAGTTCGACTTCAGGAGAACAATCTAGAAGTTGTTTATTTACAAGAACAGACGAAATACAGCAGGTAAGGCAGCTGGATGCAGGAGCACTGTGAAGTAGGTCTTTCCCCAGCGGGGGCGCCACGAGAACTGAGTCCGCAGTCCTGTGGAGAGCGTGATCATGCTCGGCTGTGTTTTCCCGCGCTTCGGGTGTCACGTGACCGCGTCGTGACGTTAGTGCGTTCGCCCGTGCTTGGGGCGGTCACGTGACCCGCGCCGATACGTCGGTGCGTTTACCCGGCACTGAGGCTGGTCGTTGAGGCCAAAGTCGCGAGCGCGGGAGCGGGAGCTGGAGGCCGAGCTGGGCCGGCGCTTGCCGCGGGAGCGGGAGATCGCGTCGCTCACGTCGGCTGGCCGATGCGGCCGAAGTCGCGGTAGGCTGGGCTGTGCCGGCGGCTGCCATGGAAGGCCGAGCCGGGCCCGTTGCTGGCGCGCGTGCGTCACGTGATGCATGACGTCAGCGCGTTAGGTCGCCTATTAAAGGGGCAACGGCCCAACAGGTAAGTTAAAGGGGCAACGGCCCAAACAGGTAAGTTACATACAACCTAGTTAGGTTAAAGTGAATTATGTACATAGTTAGTAAGGGACAACCGGTGGTACCGCCACATGCGCCCCCCAGAATTCACTTTAACGAAAGTCCAAAGATGAGATGGCCTGATGAGCTAGTGGTCTCGGCGGGCGTACAGTCTCGACTTCGCGGGCCAGGTCTGAAGATGCTGGTCATAAGCGGATCCTTACGCACGTCATGGCGAATAAAACGTATCCGTCAGGCGAAGGACCGTGGAGACGTGCGAAACAGCAGGCCTTGTCAGAGTGACGGGCAGGATGGGCGGATGCGGGCGATGTCTCCGTTGATGTTGAAACAAGTCCTTGTTCTGACGAACTCTGCAGGAACGCCAAACAAGCGATCCAGAAGGACTTGAAAGGCGAGGTCGGTGAACTCGCTGACAGGTGAGCGAAACCTTCGGGAGGCTGGAACGCACGGAACGGTGCGTGCCATAGTGCTACGACGATAACACAACGGAGGGTGAAAAGTTGCTGTGTTGTTCAGTGATCGGTGAGGACAGCAACTTTCACGTGGCTGATCGCGGCTGCGGGATGCCTGTTGGACCCGTCCTTGATGTTTGCAGCGTCAGTAGATGTTTGCGTTTGTTAAGGAGAAAACTGGAGAAAGGGCAGCAATGGTCCGGGTTGTTGTTGATTTTGGTAGGGGTAAACTCTGCCTGGAGGGCGGCAACACTTGTAGTTGTTCTCGCTATAGGAGAAAACAGCCGGGAGGGCGGCACGCTTCTTGTCTCGCCGAAAAGTGTGGTAGGTAACACAACCAGCAGGCTGACGGGCTGGTGCGTCGTCGGCGGGGCATGAGTCTTCGTGTTTCACGAGGGATGTGTCCTCGTGGTTCACGAGGGATGGGTCCTCGTGGTGCGCGAGGAGTGCGTCCTCGTGGTTCGTGAGGAGCGAGTCCTCGTGCGTCACGGGGGTGAGTCCTCGTGGTATCCCCACAGGGCGCGCTCCGATCTTGTGGGCCCGAACATGCTGTACCCTGCGCTTGGAGAGATTTATACTTGCTGTTGCGTTGGATGTAGAGGCGGACGACCCGCGTGATGGTAGAAAAGTCGAATACGGAGACCGTAAGCAAGTGCATGGTCTGCGACGCATCGATGTTCTCGTCGAACGGGGCTTCTACCTTTATAAAGCATGAGGGCGGTTGTTTCTCCCTGACTTGCGGTAGCGACAGCAGAATGGCTGGTGCTTCCATGATGTGCTTCTTTTGTGAAAATTGTTCACAAAAATCGGGGTCCGGCTGCGTTTTGTCCGTGAAAAATGGGATCACCTCCAGGCTGCGCTTCCTTTGCGAATACGTTCACAAAGACAGGGTCGCCAATGTAGGAACTGGTGTTCATCGGTTGCTGTTCGTCGGTTGTTCGTCGGCCGTCTTCTGTGAAGACGAGGTTCAGGCTGCGCGTTGCTTCCGTGAAAATCGTTCACGGATACGGGGTCACCAATTGTAGTGTAGGAATTGATGAGCTCCTGAACTCACGTCGTTGGGTCACCAATTGTAGGTGAGGTTCAGGCTGCGCGCTTCCTCCGTGAAAACCGTCCATGGAGTCGGGGGTCACCAATTGTATGAATTCGGGTTGACCTCAGCAGGTATTGGACGAATGCCTACTAAATAATCGAGTTTGACTTCAGGAGAACAATCTAGAAGTTGTTTATTTACAAGAACAGACGAAATACAGCAGGTAAGGCGGCTGGATGCAGGAGCACTGTGAAGTAAGTCTTTCCCAGCGGGGACGCCACGAGGACTGAGTCCACAGTCCTGTGGAGAGCGTGATGATGTCATCACGCTCGACTGTGTTTTCCCACGCTTTGGGTGTCACGTGACCGCGTCGTGACGTTAGCGTGTTCGCCTGCGCTTGGGGCGGTCACGTGACCCACGCCGATATGTCGGCGCATTTACCCGGCACTGAGGCTGGCCGTTGAAGCTGAAGTCGCGAGCGCAGGAGCGGGAGCTGGAGGCCGAGCTGGGCCGGCGCTTGTCGCAAGAGCGGGAGATCGCGTCACTCACGTCAGCTGGCCGATGCGGCCGAAGTCGCGGTAGGCCGGGCTGTGCCGGCGGCCGCCATGGAAGGCCGAGCCAGGCCCGTGGCTGGTGCACGTGCGTCATGTGATGCGTGACGTCAGCGTGTTAGGTCGCCTCTTAAAGGGGCAACGGCCCAACAGGTAAGTTAAAGGGACAACGGCCCAAACAGGTAAGTTACATACAACCTAGTTAGGTTAAAGTGAATTATGTACATAGTTAGTAAGGGACAACCGGTGGTACCGCCACAACCTCCCATTTTTGTAGTCTATTCCTCTAGAAATTATCCTCAGCACTTTACGGCCTTTTCAATCAATGCTGCTACTTTTAATGATTTATGTATATGTTCCCAGATCTCTTTGCTCCTCTATTCCATTTAGTTTCTTATGTTCCATGGAATAAGTGGCCTCCTTATTCCCCCTACCAAATAAACCATGACAGGGTTCCCCTTGTCGTCACCTTCCACCCCACCAGCCTTCATATTCAATGGATCATCCTCGGCCATTTCTGCCACCTCCAGCATGATCCCACCACCAAACACATCTTCCCCTCCCCTCCCCTTTCAGCATTCCGAAGGGACTGTTCCATCCACAACATCCTGGTCCACTCCTCAATCACCCCCAAGACCCTGCCCCTTCGCATAGCACCTCCCCGTGCAAGCGCAGGAGATGCAACACCTGCCCTTTTACCTCCTCGCTTCCCACCGTCCAGGGCCCCAAACTTCCTTCCAGGTGAAACAGCGATTTACTTGTACTTCTTTCAATCTAGTATACTGTATTTGCTGCTCACGATGCAGTCTTCTCTACATTGGGGAGACCAAATGCAGATTGGGTGACCGCTTTGTGGAACACTTCCGTTCAGTTCGCAAGTGTGACCCCGAGCTTCCGGTCGCCTGTCACTTTAATTCTCTGCTCCACTCCCACTCTGACCTCTCTGTCCTCGGCCTCCTACACTGTTCCAACAAAGCTCAACGTAAGCTCGAGGAACAGCACCTCATCTTTCAATTAGGCACTTTACAGTCTTCCGGACGCAAAACTGAGTTCAACAATTTCAGACCATAACCTTGGCCACTATTTTTTTTATGGCGGCAGCTGTTGATGATTCTGCCATTCCCATTTACAACTCCTCTAGACTCATCTTTTCTTTCTTTATTTGTCCCATTACCATCTCCTTCCCCCTTGTACCATCATTTAATCTGTCTTGCCTTCCTTCCTATCACAGACCTTCCCTTTTGTTCTTTCCTCCCCTCCCGCCTTTCCCCGCCTCTGTACTTGCTTAAAATCTGTTACATCTCTAACCTTTTCCAGTCCTGACGAAAGGTCATCGACCTGAAATGTTAACTCTGTTTCTCTCCACAGCTGCCTAACCTGCTGAGTATTTTCAGCATTTTCTGTTGTTAAATCACCTTACACTTTGCTGTGTTGAATGTCATTTGCAAGTCTATAGGGGAGCAGTCGGGTGCTACAATTAGCCTCAGTGCTAAAGAGGGGAAAAAATCAACCAGTGTTCAAGGTCAACGTCCAGTGACCACTGTTTGTCAGTGCACATGATGGTCACCCTACAGTATAAATACAAGATACGATGGGTGTGCCGCAGTGCAACTGGTTAGCAGCCAGTCTGTTACTTTGTATAGTAACAAAGACAAACATGTTAGTGTGTGTATTGCCAACAGAAGAGTCATAGGGAGAAAAATTAGGTTGCTTTGCATCTTCCATTCGGGGCGCAAAGCAACTAGCGCCTGGGCGCGGTGCTGCCAATGCTAACTGCGAAATTCTGCGGGAGGTTAGCGGTGGCGCTAACCGTTAGCGCCCCATGGCCCTGCGCTGCCGGCAATGATGTCATCGCCATGAACCGTGCCCCGGCCGCGATCTTCAGGAGCGCCCCCTGACTTACCGCCGGCGCTATTTAAAGGCGAGGTGCTGGGTGGCCATTTTTGTTGCTGGCTGCCTGTCAGCACCTGCCTCTGCTCCCGTCCCTGGCCTGCTTACCCGCCCCCCCCGCCGCGGAGTGCCGACTGCGCTCCAGGAGCCTGGCACTTCTCTTGAGTGCCGGGCTCTTTTGCCGGCACTCCCGATCCCCAGGGGCCCAGCTGGGCCTGGGCCGCACTGCGCAAGGCCCTTCCCCTTTAAGAAGGGGAGGAAGGCATGCAATACCGTGGCGCGACATTCCCTCGGAGCGCCCCAAGAGGGAGGCGGGGCACTTCCAGTAGTGCCCCGCTTCCCTCTTGGGGCACAACCACTCATTAGAACATAAGAACATAAGAAATAGGAGCAGGAATAGGCCATTTGGCCCCATTCAATAAGATCATGGCTGATCTTGGGCTCAAGGCCACTTCCCTGCCCGCTCCCCATAACCCTTCACTCCCTTATCTTGCAAAAATCTGTCTATCTCTACCTTAAATGTATTTAATGACCCAGCCTCCACAGCTCTCTGGGGCAGAGAATTCCACAGATTTACGACCCTCTGAGAGAAGAAATTCCTCCTCATCTCATTTCTAAAAGGGCAACCCTTTATTCTAAAACTGTGCCCCCGCATTCTAGATTTCCCCACGAGGGGAAACATCCTCTCTGCATCTACCTTGTCGAGCCCCCTCAGTATCTTATATGTTTCAATAAGATCACCTCTCATTCTTCTAAATTCCACTGAGTAAAGGCCCAGCCTGCTCAATGTTTCCTCATAAGTAACCCCCTCATCTCTGGAATTAACCTAGTGAATCGTCTCTGAACTGCCTCCAATACAAGTATATCCCTCCTTAAATAAGGAGACCAAAACTGTACGCAGTACTCAAGGTGTGGTCTCACCAATACCTTGTACAGTTGTAGCAGGACTTCCCTGCTTTTATACTCCAACCCCTTTGAAATAAAGGCCAACATTCCATTTGCCTTTTTGATTACTTACTGTACCTGCACGCTAACTTTGTGTTTCATGCACAAGGACCCCCAGGTCCCTCTGAACTGTAGCATTTTGTAATCTCTCTCCATTTAAATAATAATTTGCTTTTGTATTTTTCCTGCCAAAGTGTATAACCTCACACTCTCCCACATTATATTCCATCTGCCAAATGTTTGCCCACTCACTTAGCCTGTCTATATCCCTTTGCAGATTCTTTGAGTCCTCTGCACAACTTGCTTTCCCACCCATCTTTGTATCATCCGCAAACTTGGCTACATTACACTGGGTCCCTTCATCTAAGTCATTAATGTAGATTGTAACTAGTTGAGGCCCAGCACCGATCCCTGTGGCACCCCACTAGTTACTGTTTGCCAACCGGAAAATGACCCATTTATCCCGACTCTCTGCTTTCTGTTAGTAAGCCAATTCTCTATCCATGCTAATATATTAGCCCGAATTCCGTAAGATTTTATCTTATGCAGTAATCTTTTATGTGGCACCTTATCGAATGCCTTCTTGAAATCCAAATACACCACATCCACTGGTTCACCTTTGTCCACCCTACGCATTACCTCCTCAAAGAACTCCAGCAAATTTGTTAAACATGATTTCCCTTTCATAAAACCATGCTGACTCTGCTTGACTGCATTATGATTTTCCAAATGCCCTGCTATTGCTTCCTTAATGAAGGACTCCAGCATTTTCCCAACAACAGATGTTAGGCTAACTGGTCTATAGTTTCCTGCTTTCTGTCTCCCTCCTTTCTTAAATAGGGGTGTTACATTTGCAGTTTTCCAATCCGCTGGGACCTCTCCAGAGTCCAGGGAATTTTGGTATATTGCAACCAATGCATCCACTATCTCTGCAGTCACTTCTTTTAAGACCCTGGGATGCAGGCCATCTGGTACAGGGGACTTGCCCACCTTTAGTCCCATTATTTTACCAAGTACTATTTCCTTAGTGACAGTGATTGTCTTTAGTTCCCCCATCCCTGTGGCCCCTTGATTATCCATTATTGAGATGTTGTTAGTGTCTTCTACCATGAAGACAGATACAAAATATTTGTTCAGTGTCTCTGCCATTTCCCTGTTCCCCATTATTAATTCCCCAGTCTCATCCTCTAAGGGACCAGCATTTACTTTCGCTACCCTCTTCCTTTTTATATACCTGTAGAAGCTCTTACTATCTGTTTTAATGTTTCTTGCCAGTTTACTCTCAGAATTCATCTTCTCTCTCTTTATTATTTTTTTAGTCATCCTTTGCTGGTTGCTAAAAATTTCCCAATCCTTTGGTCTCCCAGCAATCTGGGCAACATGGTATGCCTTCATTTTCAATTTGATACCATCCTTTACTTCCTTAGTTAGCCACAGATCTGCACACTTCTCTTAAAATCTTTCTTTCTCACTGGAATATATTTTTGTTGAGAGTTATGAAATATCTCCTTAAATGTCCGCCACTGCATTTCAACTGTCTTACCCTTTAATTTATTTTTCCAGTCCACTTTAGCCAGTTCTGCCCTCATGTCATTGTAATTGCCTTTCTTTAAGATCAGGACACTGGTTTGAGATACAACTTTCTCACCCTCCAACTGAATTTGAAATTCAAGCATGCTATGATCACTCTTTCCTGGAGTATCCTTTCCTATGAGATCATTTATTAATTCTGTCTCATAACATAGTACCAGACCCAAGATAGCCTGTTCCCTGGTCGGTTCGATTACATACTGTTCTAGGAAACCATCCCGGATGCACTGTATGAAATCCTCCTCAAGGCTACTGTAGTGTATGTACCTTTAAGAGAGAACTACTTTTACAGCTCCTGTATACTGTAGTACCGGCAGTGACCACACCTGTATATAAGCCTTGAGCATGCCTCTGTACCCCCAGTCTTGAGACTACCCTACTCCAGTAAATACCTGTTGATTGTTAAGTTACAGCATCCGTGTGGTTATTGAAAAACATCATACTCTCAGAATCACGGATCTAACAGTGGCGACGAGTGTCGATTCGAATCAACCTGCAACTCTGCATTTCCCTTCGAGGATTTGCTCCGGGAGGGTGGTGGAAGACTGTCGAGGCCAGAAGCACGTGCGTCGACCACGAGCAACCGCCCAGTCGTCCGGCAGAGAGTGAACATCGCAGGGGAGGCTGTGGAGAGCCGAGCTTGGTTCCCCAGCCACGACGATCAGCAACAGACTGACGACAGGTACAGTGCAGACCCTTCCTGGACAGCGGTGGCTGGAGCCAACCGACGGCGGAGAAAAAGCCGAGCAGCGTCGACGGGGTAAGACAGAGGGTGAAGCGCACAGGGCGCAGCCGGGGGTTGAAAACCGAGCGGCGTCGAGGAAAAACAAAAGGGAGAGAGAGAGGGTAAAGCAGCAGCCGGGTTCAGGACTGAGCGGCGGAAATGGGAAAGGCGCACAGAAAACAAAAATGCGCAGAGCACAGCCAGGGCTCAAGGGCTGAACAGTGTCCGCGGGGAGAAGAAGGGAGAGCGCGGGAAACGCCATTGAGCCGTGGAGAAGAAAGGAAAGCGCGGGAGATGCCATTTTGTGCCAGCGGAGAAGAAAGGAATGCGCGGGAGATGCCATTTTTGACAGTTAAATCACACCCAGGGATGCCGAAGAGTGGCAGTATCTCTACGTTCAACAATGAAGTCGAAGATTGGGAGACATATGTGGAACGTATTGAGGTGTACTGCAGGGCGAATGAAGTGCCAGATGCTAGGAAAGCACTGGTTTTGTTAAATTCCATGGGTGCAAAAACTTATGGGTTACTGCGAAACCTAATAACCCCGGAGAAGCCTGTGAACAAGAATTTTGAAAGCATAGTAGAAATCCTACAGGACCACTTAAACCCCACACCGCTGCTGATAGCAGAACGATTTAAGTTCCATAAAAGGAACCAACACAAAGACGAAAGCAATGCTGAGGGAATTAACGGAACTGCGCAAGCTATCGAAGCACTGCCAGTTTAGAATGGGACTAGCAGATACGTTAAGGGACAAGTTTGTGTGTGGGCTGCAAAGTGAAGGAACCCAGTAACGGCTTCTATCAGAAAAGGATCTTACGCTCGCTGGACAAGGCTTTCAGTATGGCAGTATCACACAAAGCAGCCGCAAGGGGCGCTGCAGAGATACAACGGAGTCCGCAAGAATATGGACCCAATGAAATGTCCTATGGAACAGGGAAGTGTTATTGCTGCGGCAGAACAACACACGGCCAGAAGGATTGTTGGTTCAAGGACCAAGTGTGCAGACAGTGTGGAAAAGCAGGACACATAGCAAGAGTCTGCAGGTCTGGGAAGAAAACCAACAGCAAGAAATCTCCACAGGAGAAGTACAAAAAGGTACACAAGGTGATGGACAGTAGTTCAGACAAACAGAAAAGTGACACAGACTCCAGAAGCAAGGAGCTGGTTTGTCTGAAACTACATAAGGTAACCAAAATGGAGGATCACCAGACTATCTGGGTTACACTCAAGATAGACGGAGTCCAAGTGAAAATGGAATTGGACACAGGATCAGCCCTAACAGTCATAAACCAAAGGGACTACAAACGGCTATTTTCACATATACCCTTGAAAGCTACAGAGATTGTCTTGAAGACGTACACGGGGCAAAAAGTCTACCCCAAAGGAAAAATAAGGGTGAAAGTGATATACAACGGCCAGGAAATACCTAAAATGGATATATATGTATTGCCAGATGGAGGACCACCACTGCTAGGACGTGAATGGATCCGGAAGATACAATTAGATTGGCATTCCATACAGGCACTGAAGGTTGAGGCCAAAAAGAATGACGATGTCACACCTGGACGACTGTCAAAAATGCTAACTGACGCAAAGGAAGTGTTCCAGGAGGGACTAGGAACACTAAAAGGCATAACAGCAACGATTAAATTAGAGGAAAATGCAAGCCCAAAGTTTCTTAAGGCCAGACCAGTGCCTTATGCGATCAGACCAGCCATCGAAGCAGAGCTGGAAGGGTTGGAACATTCAGAAGTACTGTCCAAAGTAAACTGGAGCGAGTGGGCTACACCCATTGTTCCTGTAATGAAGAGGTCGTTCAGTAATACGCCTGGGGAACCAAAGAAGGTCCGCATCTGTGGGGGTTTTAAGGTGACAGTGAACCCAGTACTTCACACGGTACAATATCCGCTTCCACGAATTGAGGATATTTTCGCCTCGCTACCTGGAGGTAAGTGCTTCACCAAAATTGATCTAGCCCAGGCGTAATTGCAAATGGAGGTAGAAGAAGCCTCGAAACAATACCTTACGATCAACACTCATAAAGGTCTCCATCAATACAACCGGCTGGTGTTCGGGGTAGCATCGGCTCTGGCTATTTGGCAAAGGGCGATGGATCAAGTCCTGCAAGGGATTCCAGGGACCCAGTGTTATTTGGATGACATCCTGGTCACGGGCGAAAATGACAGTGATCACCTCGCCAACTTGGAGAAGGTGCTCACCAGATTAAAGGAATATGGGCTACGAGCTAATTGCCACAAGTGCGAGTTTTTCCAGAAGCAGATCTCGTATTGTGGCCACGTCATCGATGAAGAGGGGTTACATAAGTCCCCTGAAAAGATTGAGGCAGTAGTCAAGGCTCCAGCACCCGAAAATGTGTCACAACTGAGGTCGTTCCTCGGGCTTGTAACCTACTACCATAAGTTCTTACCAAATTTGTCCACGGTATTACACCCACTGAACACCCTACTGCAAACAGGGGTACCATGGAAGTGGAATGACGAACGTAGATGAGCTTTCCAGAAGTGTAAAGAATTGATCACATCAAAAGAGGTGTTGGCCCATTTCATCCCAGCACTACCAATTCGTTTGGCATGTGATGCATCACCCTATGGTATTGGAGCGGTGCTGTCGCACAAATTCCCAGATGGGTTGGAGAGACCAGTAGCCTTTGCGTCTCGGTCACTAACCTCAGCCGAGCACAACTACACCCAGATTGACAGGGAGGCCCTCAGCCTAGAGTGGGGAGTAAAAAAATTCAACCACTATCTGCATGGGCAGAAGTTCACCTTGCTGACTGATCACCAACCACTTGTCTCCATCTTTAATCCTAAGAAGGGCGTTCCAGTGATGACTGCACAATGGTTACAAAGATAGTCCCTGTTTCTAGGGGTGAATCAATATGACATAGAATATAAAGGCACGAAACAGCATGGAAACGTTGACGGGCTATCGCGCCTGCCACTGTCTACTGTGGAGGAAGCACCAGCAGTGGACCCTATCGAGATATTTTATTCGTCAATAATTGAACGATTGCCAGTAACGAATGCGGATATAGAGAAGGAGACCCGCAATGATCCAACGCTGTCTTGGGTATATGATTTGATGGTGAGGGGATGGCCAACACATGGCGACTCACTGTTGCCAGCATTCTCATCCAGAAGAGAACAGCTGTCAGTATGCCAGGGGACAGTGATGTGTGGATCCAGAGTGGTGATTCCACCCAAGTTAAGGGAGAGAGTGCTAAATGAGCTTCATGAAGGTCATCTGGGGGGAGTGAAAATGAAAAGCCTTGCTAGGGCTTATGTGTGGTGGCCGGGAATCGATCAACAAATCGAAGACCTAACCAAGAGCTGCTCAGGATGCCAGAAGGTCCAAAATGCACCACCACATGCCCCTCTACACCCATGGGAGTGGCCCTCCTCTCCATGGCAACGGGTGCATATTGATTTCGCTGGTCCATTCATGGACTCAATGTTCTTAATAGCAGTGGATGCTCATTCGAAATGGCCTGAGGTGATAAAAATGTCCTCAACCACTACAGAGAAAATGATTGCAGTCCTACGGACCATATTTGCCAGGAACGGCTTGCCAGAGCAGATTTGCTCTGATAATGGACCACAGTTTGTGTCCGAAGAGTTTCGAAAATTTATGAGAAGGAATGGGGTAAGACATTACACATCCGCCCCGTATCATCCAGCCACAAATGGATTGGCTGAGAGGTTCGTACAAACCTTTTAAGAAGGCGATAAAGGCCATGTGCGACGATGAAATTCCACTACAGCATAAGGTGGACAATTTCTTATTAGCCTACCGAAACGCGACACATGCAGTTACCAACCAGACCCCGGCCATGATGTTCTTTAACCGAAGGTTGAGATCTCGTCTGGACTTGCTCAGACCAAATGTGTGAAGAAATGTTGAGGATAAACAATTCCAGCACATCAATGAGAAGCCGACAAGGAGCTTCAACGTAGGACAACCAGTCTTGGCCCGTGACTACCGAACAGAGAAATGGCAACCCGGAACAATAGGCACAAGGCAGGGGCCATTAATGTACACAGTGGATGTCGGGGAGAACATTGTGAGATGCCACGTCGATCAGATCTTAGCGTCACAGGAACGAGTCAACCCCATGTCTCGCGTACCTGGGGATGAACCCGACATACCGGTAGCATCTACCTCCGAACCAGTAGCAGTGGAAACCGATGAACTAACCGACGAAAAGGGGCCAGAATCGCCTCCGCACCAAGAACAAGAGCCTCAGGAAAGGCACTATCCCGAAAGGATCAGGAAGCCACCCCAAAGACTGAATCTATAAATGGACTATTGTTATTTCATGTACATGTTAAAGTGTTAATTGTTATTTGAATATTATGGGTACTGCTAATCTAAAAGGCGAGGAATTGTAGTGTATGTAGCTTTAAGAGAGAACTACTTTTACAGCTCCTGTATACTGTAGTACCGGCAGTGACCACACCTGTATATAAGCCTTGAGCATGCCTCTGTACCCCCAGTCTTGAGACTACCCTACTCCAGTAAATACCTGTTTATGGTTAAGTTACAGCATTCGTGTGGTTATTGAAAAACATCATACTCTCAGAATCACGGATCTAACAGCTACCATGGCCAATTTGATTTGTCCAATCAATATGGAGATTAAAATCACCCATGATTATTACCATACCTTTTTTACAGGCCTCCATTATTTGTTGATTTACACTATGTCCAACAGTATTGCTACTGTTCGGGGGCCTGTAGACTACGCCCACCAGAGACTTCTTCCCATTATTATTTTTTATCTCCACCCAAACCGATTCTACATCTTGATCTTCTGAGCCAATATCACTTCTCACCGCTGCACTGATCCCATCCTTTACCAAGAAAGCCACCCCTCCACCCTTTCCTTTCTGTCTATCCTTCCGAATTGTCAAATACCCTGGAACATTCAGTTCCCAGCCTTGATCACCTTGCAACCACGTCTCTGTAATGGCGATCAGATCATACCCATTTGTATCTATTTGTGCCGTAAACTCATCTATCTTGTTACGAATGCTGTGTGCATTCAGATATAGAGCTTTCAACTTTGGCCTAGAAATTCAGTTGGGCGCGCCAGCCGTTAGCGCCTTAGGAGGAGTAGATCTCGAGCGCTAGGCGCTTATCGCCCGGGCGCAGCGCGATCTGCGCCTCTCCCCAACTTCAGGACACATTTAGCGCCGGCGCAAAGTCTTAGCGCGCGCCCTGCTGCGCGCGCAGATCATGACGTCATTTAATAGTGCAACGTCCTTTGTGCGCCCCAAACCTGAACTTCACTCGCGCCGGCCCATTGTGCGCCGGGCAGCCCGAGCGACTGTGAAGTGGAACGGTACACAGCCCAGCCGGGCCGCGGGGAGCGCTAATTAAAGGGCACTTACCCAGCAGTATAAAGGCCAGCCATTTTGCAGCATTCACTCTTGTGCAACGGTTTTTTGGACAGAGACCAAGGAGGAGAGTTTACTGGTTTGGACCAACACTTGGACAGGTATTTTTGGCTCAGGCCAGAGCTTACCAATTATCTTTGCCTTCATTCAGAGCTCAGTGTTTGCCACCATATAATGGGGGCTGCATTGGGTGGCAATGCTGAATTTCAGCCTTATGCCAGAAGGGCTTACAGACGCCGTGAGAGAGTGGCAGCCCTGGCTAGACGCAGAGGGGGCAACAGGCGTCGCCAACTGAGGCCTTACCCACGCAGGGTATACCACCAGCAGACCTCCTATCTGACCATGTCTGCCGCGATGTGTGTTAGGAGGCTGCGATTCCGAAGGGAGGTTGTTGCAGGCATCTGCCGGCTGCTTCAGAGAGATCTGCAGCCACAGCTGATGCGCAGGACGTCTCTGTCGGTGGCAGTGAAGGTGACGGTGGCTCTCAACTTCTATGCCTCCGGCTCCTTCCAATCCGCTACTGGGGACATCACTAACATCTCCCAGTTCACCGTGCATTGCTGCATCCGCCAGGTGACCGAAGCCCTTTTCAGAAGGAGACATCAATTCATCTCCTTCCCCATGACCCTGGACAAGCAGCAGCAGCGTGCAGTGGGGTTTGCAAGAATAGCGGGCTCCCCATGGTGCAGGGCACCATTGACTGCACGCATGTGGCTTTGCGGGCACCTCTTGAGCATGCCGAGGATTACCGCAACCGGAAGGGCTACCATTCCCTCAATGTACAGCTGGTGTGTGACCACAGGCAGCGCATCCTAGCTGTCAATGCCCGCTTTCCAGGCAGCAGCCACGATGCCTTTATCCTGCGACAGACAACTGTGGCTGACATGTTCCAGGCACAGCCTCCCCCAAGAGGATGGCTTATCAGGGACAAAGGCTATCCTTTGTGTACCTGGCTCATGACCCCGCTCCGCGCGCCCACGACCCCTGCTGAAGAGGCATACAACGAGAGCCATCAAGCGACGAGGAACCTCATAGAACAAACACTCGGCGTGCTCAAGCAACGGTTCTGCTGTCTCGATCGCTCCGGGGGAGCCCTCCAGTATTCGCAGGATCGAGTCTCCCAATTCGTCGTCGTTTGCTGCATGCTGCACAACCTGGCTATCCGCAGGACTCAGGCACTGCCACCTCACGTTGGACCACCACCTCAGGAGGAGGAGCAGGAGGAGCATGAGGACGACGAGGACGAGGATTACCAGCCCAGGAGGGACGCACAAGGGCCAAGGGCCGCCCGTCGGCGGCTTATTGAACGTCACTTCTAGGCCCCCTGTCAGGGAATGGCTTGTGCCAATGATAGAACATGATTGCAGCCGCTCCGCAAGCCCTCAGCCGGTTAAGGCAACAAACACTTCAAAGATCAAACATGGACAATGTGAATAAATAAAATGCTTTATTGTACAAACTCTGGGCCCTTCCCACATGAAAACCAAAAACAGACGAAACCCCCAAAAAACACTCAAACACATTACTCGCTCCCACAACCTGGAGAGGATTAACAAAATAGGGCAACTAAAATGGCCGTCATTCTCGGCCTTCGTCCAAAACAAACATCACATCATCGGCCTTCAAAAAACAAACATCCAATTCTCGGCCTCAAGAAACAAACACAAATGGCCACACATTCGACTATTTGGCCCGCTAGGGCGATGCCTTGGCCATCTTTGGGTGGCCCCTGCCCGCCCTGCTGCTCCGCCTCAAAGTAAGGCCATTGGCTGCTGCAAGGCTGGGGGCAGGCTCCTGAGGGGCACATGTCATGACGGCAGATGCCCTTGGGGGTCGGCCTAGTCGAGGTCTGGCCGTCGAGCGGGAGGCTGTTGATTGCTGCAGCTGTGGCTGGCCAGCATCAGTCGCTGCAGCAGCTCCTGGCAGCTCCACTGGGGGAGTGGCAGTGGCGGCTGGAGGAATGGCGGCAAGCTGGCGGATGGCAGGCGCTCGCTGGTCGCCTGAGACACTGGCACTCACCCGGGCCAGCACTGCAGCATGCGCACCAATCTGCCGAGGGACAGACCGCTGTGCTGCTGCAGCGCGCCGGGTGCCCTGGCGATGCCTGGCTGACACAGCGAGTGTGGCAGCAGTGAATGCCCGTGTTGACCTGTTCACTGACCGCATCAGAGCAGCCAGTGACTGGACGGCACCACTGATCACCTGGCCAGTCGCTGACAGATCTGCCCGGTATTCCGCCCGACTGGTGGCCTCTGAGGGCCCGAACTCAGCCACACTCCGAGAGAGGGAATCGATGGACTCAGGCAACCGTGCCACTGCCGCCATGAGCTCCGTGTGCCGGCGCTCCGAGTCCGCGGACAAGTCTTCGAGGCGTTCCATCTCCTCGGCGAAGAGCATCTCCTGACTGGAGACCGGACTCTCCCTCTGGGGAGAAGGCCGCCGAGCTGGCCGACCCTTCCTGCGTTGCTGGAGGCCGCTGGGCCCAGCAATTGGACTCCCCTCCGACGCATCCCCCCTCTGGGGAGAAGGCCGCCGAGCTTCCACCCCCCTCCCGCCTTTCTGCAGCACGCAGGTCCCAGGAGCTCCCCTCCCCTTCGACACTTCCGCCACGCTGCCATCCAGGGAAGACGTGTCCCCTACATTGGCCTGGGTGGCTGCGGCTGAGGGTTCCCCTGATGGGCCGCCTTCCTCTTGCTCCTCCTCCTGCTCCTCCTCGGAGGGTCTGTCACTGGCAAGTTGAGGGACCTCCTCTTGACCATCTGAAAGCAGGAAGGCACAAGAGTAGCTTTAGAGTGAGGACAGAGCGTCAGTGCGGGATGCATGAGTGGTGGCATTCAGCGCATTGGTCGGACAGTGGCAAAGGATGTAGATCTGATGCGCAAGTGGGACGAGAGAGGTGCAAAAGGTGATGTCCTTACCATTGCTGCCCAGAACAGGGTCGGCATCTCCACATGCAATGGGCCCAATCACCCGGCCACCCATGAGGCGCTCCACGCGATGTTGCAGGTCGGTGAGTGGCTGGATATGGGGTCAGCCTCTCCCGGTCGCAGTCCGGCTCTTGCGATTATTCGCCAGCTTGGCCTGCAAGAGAAAGGACGGCCTCTAAGTACAGTGTGTCGCCGTGATCTGGTGTGCACTGACTCCCATGGTGGAATAGCCTGGCCAGTGTGTCGCCATGATCTGGTGTGCAATGCCTCCCATGGTGGAATAGCTTGGCCAGTGTGTTAAGTGCAGAATGTGCAATTGATGCTCATGCCTGTCCCATAGCTGCTGGATGAAGGCTGGCCATTAGAGCTTTCAGATCCCTTTGCCCATAATGTGAGGTGCACATGCAAGGATGAGGAGGTCATTGGAAAGGGTACTCACCCTGACAATGCGTGTGAGGTCATTTAACTTTTTGCGGCATTGGGCACCGGTCCTGGGGACGTCGCTGTTGGCTGACAGCTTGCTGGCGACATGCCTCCAGGCTCTCCTGTAGACGCGGACCGTTGC
This sequence comes from Somniosus microcephalus, assembly GCF_052327205.1. Classification (NCBI taxonomy): domain Eukaryota; kingdom Metazoa; phylum Chordata; class Chondrichthyes; order Squaliformes; family Somniosidae; genus Somniosus; species Somniosus microcephalus. Next base: position 120,441,255 of record NC_140997.1, on the reverse strand, counting down.
CTTCTTGCCATTGTCCGGATACAAAACATGGCGCCTCTTCTCCACAGCAGCAAGCAGCACACTCAGATCACGCTCTGAGAAGCGCTGCGCACGTTCACGGGCCTTCTCCATGTCTTCAGGCGCTATTTGGGTCCAGCAGCAGTGTTCAGGCCCAGCTGGAGGGCTCCACTATCCAGGGCGTGGCAGCAGACACAGTCGACCCTTCCCCCTTAAGAGCTGGCCGGCACCAGGGTGTCTGCTGTCAATCACGAGATGGCCGCACCTGCGCTGCGCCCGGCCTCGGCGCTATCGATCACCACCTCCGGCTTAGCGCCCAAAGAGAGGTGTCCAGCAGCAGTTTTAGCGCTCGCCCAAACTCGTAGGGTGAAGCTAATGAATATCGGAGAAGTGGCATCGATTTGGCGGCGGCCGCAAACTTTAGCGGACGCCCCACTTTAGCGCCCCAAAAGTGGCGTCAATGAATTTCTAGGCCTTTGTCTTTTTACCATTTCTCCTGGTTTTGGCCCCATTTTCCCTTGCACTCTTATTTTTAAACATTCTGTCCCTTCCTGCCATACTCTGGTTATTATTTCCCCCATCGCTATCCTGCTCAATTGCTTTCTCATTTCTCGTTGACATTTTAAATTCCCGCTCACCTGGATCTTCCCCCCGACTATTTAGTTAAAAGCCCTCTCTGCAGCCCTAGTTATTCGATTCGCCAGGACTCTAGCCCCAGCATTGTTCAAGTGAAGCCCGTCCAAACGGAACAGCTCCCTCTTATCCCAGTACTGGTGCCAGTGCCCCACAAATCGAAACCCATTTCTCCCACACCAGTCTTTGAGCCACTCGTTCATTACTCTGATCTTATTTACCCTATGCAAATTCGCTCGTGGCTCAGGTAGTAATCCAGAGATTATTACCTTTGTGGTTCTGCTTTTTAATTTAGCCCCTAGCTGCTCATACTCTCTCAGCAGAACCTCTTTCTTTGTCCTACCTATGTCATTGGTGCCTACGTGGACCATGACAACTGGATCCTCCCCGTCCCAATCCAAGTTTCTCTCCAGCCCAGAGGAGATGGCCTTAACCCTGGCTCTGGGCAAGCAACACAGCCTTCGGGACTCACGCTCTCGGCTGTAGAGAACATTGTCTATCCCCCTGACTATAATATCCCCTATCACTACAACGTTTCTTTTTACTCCCCCCACTTGAATGGCTCCCTGTACCACGGTGCTGTGGTCAGATTGCTCATCCTCTCTGCAGCCCCCGCCCTTGTCCACACAGGGAGCAAGAATCTCATACCTGTTGGACAAGGCCAAGGGCTGAGGCTCCTCCATCACTACATCCTGGAACCCACTACCTGCCTCGCTTGTAGTCACACCCTCCTGTCCGTGACCATGGGCCAAATTGGAAGTAATTACTCTAGTGGGTGTGACTGCCTCCTGGAACTTAGTGTCCAGCTAACGCTCCCCCTCCCTAGTGTGTCGCAGTGTCTGAATCTCGGACTCCAGCTCATCAACTCTGAGCTGACGTTCCTCGAGCAGCCAACATTTGCTGCAGATGTTGTCGCCTTGGACCTCAATGGTGTCCACCAGCTCCCACATGCAACAACAACAACACATTGCCTGGTGTCCCATCTCAATTAATTAATTAATTAATTTTAAAATTTGGAGCACATATATCATTTAATCTACAGCAAGGCACTTAAATTTAGACACCCAGGTTTGGGAAAAAAGCGAGAAATATAGATATACTAACCAATCAATCACATACCTGCTTTCTGGTGATGTCACACTTCGATTACATTTTAATTCTTTACACTCACTGGTCTGTTGTAGCTGCTCTCCTGGGATCCCGCTGTGTTTAGTACCGCCGAACTCTCGCTCGCTCCTGGTCTCCAGCTGTGTGTTGTACCGCTGAACTCTCGCTCTCTCCTGGCTCCCGCTGTGTTTAGTACCGCCAAACTCTCGCACTCTCCTGGTCTCCAGCTGTGTATTGTACCGCTGAATTCTCATGCTCTCCTGAGCTCCCGCTGTGTTTAGTACCGCTGAACTCTCATGCTCTCCTGAGCTCCTGCTGTGTTTAGTACCGCCAAACTCTCGCACTATCCTGGGATCCCACTGTGTTAAGTACTGCCGAACTTCGCGCTATCCTGGGATCCCGCTGTGTTTAGTACCGCCGAACTCTCCTGCTCTCCTGTGCTCCCGCTGTGTTTAGTACCGCCGAACTCTCGCGCTCTCCTGGGATCCCGCTGTATTTAGTACCGCCGAAATCTCGCACTCTCCTGGTCTCCCGCTGTGTTTAGTACTGCCGAACTCCCGCACTCTCCTGGGATCCCGCTGTGTTTAGTACCGCCGAACTCTCGCACTCTCCTGGTCTCCTGCTGTGTTTAGTACTGCCGAACTCTCGTGCTCTCCTGGTCTCCCGTTGTGTTTCGTACCACCGAACTCTCACACTCTCCTGGTCTCCCGCTGTGTATAGTACCGCCGAACTCTTGCATTCTCCTGGCCTCCCACTGTATTTAGTACCGACAAAGTCTCGCACTCTCCTGGGCTCCCGCTGTGTTTAGTACCGCTGAACTCTCGCAGTCTCCTGGGCTCCTGCTGTGTTTAGTACCACCGAACTCTCGCACTCTCCTATGGTCCCGCTGTGTTTAGTACTGCCAAACTCTTGTGCTCTCTTGGTCTCCCACTGTGTATTGTACTGCTGAACAATCGTGCTCTCCTGAGCACCCGCTCTATATTGTATCGCCGAACACTCGCGCTCTCCTGGTCTGCTGTATTTACTCCCGGTGAACTCTCGCACTCTGCTGGGCTCCCACTGTGTTTACACCTGCCGATCTCTCGCACTCTCCTGGGCTCCCGCTGTGTATTGTACCGCTGAATTCTCGCGCTCACCTGGGCTCCCGCTCTGTATTGCACCGCCGAGCTCTCGCTCTCTCCTGGGCTCCCGCTGTGTTTAGTACTGCCAAACTCTCGCACTCTCCTGGGATCCCGCTGTGTTTAGCACCGCTGAATTCTTGTGCTCTCCTGGGCTCCCGCTGTGTTTAGTACCGCCGAACTCTTGCGCTCTCTTCAGCTCGCGCTGTGTTTTGTACCGCTGAACTCTCACGCTATCCTGGTCTCCCGCTGTGTTTTGTACCGCCGAACTCTCGTGCTGTCCTGAGCTCCTGCTGTGTTTTGTACCGCCGAACTCTCGCACTCTCCTGGGCTCCCGCTGTGTTTAGTTCCGCTGAACTCTCGCACTCTCCTGGGCTCCCACTGTGTTTAGTACCGCCAAACTCTCGCGCTCTCCTGGGCTCCCACTGTGTTTAGAACTGCCGAACTCTCACACTTTCCTGCGCTCCCGCTGTGTTTAGTACCGCCGAACTCTTGCGCTCTCCTGGGCTCCCGCTGTGTTTAGCACCACCGAACACTCACGCTCTCCTGGGCTCCCGCTGTGTATTGTACCGCCAAACTCTCGCGCTCTGCTAGGATCCTGCTGTGTTTAGTACCGCTGAACTCTCGCGCTCTCCTGGGCTCCCACTGTGTTTAGTACCACCGATCTCTCGCGCTCTCCAGGGCTCCCGCTGTGTATTGTACCGCCAAACTCTCGAGGCCTCCTGGGCTCCCGCTGTGTTTAGTACCACTGAACTCTCGCGCTCTCCTGGGCTTCTGCTGTGTATTGTACCGCCAAACTCTCGCGCTCACCTGGGCTTCTGCTGTGTTTTGTATCGCCGAACTCTTACGCTCTCCTTGTCTCCCGCTGTGTATTGTACCGCTTAACTCTCGCTCTGTCCTGAGCTCCCTCTGTGTTTTGTACCACCGAACGCTCACACTCTACTGGTCTCCTGCTGCATATTGTACCGCCGAACTCTCACGCTCTCTTGGGCTCCCGCTGTGTTTAGTACCGCCGCACTCTCGCACTTTCCTGGGCTCAAACTGTGTTTAGTGCCACAGAACTCTCGCGCTCTCCTGGGCTCCTGCTGTATATTGTACCACCGAACTCTCCCACTCTCCTGGGCTCCCGCTGTGTTTAGTACCGCTGAACTAGCACACTCTCCTGGGCTCCCGCCGCGTTTAGTACCACCGAACTCTCGCGCTCTCTTGGGCTTCCGCTGTGTATTGTACCATTGACCTCTCGCGCTCTCCTGGGTTCCCGTTGTGTTTAGCACCGTTGTGTTTAGTACTGCCGATCTCGCGAGCTCTCCTGGGCTCCTGCTGTGTTTAGTACCACCGAACTCTCGCGCTCTCCTCGTCTCCCGCTGTGTATTGTACCGCTGAACTCTCGCGCTCTCATGGGTTCCCGCTGTATTTAGCACCGCCGAGCACTTGCACTCTCCTGGGCACCCGCTGTGTCTAGTACAGCCGAACTCTCGCACTCTCCTGGTCTCACGATGTGTATTGTACCGCTGAACTCTCGCGCTGTCCTGCGCTACCACTGTGATTTGTACCGCCGAACTCTCATGCTCTGCTGGGCTCCTGCTGTGTTTCGATCCGCCGAAATCTCGCTCTCTCCTGGGCTCCCGCTGTGTTTAGTACCGCCGAACTCTCGCGCTCTCCTGGGCTCCCGCTGTGTATTGTACCACAAAACTGTCGTGCTCTCCTGGGCTCTCGCTCTGTTTAGTACCGCCGAACTCTCACGCGCTCCTGAGCTCCTGCTTTGTTTAGTACCGCCGTAATCTTGCACACTCCTGAGCTCCCGCTGTGTTTTGTACCGCCGAACTCTCATGCTCTCCTTGTCTCCCGCTGTGTTTAGTACCACCGAACTCTCATGCTCTAATGGGCTCCTGCTGTGTTTAGTGCCACCGAACTCTCGTGCTCACCTGGGCTTCCGCTGTGTATTGTACCGCCGAAGTCTCGCACTCTCCTCATCTCCCGCTGTGTTTTTTACCGCCAAACTCTCGCGCTATCCTGGGCTCCTGCTGTATGTTTTACCGCCAAACTCTCACACTCTCCTGGGCTCCCGCTGTTTTTAATACCGCCGAACTCTCGCGCTCACCTGGGCTTCCGCTGTGTTTAGTACCGCCGAATTCGCGAGCTCTCCTGGGCTCCCACTGTGTTTAGTACCACCAAACTCTTGAGCTCAGCTGGGCTCCCGCTGTGTTTAGTACCGCCGAACTCTCATCGCTCTCCTGGGCTGCCTCTGTGCTGAGTACCGGCAAACTCTCATCGCTCTCCTGGGATCCCGCTGTGTTTAGTAACACCGAACTCTCGCACTCTCCTGTGATTCCGCTGTGTTTAGTATCGCCGAACTCTCGCGCTCTCCTGGCATCCCGCTGTGTTTAGTACCGCCGAACCCTCGCTCTCTCATGGTCTGCCGCTGTGTTTATACCGCCAAACTCTCGCTTTCTCCTGGTCTCCCGCTGTGGTTAGTATAGCTGAACTCTCGTGCTCTCCTGGTCTCCCGCTGTGTATTGTACCGCCGAACTCTCGCGTTCTCCTAGGCTCCCGCTATGTTTAGTAAGGCCGAACTCTCGCGCTCTCCTGGCCTGCCGCTGTGTTTAGTACCGCCGAACTCTCGCACTCTCCTGGGCTACCGCTGTGTTTAGTACTGCCGAACTCTCGCTCTCTCCTGGGCTCCCGCTGTGTTATGTACCGCTGAATGCTCACACACTCCTGGGCTCCTGCTGTATTTTGTAACGCCGAACTCTCGCTCTCTACTGGGCGCCCGCTGTGTTTACTACCACCAAACTCTCGCGCTCTAATGGGCTCCCGCTGCGTTTAGTACCACCGAACTCTCGCTCTCTCCTGGGCTCCCGCTGTGTTATGTACCGCTGAATGCTCACACACTCCTGGGCTCCTGCTGTATATTGTAACGCTGAACTCTCGCTCTCTACTGGGCGCCCGCTGTGTTTACTACCACCAAACTCTCGCGCTCTAATGGGCTCCCGCTGTGTTTAGTACCACCGAACTCTCGCGCTCTAATGGGCTCCCGCTGTGTTTAGTACCACCGAACTCTCGCGCTCTAATGGGCTCCCGCTGTGTATTGTACCGCCGAAATCTCGCACTCTCCTCGTCTCCCGCTGTGTTTTTTACCGCCAAACTCTCGTGCTCTCCTGGGCTCCTGCTGTATATTTTACAGCCGAACCCTCACACTCTCCTGGGCTCCCGATGTTTTTAGTACCGCCGAACACTCGCGCTCACCTGGGCTTCCGCTGTGTTTAATACCGCCGAATTCGCGAGCTCTCCTGTGATCCCGCTGTGTTTAGTATTGCGGAACTCTCGCGCACTCCAGGCATCCCGCTGTGTGTAGTACCGCTGAACTCTCGCACTCTCCTGGGATCCCGCTGTGTTTAGTACCGCCGAACCCTCGCTCTCTCCTGGTCTGCCGCTGTGTTTATACCGCCGAACTCTCACTTTCTCCTGGTCTCCTGCTGCGGTTAGTATCACTGAACTCTCGCGCTCTCCTGGTCTCCCGCTGTGTATTGTACCGCCAAACTCACATGCTCTCCTGGGCTCCCACTGTGTTTAGTGCCACCGAACTCTCACTCTCCTTGGCTCCGCTGTGTTTAGTACCGCTGAACTCTCGCACACTCCTGGGCTCCCACTGTGTTTAGTATTGCCAAACTCTTGCACTCTCCTGAGCACCCACTGTGATTAGTATCGACGAACTCTCACACTCTCCTGGGCTACTGCTGTGTTTAGTACCACCGAACCTCACGCTCTCCTGTGCTCCTGCTGTGTTTAGTACCGCCGAACTCTCGCACTCTCCTGAGCTTCTGCTGTGTTTAGTATCGCCGAAATCTTGCTCTCTCCTGGGCTCCCTCAGTGTTTCGTACCGCCGAACACTCGCACTCTCCTGTGCTCCCACTGTGTTTAGTACCGCCGAACTCTCGCACGCTCCTGTGCCCCTGCTGTGTTTAGTACCGCCGAACTCTCGCACTCTCCTCGGCTCCCACTGTGTTTAGTACAGCTGAACTCATGCACTTTCCTGGGCTACTGCTGGGCTTAGTACCGCCGAACCTCGCGCTCTCCTGCGCTCCCGCTATATTTAGTACCGCCGAAATCTCGTGCTCTCCTGGGCTCCTGTTGTGTTTAGTACTGCCGATCTCTCGTGCTCTCCTGGGCTCCTGCTGTTTTTAGTACCACCGAACTCTTGCTCTCTCCTGGGCTCTCGCAGTGTTTAGTACCGCCGAACACTCGCACTCTCCTGGGTCCACACTGTGTTTAGTACCGCCAAACTCTTGCACTCTCCTGGGCTCCCGCTGTGTTTAGTACTGCCGAGCACTCGCGCTCTCCTGGGCTCCCGCTGTGTTTAGTACAGCTGAACTCTCGCACTCTCCTAGGCTCCCGCTGTGTTTAGTACCGCCGAACTCTCGCACTCTCCTCGGCTCCCGCTGTTTTTAGTAGCGCCGAAATCTCACGCTCTCCTGGGCTCCTGCTGTGTTTAGTACCGCCGAACCCTCGTGCTCTCCTGGGCTCTTGCTGTGTTTAGTACTGCCGAACTCTCGCTGTCTCCAGGGCTCCAGCTGTGTTTCATCTCGCTGAAATCTCACGCTCTCCTGGGCTCTCGCCGTGTTTAGTACCGCTGAACATTCGCACTCTCCTGGGCTCCCGCTGTGTTTAGTGGCGCCAAACTCTCGCACTCTCCTGAGCTCCTACTGTGGTTAGTACAGCTGAGCTCTCGCACACTCCTAGGATCCCGCTGTGTTTAGTACCGCCGAGCTCTCGCACTCTCCTGGGCTCCCACTGTGTTTAGTACCGCAGAGCTCTCGCACTCTCCTAGGCTCCCGTTGTGTTTTGTACCGCCGAACTCTCGCACTCTCCTGAGATACTGTGTTTAGTATTACTGAACTCTCGCGCTCTCCTAGGCTCCCGCTGTGTTTAGTACCGCTGAACTCTCATACTCTCCTGGGCTCACGCTGTGATTAGTACCGCCTAACTCTCGCACTCTCCAGGGCTCCTGCTGTGTTTTGTACCGCCGAACTCTCGCCCTCTCCTGGGCTCCCACTGTGTTTCATACCGCCGAACTCTCGCACTCTCCTGGGCTCCCGCTGAGTTTAGTACAGCTGAACTCTCGCACACTCCTGGGCTCCCACTGTGTTTAGTATTGCCGAACTCTTGCACTCTCCTGAGCACCCACTGTGTTTAGTACCGCCGAACTCTCGAACTCTCCTGGGCTACTGCTGTGCTTAGTACCGCCGAACCTCAAGCTTTCCTGGGCTCCCGCTATGTTTAGTACCGCCGAACTCTCGTGCTCTCCTGGGCTCCTGTTGTGTTTAGTACTGCCGAACTCTCGCGCTCTCCTGGGCTCCCGTTGTGTTTAGTACCATGGAACTCTCGCTCTCCTGGGCTCCCACTGTGTTTAGTATTGCCGAACTCTTTCACTCTCCTGAGCCCCCACTGTGTTTAGAACCGCCGAACTCTCGCACTCTCCTGGGCTACTGCTGTGCTTAGTACCGCCGAACCTCACGCTCTCCTGGCCTCCCGCTATGTTTAGTACCGCCGAACTCTCGTGCTCTACTGGGCTCCTGTTGTGTTTAGTACTGCCGAACTCTCACACTCTCCTGGGCTCCCGCTGTGTTTAGTACCATGGAACTCTCGCTCTCCTGGGCTCCCACTGTGTTTAGTATTGCCGAACTCTTGCACTCTCCTGAGCACCCACTGTGCTTAATACAGCTGAACTCTCGCACACTCCTGGGCTCCCACTGTGTTTAGTATTGCAGAACTCTTGCACTCTCCTGAGCACCCACTGTGTTTAGTACCGCCGAACTCTCGCACTCTCCTGGGCTACTGCTGTGCTTAGTACCGCCGAACCTCACGCTGTCCTGGGCTCCCGCTATGTTTAGTACCGCCGAACTCTCGTGCTCTACTGGGCTCCTGTTGTGTTTAGTACTGCCGATCTCTCGCGCTCTCCTGGGCTCCCGCTGTGTTTAATACCATGGAACTCTCGCTCTCCTGGGCTCCGCTGTGTTTAGTACCGCTGAACTCTTGCACTCTCCTGGGCTCTCGCTGTGTTTAGTGCCGCCGAACACTCGCACTCTCCTGGGCCCACGCTGTGTTTAGTACCGCCGAACTCTTGCACTATCCTGGGCTCTCGCTGTTTTTAGTACTGCCGAACGCTCGTGCTCTCCTGGGCTGCTGCTGTGTTTAGCCTCGCTGAACTCTCACGCTCTCCTGGGCTCCCGCTGTGTTTAGTACCGCCGAACACTCGCGCTCTCCTGGGCTCCCACTGTGTTTAGTACTGCCGAACTCTCGCACTCTCCTGAGCACCTGCTGTGTTCAATACTGCCGAACTCTTGCACTCTCCTGGGCTCCAGCTCTGATTTTTATGGCCGAACTCTCGCACTCTCCTGAGCTCCCCCTTTGTTTATTATGCCGAACTCTCGCACTCTCCTGGGCTCCCGCTGTGTTTAGTACCGCTGAACTCCCACACTCTCCTGGGCTCCCACTGTGATTAGTACCGCCGAACTCTCGCACACTCCTAGGCTCCCGCTGTGTTTAGTACCGCCGAGCTCTCGCACTCTCTTGGGCTCCCACTGTGTTTAGTATTGCCGAACTCTTGCACTCTCCTGAGCACCCACTGCGTTTAGTACCGCCGAACTCTCGCACTCTACTGGGCTACTGCTGTGCTTAGTACCGCCGAACCTCACGCTCTCCTGGGCTCCCGCTATGTTTAGTACCGCCGAACTCTCGTGCTCTACTGGGCTCCTGTTGTGTTTAGTACTGCCGAACTCTCGCGCTCTCCTGGGCTCCCGCTGTGTTTAGTACCATGGAACTCTCGCTCTCCTGGGCTCCGCTGTGTTTAGTACCGCCGAACTCTTGCACTCTCCTGGGCTCTCGCTGTGTATAGTACCGCTGAACACTCGCACTCTCCTGGGCCCACGCTGTGTTTAGTACCGCCGAACTCTTGCACTCTCCTGGGCTCTCGCTGTTTTTAGTACTGCCGAACGCTCGCGCTCTCCTGGGCTGCTGCTGTGTTTACGCTCGCTGAACTCTCTCCTGAGCTCCCCCTGTGTTTATTACCGCCGAACTCTCGCACTCTCCTGGGCTCCCGCTGTGTTTAGTACCGCCGAACTCTCGCACTCTCCTGGGCTCCCACTGTGTTTAGTACCGCCGAACTCTTGCACTCTCCTCGGCTACCGCTGTGTTTAGTACCGCCGAACTCTCGCACTCTCCTGGGCTCCCGCTGTGTTCAGTATCACCGAACTCTCGCACTCTCCTGGGCTCCCGCTTTTTTTCGTACCACCGAAGTCTCGCGCTCTCCTGGGTCCTGCTGTGTTTTGTACCGTCGTAACTTTCGCGCTCTCCTGGACTCCCGCTGTGTTTATTACCGCCGTAAATCTCGCGCTCTCCTGGGCACACGCTGTGCTTAGTATAGCCGAACTCTCACACTCTCCTGGGCTCCCGCTGTGTTTAGTACCACCGAACTCTCGCACTCAATTGGGCTCCCACTGTGTTTAGTACCGCCGAACACTCACGATCTGTGATTAGTCTCGCTGAACTCTCGCGCTCTCCTGGGCTCCCGCTGTGTTTAATACCGCCGAACACTCACGATCTCCTGTGCTCCCGCTGTGTTTAGTATTGCTGAACTCTTGCACTCTCCTGAGCACCTGCTGTGTTTAGTACTGCCGAACTTGCACTCTCCTCGGCTACTGCTGTGTTCAATATCACCGACCTCTCGGACTCTCCTGGGCTGCCGGTTTGTTTAGTACCGCCGAACTCTCATGCTCTCCTGGGTCCCGCTGTGTTTAGTACCGCCGTAACTCTCGCGCTCTCCTGGGCTCCCGCTGTGTTTATTACCGCTGAACTCTCGCATTCTCCTGGGCTCCCGCTGTGTTTAGTACAGCCGAACTATTGCACTCTCCTGGGCTCCCACTGTGTTTAGTTCCGCCGAACTCTCGCACTCTCTGGGCTCCCGCTGTGTTTCGTACCACCGAACTCTCGCACTCTCTGGTATCCCGCTGTGTTTAGTACTGCCAAACTCTCGCTCTCTCCTGGGCTCCCGCTGTGTTTAGTACCGCCGAACACTCACACTCTCCTGGGCTCACGCTGCATTTAGTACCGCCGAACTCTCGCACTCTCCTGGGCTTCCGCTGTGTTTAGAACCGCTGAACACTCACACTCTCCTGGACTCCCGCTGTGTTTAGTACAGCTGAACTCTCGCACTCTCCTGGGCTCCCAATGAGTTTAGTACTGCCGAACTCTTGGACTCTCATGGGCTCACGCTGTGTTTAGTACCGCCGAACTCTCGCATCCTCCTGGGCTCCCGCTGTGTTTAGTACCGCTGAACACTCGCGCTCTCCTGGGCTCTCGCTGTGTTTCGTACAGCCGAACTCTCGCACTCTCCTGAGCTTCCGCTGTGTTTAGTATCGTCGAACTCTTGCACTCTCTTGGGCTCCCGCTGTGTTTCGTACAGCCAAACTCTCGCACTCTCCTGGGCTCCCACTGTGTTTAGTACAGCTGAACTCTCGCATACTCCTGGGCTCCCGCTGTGTTTAGTACAGCTGAACTCTCGCACTCTCCTGGGCTCCCGCTGTGTTTAGTACAGCTGAACTCTCGCACTCTCCTGGGCTCCCACTGTGTTTAGTACCACCGAACTCTCGCACTCTCCTGAGCACCCACTCTGTTTAGTACTGCCGAACTCTCTCACTATCCTGGGCTCCTGCTGTGTTTAGTACCGCCGAACTCTCACACTCTCCTGGGCTCCCGCTGTGTTTAGTACCGCCGAACTCTCGCACTCTCCTGGGCTCCCACTGTGTTTAGTACCGCCGAACTCTTGCACTCTCCTCGGCTACCGCTGTGTTTAGTACCGCCGAACTCTCGCACTCTCCTGGGCTCCCGCTTTTTTTCGTACCACCGAAGTCTCGCGCTCTCCTGGGTCCTGCTGTGTTTTGTACCGTCGTAACTTTCGCGCTCTCCTGGACTCCCGCTGTGTTTATTACCGCCGTAAATCTCGCGCTCTCCTGGGCACACGCTGTGCTTAGTATAGCCGAACTCTCACACTCTCCTGGGCTCCCGCTGTGTTTAGTACCACCGAACTCTCGCACTCAATTGGGCTCCCACTGTGTTTAGTACCGCCGAACACTCACGATCTGTGATTAGTCTCGCTGAACTCTCGCGCTCTCCTGGGCTCCCGCTGTGTTTAATACCGCCGAACACTCACGATCTCCTGTGCTCCCGCTGTGTTTAGTATTGCTGAACTCTTGCACTCTCCTGAGCACCTGCTGTGTTTAGTACTGCCGAACTTGCACTCTCCTCGGCTACTGCTGTGTTCAATATCACCGACCTCTCGGACTCTCCTGGGCTGCCGGTTTGTTTAGTACCGCCGAACTCTCATGCTCTCCTGGGTCCCGCTGTGTTTAGTACCGCCGTAACTCTCGCGCTCTCCTGGGCTCCCGCTGTGTTTATTACCGCTGAACTCTCGCATTCTCCTGGGCTCCCGCTGTGTTTAGTACAGCCGAACTATTGCACTCTCCTGGGCTCCCACTGTGTTTAGTTCCGCCGAACTCTCGCACTCTCTGGGCTCCCGCTGTGTTTCGTACCACCGAACTCTCGCACTCTCTGGTATCCCGCTGTGTTTAGTACTGCCAAACTCTCGCTCTCTCCTGGGCTCCCGCTGTGTTTAGTACCGCCGAACACTCACACTCTCCTGGGCTCACGCTGCATTTAGTACCGCCGAACTCTCGCACTCTCCTGGGCTTCCGCTGTGTTTAGAACCGCTGAACACTCACACTCTCCTGGACTCCCGCTGTGTTTAGTACAGCTGAACTCTCGCACTCTCCTGGGCTCCCAATGAGTTTAGTACTGCCGAACTCTTGGACTCTCATGGGCTCACGCTGTGTTTAGTACAGCTGAACTCTCGCACTCTCCTGGGCTCCCAATGAGTTTAGTACTGCCGAACTCTTGGACTCTCATGGGCTCACGCTGTGTTTAGTACCGCCGAACTCTCGCATCCTCCTGGGCTCCCGCTGTGTTTAGTACCGCTGAACACTCGCGCTCTCCTGGGCTCTCGCTGTGTTTCGTACAGCCGAACTCTCGCACTCTCCTGAGCTTCCGCTGTGTTTAGTATCGTCGAACTCTTGCACTCTCTTGGGCTCCCACTGTGTTTAGTACAGCTGAACTCTCGCATACTCCTGGGCTCCCGCTGTGTTTAGTACAGCTGAACTCTCGCACTCTCCTGGGCTCCCACTGTGTTTAGTACCACCGAACTCTCGCACTCTCCTGAGCACCCACTCTGTTTAGTACTGCCGAACTCTCTCACTATCCTGGGCTCCTGCTGTGTTTAGTACCGCCGAACTCTCACACTCTCCTGGGCTCACGCTGTGTTTAGTACCGCCAAACTCTCACACTCTCCTGGGCTCACGCTGTGTTTAGTACCGCCTAACTCTCCCACTCTCCAGGGCTCCCGCTGTGTTTAGTACCGCTGAACTCTTGCACTCTCCTGGGCTCCCGCAGTGTTTCATAGCGCTGAACTCTCGCACTCTCCTGTGCTCCTGCTGTGTTTAGTACCGCCGAACTCGCGCACTCTCCTGGGCTCCCACTGTGTTTAGTACAGCTGAACTCTCGCACTCTCCTGGGCTCCCACTGTGTTTAGTACCACCGAACTCTTGCACTCTGCTGAGCACCCACTCTGTTTAGTACCGCCGACCTCTCTCACACTACTGGGCTCCTGCTGTGTTTAGTAACGCCGAACTCTCGCACTCTCCTGGGTCCCACTGTGTATAGTACCGCCGTAAATCTCGCGCACTCCTGGGCTCCAGCTCTGTTTAGTACCGCTGAACTCTCGCACTCTCCTGGGCTCCCGCTGTGTTTTGTACCGCCGAACTCTCGCACTCTCCTGAGCTGCTGTGTTTAGTACGGCCAAACTCTCACACTCTCCTGGGCTCACGCTGTGTTTAGTACCGCCTAACTCACGTACTCTCCAGGGCTCCCACTGTGTTTTTTACCGCCGTAACTCTCGCGCACTCCTGGGCTCCAGCTGTGTTTAGTACAGCTGAACTCTCGCACATTCCTGGGCTCCCATTGTGTTTAGTATTGCCGAACCCTTGCACTCTCCTGAGCAGCCACAGTGTTTAGTACCACCGAACTCTCACACTCTCCTGAGCTACTGCTGTGTTTAGTACCACCGAACCTCACGCTCTCCTGGGCTCCCGCTGTGTTTAGTACCGCCGAACACTCACACTCTCCTGGGCCCACGCTGTGTTTAGTACCGCCGAGCTCTTGCACTCTCCTGGGCTCTCGCTGTTTTTAGTACTGCCGAACTCTCGCGCTCTCCTGGGCTGCTGCTGTGTTTAGACTCGCTGAACTCTCACGCTCTCCTGGGCTCCCGCTGTGTTTAGTACCGCCGAACACTCGCGATCTCCTGGGCTCCCGCTGTGTTTAGTATTGCTGAACTCTCGCACTCTCCTGAGCACCTGCTGTGCTTAGTACTGCCGAACTCTTGCACTCTCCTCGTTTACTGCTGTGTTCAATATCACCGAACTCTCGCACTCTCATGGGCTACCGATTTGTTTAGTCCTGCTGAACGCTCGCGCTCTCCTCGGCCCCGCTGTGTTTAGTACCGCCATAACTCTCATGCTCTTCTGGACTCCCACTGTGTTTAGTACCGCTGAACTCTCGCACTGCCCTGGGCTCCCGCTGTGTTTAGTACCGCCGAAATATTTCACTCTCCTGGGCTCCCACTGTGATTAGTACCGCCAAACTCTCGCACTCTCTGGGCTCCCGCTGTGTTTTGTACCGCCGAACTCTCGCACTCTCCTGGGCTCCTGCTGCGTTTTGTACCACCGAAATCTGGCACTCTCCTTGGCTCCTGCTGTGTTTACTACCGCCGAACTCGCGCACTCTCCTGGGCTCTCACTGTGTTTAGTACCGCTGAACACTCACACTCTCCTGGGCTTACGCTGCATTTAGTACCGCCGAACACTCACACTCTCCTGGACTCCCGCTGTGCCCAGGCTAGTGCGAGCAAGCACTGAGTGCGAGTCAGCAGAGAGTGCTGTGTGTTTAGGTAAGTGTGTGAGTTCTTTAATTGTTATTTCTCTTTAAATCATTCTTGATAAGATTACTTAAGCAGTTTAAGTAAAGGGGAAAAGTTAAATATTTGGGATTCTGTTGGTTTAAGAAGAGTAAAACAAGGTTACACTGCAGTAGGAATAAATTGGCACAGCAGGCAGTGGAAACCAGTTTTCTAACCAATCAGCAGGTGTGACTCATTTGGCTGTAAACAAACAAACAGTATAAAAAGACCAGGCTAGTGCGAGCAAGCACTGAGTGTGAGTCAGCAGAGAGTGCTGTGAGTTTGGGTAAGTGTGTGAGTTCTTTAATTGTTATTTCTCTTTAAATCATTCTTGATAAGATTACTTAAGCAGTTTAAGTAAAGGGGAAAAGTAAAATATTTGGGATTCTGTTGGTTTAAGAAGAGTAAAACAAGGTTTCACTGCAGTAGGAGTAAATTGGAACAGCAGGCAGTGGAAACCAGTTTTCTAACCAATCAGCAGGGGTGACTCATTTGGCTGTAAACAAACAAACGGTATAAAAAGACCAGACTAGTGCGAGCAAGCACTGAGTGCGAGTCAGCAGAGAGTGCTGTGAGTTTGGGTATGTGTGTGAGTTAGGGTAAGTGGGGTGTTAGGTGCTTTTTTCAAACTTTAACTCTGTGGGTTATAGTTAATAAGGCCTTTCTGGTGCAGAGTGACTGTTGGTAAACCATTTAACTGGTGTAATTAGAGGGATTGATTTAAATTAAATCCAATTAATTAAAGGGGATACTAGCATCTATAATCAGGCAGAGGGTGTCCATAACTAACAATAAAAAATGTAATTAATTACATAGATTGGAGCAGGTGATGTGTTACTGTTGCGAGATGTGGGAGCCGGTGAACCCCATTTAGGCTCACGGTGATTACGTCTGTGGTGTATGTGCCTTTAAGAGCAATTGTGGTGTATGTGCCTTTAAGAGCCCCAGGTGTGCGTAATGCCGGTAATTGCCACTTGGGCTATATAAGCCTATGTATTGTGTATATCCTTTAGAACCCCCCCCTAGACTTGCTTAGTAAATACCTATGAACCAACTCCTGTCTTCAGTGTCTTTATCTACACACGGACACTACAGTGGCGACGAAGTGGAAACGGACTTATCTGCAATTCGGCAGCACCTCAAGGACATCGATTCCTCCAGCGTCCAGAAGACTCAAGGAAGTAATAGAAACTGTGGTTTCACCAGCTGGCCAAGCTGGTGGCAGGTACTGCGCTAATCCTTCCTGGGCGTCAGGCTGGGGCTCCAGCGGCGGGCTCTACAGCTGAGACAGGCAGCGAAATCGGAGGCAAGCAATAACGGACTGGGAGGGTGCACTCGGGAGACGGCCGGCGCCGCAAGCAGGTCAGCGTTTAGACCTCCGTCGGGAACGAGTCTCCAACAGTGAATAAAGGGAAACCACAGTAAAACAGCGTTGTTATCGGTAGCAGCGGCGGGAAAGCGCAGGAAGCGCCATATCGTTGCTACAGAGAGAAAAAAAAAAGCACGGGAAGCGCCATATCTTTTTTGAAATGCCTAAGTCTGGCAATATTGATGCTTTTGATAACGAAACAAAGCCTAACTTTGGCAATATTGATGTATTTGATAACAAGATAGAGGATTGGACCACATATGTAGAAAGAGTGGAGGTGTTTTGCACCGCAAATGGAATAGAAGATGAAAAAAAAGCTTCAGTGCTTCTGGA
Source organism: Somniosus microcephalus (assembly GCF_052327205.1). NCBI lineage: Eukaryota > Metazoa > Chordata > Chondrichthyes > Squaliformes > Somniosidae > Somniosus > Somniosus microcephalus. Next base: position 120,424,637 of record NC_140997.1, on the reverse strand, counting down.
TCTAATGGGCGCAGAAACATACAAGCTGTTACGCAACAATCACTCCAGCCGAACCGATGGGCAAGAATTTTGAGGAGATTGTTGATGCCCTACACTGCCAATTCGAGGCAGGACTGGCAGATTCTCTGCAAGACAAATTCATCTGCGATCCCCTAAGTGTAGAAACACAAAAAAAGGTATCTTCTGGAAAAGATTTAACACTGGACAAGGCTTTCAGTGCAATAGGAGCGGCAAAGATACAGCAAAGGCCACAGGACTTCGGCACCCATGAAATGACACGGGGTTTCGAGAGATGTTATCGCTGCGGCAGATCCAACCATGACCAGAGGGATTGCTGGTTCAAAGAAAAAGCATGCAGGCGATGCGGAAAGATGGGACACATTCCACGTGTATGCCGATCTGAAAATAAAAAATCCACTAACGGGAAAAGAATCAATAAGGAAAAGCACAGAAAGGTACAAATGATGACGGACAGTAGCTCCAAAGACCAGAAGAGCGATAGTGACTCCGGGAACAAGAGACTAAGCTCTCTCAAATTACATAATGTAATTGCCAATGAAGATTACCAGACCATTTGGGTTACCCTCATAATAGCAGGGTCCCCAGTTAAAATGGAGCTAGATACAGGATCAGCTCTAACCGTAATAAATCGACGAGATTACGAGAGGCTATTTTCGCATATACCTCTAAAAGACACATCCATTATCTTAAAAACATATACGGGGCAGAAAGTATACCCCAAAGGAAAAATAAAGGTGCCTGTGGTATACAACGGCAAAGAAATACAAAAGTTGTATTTATACATTCTACAAGATGGTGGTCCACCGTTGTTGGGACGTGAATGGATAAGGAAGATACGTTTAGACTGGCACTCCATTCAGGCACTGACGGTGACCAGTAAGGAAAAAAACAATGATGACATCATACCTGAACGATTAAAAGACATCTTGGCCAACGCCAAAGAAGTGTTTCAAGAGAAACTAGGAACCTTGAAAGGCATCACCGCCTCAATAAAAGTGAAAGATGCAGCAATTCCAAAAATTTTTAAGGCAAGACCGGTGCCATACGCAATACGTCCGGCAGTCGAGGCAGAGCTGGAGAATTTGGAAAAGGCAGGCGTATTATCCAAAATAGATTGGAGCGAATGGGCAACACCCATCGTTCCAGTCATGAAAAAAGCATTGAAAAATAACTCTGAGGAACAGAGAAAAATTCGCATCTGTGGGGACTTTAAGGTGACTGTAAACCCGGTCCTTCACACGGTACAGTATCCTCTTCCGAGGATAGAAGATATTTTCGCCTCACTATCCGGAGGAAAACGTTTCACAAAAATTGACTTGGCACAGGCATATCTACAGATGGAGGTTGAGGAGACCTCTAAAAAGTATCTCACAATAAACACACACAAAGGCCTGTACCAGTACAATCGACTGGTTTTTGGAGTAGCATCAGCTCCAGCTATCTGGCAAAGAGCTATGGAGCAAGTCCTGCAAGGGGTTCCGGGGACTCAGTGTTACCTAGACGACATCCTTATAACAGGAGAAAACGACAACGAGCACCTTGCCAATTTGGAGCAGGTGCTCACTAGGCTGAAAGAACGGGGCCTACGAGCAAATCGCCCCAAGTGCGAATTTTTCCAAAATCAGATATCATATTGTGGCCACATAATTAATAAGAAAGGGTTGTATAAGTCACCTGAAAAAATTGAAGCAGTTATAAAAGCCCCAGCGCCTGAAAATGTTTCACAATTGAGGTCATTCCTGGGATTAATAAATTACTATCATAAATTTTTACCGAACTTATCAACTATTCTACACCCTCTTAATGATCTTCTACACACAGGAGTGATTTGGAAATGGAACGAAGACTGTAAATGTGCCTTCCATAAATGTAAAGACTTAATCACATCCGAGAAAGTTTTGGCTCATTACAACCCATCACTACCAATCAGACTGGCGTGCGATGCATCCCCTTACGGCATAGGAGCGGTATTGTCCCATAGATTCCCTGATGGCTCGGAACGGCCGATAGCTTTTGCGTCACGCTCATTGAACTCAGCTGAGCGTAACTATTCCCAGATAGACAGGGAAGCACTCAGCCTGGTATGGGGAGTGAAGAAATTCAACCATTACCTACACGGACAAAAATTTACCTTGCTGACTGACCATCAACCCCTCATCTCCATATTCAACCCTAAGAAAGGTGTCCCCATTATGACGGCACAAAGACTACAGAGGTGGTCCCTTTTTCTAGGGGCACACCAATACAACATTGAATACAAAGGGTCAAAACAGCATGGGAATGCTGACGGTTTATCGCGCCTGCCGTTGCCAACGATAGAAGAGGCACCTACAGTAGACCCAGTAGAGATATTCCACTCTACCATAGTGGAATGTCTACCGGTGACAAATTCTGCCATTGAAAGGGAGACCAGAAATGACCCAACTCTCTGACGGGTCTACGATTTAACAATGAAGGGATGGCCAGCACATGGCGAACCACTGTTGCCAGCATTCTCGCAAAGAAGAGAACAGCTGTCAGTGTGCCGAGGAACCTTGATGTGTGGATCCAGAGTGGTGATTCCACCCAAACTCCAGGATAAAGTGCTAAAGGAGCTTCACGAGGGGCATCTGGGTGGAGTGAAAATGAAGAACCTAGCTAGGGCGTTTGTATGGTGGCCAGGTATCGATGGAGACATCGAAGACATGACCAAGAGCTGCCTAGGATGCCAGAAGGTCCAAAATGCTCCGCCACAGGCCCCTCTACATCCATGGGAGTGGCCCTCATCTCCCTGGCAAAGGGTGCACATCGACTTTGCTGGTCCATTTATGGACTCAATGTTCTTAATCGCAGTTGATGCACACTCCAAGTGGCCGGAGGTAATAAAGATGTCCTCCACCACCACGGAAAAAACCATCACAGTATTAAGGTACATATTTGCCAGGAATGGGCTGCCGGAACAGATATGTTCTGATAATGGACCGCAATTTGTGTCCGAAGAATTCAGAAAGTTCTTAAAGAACAATGGGGTAAAGCACTACACGTCCGCCCCATACCATCCCGCCACCAATGGATTGGCTGAAAGGTTTGTCCAGACCTTTAAGAAGGCCATAAAGGCCATGGGTAATGAAGACATAAAACTTCAGCACAAGGTGGATAACTTCTTATTTGCATATAGGAATGCAACACATATGGTTACAAACCAAACTCCCGCCATGATGTTCTACAATAGAAACCTAAGATGCCGGCTGGATTTGGTCAAGCCCAACATCCGAAGGGATGTGGAGAACCGGCAGTTTCAGGGTATGAATGAAAGGCCAACTAGGGCCTTCCAGATAGGCCAACCGGTTTTGGCCCGGGACTACCGTACCGAGAAATGGCAGCCTGGAACTATCTGCACACGACTAGGACCACTGATGTATACCGTGGACATCGGAGAAAGCATAATAAGGTGCCATGCTGACCAAATCATCAAGTCATCCGAAAAGGGACAACCTACACCACCACGCTATACATCTAACGATGAAGTAGAGATACCCATATCTACCTCCGATCCGGTGATACTGGAACCTAATGAACCTGACACTGGCCTTCAAGCCGAATCAGCCTTGCCAGAAGAACCTACTACAACACAAGAAACTACTACACCCTCAAGGTGTTATCCGGACCGAGTCAGGAAGCCTCCTGAGAGACTAACTTATAATTAATTAATACAGCAATGTATATTATTTTGCATATAACATGTAATTAATAATTACTTAAAATATGATGTACTAGTTAGCTAGAAGGGGAGGAATTGTGGTGTATGTGCCTTTAAGAGCAATTGTGGTGTATGTGCCTTTAAGAGCCCCAGGTGTGCATAATGCCGGTAATTGCCACTTGGGCTATATAAGCCTATGTATTGTGTATATCCTTTAGAACCCCCCCCAGACTTGCTTAGTAAATACCTATGAACCAACTCCTGTCTTCAGTGTCTTTATCTACACACGGACACTACAACGTCTGTGACAAGTGCCTGCTGCTACAGGAACTCCAGTTCCGTGTTGATGAGCTGGATTCTGAGCTTCAGACACTGCGACACATCAGGGAGGGGGAGAAGTACCTGGACTCTGTGTATCAGGAGGTGATCACACCTATGAAGTTAATTAATTCAGATGTAGCCCATGGTCAGGGACAGGATGGTGTGACTACAACTGAGGCAGGTACGGGGATCCAGGAGGTAGAGCTGGAGGAGCCGCAGCCCTTGCTCTTGTCCAGCAGGTTCGAGGTTCTTACTCCCTGTGGGGACGGGAGCAGGGACTGCAGGGAGGATGAGCAACCTGGCCACAGCACCATGGAATGGGGGGCCATTCAAGAGGGGGGAGTAACTAGAAATGTTTTAGTGGTAGGGGATAGTATTATTAGGGGGATAGATAGAGTTCTCTGCAGCCGAGAGCGAGAGTCCCGAAGGCTGTGTTGCCTACCCGGTGCCAGGGTTAAGGACATCTCCTCTGGGCTGGAAAGAAACTTGCAGTGGGAGGGGGTGGATCCAGTTGTCATGGTCCATGTTGGTACAAACGACGTAGATAGGACTAGGAAGCCGGTTCTGTTAAAGGAGTATGAACAGCTAGGGGTCAAATTAAAAAACAGAACCTCAAGGGTAATAATCTCTGGATTATTACCTGAGCCACGAGCGAATTTGGCTAGGACAAATAAAATTAGAGAGTTAAATGCGTGGCTCAAAGACTGGTGTGGGAGAAATGGGTTTTGCTTCCTAGGACACTGGCACCAGTACTGGGGCAGGAGGGAGCTGTTCCGTTGGGACGGGCTTCACTTGGCCAGTGCTGGGACTAGAGTCCTGGCGGATCATATAACTAGGGCTGTAGAGAGGGCTTTAAACTAACTAGTGGGGGGGAGGTTCCTAGAGAGCAAATAATAAAAATGACAACAGAGAAGGTCATAGACTTAGGTAGCAGTGGGGAAATTAAAAACCAGAGCGTGTCAGGAAGGGGCAGAAGGTATGGAGTAAAAGGTAAAGTAATAAAAAGGGCAAAAGCAGGAACTAAGTGTCACAAAACATATTTGAAAGTTCTCTATCTGAATGCACATAGCATTCATAACAAAATAGACGAATTAATGGCACAAATAACTACATATGGGTATGATGTTGTGGCCATTACAGAAACATGGCTGCAGGGTGACAATGCCTGGGAATTAAACATACCAGGTTATTTAACGATCAGGAAGGACAGGCAGGAAGGAAGGGGAGGTGGGGTGGCTATGTTAATAAAGGAAGGAATCACGTAATACAGAGAAATGATATTGGGTCAAAAGATCAGGATAATGAAACAGTTTGGGCGGAGGTAAGGAATAATAAGGGGAAAAAAACACCAGTGGGCGTAGTCTATAGGCCTCCGAACAGTTGCAATTATGTTGGATGGAGTATCAATCAGGAAATAGTTGAGGCTTGTAATAAGGGAACATCTATAATTATGGGGGATTTTAACTATCATATTAATTGGACAAATCAAATTGGGCAGGGCTGCCTTGAGGATGAGTTCATTGAGTGTATTAGGGATGGGTTTCTTGAGCAGTATGTAACTGAACCGACCAGGGGGCAAGCAACCTTAGATCTGGTCCTGTGTAACGAGACAGGATTAATTAAAAATGTCCTAGTAAAGGATCCCCTTGGAATGAGTGACCATAACATGGTTGAATTCCACATTCAATTAGAGGGTGAGAAGGTTGGATCTCAAACAAGCGTGCTAAGCTTGAATAAAGGAGACTATGAAGGTATGAGAGCGGAATTGAGTAGAGTGGATTGGGAAAATAGGTTAAAGGGTAAAATGATACATGATCAGTGGTGTACATTTAAGGAGTTATTTTACAACTTCCAAAAAATATATATTCCACTGAGAAGAAAAGGGTGTAAAAGAAAAGACAGCCATCCATGGCTAAGTAAAGAAATTAAGGATAGTATTCGACTAAAAACAAGGGCATATAAGGTAGCCAAATCTAGTGGGAGGATAGAGGATTGGGAAAACTTTAAAAGACAGCAAAAAATAACAAAAAGATTGATTAAGAAAGGGAAGATAGATTATGAAAGTAAATTAGCAAAAAATATAAAAACAGATAGTAAGAGTTTTTATAGTTATATAAAAAGAAAAAGGGTGGCTAAAGTAAATGTTGGTCCCTTAGAGGATGAGACTGGGAAATTAATGGTGGGAAATATGGAGATGGCTAAAACACTGAATGAATATTTTGCATCAGTCTTTACAGTAGAAGACACTAAGAATATCCCAACACTGGACAAATGGGGGGCTATGGGGGGGAGGAGCTAAACACGATCAAAATCACTAAGGAAGTGGTACTCGGTAAAATAATGGGACTCAAGGCGGATAAATCACCTGGACCTGATGGCTTACATCTTAGGGTCTTGAGGGAAGTGGCGGTAGGGATTGTGGATGCATTGGTAATAATTTTCCAAAACTCCCTGGAATCAGCAAAGGTCCCGGCAGACTGGAAAACTGCTAATGTAACACCCTTATTTAAAAAGGGCAGTAGACAGAAGGTTGGAAACTATAGACCGGTTAGCCTAATATCTGTGGTAGGTAAAATTTTGGAGTCCATTATTAAGGAGACAGTAACTGGCCATTTGGATAATCATCATTTAATAGGACAAAGTCAGCATGGTTTTATGAAGGGGAAGTCATGTTTGACAAATTTGCTGGAGTTCTTTGAGGAAGTAACATATAGGGTGGATAAAGGGGAACCAGTGGACATAGTGTATTTAGACTTCCAAAAGGCATTTGACAAGGTGCCACACAAAAGATTATTGCTTAAGATAAAAAATCATGGGATTGGGGGTAATATTCTGGCATGGATAGAGGATTGGCTATCTAACAGAAGGCAGAGAGTTGGGATAAATGGTTCATTCTCAGAATGGCAATCAGTAACTAGTGGTGTTCCGCAGGGGTCGGTGCTGGGTCCCCAACTCTTTACAATCTATATTAACGATTTGGAGGAGGGGACCGAGTGTAACATATCAAAGTTTGCAGATGATACTAAGATGGGAGGGAAAGTAGTGAGTGAGGAGGACATAAGAAACCTGCAAGGGGACATAGACAGGCTAAGTAAGTGGGCAGCGATTTGGCAGATGGAATACAATACTGGAAAGTGTGAGGTTATGCTCTTTGGCAGGAAAAATCGTAGAGCAAGCTATTATCTTAATGGCAAGAAACTGGAAAGTACTGAAGTACAAAGGGATCTGGGGGTCCTGGTGCACGAAACTCAAAAGTTTAGTATGCAGGTGCAGCAAGTGATTAAGAAGGCCAATGGAATGTTGGCTTTCATTGCTAGGGGGATAGAATATAAAAATAGGGAGGTATTGCTTCAGTTGTACAAGGTATTGGTGAGACCGCACCTGGAATACTGCATACAGTTTTGGTGTCCATACTTAAGAAAAGACATACTTGCTCTCGAGTCAGTACAAAGAAGGTTCACTCGGTTAATCCCAGGGATGAGGGGATGGACATATGAGGAGAGGTTGAGTAGATTGGGACTCTACTCATAGGAGTTCAGAAGAATGAGAGGCGATCTTATTGAAACATATAAGATTGTGAATGTTAAGTCTGTGTGTTATATTGCGAATTACTACACAGACCACAAGAGTAAACTTTAACAGGACTTTACTATTCGAAGGTCAGGGCGGAACTGCCCAATAAATCAGTACACAGCACTTATATACCGGTGTGGTCACCGCCGGTAGTACAGTATACAGCAGCCAAGATAAAGTAGTGCAACTCTTAAAATATTTCTCTTAAAGGTGGAACGGTTACATACAATAGTTCTCTTAAAGGTGGAACGGTTACATACACTACAATCCTCCCTTTTTAGCTTACAATATATATATTCCCCATTAAACATAACATCATAACATAGATACACAACTCCATGTAAACAGTTCACAGATTCAGTCTCTGCGGAAAACAATTCACAGTTTCAGTCTCTGCGGAAAACAGTTCACAGATTCAGTCTCTGCGGTGGCGCCTCCTGCGCTTCCTGATTCGGTCCGGATAATGCCTCGGTGGTGTAGTGGTGACTCATCTAATAGCCCTTCACTGGACTTAACAGCTTGAACTTCCGTAGCTTCAGAACCAGCTTGAACTTCCGTAACTTCAGAACCAGCATTGCTGACTTCTAAAAGCTCGAGTACCTTGGGAAGTTTTTCTACTTCCAAACTGATTTGACTCAGTTCGGAGGGACCACGTGCGTGACCTGGTAGAGGTGATAATGGTTCAGATGGGTCATCATCTTCTGCTTCGTCTTTTCCTTTTCTGCTTCTTGGAGACTCTCTGGGCTCCACTCCCAGCTGCATGCACAGTTCCTCCTCCTCTTCCTCCTGTTGCCGTAGTAGCGCCACCATCTCCCGGTGTTTCTTAGACTTTTCGTGATTCTTCATGGTTTTTGCACTTTGGAAGATTTCCCCACAAGCTGGGCAGAACAGGTCGTGGTAATATTCGGTGTCGTCCTGAGCTAGGCCAGCGAGAGGGTCTTCTATTTCCTCCATGCCCAGCTGGACGTTAGCCAGCTTTTGTTCCAAATCCAGACATCTCTCCTGAAGAGACTTATTCATGTGTTCAGCTTCATTCAGCTTTTTCTGGGCTTCCTGCAAGTCTTTTACTAATGACATCATTTGTGATTTCAATACTTCAACTTCATTCGGAGATTGATTGATCGGACTATTCAATCCCTCTACTGGAGCAGCTGTTTCAGCATTCTGTTGTTCTACATTGACGTGAGTCAGCGTACTCTTGGCATCCAAGGGCTGCTCTGCTGCAATCTCCTCAGTCTGTGTTGCAACCTCAGCTATTTCAATAACTTTTGAGAGCTCCGAACCCCTTTCCTTTGAAGAGTGAAGCTCGTGTTCAAGTTTTTCCCATTTCAGAGTCTTGTACCTCAGCATATGAAGAAGTTGGCTGACCGTTAACTCTTCTGACATCAGACGTTTCCCAGTATCGTCGTCATGTGTTTTTGACGTATAGGCTGCAGGGCTATTTGTAACCTTGCACTGGGGCTCCTTTGCTGCTTTTAATTCGCCATCATCCGCAGCCTCCACCATTCGAATTGCAACAAATGAATCGTCCGGTGATGCTGCACCCAACTTCAGTAGGAGCTCGGAATTCATGGCAACCAAATCAGCCTTTTCTGCTTGCAACCTGCTAACAAGCGCCTTCAGTTGCTGAACATCTTGCTCCACCAGATTAGAGCACGCACTTTCAGAAACCGAATCAGCTTTGATTCATTTGGCCTCCTCGCGCAGACGGTTTGTGTGTTCCTGCTCCATTTTCTCCATCAGCTGCTTCTGCTGTCTTTCCAGATTCTCCCACTCTGTGTCAAAGAACTTTTTCGTTGCATTCATCTCTTGCTCAAAACGGCGAATCATTTGTTCTAATTGCTGTTGTAGTTTGAAATGGAGTTGAGTTCGAGCCCGGTGTTCCTCAGAAATGTGCATGTCTGTAGACTGGACAGACTCAGAATTCTCTGTCAAACTATGTTGTTGTTGGTCAGTGGAATTCTGTTCTGATACTTTGTTCTCCTCTGAAGCATAAGCATTTATGCACTCCTTCATTTTTCCATCATTAGTCGGCAAGTCCATTTTAGACTTGTCTTTTGCACATGGGCTTGTCTTACCATCATCAGTTCCAGAGTCTGAGCTGATTGTCTTCACTGAGTTCTCACTCTTTATTGCTTTTAGGGAGTGCCAGTCCATATTTATTTTCCTGCTCCACTCCCGTCCCAGAAGTGGTGGACCTCCCTCAGGTAGTACATATAAGTCCATTCCTTGGTGTTCTTTGCCCTTGTGTCTCACCTTGACTTTTATCTTTCCGATGGGGTATACTCTTTGCCCCGTGTATGTCTGCAATACTATCTTCGTATCCCGTAGGGGAATATGTGTGAATGACTTTTTGTAATCTTGTTTATTCATGACCGTCAACGCCGATCCGGTGTCCAAGTCCATCTTCACGTGGACTCCTGCTATCTGCAGTGCGACCCAGATAGTTTGTCGGTCAGCTTCCTTACACACATTGTGAATTCTCAGACTACCCAGTTCCTTGCTGTTGGAGTCTGAATCCGAATTCTGTTCATCCGAACTCTTCTCAGCCACCTTGTGTACCTTGCTGCACTTTTCCTGCGGTGACTTTTTTTTGTTGCTGGCCTTCTTTCCTGACCGGCATACTTTAGCTATGTGACCAAGCTTGCCACATTTTCTACATTCCTGGTTTTTAAACCAGCATTGGTTCTGATCGTGTGTTGTCTTCCCACAACGATAACATTTCGTTGTACCCGAAGCCATTTGATCTACGCTGAGTACCGCTGCCTTCAGCTGCATTTCCGCAGTGCCTCTCGCTGCGGCTTCGTGCGATGTTGCAATAGTGACAGCCTTATCAAGTGTAAGATCATTCTCTTCGAGCAGTCGCTTTTGTGTTCCTTCCTTCGACAACCCACACACGAACTTGTCTCTCAGTGCCTCTGTCAGATTTTCCCCAAACTGACAGTATTTCGCTAGCCTACGCAGTTCAACCAAGTACTCCGCGTTGCTTTCCTCTTTCAGTTGCGTTCTCGCATAAAATTTAAATCGTTCCGCTAACATCAGCGGTGTGGGGTTCAAATGATCCTTCAGGCCAGCAACAATATTAGCGAAAGTCTGATCCGCCGGTTTAGCTGGTGATAGAAGATGCTTCAATAGCCCGTATGTCTTCGCACCCATTGAGTTTAGTAAGGTTAGTGCTTTATCATCATTTGATATTTTATTTGCCTTACAATATATCTCTATGCATTCTACATACGTGGCCCAATCTTCCACCTCGGGATCGAAATCGTTGATGTTACCACGCTTAGGCATCTTCGCAATCTTTTTGAGAAACAACAACGAAATTTTTCTTTAACTTTTTTTTTTCAAAAATGGCGGTTTCCCGCGCTTATCTTCTTCCCCGCCTCCGAGAATGGCGGTTTCCCGCGCTTGTCTTCTTCCCCGCCTAAATGGCGGCTTCCCGCGTTTCTTCCCCTGGCGGGAGGGGTAAGACTTTGCCCTCGGGCGACGACCGCTGGCTTTCGGGGTTCGCAGCCTGCGCGCCGGCTTCAGTTTATTCTGAAAGCGCGAGAACAGCTGATTGAGTTCCTTGTTCCCTTTCCCGACAGGAGCAACCGGGCGCTCGGGACAACCAGTTGGCGGCGGACAGTTCCAGCTCTTGGTCCTTTGCGGAAAGCTGCTGTAAGCCGCTGGGCGGAAATCTCGCTCGGTCTCCCTCGCTCGGTCCCGTTCTCCCTCGCTCGCTCGGTCGCCCTCACTCGGTCCCGTTCTCCCTCGCTCGCTCGGTCTCCCTCGCTCGCTCGGTCTCTTCTCTCTCCCGCTCGCTCGCTTGCTTCAGTTGTACAAGGTATTGGTGAGACCGCACCTGGAATACTGCATACAGTTTTGGTGTCCATACTTAAGAAAAGACATACTTGCTCTCGAGTCAGTACAAAGAAGGTTCACTCGGTTAATCCCAGGGATGAGGGGATGGACATATGCGAATTACTACACAGACCACAAGAGTAAACTTTAACAGGGCTTTACTATTCGAAGGTCAGGGCGGAACTGCCCAATAAATCAGTACACAGCACTTATATACCGGTGTGGTCACCGCCGGTATTACAATATACAGCAGCCAAGATAAAGTAGTGCAACTCTTAAAATAGTTCTCTTAAAGGTGGAACGGTTACATACACTACAGTGAAGGGGTTGGATCGGGTGGATGCGGGCAGGATGTTCCCGATGATGGGTGAAACTAGAACTGGGGGGCATAGTCTTAGAATAAGGGGCTGCTCTTTCAAAACTGAGATGAGGAGGAACTACTTCACTCAGATGGTGGTAGGTCCATGGAATATGCTGCCCCAAAAAGCTGTAGAAGCTACATCATTACATAAATTTAAAACAGAAATAGACAGTTTCCTAGCAGTAAAGGGAATTAAGGGTTACGGGAGCGGGCAGGAATTTGGACATGAGTCTAGGTTCGGATCGGCCATGGCCCTGTGGGTAGCGGAGCGGGCCCAGGGGCCGTGTAGCCTGATCCTGCTCCTATTTCGTGTGTCTAATTCTGTTAGATTCAGGAGATGGTTCTGTGATAGTAGATTGGCGGTTAGGATCAGATCAGCCATGATCTTATTAAATGGCGGAGCAGGCTCGAGGGGCCGATTGGCCTACTCCTGCTCCTATTTCTTATGTTCTTATGTTCTTATGTGTTTAGTACAGCTGAACTCTCGCACTCTCCTGGGCTCCCACTGAGTTTAGTACTGCCGAACTCTCGCACTCTCATGGGCTCCCGTTGTGTTTAGTACCGCCGGACTCTTGCACTCTCCTGGGCTCCTGCTGTGTTTAGTATCGCTGGACTCTCACGCTCTCCTGGGCTCCTGCTGTGTTTCATACCGCCGAACTCTCGCGCTCTCCTGTGCTCCTGCTGTGTTTTCTACCGCCGAACTCTCGCATACTCCTGAGCTTCCGCTCTGTTTAGTATCGCTGAACTCTCGCACTCTCCTGTGCTCCTGCTGTATTTAGTACCGCCGAACTCTCGCACTCTCCTGGGCTCCCACTGTGTTTAGTACAGCTGAACTCTCGCACACACCTGGGCACCCACTGTGTTTAGTACCGCCGAACTCTCGCACTCTCCTGGACTCCCGCTGTGTTTAGTACCGCTGAACTCTCGCGCTCCACTGGGCTCCCGCTGTGTTTTGTTCTGCCAAACGCCTGCACTCTCCTGGGCTCCTGCTGTGTTTTGTACGGCCGAACTCTCGCACTCTCCTGAGCACCCACTCTGTATAGTACCGCTGAACTCTTGCACTCTCCTGGGCTCCTGCTGTGTTTAGTACCGCCGAACCTCACGCTCTCCTGGGCTTCCGCTGTGTTTAGTACCGCTGAGCTCTCGCCCTCTCCTGGGCTCCCGCTGTGTTTAGTACCACTGGACTCTCACACTATCCTGGGCTCCCGCTGTGTTTACTGCCGCCGAACTCTCGCGCTCTCCTGGGCTCCTGCTGTGATTAGTCTCGCTGAACTCTCACGCTCTCCTGGGCTCCCGCTGTGTTTAGTACCGCCGAGCACTCACGCTCTACTGGGCTCCTGCTGTGTTTAGTACCGCCAAAATCTCGCACTCTCCTGAGCTCCTGCAGTGGTTAGTACAGCTGAATTCTCACACTCTCCTGGTCTCCCGCTGTGTTAAGTACTGCCGAACGCGCGCACTCTCCTGGGCTCCCGCTGTGTTTAGTACTGCCGAGCTCTCGCACTCTCCTGGGCTCCCGCTGTGTTTTGTACCGCCGAACTCTCGCACTCTCCTGAGCTGCTGTGCTTAGTACCGCCGAACTCTCGCACTCTCCTGAGCTGCTGTGTTTAGTACCACCGAACTCTCACACTCTCCTGGGCTCATGCTGTGTTTAGTACCGCTGAACTCTCGCACTCTCCTGGGCTCCCACTGTGTTTAGTACAGCTGAACTCTCGCACACTCCTGGGCTCCCACTGTGTTTAGTATTGCCGAAACCTTGCACTCTCCTGAGCAACCATTGTGTTTAGTACCGCTGAACTCTCACACTCTCCTGGGCTACTGCTGTGTTTAGTACCACTGAACCTCACGCTCTCCTGGGCTCCCGCTGTGTTTAGTATTGCTGAACTCTCGCACTCTCCTGAGCACCTGCTGTGTTTAGTACTGCCGAACTCTGGCACTCTCCTCGGCTACTGCTGTGTTCAATATCACCAAACTCTCGCACTCTCCTGGGCTACCGATTTGTTTAGTACCGCCGAACTCTCGTGCTCTCCTGGTTCCCGCTGTGTTTAGTACAGCTGTAACTCTCGCGCTCTCCTGGGCTCCCACTGTGTTTAGTATTGCCGAACTCTTGCACTCTCCTGGGCTACTGCTGGGCTTAGTCCCGCCGAACCTCGCGCTCTCCTGCGCTCCCGCTATGTTTAGTACCGCCGAACTCTCGTGCTCTCCTGGGCTCCTGCTGTTTTTAGTACCACCGAACTCTTGCTCTCTCCTGGGCTCTCGCAGTGTTTAGTACCGCCGAACACTCGCACTCTCCTGGGTCCATGCTGTGTTTAGTACCGCCGAACTCTTGGACTCACCTGGGCTCCCGCTGTGTTTAGTACTGCCGAGCACTCGCGCTCTCCTGGGCTCCCGCTGTGTTTAGTACAGCTGAACTCTCGCACTCTCCTAGGCTCCCGCTGTGTTTAGTACCGCCGAACTCTCGCACTCTACTGGTCTCCCGCTGTGTTTTGTACAGCTGAACTCTCACACTCTCCTAGGCTCCCGCTGTGTTTAGTACCGCCGAACTCTCGCGCTCCCCTGGGCTCCCACTGTGTTTTGTACTGCCGAATGCTTGCACTCTCCTGGGCTCCCGCTGTGTTTTGTACGGCCGAACTCTCGCACTCTCCTGAGCAGCCATTGTGTTTAGTACCGCCGAACTCTCGCACTCTCCTGGGCTCCTGCTGTGTTTAGTACCGCCGAACCTCATGCTCTCCTCGGCTCCCGCTGTTTTTAGTACCGCCAAAATCTCACGTTCTCCTGGGCTCCCGCCGTGTTTAGTACCGCCAAACATTCGCACTCTCCTGGGCTCCCGCTGTGTTTAGTGCCGCCAAACTCTCGCACTCTCCTGAGCTCCTGCTGTGTTTCATCTCGCTGAACTCTCACGCTCTCCTGGGCTCTTGCCGTGTTTGGTATCGCTGAACATTCGCACTCTCCTGGGCTCCCGCTGTGTTTAGTGGCGCCAAACTCTCGCACTCTCCTGAGCTCCTACTGTGGTTAGTACAGCTGAGCTCTCGCACACTCCTAGGATCCCGCTGTGTTTAGTACCGCCGAGCTCTCGCACTCTCCTGGCCTCCCACTGTGTTTAGTACCGCAGAGCTCTCGCACTCTCCTAGGCTCCTGTTGTGTTTTGTACCGCCGAACTCTCGCACTCTCCTGAGATACTGTGTTTAATATTACTGAACTCTCGCGCTCTCCTAGGCTCCCGCTGTGTTTAGTACCGCTGAACTCTCATACTCTCCTGGGCTCACGCTGTGATTAGTTCCGCCTAACTCTCACACTCTCCAGGGCTCCTGCTGTGTTTCGTACCGCCGAACTCTCGCCCTCTCCTGGGCTCCCACTGTGTTTCATACCGCCGAACTCTCGCACTCTCCTGGGCTCCCGCTGAGTTTAGTACAGCTGAACTCTCGCACACTCCTGGGCTCCCACTGTGTTTAGTATTGCCGAACTCTTGCACTCTCCTGAGCACCCACTGTGTTTAGTACCGCCGAACTCTCGAACTCTCCTGGGCTACTGCTGTGCTTACTACCGCCGAACCTCAAGCTTTCCTGGGCTCCCGCTATGTTTAGTACCGCTGAACTCTCGTGCTCTACTGTGCTCCTGTTGTGTTTAGTACTGCCGAACTCTCGCACTCTCCTGGGCTCCCGCTGTGTTTAGTACCATGGAATTCTCGCTCTCCTGGGCTCCCACTGTGTTTAGTATTGCCGAACTCTTGCACTCTCCTGAGCACCCACTGTGTTTAGTACAGCTGAACTCTCGCACAGTCCTGGGCTCCCATTGTGTTTAGTATTGCCGAACTCTTGCACTCTCCTGAGCACCCACTGTGTTTAGTACCGCCGAACCTCACGCTCTCCTGGGCTCCCGCTTTGTTTAGTACCGCCGAACTCTCGTGCTCTGCTGGGCTCCTGTTGTGTTTAGTACTGCCGAACTCTCGCGCTCTCCTGGGCTCCCGCTGTGTTTAGTACCATGGAACTCTCGCTCTCCTGGGCTCCGCTGTGTTTAGTACCGCCGAACTCTTGCACTCTCCTGGGCTCTCGCTGTGTTTAGTACCGCCAAACACTTGCACTCTCCTGGGCCCACGCTGTGTTTAGTACCGCCGAACTCTTGCACTCTCCTGGGCTCTCGCTGTTTTTAGTACTGCCGAACACTCGCGCTCTCCTGGGCTCCCGCTGTGTTTAGTACTGCCGAACTCTTGCACTCTCCTGAGCACCTGCTGTGTTCAATACTGCTGAACTCTCGCACTCTCCTGGGCTCCCGCTTTATTTCGTACCACCGAAGTCTCGCGCTCTCCTGGGTCCTGCTGTGTTTAGTACCGTCATAACTTTCGCGCTCTCCTGGACTCCCGCTCTGTTTATTACCGCCGTAAATCTCGCGCTCTCCTGGGCACACGCTGTGCTTAGTATAGCCGAACTCTCACACTCTCCTGGGCTCCTGCTGTGTTTAGTACCACCGAACTCTCGCACTCAATTGGGCTCCCACTGTGTTTAGTGCCGCCGAACACTCACGATCTGTGATTAGTCTCGCTGAACTCTCGCGCTCTCCTGGGCTCCCGCTGTGTTTAATACCGCCGAACACTCACGATCTCCTGTGCTCCCGCTGTGTTTAGTATTGCTGAACTCTTGCACTCTCCTGGGCTCTCGCTGTTTTTAGTACTGGCGAACACTCGCGCTCTCCTGGGCTCCCGCTGTGTTTAGTACTGCCGAACTCTCGCATTCTCCTGAGCACCTGCTGTGTTCAATACTGCTGAACTCTTGCACTCTCCTGGGCTCCAGCTCTGATTTGTATGGCCGAACTCTCGCACTCTCCTGAGCTCCCCCTGTGTTTATTATCGCCGAACTCTCGCACTCTCCTGGGCTCCCGCTGTGTTTAGCACCGCCGAACTCTCGCACTCTCCTGGGCTCCCACTGTGTTTATTACCGCCGAACTCTCGCACTCTCCTGAGCTCCCCCTGTGTTTATTACCGCCGAACTCTCGCACTCTCCTGAGCTCCCCCTGTGTTTATTACCGCCGAACTCTCGCACTCTCCTGAGCTCCCCCTGTGTTTATTACCGCCGAACTCTCGCACTCTCCTGGGCTCCCGCTGTGTTTAGTACCGCCGAACTCTCGCACTCTCCTGGGCTCCCACTGTGTTTAGTACCGCCGAACTCTCGCACTCTCCTGGGCTCCCACTGTGTTTAGTATCACCGAACTCTCGCACTCTCCTGGGCTCCCGCTGTGTTCAGTATCACCGAACTCTCACACTCTCCTGGGCTCCCGCTTTATTTCGTACCACCGAAGTCTCGCGCTCTCCTGGGCCCTGCTGTGTTTAGTACCGTCGTAACTTTCGCGCTCTCCTGGACTCCCGCTGTGTTTATTACCGCCGTAAATCTCGCGCTCTCCTGGGCACACGCTGTGCTTAGTATAGCCGAACTCTCACGCTCTCCTGGGCTCCCGCTGTGTTTAGTACCACCGAACTCTCGCACTCACCTGGGATCCCACTGTGTTTAGTACCGCCGAACTCTTGCACTCTCTGGGCTCCCGCTGTGTTTTGTAAAGCCGAACTCTCGCGCTCTCCTGTGCTCATGCTGTGTTTAGTACCGCCAAACTCTCGCACTCTCCTGGGCCCCTGCTGTGTTTAGTACCGCCGAAGACTTGTACTCTCTTGGTCTCCTGCTGTGTTTAGTATCGCTGAACTCTCACGCTCTCCTGGGCTCACGCTGAGTTTAGTATTGCCGAACTCTCGTGCTCTCCTGGTCTACCGCTGTGTTTAGTACCGCCAATCACTCGCGCTCTCCTGCGCTCCCATTGTGTTTAGAGCCGCCGAACACTCACACTCTCCTGGACAGCCGTTGCGTTTAATACAGCTGAACTCTCGCACTCTCCTGGTCTCCCACTGAGATTAGTACTGCCGAACTCTCGCACTCTCCTGGGCTCCCGCTATGTTTAGTACCGCCGAACTCTCGCAATCTCCTGGGCTCCTGCTGTGTTTTGTATCGCTGGACTCTCACACTCTCCTGGGCTCCCGCTGTGTTTAGTAAAGCCAAACACTCGCGCTCTTCTGGGCTCCCGCTGTGTTTCGTACCGCCGAACTCTCGCAATCTTCTGAGCTTCCGCTCTGTTTAGTACCGCCGAACTCTTGCACTCTCCTGGGCTCCTGCAGTGTTTAGTACCGCTGAAATCTCGCACTCTCCTTCGGACGCATCGGCACGCTTCGGACACTGGTTTATGTGTATGGAATTCTTCCTGGACAATTCTGCAGCCGTCAAAGACGCTACGGGCGCTGCGAGTATGAAACTCGGAATTCTGCGGAATTGGGTAAGCCACCGGGTTTACCCCTCATCCAAGACGCCGACACGTACCCGGCCGCCTGCGACATCTTAAAGGCGCATTACCAGCAGCCTACGAATGAGGTGTATGCTAGGCATCTGCTCGCTACTCGTGCACAGCGACCTGGGGAATCGGTGGAGGAGTTCCTAGGCACCCTGAAAACGCTTGGCAAAGACTGCAAGTGCCAAGATGTAAAAGCCGCAGTGTACACTGACGAGCTTGTTCGCGATGCCTTTATCACAGGCCTCAGCTCCACTTACATCCGGCAGAGACTGCTGGAAAAAACGGGATTGGACCTGAAACAGGCGGCGGACACAGCACGATCCCTGGATGTGGCCCAGAGAAACTCGGACGCCTACTCTTCAGCCCGCGCCATCCACGCCGCCACGTGTGCACCAAGGGCGCCGCCATCTTGGAAGGCATCTTCCCCGCCCGGCAGCCCGACACCGTCGGGGCCCCGCTCTCCCACCAGACGCCCTACGACAGCCGCGACACGTCGGGGACACAACTGCTACTTCTGCGGGCAGCCGAAGCACACCAGAAACCTGTGCCCGGCGAAAGGCACCACCTGCTTTAAGTGCGGTAAGAAGGGGCACTTCGGGAAGGTGTGCAGAGGGAACCCCGCCGGAAAACCCGCCACCGCCGCGTGTGCGCCGTGGGAGCGGCCATCTTAGACGCCATCTTGCCCGGCCTCGTGGGGTCCGCCATCTTGTGAGCAGACAGCGTGGACGCCATCTTGTCTCGATCAGGGCCCTACAGTGGCATCGGTCACAGTGGACCAGACCAGGCCGCACCCGCTATCCAAATCAATGGTGGACATCGAGGTAAACGGGTGCAGGGTTAAATGTTTAATTGACAGTGGAAGCACGGAGAGTTTTATCCACCCTGAACTGGTACAACAATTCTCCCTAAAGGTGGTCCCTACTCGGGGTACCATCTCTATGGCTGATAAAACCCAGACATCGACCATTATGGGTTACTGCACGGTACAATTGTCCATTAACGGAACTGTATACGATAATTTTAAAGTATTAATCATGAAGAATCTATGTGCGAGCGTGATCTTGGGCCTGGATTTCCAGTGCTACCACCAAAGCATCACGCTCAATTACGGTGGGTCCCAGCCGCCCCTCACAGTGTGCTGTCTGGCTACCCTGAAGGTAAAGCCGCCTTCGCTATTCGCGAACCTTACCCCTAACTGCCGGCCAATAGCGACCAAAAGCAGGAGGTACAGCTGGGAGGACAGGCGGTTTATCGCGACCGAGGTAGACAGGCTCCTGAAAGAGCGCATTATTGAATGCAGCAATAGCCCGTGGCACGCCCAAGTGGTGGTGGTAAGGGGTAGTGAGAAGAAACGGATGGTGATCGACTATAGCCAAACGATCAACAGGTACACCCAACTAGGCGCCTACCCGCTACCCCGCATATCAGAAATGGTGAACCAAATCGCCCAATACCGGGTGTTCTCCACCATCGACCTCAAGTCAGCGTACCACCAGCTCCCTATCAGACCAGAGGACCGCCCGTACACCGCCTTCGAGGCGAACGGACGCCTCTACCAATTCCTCAGAGTCCCCTTTGGGGTGACGAATGGGGTCTCGGTCTTCCAGAGGGAGATGGACCGCATGGTCGATGACCACCACTTGCAGGCAACCTTCCCCTACCTCGACAACGTCACCATCTGCGGTCACAACCAGCAGGATCACGACTCGAACCTCGAGAGGTTCCTGAAAACCGCACAAAAACTCAACCTCACCTACAATGAGGACAAGTGCGTTTACAACACCACGCGCCTCTGCATACTAGGCAGCGTGGTGGAGAATGGGGAAATCGGACCAGACCCCGACCGATTGCGCCCCCTACAGGAGCTGCCCCTGCCCAACACTCCCAAAGCCCTGAAAAGGTGCCTGTGGTTATTTTCTTATTATTCCCAATGGGTCCCCAATTACTCCGACAAAGCCCGCCCCCTCGTGAAAGCATCCTCTTTTCCGCTCTCTGCTGAGGCCCATGCCGCCTTCAAAAGCATTAAGCAGGATATTGAGCGGGCCACGCTACAGGCAGTGGACGAGAACACTCCATTTCAAGTGGAAAGTGATGCATCTGACTTTGCCTTGACGGCCACCCTCAACCAGGCGGGGCGGCCCGTAGCTTTCTTCTCGAGGACCCTCCAAGGGCCCGAGATCAGACACTCCTCCGTAGAAAAGGAGGCCCAAGCCATCGTGGAGGCAGTGCGCCACTGGCGCCACTACCTAGCCGGCAAACGCTTCACCCTACTTACCGACCAGCGGTCGGTAGCGTTTATGTTCAATAATAAACAGAGGGGGAAGATTAAAAATGATAAGATTCTTAGGTGGCGGATCGAGCTCTCCACCTTCGATTATGACATCATTTACCGGCCAGGGGCCCTCAACGAATCCCCCGACGCCCTCTCACGAGGGATGTGTGCCAGCGCCACCGGGGATCGGCTACAGACCCTCCACAATGACCTCTGCCACCCAGGGGTCACGCGGCTGTTCCACTTCATAAAGTCCCGCAACTTACCCTACTCGATTGAGGAAGTTCGGTCCCTGACCAGGAACTGTCGCACTTGCGCTGAGTGCAAGCCTCGGTTCTACCGCCCAGATAGAGCCCACTTAATCAAAGCTACACGGCGCTTTGAGCGGCTCAGCTTAGATTTCAAGGGCCCCCTCCCGTCCGTCGACCGCAATGTTTACTTCCTGAATATTGTGGACGAATACTCTCGTTTCCCATTCGCCTTCCCCTGCCCAGACATGACCAGCGCCATGGTCATTAAATGCCTCAACAGCCTGTTCTGCCTGTTCGGTATGCCGAGCTACATCCATACGGATAGGGGGGCGTCCTTCATGAGTGAAGAGCTACGCCAGTACATGCTGTCCAGGGGGATCGCCACGAGCCGTACCACCAGCTACAACTCCCGGGGTAACGGTCAAGTGGAGCGAGAGAACGGGACAGTATGGAAAGCAGTCACTCTAGCTCTGAGGACCAAAGGCCTCCCTATCTCCCGCTGGCAGGAAGTCCTCCCAGATGTGCTCCATTCGATACGGTCGCTATTGTGTACTGCCACTAATGCCACGCCTCACGAGCGAATGTTTGTCTTTCCCCGGAAATCCACCTCAGGCGTATCCATGCCGTCATGGCTCTCCACCCCAGGTCCGGTATTCGTGCGAAGGCATGTGAGGGGCCACAAGACGGACCCTCTCGTGGAGTCAGTGTACCTACTCCACGCCAACCCCCAATACGCGTATGTCCGGCACGCCGACGGAAGGGAGGACATCGTGTCCATAAAAGACGTCGCCCCAGCCGGTAACGGCAACAACGACCACAGCAACTCTTACCCACCCACTACTCTTTCATCACCCCAGGAAGAACATCGACCAATGGTACCCCCACCAACTACCCCTTCAACAACCCTGGCGGCACCCCCGGCAGAGACCCAGGAGGCCACCGGGGACACCCAGCCGACACCCGCGGCACCACAACAGCCACGTCGGTCGCAGAGGACTATCAAACCCCCGAACAGACTAAATCTATAGAAGGGGTGAATGTGATGAAATATTCCATTCATCACTCATCAGTGGTTCTCTGCCTGTGACTGTGGTTGGTTTCAGTTTCATTTCCATTGTATTGTACTGTGTGTAGGGCTCCACCCATACCTGGCTCCTATGTAAGCTGGCCCAGCCTGCTGCGCATCCAGTACGGCAGACCTCTGGATGGAAGATACATTCTCCTCTGTGTGTTACCTTCTAAGTCAATAAAAGCCTTGTTTTGTTTCGCTAACATCGAGTCTCGGATTTATTGAGGCACATCACTGTGTTTAGTACCGCCGAACTCTCGCACTCTCCTGGGCTCCCACTGTGTTTAGTACAGCTGAACTCTCGCCCTCTCCTGGTCTCCCACTGTGATTAGTACCACCGAACTCTCGCACTCTCCTGGTCTCCCGCTGTGTTTAGTACAGCTGAACTCTCGCACTCTCCTAGGCTCCCGCTGTGTTTAGTACTGCCAAACTCTCGCACTCTCCTGGGCTCCCGCTGTGTTTAGTGCCGCCGAACTCTCGCACTCTCCTGGGCTCCCGCTGTGTTTTGTACCGCTGAACTCTCGCACTCTCCTGGGCTCCCGCTGTATTTAGTACCACCGAACTCTCGCACTCTCCTGGGCTCCCGCTGTGTTTTGTACAGCTGAACTCTCGCCCTCTCCTGGTCTCCCACTGTGATTAGTACCACCGAACTCTCGCACTCTCCTGGTCTCCCGCTGTGTTTAGTACAGCTGAACTCTCGCACTCTCCTGAGCTCCCGCTGTGTTTTGTACCGCTGAACTCTCGCACTCTCCTGGGCTCCCGCTGTGTTTAGTACCGCCGAACACTCGTACTCTCCTGAGCTCCCGCTGCGTTTTGTACCGCTGAACTCTCGCACTCTCCTGGGCTCCCGCTTTGTTTAGTACCACCGAACCTCACGCTCTTATGGGCTCCCACTGTGTTTAGTACCGCCAAACTCTCACACACTCCGGGGCTCCCGCTGTGTTTAGTACCGCCGAACTCTCGCACTCTCCTGGGCTACCGCTGTGTTTAGTACCGCAGAGCTCTCACACTCTCCTGGGCTCTCGCTGTGTTTAGTACCGCCGAACTCTTGCACTCTCCTGGGCTCCCACTGTGTTTAGTACCGCCGAACTCTCGCACTCTCCTGGGCTCCCGCTGTGTTTAGTACTGCCGAACTCTCGCACTCTCCTGGGCTCCCACTGTGTTTAGTACTGCCGAACTCTCGCACTCTCCTGAGCTCCCGCTGTGTTTAGTACCGCCGAACTCTCGCACTCTCCTGGGCTCCCGCTGTGTTTTGTAACGCCGAACTCTCGCACTCTCCTGGGCTCCCGCTGTGTTTAGTACCGCCGAACTCTCACACTCTCCTGGGCTCCCGCTGTGTTTTGTACCGCTGAACTCTCGCACTCTCCTGGGCTCCCACTGTGTTTAGTACTGCCGAACTCTCGCACTCTCCTGGGCTCCCGCTGTGTTTAGTACCGCCGAACTCTCGCACTCTCCTGGGCTCCCGCTGTGTTTTGTAACGCCGAACTCTCGCACTCTCCTGGGCTCCCGCTGTGTTTAGTACCGCCGAACTCTCGCACTCTCCTGGGCTCCCGCTGTGTTTTGTACCGCTGAACTCTCGCACTCTCCTGGGCTCCCGCTGTGTTTAGTACCGCCGAACTCTCGCACTCTCCTGGGCTCCCGCTGTGTTTAGTACCGCCGAACTCTCGCACTCTCCTGGGCTCCCGCTGTGTTTTGTACCGCCGAACTCTCGCACTCTCCTGGGCTCTCGCTGTGTTTAGTACCGCCGAACTCTCGCACTCTCCTGGGCTCTCGCTGTGTTTAGTACCGCCGAACTCTCGCACTCTCCTGGGCTCTCGCTGTGTTTAGTACCGCCGAACTCTCGCACTCTCCTGGGCTCCCGCTGTGTTTAGTACCGCCGAACTCTCGCACTCTCCTGGGCTCTCGCTGTGTTTAGTACTGCCGAACTCTCGCACTCTCCTGGGCTCTCGCTGTGTTTAGTACCGCCGAAAGCGCTGTCCAATTAGTCCCACTCCCCTGCTCTTTACCCATATTCCATTCCCTTTTAGAAACTTACTGTTGAATCTGCTTCCACCACTTTTTCAGGCAGTGCATTCCAGGTCATAACATCTCCTTGCATTAAAAAAATGATCATCATCTCCCCTCTTGTCCTTTTGCCTTCTTACAACTTCTTAATGTGGCCCCTGTACTTCCAGTTGGCACTGCAGCAAAGTTTACAAAGCCAAGTTACCCATACACTTTCTAAACTGCCTTATCAACTTGCCCTGCCACCTTCCTAGATTTGTGAATATGCAGTCCCAGGTCCCTCTGCTCTTGCACCCCCTTCCAAATTGTACCATTTAGATTATACTGCCTCTCCATATTGTTTCTCCCAAAGTGCATCACTTCACAATCCTCCGCATGAAATTGTATCTGCCATGTGTCTGCCCATTTCACCATTCTATCTATGTCCTCCTGATGTCTGCTAATAACCTCATCATTATTTACTACATTGCTAAGTTTGTATCATCTGCAAACTTCAAAATTGTACTCCCTATAGATAATAGGGCAGCACGGTGGCATAGTGGTTAGCACTGTTGCCTCACAGCGCCAGGGACCGGGGTTCGAATCCGGCCTCGGGTGACTGTCTGTATGGAGTTTGCATATTCTCCCCGTGTTTGCGTGGGTTTTCTCCGGGTGCTCCGGTTCCCTCCCACAGTCCAGGTTAGGTTGATTGGCTATGATAAATTGACCCTTAGTGTTAGGGGGATTAAATACGTGGGGTTACGGGGATCGGGTGGGATATGTAGGGGTTACGGGGATCGGGTGGGATATGTGTCGGTGCAGGCTCGATGGACCTAAATGGCCTCTATCTGCACTGTGGGGTTTCTGTGATCTGTGATTTCTGTGAAGTCCAGGTCATTTATTTATAACCAGAAAAGCAATGGACCTAATACCAACCCCTATGGGACCTCACTGCATACTTGTCATAGAATCATAGAAAGTTACAGCACGGAAGGAGGCCATTTTGGCCCATCATGTCCACGCCGGCCTACAAAGAGCTAGCCAGCCTAATCCCACTTCCCAGCTCTTGGTCCGTAGCCCTGCAGGTTAGAGCATCCCAAGTGGACATCCAAGTACTTTTTAAATGTGGTTAGTGTTCCTGCCTCTACCACCCTTTCAGGCAGTGAGTTCCAGACCCCCACAACCCTCTGGGTGAAGAAATGTCCCCTCAAATCCCCTCTAAACCTTCCACCAATTACTTTAAAACTGTGCCCCCTGGTTTTTGACCCCTCTGCTAAGGGAAATAGGTCCTTTCTATCCACATTATCTGTGCCCCTCATAATTTTATACACCTCAATAAGGTCTCCCCTCAGCCTCCTCCATCCCATCTGGACCAGGTGACTTGTTATCTTTGAGTGATACCAACCTATTTAGTAGGTCCTTTCTATCTATTTTTATCCTATCCAATATCTCCACTCCCTCCTTCTCCACTGCAACATTAACTTCATCCTCTTCTTCTGTGAAGACGGATACAAACTACTCATTCATTACCTCAGTCATGCCCTCTGCCTCCACAAGAAGATTTCCTTCTTTGTCCCTAATCGCCCCACCATTCCTTTAACTATCCTTTTACTTTTTATATGTTTATAAAAGATGCTTGGGTTTCCTTTCATGTTACCCGCTAATCTTTCCTCATGCTCTCTACTTGCCCTTCTTATATCCTTTCTCAATTTCCCGCTGCACTCTTTGTATTCTGCCTGGTTTTCGACTGTATTCTGTACCTGACATTTGTCATAAAGCTCCTTCTCCTGTTTTATTTTAACCTCTATTTCCTTTGTTATCTGTCAGCCGTGGCTCAGTGGGTAGCACTCTCTAGGTGGGAGGGGCTAGGAGTGAGCCAAGTGTTACTGGTTGCCTGATTGCAGCTGGGAGTTGGAGGGAGTTTTGTAAAAAGTTGGTGGTGGGTTTTGGGGTTTTGTTTTCAGGTTTTAGGGCCTTTTTGGCCCACAAAAACAGCCAGATGGCTGCTGAGGGGTCCGGAGTGCCGGGCCCCTCAGAGGATAATGTTCCCGAGAGGAATTTAATTAGGGAAGAAACTGTGGTGGGAAAGGAAAAAAAAAGGCCCAAAGATTTGGGCCGGGACCCCAGGAGGTTTGGTAAAGAAAACACAGTGGTGGTGCAGTGTGAGGATAAGAAGATTCGAACTTGGGATATTATCCAGGCAGTTCATGAGGACTGTGGCGAGGGAAGCTGCTTTGCCTGCCGACCAAAGCCGAATGTGGGATTCGAGGTGACGGTCAGTGGCCGTGAGGAGATGGAAAGACTGTTACTCAGTCTGAAAGTTGGTGAGAAATTCTTGGAGGTGACTCTGCTATATTCAGAGGATGTGGTGGTTTCATTTTTAAACTTGTCAGTTTACATTGAGGACAAAGTGCTAAGCAAAAAGTTGGAGTCGTGGGACATTAAAATCTGTTCTGCAATAAAGAGGAGGTACTATCCGGGAACACGGGTAGTAGACGGAACCCGGTATGTAAAGGTGCGGTTCCCAGAGGGGGTGAGGTCATTGCCGTACAGTATGAAGTGCGAGACACTGGAAGGAGTGCAGTACTTTCGTGTGCTGCATGATAACCAAGTAAAGGTGTGCTATTATTGTCTTGGACATGACCATCTCGTAAGAAACTGTCCAGACCTGTATTGTTACAATTGCGGTGAGTCGGGACACATCACTCGGAGCTGCAAGGTGGATAGCTGTGGAGTGTGTCACAAAGGCCCCACCCGCTGTGAGTGTGTGGCAGAAGGGAGCGATATGAGTGATGAGGAGATGGGAGAAGGAGCAGGAGATGAGAGTGGAACAGCCGGAGGAGTGGTACATTCAGAGGACACAGCCGGTAAAATGAAGGAGAAAGGAGCACAGGAAGAGGCAGAGGATGGCGGAGCGGAGAATGGGATGGAGATGGCGGAAAACACGTGGAGTGCTATGGAGGGTAACAAAGACAGCAGCGGGCAGCGAGGGTCGAGTGCAGACTCGAGCCTTAGTGCGGTTCGGCTCCCCCTGGGGAGTCTGGTGTCTGCGGGGGGAGAGGAGGCGGGAGCGGGGTGTGTGGTGGATGTGGTTGCTCCGGGGAGAGGCGGGGAGTCGAATATCTTGGTGAGTGGGAGGGGGCAGGACGGGGAGAGGGTGCAAGATGCAGGAGCCTTAAAGGGACAGCAGGATGGGATTGGCGAGATAGAGACGTCAGAAGGGAACAATTTAGGTGCGCCATTGTCCCATGGAGAGAGGGAACAGGGTGCAAGGGTCAGAGGTGGAGATGTGGTCGAAGGGAGTGGCACAGTGGGAGAAACTGCGATAGCAGGAAGACTCTCTATGGGAGATGAAGTATCTGATAGGGAGCAGGATTATGTATCTGACGGGGAGCAGGCACAGGGGGTTGCAGAAGAGCTTGAGTGTGAGGAATTAGAGGGGGACAGAGACATGGAAGTCGGGGGTGGGGTGGCATCATGTGGAAAGGGAAAAGTTAGTGAGGGGCAGAAGGAGGGAGGAAGGGCAGCTCCTGGGCCCAAACTTAATGCAAGGAAGAGGCTGAAACAGCAGGGAAAGTTTAAATAGGAGGTGAAAAAGAGTCGGAGGCTGCAGGAAAAAGCAATAGCTGCCCGAAAAGTTGGGAAGGAGCATGTGAGGAGGGAAGGGCCAGAGATTAAATGATGGGGAGATTATCAGGCATACTTCCCTTCTTTGGAGCCATGATTACATTGGTCTCGATTAATGTGAACAGACTGAGGGGTGAGAGGAAATTGCAGCAGTTGTTGCAGGGTTTTAAAGGTATGGACTTGTGTCTGCAAGAAACCTTTTGGGATGAGGATATCCTAGAAAGAGTTCAGAAGGTTTGCAAGTTGTGCAAACAATAACCGTACAGGGGTGGCTGTTTTGGTGAGTCCGTCCATAGAAGAGAATGTTGCCTTGGTGGACAAGGACACTGAGGGGAGATTTTTACGGCTAAGGGTAAAAATGGAGGGATTTAATTGCAATCTCTTTAATATCTATACACCGAACGACCATTGCAAGCATCGCGAGTTTTTTCGGGGGTTATTCACTGAAGCGGCAGAGGTGGAAAATCCTTGTATAGTGGGGGATTTCAATGTATTTTTATCTCGGATGGATATTTCAGCCCAGATGACCTTTAAGGATGATAACTCCAGAGGGGTGATTGTAAAAATGATGGCAACTTTCAATTTGAGAGACTTATGGAGGGACCGGAACTCCATAAAAAGGGAGTTCTCCAGATCAGGTTGGGTGGGTGATGTTTTAAAACAGAGCCGAATAGATTTTGTGTTAATGTGGGAAGTGTTAAGTTCTGAGGTGATAGAGATTTATTATAAAAAAGTATTTTTTAATGATCACTCGGCTTTGGTTCTGAGAATTAGGAAAAGCAGAGTTAAGATTGGTTCAGTGGTGTGGATTTTAAACAGTCAATACCTGAAAGAATTTGCTTATAAAGAAGGGATTATAAATATAATAAAGAATGCGCGGAAGGAACCTTTGTTCTTGAAAGAAAGAAGAGTTTGGTGGGACAATTTCAAATATGGGGTAAAAGTTTTTTCGGTACGTTATGGGAAAAAGAGGGCGACAGCTAACCGGCGTCGAGAAGAGAATATAAACAAAAGGTTTACGGATGTCTGTAAAGCAGTTGACGGGAGGGATAAGGGAGCAGAAACTATGTCCCAGGTGCTAAAGGAAGAGTGGGAATTATTGCAAGCTGAAAAATGCAAGGGGGCCATTCTCCGTGCAAAGGCTAGAGATACATTGGAGGGCGAAAGATGAACTAGATATTTTCTAGAGCAAGAGAAGCTGCGACAGAGATTATCGATAATTGAAGAGTTGAAGGTCGGGGAGAAGATTATTCATGAAAGTGGGGAGATTTTAGAAGCGGCTAGCAGCTTTTATCAAGAGTTGTATACAAAAGAAGACATTTCCAATTTGGCAATGGAGAAGGTTACTGCTTTTATTGAAGAAGGTTTAAAGGAGGATGAGAGAAGCATGTGTGACAAAGAAGTAGGATTAGCGGAAATAAAAGTAGCAATAAGTGGAATGAAGGGGGGGAAAAGCCCAGGGTCCGATGGACTAAGTGCAGAATTTTATAAAGAATTTTTCGAGATTTTAAGTCCATTGCTCTTAGGAGTTTTTAAGGAAATTAAAATTGAGGGAAGCCTGGCCCCATCTATGAGGAGAGGTATTATAAAGGGGATAGACGGGATCTGAAGAATTGGAGGCCTATCACATTATTAAATGTGGATTATAAGATCTTGGAGAGGGTTATGGCAAATCGTTTGAAGGCGGTGTTACCGCAGATAGTTTTGCCCTCTCAGTCCTATGGGGTCATAGGCTGGGACATCGCAGACTCTGTGGTCTCGATTCGAGATGCAATAGAGCTTATGGAAGAGAGTGGGAGGGAGGCTTATATATTAAAGATAGATCAAGAGAAAACCTTTGATAGGGTCTCTCATGAGTTTTTATTGAAGGTTTTGGAAGCATTTGGTTTCAGGGAAAATTTCATTCAGTGGATAAGGATATTTTATTCAAACATATTTAGCTGTGTTAAATGTAATGGTTTTTTATCCAAGTATTTTCCGGTACAGAGATCAGTGAGAAAGAGTTGTCCCCTGTCTCCATTGTTGTACACATGTGTTGCAGAACCATTCGGTTACATGATGCAAAAGAAACAAGGTGTAGTGGGGATTGTGGTCCCCAGTTCAGGGCTGGTGTCGGCGATACACAAATATGCAGATGACACAACCTTAACATTGAGAAATAGGGAGTCAGTAAGGAAAGCCATGGATGTAGTGGAGGAATATTGGAGAGCTTCAGGAGCCAGAGTGAATTATAGTAAGTCCCAATGCCTGGTTGCTGGGAGGGGTAGGGAGGAAGGGTTGGGGGAATGTCCCTTTAAGGTGTGGAGGTTTTGGAAGTTCTGGGGGTGCATATGGGGTGCAAGAAAGGCAGGGATGAAGTGGATCGATTAAATTGGGAACCGAAGGTTATGAAAATTAATAAGATTTTGGGAAGATGGGAAAGAAGGTGGTTGAAAGTGCAAGGAAGAGCGACAGTGGTGTCTGCTCTCCTGCTATCTAAACTATGGTACTTATTGACGGTGGAGGATATTCCCGAGTGGGCGGAAAAGTCCATTCGAGAGGCTTGTGTGAGGTTTTTATGGGAAGGGAAACCAGCCTTGGTGGCTTACAATACTATCATTGGACGGAGAAATCAGGGAGGACTCAATTTCCCAGATATTGATTTGAAGAAAAAATCCTTTAGAATCAAATGGGTGAAGAGATTTCTTCAGAAATCAAATACAAGTTTTTGGAAGAGTTGTTTTGAGCATTTTTTAAAACGAAGTGGGATAGGAGGGCAGGGGATATTGTATATGGAATATACAATAATATGTTTTTGAAATCGATTAAACTTCTCCTGAGGTTTTATTAGGGGGTTGTAGAGACTTGGGCCCAATTTTTAAAAAGTGTGCAGTTTATGCCCAAGGGGGCTGAGAAATTTCTAGAACAGCCCTTATTTTTGAACAGGTGGGTCAACATCGAAGGAGAGGTTTTATTTAATCAAGCTTTTATAAAAGCTGGGATTATATCTGTGAAAGATGTATTATACGAGGTAATTCCAGGTTGGTTGCCGGAAGCGATAGTGAGGGATATGGTGTGGGAGGAGGATCAGGAGGTAGAGGAAAAAGCAATAGGTATCATGTATGAGAAGATT
The DNA here is from genome assembly GCF_052327205.1 of Somniosus microcephalus. NCBI lineage: Eukaryota > Metazoa > Chordata > Chondrichthyes > Squaliformes > Somniosidae > Somniosus > Somniosus microcephalus. The sequence continues at coordinate 120,394,204 of NC_140997.1, read as the reverse complement.
GTGAGGGCAATGCCACAGGATTGGATGGGAGAAATAAATGCAGAAATCTGCAAAGGAAGTAAAATGCGTCCTGCTTTTCCAAGCTTTGTACTGGAGAAAGGGGGAGAGTTGGTTCAATTTGACAACTGCAATACCTGAGATTTCTATGAGGTATTGAGAGAATGGAGATTCAAGACACCTGCTGGTCAGGAGTTTTGGCAGAGTATATACCCACAGCTGGACTTCAACAGGATTTGGAAGGGAGTGTGGGTGAGTTTTAAATGTCCTGAATGGAATAAACTGGATTTCAAATTGGTTCATAATCGGATTTTTACCATGACGGTCTTGTGCAAGATTGGACGAGTGGAGGCGGACACGGTGTGTGGGACACGGGATGAGACTGTCCCATTTACTGGTGTTATGTCCGCAGTTAAATGATTTTAAGTACTATGTTCAACAGTTGTGTGGAGTTTTTTTGCTGGGTGGGGACCGAAGTGCGAGAATGGGAATCCCGTGGGACTCGATTTTGAGATGGGGATTGCAGGAGAGTCTGCCCGAGTCTAGCGGATCGGCAATTAATTTAATGTTCAGTTTGGCTAGATTCGTGATTGTGCAAAGAAGGAATGCACTGTTTTTTAAGGGGAGGGGAATCAATCTAAAAGAGTATTTTAAATATAAGTTGAAGGATCATTATAAGGCTCTGTGGTTGTTTTATACAGAAAGCAATTTAAGGATGGTATTTTACAACCAATTTTTAAAGCACAATCGATTAATATATGTTACAGGTGACAAATTAAACTTCAGGTTTTGATGTTAAAATGTGGTGGCGGAATGGCTGTGCAGAGTGGTGGAATTGATTTGTATCATACTGTAGGAACGGAGGTTCCTAGCTGAATAATGTATTCGACTCGATGAATCAAATCAACAGGTTTTAATGAGCAATGAGGTTAGCAGGGAAACTACAGGAGAAACGGTATACAGGTCTATACAGCTTGCTGGGCACTCGACGACTACTGGAAGATTCTGGAAGCTGACGTCATGACGTCATCACGTTCTTCGCGCCACTGGTGGTCACGTGAGCAGCGTCATGACGTCATCACGTGGAGTGCAGGAAAACACCATACAGTACAGTTTAAAGGTGCAGTCCGCGGTTGCACTATACTGTAGTTAAAGGGATTATTAATAATTGTCCTGAGACCCTTGGTGACTCTGCCACAATACAATGTAATGATCACGATGTTGTAAATGTTCTTAATGTTCAATAAAGTATAATATAAAAAAAAGTGGGTAGCACTCTCGCCTCTGAGTTAGAAGGTTGTAGGTTCAAGTCCCACTCCATGGGACTTGTGCACATAATCTAGGCTGACACTCCAGTACAGTGCTGAGGGAGTGCTGCACTGTCGGAGATGCCGTCTCTCGGATGAGACGTTAAACTGAGGCCCCGTCTGCTCTCTCAGGTGGACGTAAAAGATCCCATTGCACTATTTCGAAGAAGAGCAGAGGAGTTATCCCCGGTGTCCTGGTGAATATTTATCCTTCAATCCACAAGAACAGATTATCTGGTCATTATCATGTTGCTGTATGTGGGAGCTTGCTGTGCGCAAATTGGCTGCCGCATTTCCCACATTACAACAGTGACTCCACTTCAAAAGTACTTCATTGGCTGTAAAGCGCTTTGCGACGTCCGGTGGTCATGAAAGGTGCTATATAAATGCAAATCCTACTTTTTTCTTTTTTGTCAGGGAGCTCTAGCTTTGGATGCCCCATCTTTCCTCCTTATGGGAATGTGTTTGGTTTGTACCCGACCTATCTCCGCCTTGAAGGCCGACCATTGCACATTTACTGTTTTCCTGGCCAATCTTTGTTTCCAGTCCACCTGTGCTAGATCCCTTCTAAAATCACTGAAATTGGCTCTCTTCCAGTTGGGTATTTTTACCATTGAGTTTTCTTTGTCCCTTTCCATAACTACTTTAAACCTAATTATATTATGATCACTATTACCCAGATGTTCTCCCACTTAAACACACTCCACTTGGCCTACCTCATTCCCCGGAACTAGATCCTGCACTGCTTCCTTCCTTGTTGGGCTAGAAACATACTGCTTAAGAAAGTTCTCCTGTGCACATTTTAGAAATTCTTCACGCTCCTTGCCCTTTACTCTGTTTCTCCCCAGTCTATATTAGGGTAATTGAAATCCCCTACTATTACTGCTCTATTATTGTTACAGTTCTCTCAAATTTTTCTACAGATTTGCTCCTCTATCTTCTGCTCAATATTTGGGGGCCTATAGTAAACACCCAGCAATGTAACAGTTCCTTTTCTGTTCCTTAACTCTAAACAAATAGATTCAGGGGGAGAAATTGAAGGTTTTAGCACCGGCTGCTACCGCCATAAAATGGCACAAAGACGGCGGCTGGCGCTCTTCCGCTAGCTGGTGGTGAATCCATCGGTGTGGACTATTTTGGAACTGCTGGTAAACACTCGCACCAGGGATTTTTAAATGAAAGAGTTTGTGCCATCAGTGAGTGAGCAATGCTCACTTGACGCCCAATCTCCAACATTGCATTTAGCCATTGCACTTACCATCAGCGCAGAACAATGACAGGGGGAGCTGGCATCTACTAACAGGAAGCAGGCTGCAGCAGCGATATTTAAAGGCACCATCGCCAATCATCTGCAACTAACATGGTTCAATAGTTTCAGTGGCTGTTTGCTACTTCCTATGACCGAAAACAGCTTTCTTTAGTTATTTCCAGGTTTTTTTGGTAATAGGGAGTGTTGTTTCAAGTGCAGAAGTGCATCATTATTATTTCAATGTCACTCAAAGGGCTGATGGTGGATAGGCAATGGCAAACATTCAAAGACCGCATGGATGAACTACAGAATTTGTTCATCCCAGTTTGGCATAAAAATAAAACAAAAAAGGTGACTCAACCGTGGCTAACAAGGGAAATTAGGGATAGCATAAGATCCAAGGAGAGCACATATAAATTGGCCAGAAAAAGCAGTAAACCTGAGGATTGGGAGCAGTTTAGGATTCAACAAAGGAGGACAAAGGAATTAATTAAGAAGGGGAAAATAGAATATGAGAGTAAGCTTGCAGGGAACATAAAAACTGACTGTAAAAGCTTTTATAGATATGTGAAGAGAAAAAGATTGGTGAAGTCAAGCGTAGGCCCCTTGCAGTCAGTATCAGGGGAATTTATAATGGGGAACAAAGAAATGGCAGACAAATTAAATACATATTTTGGTTTTGTCTTCACAAAGGAGGACACAAATAATCTCCCAGAGATGTCAGGAACATAGGGTCTGATGAAAGGGAGGAACTGAAAGAAATCAGTATTTGTAGGGAAATGGTGTTAGGGAAATTGATGGGATTGAAGGCCGATAAATCCCCAGGGCCTGATAATCTACATCCTAGGGTATTTAAGGAAGTGGCCCTAGAAATAGTAGAGGCATTGCTGATCATCTTCCAACATTCGATGGAATCTGGAACAGTACCCATGGATTGGAGGGTAGCTAATGTTACCCCACTATTCATAAAAGGTGGTAGAGAGAAAACAGGGAATTACAGACATCGGTAGTGGGGAAAATGCTAGAGTCCATTATAAAAGATGTAATAGCAGAGCACTTGGAAAACAGTGACAGGATCGGACAAAGCCAACATGGATTTACAAAAGGTAAATCGTGCTTGACTAATCTCCTGGAATTTTTTGAGGATGTAACTGGTAAAATAGATAAGGGAGAACCAGTGGATGTGGTGTATTTGGACTTTCAAAAGGCTTTCGATAAGGTCCCGCATAAGAGATTAAGGCACATGGGATTGGGGGCAAGGTATTGACTTGGATAGAGAACTGGCTGGCAGACAGAAAACAAAGACTTGGAATAAACGGGTCTTTTCCCGAGTGGCAGGCAGTGACTAGTGGGGCACCGCAGGGATCGGTCCTTGGACCCCAGCTATTCACAATATATATTAATGATCTAGACAAGGGAACTTGATGTAATATCTCCAAGTTTGCAGATGACACAAAGCTGGGTGGGCGTGTGTGCTGTGAGGAGGATGCCGAGAAATTCCAGTATGATTTGGACAGGTTGGGTGATTGGACAGAAGAATGGCAGATGCAATATAACGTGGATCAATGCGAGGTTATCCACTTTGGTGTCAAAAACAGGAAGGCAGATTATTATCTGAATGGCAATAGATTGGGAGAAGGGGAAGTGCAACGAGACCTGGGTGTCCTTGTGCACCAGTCGCTGAAGGTAAGCATGCAGGTGCAGCAGGCGGTTAAGAAGGCAAATGGTATGTTGGCCTTCGTAGCAAGAGGGTTCGAGTACAAGAACAAGGATGTCTTGCTGCAGTTGTACAGGGCCTTGGTGAAACCACACCTTGAGTATTGTGTGCAGTTTTGGTCGCCTTATCTGAGGAGGGATGTTCTTGCCATGGAGGGAGTTCAGCGAAGATTCACCAGGCTGATACCTGGGATGGCAGGAATGACGTATGAGGAGAGATTAGGTCGATTGGATTCTTCTAAACTCGCTGGAGTTTAGAAGAGTGAGAGGGGATCTCATTGAAACTTATAGAATTCTGACAGGACTAGACAGACTAGATGCAGGAAGGATGTTCCCGATGTTTGGGGAGCCCAGAACCAGGGGTCACAGTCTAAGGATAAGGGGTAAGCCATTTAGGACAGAAATGAGGAGGAATTTCTTCACCCAGAGAGTGGTGAACCTGTGGAATTCTCTACCACAGAAGGCAGTAGAGGCCAATTCATTAATTATATTCAAGAAGGAGTTGGATATATTTCTTAAGGCTAAAGGGATCAAGAGATATGGGGAGAAAGCAGGGACAGGGTACTGAATTTGGATGATCAGCCATGATCGCATTAAATGGCGGAGCAGGCTCGAGGGGCCGAATGGCCTACTCCTGCTCCTATCTTCTATGTTTCTATGTTTCTATGTTTCAAGGCTTCTGCTCACAACACTTGCTCACAGTCATGGGGGCTGTACTGGCAGTCGACCTCGCCCTCCAGGATCTACGGCAGAGGGAGCGGAGGCAGCAAGAAAGACGGGAACCTGCATGCAGAGGCAGGAGGAGGAGGGCCATGAGGGCACTCAACAGGCGGCCGTACCCACCTAGGGTCCTCCGACAGCACAATCGCCTACCTGCAATTAAGCGAGGAACAGATTCTTAGGAGGCTATGCTTCAGCAAGGAGGTGGTCACAGAACTCTGCCACCTCCTGCAACCAGACCTGCAGCCTGAGAGCAGGGCAAACACAGCTCTCCTGTGGCAGTCAAGGTCACCATGGCACACCACCTCCCCATCATACCATGCCTGTGTCATGGAATATCACATCACTCTCCTGGGCACAAAGCTGAAATGAGACACACCACAAAAGATTTCAAACACAATTATTAAATCTATCAATAATCACAAGACACATATTTGCAATTATACTATTAACTAATCACCCTGGTGCAATCCCTTAGCGTCTGTCTTTCGTGTGGCTTTTCCTATTCTAATGCTCCTACGAAGTTCTCCCCCAGTGGCTGCAGAATGGCTGGTGGAAGCCTGTTCATTTTCAGTGAGGGAGGCTGTAGATGGCCTTGCAGGATAACCTTGAGCAGCTCTGGCCCTAGAAGGCTTGGCTGCAGACTGCACCACCTCAGCATGGGCGGCAGCAGTCTGGGCTGGCTGGCTGGCTCACAGGCAGCAGCAAGGGCAATGACGGAGTGGCAGTGGTGGGACGAGGAATGCTGTCATCCTGAGAGAGGACAGCAGGTTCCTGCTCCACTGACCCACTGCCACTCCCCCGGAGCAGCAGCTCAGCACTCCCACCAATCTGTTGGAGCACAGATTGCTAAATTGCTGCAACACTCTGCAAGCCCCGGTCGACGGTGTGCAACCCAGCCACATGGCAACAGTCAGAGCTTGGGTGGCATCACACTGAGACTGCAGGAGAGCTGTCTGAGCTTCCGCTGCAGCACAAAGATGTTGGGTTGCTTCCGCCTGTGCTGCAATGGAAGCTGCGTCATCGCCTATCATGCTCGCCATCACGTCTGGGTCGACAGTCTCTCTGGGAGAGTACCATCATTTCCAGGCTGGAAATCATGGGTTCCATGCTCTGTGCAGAGCCCCGTGCAATGTTGGAGGCGGACTCCCCCACGCTCCTTGACATTGTCGAGAGACTCTCTGGCAGCCTTGCCATTGCACCCATCAATTCTGTGTGCATGCCCATCACCCTTCCTCTGAAGGCCTCCCCATCGAGGTCCTCATCTGAGTCCTGTGCAGCAGAACTTGCGCACGGACTCGCCCTCCGGGGAGTTGGCCCCTGAGCTATCCTCTCCCCTGGCCTTGCTGTAGCCTACAAATGCCCAGTGCCTCACCCTGTGCTGATACTGCTTCTGCACTAGCCTCTAAAGAACGTGTAGTGCCAGTTTCTGAGCTGGTGTCTGTGAGTGAAAGATGTAATGACGCAGTGTCTTCTTCCTCCTTTTTCTTCTCCTCCCTCGCTGTCTGCGGTGCCCTTGGGGAAAGGCTGTTCGAGTGCTTGTTGATTATCTGAAAACAGAAATGCACAAGAGTCGGGTTATGGGGAGGGCGGTAAGGAGGGGAAGTCAGAATTGCATACAGCATGAGTAGCTGGAAAGTGAGAAGAGATTGTGGGCTGAGGGGAACGTGGGATGTGAGAAGAAGGATTAGGAATCCCCCTACCATTGATGAACCTCGATGGTGGCCACAGCATCTACCATGTGGCGCCCAATGATCTCAAGCGCTCGTTCTTCAAGCTGGCTTATGTGTTGAAGGTCTTCCTGGCCCCCTCCTGTCCGCTACTGTTCCCGGTGGTTATGTGCGACCTTGGCCTGCAAGAGAAAGAGAAGTGTTGAGTGAGTTTAGTGCTGTGTGTTTGGGTGATGTGCCTGCCATAGTTGAATAGCTGTCATTGTGTGCAAGATGTGAGATGTGGGTCTGAGTGCTGATAGGTGGAGATTGTTGCTTTGCAAGTGCTGGGGGTGTGGTGCATTGAGCAGTGTGTGAAGCCTGTGGTGCAGATGGTGGTATGTGTCATTTGCTGAAGCCTTCACTCACCCTGACTACCCGTGTGAGGTTGTTAAAGTTATTCCGGCACTGGGTGTGGGTCCTGGGGACCTCAGTGCTGGCCGTGTCGTGGTCCGCAATCTTACGCCACACGGTCCTGGATGTGTGTGACAAGGGCCTCCTGTCAGTTTGCTGGTATTACACCGCCCGCCTCCTCTCCACCGCGGAGACCAACGCCTCGAGAGCTTCGTCGGAGAACCTACGGGCTCCCTCTCCCCGTCTATTTTCTACCATCACTACATGTAAGTGTTGCTTCTCCGTCCGCCTCGTCACTCTGCTGTTGGAGCAGCTGAACAGCCGAGCGGCCTGACAGTGAGGTGCTGCGGCATTAATGCACCTTCACTTTAAGTCGTGGAAAAAGCCTGTGGCAAATGTTGAGTCTGTGTGTCCCAGTTATGTTTATTATAAATCACTGGACACAGACAACAAGAATAACTTTAACAGGTCTTTACTATTCGGAGGTCAGGGCTGAACTGCCCAGCAAATCACTACACAACGTTTATATACCGGTGTGGTCACCACCGGTATTACAGTATACAGCAGCCAAGAGAAAGTAGTACATCTCTTAAGGTAGTTCTCTTAAGGTGGAACAGGTTACATACACCACAATCCTCCCTTTTTAGCTTAACAGTGTATATCCCCATTTAACATAACATAATAACATATATATATATATATATATATACAACTTCATGCAAAACAGTTCAAAGATTCAGTCTCTGAGGAGGCCTCCTGATCCGAGTTGGATAACGCCTTTCAGGGGTCTCTGATTCTCGTTGCTGGGGTGACTCATCTAGTTGATCTCTTATGGATTGGACATCATCATCAGGTACATTCACTTCTGAGGTAGATGCTTCAGGTTCACTAACTTCTTCCACGGTTGTCTCTTCCGTAACCCTGGGTTCGACCCTTGTTCTCGATTCTACCAGTTGGTCAGCATGACGTCGTATTACATTTTCACCAATATCTACTGTGTACATCAGGGGTCCTTGTCTGGCCCAAATTGTTCCAGATTGCCATTTCTCATTTTTATAGTCCCGGGCTAACACTGGTTGTCCTATTTCGAAACTCCGAGTGGTCTTGTTATTTATATGCTGGAACTGTTTGTTTTCGACTTCCCTCCGCACATTTGGTTTTAACAAGTCCAACCTGGACCGCAACCTCCTGCTATAGAACATCATGGCAGGACTTTGGTTTGTCACTGCATGAGTGGCGTTTCGATATGCCAGTAGGAAATTGTCCACCTTGTGTTGTAGTGGAATCTGATCTTCGCTCATGGCCTTTATTGCTTTTTTGAACGTTTGTACAAATCTCTCGGCCAACCCGTTTGTAGCCGGATGATATGGGGCAGAGGTATAATGTTTCACCCCATTCTTCTTCATGAATTTCTGGAATTCTTCTGACACGAACTGCGGTCCGTTGTCTGAACATATTTGTTCTGGCAATCCATTCCTTGCAAATATCGTTCTTAGCACCGCAATCGTCTTTTCCGAGGTAGTGGTAGTCATCTTAATCACTTCTGGCCATTTAGAATGTGCGTCCACCGCAATTAAAAACATGGAGTCCATGAATGGACCAGCAAAGTCAATATGTACACATTGCCATGGGGTTGAAGGCCATTCCCATGGATGCAGCGGTGCAACCGGAGGTGCATTTTGAACTTTTTGGCACCCTGAGCAGCTTTTCGTCAGATCCTCTATCTGTTGGTCGATACCCGGCCACCACACATAAGCCCTAGCAAGGCTTTTCATCTTGACTCCCCCCAGATGACCTTCATGCAGTTCCTTTAGAACTCTCTCTCTTAACTTAGGAGGAATAATCACCCTTGTTCCATACATCAATGTTCCTTGACAGACGGACAGCTGTTCTCGTCTTGCTGAGAATGCCGGTAACAGTGGATCACCATGTGCTGGCCATCCCTTCACTGTCAATTCGTAGACCCGGGACAGTGTCGGTTCGTTCCTGGTTTCTCTTTCAATACTTGCATTGGTGACTGGTAAACATTCGATGATGGTCGAGTGAAATAACTCAACAGGGTCAACCGTCGGTGCCTCCTCCGCTGTAGGTAGTGGCAGGCGCGACAGCCCATCAGCATTACCATGCTGCTTTGTACCTTTGAATTCAATCTGATATTGATGTGCCCCTAGGAAAAGGGACCATCTCTGGAGCCTCTGTGCTGTCATCACCGAAACACCCTTCTTAGGGTTAAAAATGGATACCAACGGCTGGTGGTCTGTCAGTAGCGTAAACTTTTGGCCCTGCAGGTAATGATTAAACTTCTTTACTCCCCACACAAGGCTGAGAGCCTCCCTATCTATCTGAGCATAGTTGCGCTCAGCGGAGGTCAATGATCTGGATGCGAACGCGACTGGCCTCTCCAAGCCATTTGGCAACTTGTGTGAGAGTACTACCCCAATACCATATGGAGAAGCATCACAAGCCAAACGAATAGGCAGCGTTGGGTTGAAGTGAGCCAACACTTCCTCTGAGGTGATCAATGCCTTGCTTTTGCGAAAGGCCCTCTTATAGTCCTCGCTCCACTTCCATGGTGCTCCCTTCTGCAAAAGAGCGTTCAGCGGGTGCAGCACCGTGGATAAATTTGGCAGAAACTTATGGTAATAGTTAATCAACCCTAGGAACGACCTCAACTGGGATACATTATCCGGAGCGGGAGCCTTCACAACAGCTTCGATCTTGTCAGGAGACTTATGAAGACCCTCCTGGTCAATGACATGACCACAGTACGAGATCCGCTTCTGAACGAACTCACATTTCTGGCGATTAACTCGAAGTCCATATTCTTTCAATCTGGTGAGCACCAATTCCAAATTTGCAAGATGTTCCTCATCATCATCTCCTGTAATCAGAATATCGTCCAAGTAACATTGTGTGCCTGGAATTCCCTGTAATACCTGCTCCATGGCCCTCTGCCAAATTGCTGGAGCCGATGCCACTCCAAAAACCAGTCTATTATACCGATACAAGCCTCTATGCATGTTGATCGTGAGATACTGGTGTGACTCTTCCTCAACTTCCATCTGTAAGTACGCCTGCGCCAGGTCTATCTTGGTGAAGTGTTTCCCGCCAGACAATGAAGCGAAGATATCCTCAATCCGCGGAAGCGGATATTGCACCGTGTGAAGCACCGGATTAACAGTGATCTTGAAATCTCCACAGATGCGAACCTTCCCCGGTTCCCCTGGCTTGTTGCTCGATGAACGCTTCATGACGGGAACAATGGGCGTGGCCCACTCACTCCAGTCCACCTTAGACAGTACTCCTGAACATTCTAGCCCTTCCAGCTCAGCTTCCACAGCAGGTCGTATCGCATAAGGTACCGGTCTGGCTTTGAAAAATTTTGGGTTTGCATGTTCTTCAACCTTGATGGTTGCTGTAATTCCTCTCAGTGTTCCCAGTCCCTGTTGGAACACCTCTTTAGCATCGTCCAATATTCTGGACAATCGTTAGGTTTGACATCTTTTTTACCGGAATCTACCGTTAGTGCTTTTAAGGAATGCCAGTCCATATTTATTCTCCTGATCCACTCCCGTCCCAGTAGTGATGGACCTCCCTCAGGTAGCACATATAAGTCCATTCCTCGGCTTTCTTTGCCCTTGTGGACCACCTTTACCTTTATCTTTCCGATGGGGTATACTCTTTGCCCCGTGTATGTTTTCAATACAATCTCCGTATCCCGTAGGGGAATATGTGGGAATAACCTTCTGTAATCTTGCTTATTCATGACCATCAATGCCGATCCAGTGTCCAATTCCATCTTCACTTGGACTCCTGCTATCTGAAGTGTGACCCAGATAGTTTGGAGGTCTGCTTCATTACCCACATTGTGTACTGTTAGACAACCCAGTTCCTTACTGCTGGAGCCTGAATCTGACTTCTGTTCATCCGAGCTGTTCTCTGTCACCTTGTGTACCTTTCTGCACTTTTCCTGCGGTGACTTTTTGTTGCTGGTCTTCTTTCGTGACCGGCATACTTTAGCTATGTGACCAAGCCTGCCACATTTTCTGCATTCCTGATTTTTGAACCAGCACTGGTTCTGATCGTGCGTTGTCTTTCCACAACGATAACACTTTACTGCACCCAAGGCCATTTGATTGGTGCTGAGTTCCGATGACCTTAGCTGCATTTCCGCAGTGCCTCTCGCTGCGGCTTCGTGCGATGCTGCAATAGTGACAGCTTTATCAAGCGTAAGATCATTCTCTTCTAGCAGTCGCTTTTGTGTTCCTTCTTTTAACAATCCACACACAAATTTATCTCTCAGCGCATCTGTTAGTCCTGTTCCAAACTGACAGTACTTTGATAGCTTATGCAGTTCAATTAAGAATTCAGCGTTGCTTTCTTCTTTCAGCTGCGTTCTTCTGTAAAATTTAAATAGTTCCGCTATCAGCAGCGGCGTGGTGTTTAAATGATTTTTCAGGACAGTAACAATATTCGCGAAAGTCTGATCCGCCAGTTTATCTGGTGATACAAGGTGCTTCAATAGCCCGTACGTCTTCGCACCCATTGAGTTTAATAAGGTTAGTACTTTCTTATCATCTGGTACCTCATTTGCTTTACAATAAACTTCCATGCGTTCTACATACGTGGCCCAATCTTCGACATCGCTATCAAAAGCATTGATGTTACCATGTTTAGGCATCCTTGCAAGTTTCTTTAAATTTTCTTTTTCCCAAAATGGCGGCTTCCCGCGCTTGTCTTCTTCCCCCGCCTACTAAAATGGCGGCTTCCCGCGCTTGGCGGTTTTTTCCCGCGCTCGTCTTCTTCCCCCGCCGACTACAATGGCGGCTTCCCGCGTTTGCCTTCTTCCCCCGCTGGCTGCAATGGCGATTGCCGTGCTGCTGCCGTTCTCGCCTCCCCAGCGGTTCTCAATTCCCCGACGCTGCTTTTTTTTTGCTCCCCCGCGGTTCCCGTGGGCATTCACGCTTCCCCTGCTGTTGCTCCTCTCAGCCCCGCTTGCAGGCCGGTCCTTTACACCGGCTGCGGTTGAGTTCTCCGCGGTTCTCGTGGCCTTAACGCTGCCCCAGTCGCTGCGCCTCTCGGCCCCGATTGCAGCCCGGCCCTTTTCACCGGCCGCGGTCGAGTTCTCCGCCCTTTTTCCTCTGTTTTCCCTCCCCTACTCCACAGCCAACGCGGCCGACTTTCTGCTCGTGTCGCTGATCGGCTTACCCACCACCATGGTAGAAGGGATGATCACTGCCTGTCGCTGATGGAGGGCTTCGTGGTCAGAATTTTTCTTTTTAACCCGGGTTCTCGATGCCTCCCGTGCGATGTGGTGCTCAGCAGGATGATGAGGGCAGATGCCTCTTCTCGACGCCCGTTCTGAGGACGAAGCTGCCTTGGATGTAAAACTGCCGCAGGGTAAGATCGGACTCGTCGCCACTGTTGAGTCTGTGTGTCCCAGTTATGTTTATTATAAATCACTGGACACAGACAACAAGAATAACTTTAACAGGTCTTTACTATTCGGAGGTCAGGGCTGAACTGCCCAGCAAATCACTACACAACGTTTATATACTGGTGTGGTCACCACCGGTATTACAGTATACAGCAGCCAAGAGAAAGTAGTACATCTCTTAAGGCAGTTCTCTTAAGGTGGAACAGGTTACATACACCACAGCAAACATAACTGGGAATTAGACCGTCCCTGATATTGGTCCACCTGTTCCGTGTACCGCCAATGAGCAGCAGTTTTAGCGCTGAAATCACGTTAATGACGTGTGAGGAGGAATTCTGAATCGTAACTACAACAACAACTTGTATTTATATAGCGTCTTTAACACAGTAAAACGTTCCAAGCTGCTGCACAGGATTATTTTAAGACAACAAATTTGACACTGAGCCACATAAGGATAAATTAGGGCAGATGACCAAAAGCTTGATCAAAGAGGTAGGTTTTAAGAAGTGTCTTAAAGGAGGAAAGAGAGGTAGCGAGGCAGAGATGTTTAGGGAGGGAATTCCAGAGCTTAGGGCCCAGGCAACAGAAGGCACGGCCACCAAAGGTTGAGCGATTATAATCAGGGATGCTCAAGAGGGCAGAACTAGACCATTTTCAGGTGGCGCACCTTAACCTTATTTAATCTTAACACTACCACTTTCTTGGCTATATCCAATTTTTAGCCCTCAGTCTTTGAACCTTTTAGTATATCGTCCCTCTGTAGAACTGTAATATTATCCTTGACCAATACTGCCAACAGCCCCGCCAGTCCTCCACCCTGTCCTATTTTCCTTCCTATCCCTCCTGAATACTTTGCAGCCAGGAATGCTTAGTTCCCATTCCTGCTCATGTTTAAGCCAGGTCTCCATTATAGCCACTATAATCCCATGTGGTAACTTGTGCCTGTAGCTCGTAAACCTTATTTGTAACACCCCTCACCTTAACACACGTGCATTCCAACTGGAATCTGAAGCACTCCCTCCTGCACCATTTCTCCAGCCATGTATTCACCTGCACTATCTTCCTGTTTCTGTACTCACTAGCATGTGGCACGGGGAGCAATCCAGAGATGGACACCTTTTGAGATCCTGTTCTTTAATCTTTTTCCTAGCTCCTGAAACTCTGCCTGTGGGACATCAACCCTTTTCCTACCTATGTCATTTGTAGTGTATGTGCTTTTAAGTCAGAACTACTTTTACAGCTCCTGTATACTGTAGTACCGGCAGTGACCACACCGGTATATAAGCTTTGCGCATGCCTCTGTACCCCCAGTCTAGAAACTACCCTCCTCCAGTAAACACCTGTTATTTGTTAATGTACAGCATCCGTGTGATTATTTATCCACTGAACCACGGATCCAACAGTGGCAACGAGTGTCGATTCGAATCTACCTGCAATATTTAAAAAAAAATAGTCGAGGCCAGGAACACGGGCGTCGACCATGAGCAACCGCCCAGCAGTCAGGCAGAGATCCAACTTCGCAGGGGAGGCTGTGGAGAGATGGGCTTGGTTCCCCAGCCACAACGAGCAGTAAGAGACCGACGACAGGTCCAGCGCAGACTCTTCCCGAGCAGTGGCGGCTGGAGCCGACCGACGGCGGAGAGAAAGCCAAGCAGTGTCGACGGGGTAAGACAGAGGGTGAAGAGCGCAGGGCGCAGCCGGGGGTTGAACACCGAGCGGCGTCGAGAAAAATAAAACAAACCGGAGAGAGAGAGGGTAAAGAAACAGCCGGGTTCTAGACTGAGCGGCGTCGAAAAATATAAAAAGAAGAACGTGCAGAGCACAGCCAGTGCTCACGGGCCGAACAGGGTCCGCGGGGTGAAGAAAGGGGAGACGCCATTGAGCCGCAGAGAAGAAGGAAGGGCGCGGGAGGCGCCATTTTTAGAAGCCGCAGCGGAGAAGAAGGGCGAGCGCGGGAAGCAAGGAATCATAATCAACTTTATTGTCATTGTTAGTGCACAAGTGCAGTACAACGAAATGTAGGCTTGCGGCTCCCAAGAGTGTACATTTAGATTAAGACATTTAAACATTCAACATTCATTTGGCTTGTAATACATTAACATAAACATAACCATAATAAAGTGCATTGGCAGATGTGCAGGCTTTAGAGTTTATTTGTGGAGTTCAGTAGGATGACAGCACTGGGAAAGAAGCTGTTCCTAAATCTGGTCGTTCGGGTGCGAATGCATCTGTAGCGTCTCCCAGATGGCAGGAGGGCGAACAGACTGTGGCTGGGGTGGGTAGGGTCTTTGATGATGGTCCGTGATCTCCGTAAACAGCGTTTCTGGTATATGTGCTCTATGGTCGGTAGCCGGGTGCCGGTAATGCGTTGGGCTGTTTTGACTACCCGCTGCAGGGCTTTCCGGTCATAGTAGCTACAGCTGCCATACCATACTGTGATACAGTTCATCAGGATGCTCTCTATTGTGCAGCGGTAAAAGTTAGAGAGGATCAGGGGTGACAGGTTACATCCCTTCAGCCTCCTTAGGAAATATAGGCGCTGCTGGGCCTTCTTCACCAGAGAGGAGGTATTGAGGGACCAGGAGAGGTCTTCCGTGATCTGGACTCCGAGGAACTTAAAGCTGTCCACCCTTTCCACCACAGCCCCATGGATGCGGATGGGGGTGTGACTTCCGCCTTTAGACTTCCTGAAGTCCACAATGATTTCTTTGGTTTTCTTGATGTTAAGGGCCAGGTTGTTATCGGCGCACCACTTCACGAGATGCTGGACCTCCTCCCTGTAGGCTGACTCATCATTGTTGGTGATCTGGCCTACTACCGTGGTATCATCCGCAAACTTGATGATGGTGTTGGCACAAAATGGTGGGAGATGCCATTTTGTGCCAGCGGAGAAGAAGGGGAAGCGCGGGAGGCGCCATTTGTGATAGTTAACTCACACCCAAGGATGCCGAAGAGTGGCAGTATCTCTAGGTTCGACAATGAAGTCAAAGATTGGGTGACATATGTAGAACGTATTGAGGTGTACTGCAGGGCGAATGAAGTGCCAGATGCTAATAAAGCACTGGTTCTGTTAAATTCCATGGGTGCAAAGACTTATGGGTTACTGCGAAATCTAATAACCCCAGAGAAGCCGGTAAACAAGAATTTTGATGCATAGTAGGAATCCTACAGGACCACTTAAACCCCACACCGCTGCTGATAGCAGAACGATTTAAGTTCCATAAAAGGAACCAACACAAAGATGAAAGCAATGCTGAGTACCTAACGGAACTGCGCAAGCTATCGAAACACTGCCAGTTTGGAGCGGGACTAGCAGACACGTTAAGGGACAAGTTTGTGTGTGGGCTACAAAGTGAAGGAACCCAGAAACGGCTTCTATCAGAAAAGGACCTTACGCTGGACAAAGCTTTCAGTATGGCAGTATCACACGAAGCAGCCGCAAGGGGCGCTGCAGAGATACAACGGAGACCGCAAGAATATGGCACCAATGAAATGTCCTATGGAACAGGGAAGTGCTAGCGCTGCGGCAGAACAACACATGACCAGAAAGATTGTTGGTTCAAGGACCAAGTGTGCAGACAGTGTGGGAAAGCAGGACACATAGCAAGAGTCTGCAGGTCTGGGAAGAAAACCAACAGGAAGAAATCTCCACAGGAGAAGTACAAAAAGGTACACCAGGTGATGGACAGTGGTTCAGACGAACAGAAAAGTGACACAGACTCCGGAAGCAAGGAGCTGGGTTGTCTGAAACTACATAAGGTAACCGAAATGGAGGATCACCAGACGATCTGGGTTACACTCAAGATAGATGGAGTCCAAGTGGAAATGGAATTGGACACAGGGTCAGCTCTAACAGTCATAAATCAAGGAGACTACAAGCGGCTATTTTCACACATACCCTTGAAAGCTACAGAGATTGTCTTGAAGACGTATACGGGGCAAAAAGTCTACCCCAAAGGAAAAATAAGGGTGAAAGTGACATATAAAGGCCAGGAAATACCTAAAATGGATATATATGTATTGCCAAATGGAGGACCACCACTGCTAGGACGTGAATGGATCCGGAAGATACAATTAGATTGGCATTCCATACAGGCACTGAAGGTTGAGGCCAAAAAGGATGACGACGTCACACCTGGACGATTGTCAAAAATGTTAACTGACGCAAAGGAAGTGTTCCAGGAGGGACTCAGAACACTAAAAGGAATAACAGCAACGATTCAAATAGAGGAAAATGCAAGCCCAAAGTTTCTGAAGGCCAGACCAGTGCCTTATGCGATCAGACCAGCTGTTGAAGCAGAGCTGGAAGGGTTGGAACATTCAGGAGTACTGTCCAAAGTGGACTGGAGCGAGTGGGCTACACCCATCGTTCCTGTAATGAAGAGGTCGTTGAGTAATACGCCTGGGGAACCAAAGAAGGTCCGCATCTGTGGGGATTTTAAGGTGACAGTGAACCCAGTCCTTCACATGGTGCAATATCCACTTCCACTAATTGAGGATATTTTTGCATCGCTATCTGGAGGTAAACGCTTCACCAAAATTGATCTAGCCCAGGCGTACTTGCAAATGGAGGTAGAAGAAGCTTCGAAACATTACCTTACGATCAACACTCATAAAGGTCTCTATCAATACAACCGGCTGGTGATTGGAGTAGCCTCGGCTCCGGCTATCTGGCAAAGGGCGATGGATCAAGTCCTGCAAGGGATTCCAGGGACCCAGTGTTATTTGGACGACATCTTGGTCACGGGCAAAAATGACAGTGATCACCTCGCCAACTTGGAGAAGGTGCTCACCAGATTAAAGGAGTATGGGCTACAAGCTAATCGCCACAAGTGCGAGTTTTTCCAGAAACAGATCTCTTATTGTGGCCACGTCATCGATGAAGAGGGGTTACATAAGTCCCCTGACAAGATTGAGGCAGTAGTCAAGGCTCCAGCACCGGAAAATGTGTCACAACTGAGGTCATTCCTCGGGCTGGTAAACTACTACCACAAGTTCTTACCAAATTTGTCTATGGTATTACACCCGCTGAACACCCTACTGCAAACAGGGGTACCATGGAAGTGGAATGACGAACGTAGATGAGCTTTCCAGAAGTGTAAAGAATTGATCACATCAAAAGAGGTTTTGGCCCATTTCAACCCAGCACTACCAACTCGTTTGGCATGTGATGCATCGCCCTACGGTATTGGAGCGGTGCTGTCGCACAAATTCCCAGACGGGTTGGAGAGGCCAGTAGCCTTTGCGTCTCGGTCACTAACCTCAGCCGAGCGCAACTATGCCCAGATTGACAGGGAGGCCCTCAGCCTAGTGTGGGGAGTAAAAAAATTCAACCACTATCTGCATGGGCAGAAGTTCACCTTGCTGACTGACCACCAACCACTTGTCTCCATCTTTAATCCTAAGAAGGGCATTCCAGTGATGACTGCACAGCGGTTACAAAGATGGTCCCTGTTTCTAGGGGCGAATCAATATGAAATAGAATATAAAGGCACGAAAAAGCATGGGAACGCTGATGGGCTATCATGCCTGCCACTGCCTACTGTGGAGGAAGCACCAGCAGTGGACCCTATCGAGATATTTTATTCGTCAATAATTGAACGATTGCCAGTAACAAACGCGGATATAGAGAAGGAGACCCGCAATGATCCGACGCTGTCACGGGTATATGAATTGACGGTGAGGGGATGGCCAACACATGGCGACGCACTGTTGCCAGCATTCTCATCCAGAAGAGAACAGCTGTCAGTATGCCAGGGGACAGTGATGTGTGGATCCAGAGTGGTGATTCCACCCAAGTTAAGGGAGAGAGTGCTCAATGAGCTACATGAAGGTCATCTGGGGGGAGTGAAAATGAAAAGCCTTGCTAGGGCTTATGTGTGGTGGCCGGGAATCGATCAACAAATCGCAGACCTAACTAAGAGCTGCTTAGGATGCCAGAAGGTCCAAAATGCACCACCACATGCCCCTCTACACCCATGGGAGTGGCCCTCCTCTCCATGGCAACGGGTGCATATTGATTTCGCTGGTCCATTCATGGACTCAATGTTCTTAATAGCAGTGGATGCTCATTCAAAGTGGCCTGAGGTGATAAAAATGTCTTCAACCACTACAGAGAAAACGATTGCAGTCCTACGGACCATATTTGCCAGAAACGGTTTGCCAGAGCAGATTTGCTCTGATAATGGACCACAGTTTGTGTCCAACGAGTTCCAAAAATTCATGAAAAGGAATGGGGTAAGGCATTACACATCCGCCCCGTATCATCCAGCCACAAATGGATTGGCTGAGAGGTTCGTACAAACCTTTAAGAAGGCGATAAAGGCCATGTGTGACGATGAAATTCCACTACAGCATAAGATGGACAATTTCTTATTAGCCTACCGAAACGCGACACATGCAGTTACCAACCAGACCCCGGCCATGATGTTCTTTAACCGAAGGTTGAGATCTTGTCTGGACTTGCTCAGACCAATTGTGCGAAGAAATGTTGAGGACAAACAATTCCAGCACATCAATGAGAAGCTGACAAGGAGCTTCAATGTAGGGCAACCAGTCTTGGCCCGTGACTATCGAACAGAGAAGTGGCAACCCGGAATGATATGTACAACGCAGGGGCCATTAATGTACACAGTAGATGTCGGGGAGAACATTGTGAGACGCCACGTTGATGAGATCTTAGCGTCACAGGAACGCGTCAACCCCATGTCTCGAGTACCTGGGGATGAACCCAACATACCGGTAGCATCTACTTCAGACCCAGTAGCAGTGGAACCCGATGAACTACCCGATGAAAAGGGGTCAGAATCGCCTCTGCACCAAGAACACGAACCTCTGGAAAGGCGCTATCCCGAAAGGGTCAGGAAGCCGCCCCAAAGACTGAATCTATAAATGGACTTTTGTTGTTTAATGTACATGTTGAAATGTTAATTGTTATTTGAATATTAGGGGTATTACTAATCTAAAAGGGGAGGAATTGTAGTGTATGTGCCTTTAAGTCAGAACTACTTTTACAGCTCCTGTATACTGTAGTACCGGCAGTGACCACACCGGTATATAAGCTTTGCGCATGCCTCTGTACCCCCAGTCTAGAAACTACCCTCCTCCAGTAAAGACCTGTTATTTGTTAATGTACAGCATCCATGTGATTATTTATCCACTGAACCACGGAACCAACCTCATTGGTTCCAACACGGACCACGACTTCTGGCTGCTCCCTTCCTCTCGCATAATGTTCTGCACCGTTTCAGTGAAGTCCTTTACCCTGGCACCAGGGGGGCAACACACTACTCGGGACTCACGTCGGCGGTTGATGAACCAACTGTCTATCCCACTGACTATCAAATGCCCTTTAACAACTGCACTTTCACATGCCTCCCTGCTAACTAAATAAATCTGGAATAAAAATCTGGAGCTGTCCAATTGTTGAAAAAACCCAACTGGTTCACCATTGCCCTTTAGAGAATGAAAACCTGCCGTCCTTACCCGGCCCGGCCTAAACGTGACACATTCCCACACCATCGTGGCTCAATCTTAACCACCCTCTGAAGTGCCCAGCAAGCCATTCCGTTGTATCAAACTGCTATAAAGAATAAGAAGAATAAAACTGGATGGACCACTCAGGTGTGACCTAGGCATCGGATTAAGATATGATGGAGGCACACCCAGCCCAGTTGACCCTGCAAAGTCATCCTCACTACATCTGGGGATTGTTGACAAAATTGGGAGAGCTGTCCCACAGAGTGGTCAAGCAACAACCTGACATAGTCATACTCACTGAATCATACCTTTCAGTCAACATCCCAGACTCCTCCATTACCATCCCTGGGTAGGTCTTGTCCCAGCAGGGCAGACCCACTAGAGGTAGCAGCACAGTTGGATACAGTCACGTGGGCATGGCCCTGGGAATCCTCAACATTGACTCTGGACTCCAGGAAGCCTCATGGCATCAGGTCAAAAATAGGCAAGGAAACCTCCTGCTGATTACCACCTACAGCCCTCCCTCAGCTGATGAATCAGTACTCCTCCATGTTGAATACTACTTGGAGGCAGTACTGAGGGCACAGAATGTACTCTGGGTGGGGGACTTCAATGTCCATCACCAAGAGTGGCTCGGTAGCACCACTAATGACAGAGCTGGCCGGATCCCAAAGGACATAGCTGGCAGGCTGAGCTTGCGGCAGGTGGTGAGACCACCAGCACGAGGACAAAACCTGCTTCACCTCATCCTTACCAGTCTCCCTGTCGCAGATGCATCTGTCCATGACAGTATTGGTACGAGTGACAGCCACATAGTCCTTGTGGAGATGAAGTCCCATCCTCAAACCTCCATCATGTTGCATGGCAGTACCACCGTGCTAAGGGGGATAGATTAAGAACAGAATTAGCAGCTCAAAACTGGGCATCCATGAGGTGCTGTAGGCCATCAGCAGCAGCAGAATTGTATTCCACCACAATCTGTAACCTCATGGCCTGGCCTCACTCCTCCATCACCATCATGCCAGATGGCCAACCCTGGTACAATGAGGACTGTAGAAGAGCATGCCAGGAGCAGCACCAGCCGTACCTAAAAATGAGGTGCCAACCTGGTGAAGCTACAACACAGGACTACATGCATGTTAAACAGTGGAAGCAACATGTTATAGGCAGGCTCAGCGATCCCACAATCAACGGATCAGATCAAAACTCTGCATTCTATGGGAGGCACATCAGGCAAGACTATGGCTGCATACAGTAAGGGCTACTCAATTATGGGAGACACATCAGGCAAGACCATGGCTGTATATTTACTCAGACGCCGTCCTTTTTCTTGCAGGCCAAGCTATCTCATAATAGGAGACAGCAGCAACGGACGGGTGGAGAGCGGCCTCAGCTCCAACCCCTCAGCGATCTTGAGGCGCGCATCCACAGGATTGTGGCAAGTCAGGTGATTGGTCCTGTCACCCCTGGAGAGGCCGACCCCGTTCTGGACAGCAATGGTAAGGTCATCACCTTTTTGTCCTCTCTCCTTCCACTTGTCCCTCACAACACCAGCCTTTGACACTTTCAATCCAACTTACTAAATCGCTGCACTCATTCCTCCCTTACTGCCCCCCTGTCCTGACGCTAAAGCCACTCTTGTACCTCCCTGCTTTCAGATGGTGATTCACCAGTTGAGGAGATGGGCCCTCGAGCTGCCAGTGGGAGTGAAGCTGCAGACAAGGAGGAAGAGGAAGCCAGAGCATCAGCGCCACCCTCTCCCGAGGAAGCCCATGCCCACACTGGGAACACGCCTTCCCTGGAGGGGAGCAGGGGGGAAGGGTCTGATGAGGGTGAAGCTCCAGGGCATAGCGGGCTGCAGCAACATGATGGGGGTAGGGAAGTTCGGGGGCCTTCTCCCCAGAGGGAGAGTAGGCCAGTGAGTCCTGCTGCACTGGACGCAGAGGAGGAGCGGCTCATCACTGAAATGAACACCCAGACGGTGGACATGCAGATTTAGCTCATGGGTGCAGTGGGAAGGGTGCCCGAATCCATTGAATCACTGGCAAGGAGTGTCGAGCACTTCGCTGTAGCACAGGCGGATGCCACGCTAAAGCTTAGTGCTGCAATTCAGTCACTGGCTGCCATGAACCCATCTCAGACTGCTCTCATGCAGATTCAGATTGAGGCCATGCAAGCACTGACTGCTGCCATCGTCGCTGGTTCGGACACATTTCCCCGGGGCTCTCACCGTGCCACAGCAGGCCAGCAATCTGTGCTCCAGCTGATTGCTTCGGATGCTGATGTGCTGCCCCGTGGGAGTGCCAGTGTGTCGGTCGAGCAGGGAGTTGCTGTCCTCTTTCAAGATGACAGCATTCCTGCTGCCACCACTGTCACTTCCCCATTGCACTTGCCACTGCCTGTAGCCCAGACTGCTGCCGCCCATGCAGAGTTGGTGCAGTCTGCAGCCGGGCCCTCCAGGCCCAGAGCTGGTCGAGGCTGTCCTTCAAGGGCATCTGCAGTCTCATGTTCTGACAATCAGTAGCCTTCCAGCAGCCTTGCTGCAGCCACTGGGGCCCCATTACAGAGGAGGAGTAGGGTGGGAAGGGGGGAAGTGTGCAAGGGAAGGAGATCACCCTCGAAGGGCAAAAAGTAGGAGGTGTGACAAAATGTTTGTCAATTTTTTATTAAAGGCCAAGGTTCGTGTTTAAACTTTTGTTTAGTGTTTTGGACATTATCTCCAGGTTGCGAGAACCAGTTATGTTAATGACTGGTTTTTTGTGTTTCTTTCTATTAGTTTGTCATGAAGAAATGGCACACGCAGAGTTTGTAAAATGAATATGTTTTTGTATTCAAAATGTACAGGTTTGGTCTTTGGAATCATTGCTGCCTTGGCCGGCTTAGGGGTTGCGGGTTGGTTTCATTCATGTTGTTCTCAATGGCAGAAGCCATTTCCTCAGCAGGGGCCTAGAAGCGGCTTGCTATCAGCCGTTGACAGACGGCCCTTCCAGTTTCAACATTGTGGGCCTCCCTCCTGCCTTGGTGCTACTGATGATCATCCTCCTCCTCTTCTTCCTCCTCTTCCATGCAGTCAATGCCGCCCTGCACCATGGGGAAGCCCGCTATCCTCGCAAAGCCCAATGCGCGTTCGTGCTTTTTGGCCCGGGACATCGGGAAAGAGATGTACTAGCGTCTCCTTTTATAGAGGGCATTTGTGACCTGACGGATGCAGCAATGGACCGCGAACTGGGAGATATTGGCGATGTCCCCAGTAGCTGCTTGAAAGGAGCCGGTGGCATAAAAGTTCAGAGCCACTGTTATCTTCACTGCCACTGACAGAGTTGTCCTGGTCCTCAGTAGAGGCTGCAGATCTGGCTGCAGCAGGTGGCAGAGCTCAGTGACCACCTCCTTGCTGAAGCGCAGCCTGTGCAAATACTGCTCCTCAGACAAATTAATGTTGGAGAATTGTTGGCGAAATACCCTGGGAGGGTAAGGTCTTCTGTACAGTGGCCTGTTGGCCCTCCTCCATCTGGCCACGATTGCCACTCTCTCTCTGCATCTCTGTGGCCTCCGAATCTGCAGGTGCAGGACGACGCCCAGAATCAGTGCAGCCCTCATAGTCTCTTAGCAATCAAAGTAATGAAGGCCAAAAACAAAAGTACCTGCAAAGTGATGCTCAGTAGTGTAGTGTATGTACCTTTAAGGGGAGAACTACTTTTTACAGCTCCTGTATACTGTAGTACCGGCAGTGACCACACCTGTATATAAACCCTGAGTAGGGATCTGTACTGTTAGTTTTAGAGTAACCCTCATCCAGTAAACACCTGTTGATTGTTCCTCTGCAGTCTCTGTCTATTTCTTGAAGGACACCATACATCAAGAGTCACGGATTTAACATTGGCGACAAGTCGATTCGAACCTACCTGCAACTCTGCAGAAGAAGGCCAATTCCAGGGGCATGGGCGTCGACCATCCGGCGGAGACTCCAGCGAGACGGGCTGGCAGCAGGTACGGCGCAGACCCTTCCCGGACGGCGGCGGCTGGAGCTGACTGACGGCACAGGGGAAGGCCGAGCAGCGTCGATGGGGTAAGAGAGAGGGTAAAGCGCACAGGGCGCAGCCGGGGTGAAGACCGAATGGCGTCAACGAGAGAGGCGCGCAGGAAAACGCGCAGAGCACGGCCGCTGTTCAAGGGCTGAGCAGCGTCCGCGGAGGAAGATGGGAGAGCGCGGGAGACGCCATTTTTGAGCCGCAGTGGAGAAGAAGGGAGAGCACGGGAGACACCATTTTAAGCCACAGCAGAGAAGAAGGGAGAGCGCGGGAGACGCCATTTTTAGCCAGTCTAACTACACCCAGGGATGCCGAAGAGTGGCAGTGTCACAGTGTTCGACAATGAAGTCGAAGATTGGGCGACATATGTAGAATGCATAGAAGTGTACTGCAAGGCGAATTAAGTGCCAGATGCCAGGAAAGCACTGGTATTGTTGAATTCCATGGGTGCAAAAACATATGGCTTACTGCGAAACCTAGTAACCCCAGAGAAGCCAGAGGAAAAGGATTTTGAAAGCATAGTGACAATCCTACAGGACCACTTAAACCCCACACCGCTTCTGATAGCAGAAAGATTTAAGTTTCACAAAAGGAACCAGCATAAAGACGAAAGTAATGCTGAGTATTTAACGGAACTGCACAAGCTATCGAAACACTGCCAGTTTGGAACAGGACTAGCAGATACTTTAAGGGACAAGTTTGTGTGTGGGCTTCAAAGTGAAGGAACCCAGAAACGGCTTCTATCAGAAAAGGATCTTACGCTGGACAAGGCTTTCAGCATGGCAGTATCACACGAAGCAGCCGCATGGGGCGCTGCAGAGATACAACGGAGACCGCAAGAATATGGCACAAATGAAATGTCATATGGAGCAGTGAAGTGTTATTGCTGCGGCAGAACAACACACGACCATAAGGATTGTTGGTTCAAGGACCAAGTGTGCAGACAGTGTGGAAAAGTAGGATACATAGCAAGAGTCTGCAGGTCGGGAAAGAAAACCAGCAGCAAGAAATCTCCACAGGAGAAGTACAAAAAGGTACATAAGGTGACGGAGAGTAGTTCAGACGAACAGAAAAGTGATACAGACTCCGGAAGCAAGGAGCTGGGTTGTCTGAAACTACATAATGTAATCAAAATGGAGGATCACCAAACTATCTGGGTGACGCTCAAGATAGACGGAGTCCAAGTGATAATGGAATTGGAAACAGGATCAGCCCTAACAGTCATAAACCGAAGGGACTACAAGCGGCTATTCTCACATATACCCTTGAGAGATACAGAGATTGTCTTGAAGACGCACACGGGGCAAAAAGCCTACCCCAAAGGAAAAATAAGTGTGAACGTTATATATAGAGGCAAGGAAACACCAAAAATGTACCTATATGTATTGCCAGATGGAGGACCACCACTACTAGGACGTGAATGGATCCGGAAGATACAGCTAGATTGGCATTCCATACAAGCACTGACTGTAGATGCCAAAAAGGATGACGACGTCACACCTGGACGACTGTCAAAATTGCTAACTGATGCACAAGAAGTGTTCCAGGAGGGACTCGGAACACTAAAAGGCATAACAGCGACGATCAAAATAGAGGAAAATGCAAGCCCAAAGATTTTAAGGCCAGACCGGTGCCTTATGCGATCCGCCCAGCCGTCGAAGGTTTGGAACGTTCTGGAGTACTGTCCAAAGTGGACTGGAATGAGTGGGCTACACCCATCGTTCCTGTAATGAAGAGGTCGTTGAGTAATATGCCTGGGGAACCAAAGAAGGTTCGCATCTGTGGGGACTTTAAGGTGACAGTGAACCCAGTCCTTCACATGGTACAATATCCACTTCCGCGGATTGAAGATATTTTTGCCTCGCTATCTGGAGGAAAACGCTTCACTCAGATTGATCTGGCCCAGGCGTACCTGCAAATGGAGGTAGAAGAAGCCTCCAAACAGTACCTCACGATCAACACTCATAAAGGTCTCTACCAATACAACCGGCTGGTGTTCGGGGTAGCATCAGCTCCGGCTATTTGGCAAAGGGCAATGGATCAAGGCCTGCAAGGGATTCCAGGGACCCAGTGTTATTTGGACGACATCCTGGTCACGGGCGAAAATGACAGTGATCACCTCGCCAACCTGGAGCAGGTGCACACTAGATTGAAGGAATATGGGCTCCGAGCTAATCGCCACTGTAAAGTCTGTGGGTTGTGCAGTTAATAACGATACAGACTTCAGGAGTAACAAACAAACAGGACTTTACTATTCGAAGGTCAGGGCGAATCTGCCCAATAAATCATGCCACAGCACTTATATACCGGTGTGGTCACCGTCGGTATTACCGTATACAGAAGCCAAACAAGTAGTGCCACACCTAAAATAGTTCTCTTAAAGGTGAACGGTTACATACAATAGTCTCTTAAAGGTAGACGGTTACATACACTACAATCCTCCCTTTTTAGCTTACAACATACGTATTCCCCATTAAACATAACATATATTCAACTTCATGTAAAACAATTTACAGATATAGTCTCTGCGGAAAACAGTTCACAGGTTCAGTCTCTGTGGGAACAGTTCACAGATTCAGTCTCTGGTCTTGACTCGGTCCGAACAACATCTCTGTGGTGTAGCCGGTTCACATTGCTAGCGTGACTCATCCAATAGTCTTTCCCTTGACGTAACAGCTTGAACTTCCGTCCTGCTGAACCAGCAGTGCTGACTTTTACAAACAGCTGGACTGCCTTAGTAATTTTTCCCTACTTTCCCATTAGAAGTGATAATGATTTAGATGGTTATCATCTTCGGCTTCGTCTTTTCCTTTTTTGCTTCTTGGAGACTCTCGGGGCTCCCTTCTCAGCTGCCAGCTGTAGCGCCACCATCTCCCTATGTTCCTTAGACTTTAAGTGCTTCATCCTGATTTCTGCACTTTGGGAGTTTTCATCACAAGCTGGGCAGACCAAGTCCTCGTAATATTCCGTGTCACTCAACAGGTCATGGTAATATTCGGTGTCATCCTGAGCTAGTCTAGCGAGAGGGCCTGCTACTTCTTCCTTACCCAACTGGACATTAGCCGACTGTTGTTCCCTCCCTAGACATCTTTCCTGAAGGGACTTCTTCATGCGTTCATAGTCATCCCGCTCTTCCTGGGTTTCCTGCAAATCCTTCACTAAGGACCTCATTTGTGAATTCAACACTTCCCCTTCCATCGGGGATTGATTGATCGGGCTATTCAATCCTTCCACTGGAGCAGCTGTTTCAACATTCTGTTGTTCACATAGACGTGATTCAGCGTACTTTTGGCATCCCAGTAAAATCTGTGTTGCAACCTCAGCTATTTCCATAACTTTTGAGAGCTCCGAACTCCTTCCCTTTGAAGATTGAAGCTCGTGTTCAGATTGTTCCCATTGCAGAGTCTTGTCTCTCAGCATATGAAGGAGTTGGCTGACCGTTAACTCTTCCACGGGAACACTGTGGATCAGAGTCTTCTCCATTTCATCCACCTTTTCCTCCAATGCTTTCACCTTCTTTTCCTCTTGTACTTTGGCTTTCAGCGCTCGGAGAAGTTGCGCCTTGATGCTCTCTAGCTCATGTTCAGGGGCCATTCTTACAGTCTCTGTGTTTCTTACAGTTTCCTTTTCTTCCACTGAAAGGATTCCCAGTTGAATCTGTTCTTCAAGTTGTTGAACCTCGGTCATTGCCGCCTCATATTTGTCTTGGGTTTCCTTCAATATTTTTATGAGTTCTTGGACATCTTGTCTTTCATGTTCTGCCATGTCTTTCACCTCTAATTTCTCATCTATGGATGGAACTTCTACCGATGAGTCTGTCTTGGCCATGAGCTCATCAAGAATTTCCTGCAGCCTTTGGACTTCTTGCTCATGTTCAACCTTTAGTTGCTCATATGCTTCTACTGAAACTAGCTTTTCGGAGGTTGCCGAGTTAACCCCCTCCAGAATTATAGCCTGGGCCTGTTCATACTGTTCTTTCAAATTCTCACACTCTGCTTGTAAGGAGTCGTAGAGAAGAACTGGAATAAAATCCTAGCTTCCTGAAGATTCCTCTTCATTTGCTTCTTTCGCAATTTTCTGTTGGAGTTCAGCCAAGGCTGCTATGCTATCTGCCTCTCAAAGTCTCACTGCCATCAAATCTTCTTTATTCTTGCAGTCTATCTCAGCCATTTTCCCTTTACTTTCATTTAACTGAGTGAGTAGTCCCTTATTCTGGGCTGAGAGATATTGCACCTTCTCCTGTAGACCATTGCACTCCTTCTCTGCTCGACATAGCTGGTTACTGCTGATTTGGTTCTGTGTTTCAAGTTCCAACATCCTTTGCTTAGCTTCTTTCAGTTTCGCCCCTATAAGCTCCTTTTGCAACATGGCCACATTATTCTCATCAGGTAAAGAAGCGTTTCTCTTTTCTATGTCCAAGATTTTTTTCTGCATCTCTTTAAGTGCACATTGCGATTCAGCTTCTCTTAACCTTGCCTGCACTAGCTCCGTCTCCAATTGCAGGACAAAATCCTCAGTGTAGCGTGGTTTGCCTTTATGCTGTATCTCTAGATCATGCAAATATTCTAACTCCTGAACATCATAAGGGAGATGTGATCGGTAATTGGTCACGATGGCTCTATGGTCGCTTTCTGCTTGAGCCAGCAGGTTCTGTTGTCTTTCCAGACTCTCCCATTCGGTGTCATAGAACTTTTTCATTGTTTTCATCTCTTGTACGAGACGGTAACTCAATTGTTCTAATTGTTGTCGTACTTTGAGATAACGTTGAGTTCGAGCCCGGTGTTCCTCCGTAATGCATATGTCTGTAACTTGAACAGACTCAGAATTCTCTGTCTTTATACACGCCATCGTTTTTCCAACCTTAGTCAGTGAGTTCATGTTAACCTTGTTTTTCATACTTGGGCTGGACTTACCGTCTTCCGGCTCAGAGTCTGAGCTGCTTGTCTGCACCGAGTCCTCACTCGTCATTGCTTGTAGGTAGTGCCATTCCATGTCTATTTTCTTGATCCACTCCCATCCTAGAAGTGGTGGTCCTCCCTCAGGTAGTACGTATAAGTTCATTCTTGGGTGTTCTTTACCCCTATCTCTCACCTTGACTCTTATCTTTCCCATGGGGTATACTTTGTGCCCTGTGTATGTCTGCAATACGAACTTGGTATCTCTTAAGGGTATATGTGAGAATAGCCTGTGGTAATCCCTTCGATTTATAACTGATACAGCTGATCCAGTGTCCAACTCCATTTTCACTTGGACTTTGGCAATCTGTAGCGTGATCCAGATAGTCTGTCGGTCAGCTTCATTACTCACATTGTGAATTCTTAGACTGTCCAGTCCTTTGCAGTTGGAGTGTGAGTCCGACTTCTGTTCCTTCAGACTCTTCCTAGTCACCTCTTGTACCTTTCTGTACCATTTTTGTGGTGACTCATTATTGTTGTACGTCGTTCCTGACCGGCATACCTTAGCCATGTGACCGAGCTTGCCACATTTCCTACATTCTTGTTTTTTAAACCAGCATTGGTTCTGGTCGTGTGTTGTCTTCCCACAACGATAGCATTTCGTTGTACCCGAAGTAATTTGTTGTACCCTGAGTGCCGCTGCCTTTAGCTGCATTTCCGCAGTTCCTTTCACTGCGGCTTCGTTTGATGCTGCGATAAGGACAGCCTTATCCAGTGGAAGATCGTTCTCTTCGAGTAGTCGCTTTTGCGTCCCTTCCTTGGACAACCCGCATACGAACTTGTCTCGCAGTGCCTCTGTCAGATTCCCTCCGAACTGGCAGTGTTTCGCTAGCCTATGCAGTTCGACCAAGTATTCCGCGTTGCTTTCGTCTTTCCGTTGCGTTCTTGCATAGAATTTGAATCGTTCAGCCAACATCAATGGTGCGGGGTTCAAGTGATCCTTCAGCACTGCTACAATATCATCGAAAGTCTGATCCGTCGGTTTAGCTGGTGAGAGAAGATGCTTCAACAACCCGAATGTTTTCGCACCCATTATGTTAAGTAAGGTTAAAGCTTTTTCATCCTTTGCTATTTTATTAGCCTTACAATGTATCTCAATACATTCCACGTACGTGGTCCAGTCTTCTATCTCAGAATTAAAATCGTTGATGTCCCCACGCTCAGGCATCTTCCTTTCCTTGGGAACAACACAAGTATTTCTTTAAATTATTATTTTTTTTTTTTTTCTAAGATGGCGGCTTTTCCCGCGAAAATGGCGGTTTCCCGCTCTTTCCTTCTCTCCCCGCCCCTTCAATGGCGGTTTCCCGCGTCTGTCGTCTTCTCCGCCTAATGGCGGCTTCCCGCGTTTCTTCCCTGGTGGGAGGGGTACGCTTTCCCCACAGCGGAC
This sequence comes from Somniosus microcephalus, assembly GCF_052327205.1. NCBI lineage: Eukaryota > Metazoa > Chordata > Chondrichthyes > Squaliformes > Somniosidae > Somniosus > Somniosus microcephalus. The sequence goes on along the minus strand of NC_140997.1, from coordinate 120,363,866 downwards.
AGGTTCAGCCGCTGGGCTGGCTCTCGCACAGTTCTCTCTCCCCTTGCTCGGCTCTGTCTCTCTCTCTCCCGCCTGCTCGGCTCTACCGGCGCTGGGTACTCCCGTTGGCGGAGAACAGTTCAGCCGCTGGACTGGCTCTCGTGCAGTCTCCCTTGGTCAGCTCTGTTTCTCCCGCACGCTCGGTTCCCATTCGCCTCCCAGCCCTCTCGCAGTCCGGTGCTTCCCTCCCCGGCTGCGGCTGAGTTTCTCTCTTCCCGCGCCTACGCTCCCGGTCTCAGCGCTTCGTGGCTTCGGTCGCTGCCCGGCTTTCCCGCCGATCGCGGTCTGGCAGTCTCACGACGCCGTTGGACCCGACTTTCCGTCCAGCTCCTTTCCCCCTCGACCGTGGTCGAGTGCACAGCCCTTATCCTCCGGATATTCTTTACACTTTCCCTTACTCACAGTCTCCGTGGCCGCCTTGCTTCCTGCTGATCGGCTCACTCCGCACCATGGCAGAAGGGACAGTCAGTGCCTGTTGCTGATGGAAGCTTTTGTTGCTAAAGTCTTCCTCCTTTCTATTGCTGCAGCCTCGTGTTTTCTCCCAGCAGAACGACGAGGGCGGTTGCCTCTCTTCAACGCTCTTTAGTTGCTTTGGTAGTCTTGCCGCAGGGTACGATCGGACTCGTCGCCACTGTAAAGTCTGTGGGTTGTGCAGTTAATAACGACACAGACTTCAGGAGTAACAAACAAACAGGACTTTGCTATTCGAAGGTCAGGGCGAATCTGCCCTATAAATCATGCCACAGCACTTATATACCGGTGTGGTCACCGTCGGTATTACCGTATACAGAAGCCAAACAAGTAGTGCCACACCTAAAATAGTTCTCTTAAAGGTGAACGGTTACATACAATAGTCTCTTAAAGGTAGACGGTTACATACACTACAGCCACAAATGCGAGTTTTTCCAGAAGCAGATCTCGTATTGTGGCCACGTTATTGATGAAGAGGGGTTACATAAGTCCCCTGAAAAGATTGAGGCAGTAGTCAAGGCTCCAGCACCGGAAAATGTGTCACAACTGAGGTCGTTCCTCGGGCTGGTGAACTACTACCATAAGTTCTTGCCGAATTTGTCTACAGTACTACACCCACTGAGCACCCTACTGCAAACGGGGGTACCATGGAAGTGGAATGACGAATGTAAACGAGCTTTCCAGAAGTGCAAAGAATTGATCACATCAAAAGAGGTGTTGGCTCATTTCAACCCAGCACTACCAATTCGGTTGGCGTGTGATGCATCACCCTATGGTATTGGAGCGGTGCTGTCGCACAAATTCCCGGACGGCTCGGAGAGGCCAGTAGGCTTTGCGTCTCCGTCACTATCCTCAGCTGAGCGTAACTATGCCCAGTTTGACAGGGAGGCCCTCAGCCTAGTGTGGGGAGTGAAAAAGTTCAACCACTATCTGCACGGGCAGAAGTTCACCTTGCTGACTGACCACCAACCACTTGTCTCCATCTTTAATCCAAAGAAGGGCATTCCGGTGATGACTGCGCAATGGCTACAAAGATGGTCCCTTTTTCTAGGGGCGAACCAATATGAAATAGAGTGTAAGGGCATGAAACAGCATGGAAACGCTGATGGGCTATCACGCCTGCCACTGCCTACTGCGGAGGAAGCACCAGCAGTGGACCCTGTCGAAATATTTTATTCGACTATAATTGAACGGTTGCCAGTAACTAACGCGGATATAGAGAAGGAGACCCGAAATGACCCCACACTGTCTCGGGTATATGACTTGACGGTGATGGGATGGCCAACACATGCTGACTCACTGTTGCCAGCATTCTCAGCCAGAAGAGAACAGCTGTCATTATGTCAGGGGACCTTGATGTGTGGATCCCGAGTGGTAATTCCACCCAAGTTAAGGGAGAGAGTGCTCAATGAGCTTCACGAAGGCCATCTGGGAGGGGTGAAAATGAAAAGCCTTGCTAGGGCTTATGTGTGGTGGCCGGGGATCGATCAGCAAATCGAGGACCTGACAAAGAGCTGCTCAGCATGCCAGAAGGTCCAAAATGCACCACCACATGCCCCTCTACACCCATGGGAGTGGCCCTCCTCTCCATGGCAATGGGTGCATATTGATTTTGCTGCTCCATTCATGGACTCAATGTTTTTAATAGCCGTGGATGCGCACTCGAAATGGCCTGAGGTGATCAAAATGTCCTCCACCACCACGGAGAAAACGATTGCAGTCCTACGGACCATATTTGCCAGGAACGGCTTGCCAGAGAAGATTTGCTCTGATAACGGACCACAGTTTTTTCCGAAGAGTTTCGGAAATTTATGAAAAGGAATGGGGTAAGGCATTACACATCCACCCCGTATTATCCAGCCACAAATGGATTGGCTGAGAGGTTCGTACAAACCTTTAAAAAGGCAGGAAGGGCCATGTGCGATGACGACATTCCACTGCAGCATAAGGTGGACAATTTCCTGTTAGCCTACAGAAATGCGACACATGCAGTCACCAACCAGACCCCGGCCATGATGTTCTTTAACCAAAGGTTGAGATCTCGTCTGGATTTGCTCAGACCAAATGTACAAAGAGATGTTGAGAATAAGCAATTCCAGCACATCAATGAGAAGCCGACAAGGAGCTTCAATGTAGGGCAACCAGTCTTGGCACGTGACTACCGAACAGAGAAATGGCAACCAGGAACGATATGCACACGGCAGGGGCCACTAATGTACACAGTGGATGTTAGGGAGAACATTGTGAGACACCATGTCGACCAGATCCTAGAGTCACAGGAACGAGTCTACCCCATGTCTCGCGTACCTGGTGATGAACCCGACATACAGGTAGAATCTACCCCAGAAACAGTAGCATCGGAAGCTGATGAACCAACCGACGACAGGGGGCCAGAATCGCCTTTGCACCAAGAGCAAGACCCTCAGGAAAGGTGCTATCCAGAAAGGATCAGGAAGCCGCCCCAAAGACTGAATTTATAAATGGACTATTTTCAGTTAATGTTGCATGTTAAAAGTGTTAATTGTTAAATGAATGTTATGGTACTGTTTATCTAAAAGGGGAGGAATTGCAGTGTATGTACCTTTAAGGGGAGAACTACTTTTTACAGCTCCTGCATACTGTAGTACCGGCAGTGACCACACCTGTATATAAACCCTGAGTAGGGATCTGTACTGTAGTTTTAGAGTAACCCTCATCCAGTAAACACCTGTTGATTGTTCCTCTGCAGTCTCTGTCCATTTCTTGAAGGACACCATACATCAAGATTCACGGATTTAACAAGTAGCCAAAACTACTTTACACAGCGTTGACTCTATGCAGAAGTCTCTCCTTCTCTCTCTCAGAATCTCTCTGCCTGTCAGAATGAGAGGTGCAAAAATGTCTACCATAGTAAAAGCCAGGAAGAGGCCGCTTTAAATAGCACCCCCCCAGCCCCACACCGACTGGGAAACATTCCAGTCTACCTGTTGTTGCTTGCGCCAGGCGGAAAGGAGGGGGTGGCCACTCAATATCCGGTCCGGGGCGCCACGAGGGCATTGCACGCTCGAATGACGTCAAGATCCGCGGGCACAGGAGATCAGGCGGTATTGTTTAGCACCGCCGCAAAATGTCTGGTCAATTTCACGAGCGGCGCAGACATCGCCGCGCCCGGGCGCTAGTTGCTTTGTGCCCCATTAGCGCCCTCTTAAGGCACTAAAGGGAGGCGCAAAACAACTGAATTTTTCCCCCATGGTATATTAAATCAACTGATATCTCCTTATCAAATAACTGCGTTATATCTTCAAAGAACTCTGGTAGATTTGTTAAGCAAGATATACTACCTGTAAAGTCATGTTGAATACTTCTTTATTGGCTTCTTAACAATGTAAATACAACATTTCTGATGATATTATATAGATAGGTGTACATTCACACATAGTCTCAAAGACATTGCATGATTCTTACTTCCTTCTTCTTAGGCAGTCCCTCGGAACCGAGGATGACTTGCTTCCACATTAAAAATGAGTTCACAGGTGACTGATTAGTCCAATGCAGAACCTACAGTCTCTGTCAAAGGTGGGGCAGATGGTGGTTGAAGGGGCGGGAGGGTGGGGTGCTTGGGTTGACGTGCGCTCCTTGCGCTGCCTGTGCTTGGCTTCCGCTTGCTCCCGGCAAAGAGACTTGAGGTGTTTAGTGCCTTCCCGGATGCTTCTCCTCCACTTTGTACGGTCTTGGGCCAGGGATTCCCAGGTGTCGGTGAGGATGTTGCACTTTTTCAAGGAGGCTTTGAGGGTGCCCTTGAAGCGTTTCCTCAGCCCACCTGGGGCTCTCTTGCCGTGTCAGAGCTCCGAGTAGAGTGCTTGTTTTGGAGTCTCGTATCGGGCATGCAGACAATGTGACCCATCCATCGGTGCTGACTGAGCGTGATCAGAGCTTCGATGCTGGGGATGTTGGCTTGAGCAAGAACACTGACGTTGGTGCACATATCCTGCCAATGGATTTGCAGGATCTTGTGGAGGCAGCGTTGGTGATACCTCTCCAGTGCTTTGAGGTGCCTGCTGTACATGGTCCATGTCTCTGAGGCATACAGCAGGGCGGGTATCACTGCTGCTCTGTAGACCATGAGCTTAGTGCCGGGTTTGAGCTCCTGGTCTTCAAACACTCTCTTCCTCAGGCGACCGAAGGCTGCACTGGCACACTGAAGGCGGTGTTGGACTTCGTCATCGACGTCTGCCCTTGTTGACAGTAGGCTCCCGAGGTATGGAAAGTGGTCCACGTTGTCCAAGGCCTTGTCGTGGATTTTGATAATCAGGGGGCAGCACTGTGTGGCGGGGGCAGGTTGGTAGAGGACCTTTGTCGAACGGATGTTTAGTGTAAGTCCCATGCTCTTGTACGCTTCGGTGAAGGTGTTGACGATGGTTTGGAGTTCAACCTCCGAGTGAGCGCAGACGCAAGCATCGCCTGCATACTGTAATTCGATGACAGAGGATGGGGCGACCTTGGATCTGGACTGGAGATGACGGAGGTTGAACAGTTTCCCGTTTGTTCTGTAAATTAGCTCCACTCCAGTGGGGTGCTTACTGAGGGTGAGATGGAGCATTGCAGCAAGGAAGATCGAGAAGAGCGTTGGTGCGATGACACAGCCTTGCTTGACCCCAGTTCATACGTGAATTGGGTCTGTGGTGGAACAGTTGGTCAGGGTCACGGCTTGCATGTTGTCGTGAAGCAGGCGGAGGATAGTGACAAACTTTTCAGGGCAGCCGAATTTGAGGAGGACACTCCATAATCCCTCATGGTTGAGTGTCAAAGGCCTTTGTGAGATCAAAGAAGGCCATGTACAGTGGTTGGTGCTGTTCCCTGCATTTCTCTTGTAATTGACGTGTGGTGAAGATCGTGTCCATTGTGCCCCTTAGTGGGCGGAATCCGCATTGCGACTCTGGGAGGAGCTCTTCGGCCACTGGGAGAAGGCGATTGAGGAGGATTTTTGCGATGACTTTCCCTGTGGCAGATAGCAGGGAAACTCCTCTGTAAGTATCGCAATCGGACTTGTCACCTTTCTTGAAGATGGTCACAATTACGGCGTCTCTGAGATCCCCTGGCATGCTCTCCTCCTTCCAGATAAGAGAAATGAGTTCATGAATTTGCACCAGTAGTGCTTCTCCGCCATGCTTTAGTGCCTCGGCGGGGATTCCATCCTGAGGCCTTATTGTTCTTCAGTTGTCGGATGGCCTTTTCAACCTCATGCCGGGCTGGGGTTGTGCTGAGATGGTGGCGGGTAGCATGCTGTGGGATGGAGTTGAGGACACTCGTGTCGAAGACTGAGTCGTGCTTAAGGAGATCTTCGAAGTGCTTCTTCCAGCGGGTGTAATGATATCAGCAAATAGAGATGGTATTTGCCTGTTCGATTATGATGCCTTAATAGCATGTTTGCATGTATTGATTGCTTGTGCCTGACCAGCAGAGGGCATGTGACCGAGAGAAGCAAGGCAGTTAGTTTTAGTTTCAGTTTCGTTCTAGATGCATCACAAGCATCGTGTCTCCTGTAAAAGCTGTTGAACAAACTTTAGATTAAAAGTCATTCTCTTTCATAAATGTCTCGTCATTGAACCCACAAAGAAATCAATACATGGTGTCAGAAGTGGCTGAAAGAGATGAAGAGAAAAAATCTGAAGTTAAATCAGCCCTCCACAGATTAGCAAGCCAAAAGAGAACATCGTTACTTACCATTAGAGAATAGCTAACGAAGTGAAAAATGGAAAGTTTACTCCCACCGGCGATGCTTCAGTTGACAGGTAATGTGGCTGAAAATTGGAGAAGGTTCAAACAACGTGTGGGGCTGTATTTATCAGCAATCGGAGCTGACGAGAAAAGTGATAAAAGGAAATCGTCACTGTTCTTACATGTCGTGGGTGATGAAGCGCTGGAGGTGTATAATAACTTCACATTCGTTGCTAATGGAGACAAAATGAAACTAGATAAAATAATGGAACTGTTTGAGGCCTACTGCATACCTAAACATAACGTGACGTTTGAGAGGCACAGATTTTTCACATGTGTTCAGAAAACGGGTGAGATTATTGATCAGTATGTGACTGAACTGAGAAACAGAAGCAAATCATGTGAATTTGGGGGACTGACAGACTCGCTGATAAAAGACAGACTGGTGTGTGGTATTCCAGATAATGGTCTAAGGGAAAGACTGCTAAGAGAGCAAGATCTAGACCTGGGAAAAGCCATAGCACTGTGTAGGGCTACAGAGACTGTGAAGTTGCAGGCAAAGGAGCTGTTCAGTGACAATAGCTGCAACCTGGATGCAGTGAGAAAGAACGGATACAAACCGTTTAACAAAACGAGCGCCAATGTGAAAAAAGAGGCGTGGCCAGCGAACAAAAATGAAAGGGACAATCGAAAGACATGTAGTCGATGCGGTACACAGCATCCACCAAGAAAGTGTCCAGCATATGGTAAAACATGCAATAGTTGCAACAAGAACAATCATTATGCCCGTTGCTGTAAGAACCAAATGCAACAAAGCAAGGTCCATGCAGTAGATGAAAGCGACATAGAGGAGTTCTATGTAGATGTTGTGTCTGAAAACAAAAAAGAAGAAAGAGACTGGATGTTGACACTAAAAGTGAATGACATACACATTCCATTTAAATTGGATACTGGAGCACAAGTTAATGTGATATCAGAGACTGATTTTAAGAAAATTAGACCCAGACCAAAGAGACATGGAATAAAAGTGAAAGTGACAGGATACTCAGGTACTGAAATACCAGTGAAAGGAAGATGCATTGTCAAAGTGACACACAAGGACAGAGAGCACACGTTAGCATTAATCGTGGTGCCAAAGGAGGTGCAAGCCATACTAGGTTTAAAAGCCTGTGAGAGACTGAACCTGGTAAAGAGAGTCCTCGTTGTGGAAAGCGAAGGAGAGACAGTCTATGATGAACTCATGAAAGAGTACAAAGACCTATTTAAGGGTCTAGTCTGCATTCCAGGAGAACACACGATCAGAGTAGATAAAAGTATGACACCGGTCATACATCCATGCGGAAAAATTCCGTTTGCTCTTCAAAAGCAACTGAAGGCAGAGTTGGACAGGATGGAAAGCCTGAACGTGATTCAGAAGATAGATGAGCCAACTGAGTGGGTGAGTTCCCTCATCGTAGTGGACAAAAAGAATGGAAAGCTCAGAATTTGCCTGGATCCAAGAGATCTAAACAGAGCAATAAAGAGAGAGCACTTCAAGCTTCCTACACGTGAAGAAATCATGGCACAGTTTTACAATGCAAGTTTCCGACACTTTGCCAAAGAGTGGGACTTTGTCCACACAACGTCAAGTCCTCACTATCCACAGTCTAATGGACTAGTGGAAAAATCAGTCCAGACAGTGAAAAGACTGATGTACAAGGCAAAAGACAGTGGAACTGACTTCTACCAAAGCATGCTTGTATACCGCACAACGCCGCTCGAGTGTGGTAAGTCACCAGCCCAACTCCTGATGGGACGTCGGCTAAGGTCAAACCTATCCATCCCGGAGAGACTCCTGAAAACAAAAGAGGGGGAGAAAGTGAGGAAGTTCAAAGAACAACAGAAAGAAAAGCAAAAGTACTACTATGACAGAGGAACACAAAACCTACCTGAACTCCACACTGGTGACCAAGTAAGGTTCAAAGACAAAACAAACACATGGACTCAGAAGGGAACTGTCCTGAGTGAAGTTCAACCAAGATCATACACCATTCAGACAGATGAGGGTGCTGTTCTGAGAAGAAATTGTTGAGATCTTCTAATGGGACCAGCCACAGCAGGTCAAGAGACTGATACTGTTGAACAACCTGATCACACAGCTTAGAACCAATCATCTGAGGCAACAACTCAGATTCAAGGACAATCAATCAGAAAATCCTCAAGACACGTGAAGCCTCCTGAGAGACTCATTGAGCAAATTTAAGGACTATTGTTATAGAAGGAAGTAATGTTATCTTATTCTTTCTTCAAGTTCTAGTGTATTGACATATTTCATGTGAACACACAAAGCAAGGTTAAAAAACCTTGATCATGATAATGATAATGTAAGTTCATTAAGTGTTACAGTTAAAATGCAGATTAATACAAAGAAAACATGTTGTTAGTTAAAAGTAAAATACTTTTGTTTTAAGAAAAGGAGATGTAATGATATCAGCAAATAGAGATGGTATTTGCCTGTTCGATTATGATGCCTTAATAGCATGTTTACATGTATTGATTGCTTGTGCCTGACCAGCAGAGGGCATGTGACCGAGAGAAGCAAGGCAGTTAGTTTTAGTTTCAGTTTCGTTCTAGATGCATCACAAGCATCGTGTCTCCTGTAAAAGCTGTATAAAAGAGTTGAACAAGCTTTAGATTAAAAGTCATTCTCTTTCATAAATGTCTCGTCATTGAACCCACAAAGAAATCAATACAGCGGGCACTAACTGCTTCCCTGTCCTTGATGAGTACCTCTCTGTTCTTGGCCCGCAGTGGGGAAGGGCCTTGGGTGCTTGGGCTGTAGATGGTCTTGACTGCGCTAAAGAATCCATGCACGTCGTGGTTGTCAGCTAACTGCTGGATCTCCTGCACTTTCTCCACCCACCATCTGTTCTTTAGGTCGCGAGTTTTTTGTTGGACCTCGGCCTTCAGGCTTCTGTAGAGCTGCTTTCTTGCTCTCGAGTTCTGTTGCTGTTTCCAGATCAGAAATGCCTTGCGCTTGCGGCTTATTGGCTCCTGGATCTCCTGGTCATTCTCGTCGAACCAATCTTGGTGTTTCCTGGTCAAGTGACCAAGCATCTCTTCACAGGTGCTGATTATGGAGGCCTTGAGTGCAGACCAGACGCTGTGGGCACTCTCTGTCTCTGCATCACTGGGAGTCGTCAGGTTGTTTGTGAGGCGCAGGCTGAATCGGGCTTTCTTAGCGGGGTCTTTGAGTGCTCCAGCGTTAATTTTCCTGCGGCATTGTTTCTGTTGCCGCCGCTGTTTTGGGGCTACATTGATGGAGATGACATAGCGGATTAGGTGGTGGTCTGTCCAGCAGTCATCAGCTCCTGTCATGGCACGGGTGATGCGGACATCCTTGCGGTCCCTCGCTTGGATGGTGACGTAGTCCAGCAGATGCCAGTGCTTGCAACAAGGGTGCTGCCATGAAGCCTTGTACTTGTCTCTCTGTCGGAACAAGGTGTTGGTTATGATGAGGCCATGTTCTAAGCATTTCGACGGGAGGAGGATACCGTTAAGGGTACATTCATACACATAGGGCTCGATTTTCATTAAGCTGTCGGGAAGGAGGCGGGACTACAACTTTTGGTTTTTAGTCCCGCCTACATCGACATCCGGTCAATCCATGCGATTTTCCCTTGATTGACCTTGTTGAGCCCACCCAGCAGGCTCAGCAGGCCAATTAAGGGCCACCCAGCAACAGGTGACGGCACAGACTGAAATTTCATCTGTCAGGTGTTCTTGACAGATGAAATATCAATGTTTCACAGCTGTTTGAAGCTGTCAAACACTGACAGTCTGACTTCTAACCTGAGTCCTTCTACACAGACTCAGTTAGAACTCACACCGGCAATAAAAGCTGAAGGCTGTCACTTTTGACAGCTTGCAGCCATTTTGCTTTCAATGCCGGCTGAGTGATGGTTGTTAAGGTAAGTACAGGTAATTTAAACTTCTTTACACACTTTAGACACACCAAACACACTTACCTTTGCACTCATGCACCCATCACTCACCTGAACACCGACATCGTGACCCCTCCAAATCCTTCAACCCGACGGCCCGCCTGGTCTAACCTGGCGTGGTTTGGAGCCATCAGGAATCCCACACGACACCCCTCAAAATAGGGATTAGGCTAAAAACTGCCTGTTAACTACCTGTTAACAGGCAGTTAATTGGCACTAATCCCTTCCCGCCTCGGGTCGGCGGGTCCCAGTGCAGGGTGGGTACCCGCCTCCTTTGAAACTTACGTGGAGGTGGGTTTTGGGCGGGATGGTGTCGGGACCCCCGAATTCGGGATTTTCGCCCCCCGCACGCCTAAAAGCCCACCTCACGGCACACTGAAAATCAACCCCATAATTTATGATGTTGACTACTTTTTATCATTTGGTTTCTCCTAGTGATTACTATTACCTCTTTCAGGATACTTATTATTATTTTCACAAGTATTGATGTCAGGCTCCAGGTCTATAGTTCCCTGGGTTATCTTTGTTTCTTTTTATAAATTGGCAAAATCCAGTCCCTTGGCACAATTCCCATATTTAGCGATTCCCTTAAGATATCCATCAAGATGTGTTCAATTTAATTTGCCAATTCCATTAATACTCTGTTTTGATGTCTGTCAGGGCTGATGCCTTGCTCTCTTTTAGTTGGGGCTGTCACTATTTTGTGGTCAATTTACATAGAATTACGTGGAATGTGCAGCACAGAAACAGGCCATTCGGACCAACTGGTCTATGGCGGTGTTTATGCTCTACATGAGCCTCCTCCCACCCCATTTCATCTCACCCTATCAACATCACCTTCTATTCCTTTCTCCCTCATGTGTTTCTCTAGCTTCCTATTCAGTGCATCTATGCTGTTCGCCTCAACTACTCCTTGTGGTATCGAGTTCTACATTCTAACCACTCTCTGGGTATGGGTAGTTCTTCCTCTTGCTTTACCTTCCAACCCTATGTAGTCTTCAAATTCATTTGTAAACACTGACACAGCAGAATAATTTGGGACATCAGCTATTCCTTGATCATTAGTTATATCCCCTCTGGGATTTGATTCCTATGTCACCCATTCCCCCCAAGCCATTTCACATTCTTTATGTTTTCTGTAATCCTATGCAAGACGTTTAAATTCACCCCTGTCCTTTAACCCGTCCAACAGTTTCCAAAGTTTAGACCCATGGAACAGACAACACAAAGCACAAGGATTCGAGGTTAACTTTCTTTTTACTTAAATTCAGCAAGAGGTTACAAGTAAGCTCACACAAAGCTGTTGCATGTAATACTCCTGATTATATCTAAGCATTCACAGATTTATTCCCTTACTTTAAGACCAAGCGATAATAAGCCAACACTACGTACGTACTCACACCAGTGAATGGTCAGTTTGGCGATGGCTAGACGTACAACTTTAACTGGCAATTTGACCAAGTTGCCTCCGACTGCAGCATTCCTGAGTGCCATAAAACAGCATCTCTTATACCCTAAAAGCCTGGGCAGGCTCCTCAGTATGTATGTGTGACAAATGGTCAGCAGTTGTTTTCCTCTTCTTATCAGTAGGCCCCAAAGCCCTTCATATCACTTGCCTAAAGATGTTCCTGTCTTTGTAATGCCCAACCGTTTGTTCCTGCTCAGTGTCTGTGGCTTCCATATCTGATTAACAGCTTTCATACAAAGTTCCCACAGGAACCAACCCCTCAGCCTCCCGAAGCATGCTGGGATATTAAATTTGGTCAACTTTTTAAGTTTGGTCAAGTTATAGCAAATTCTTACAGCAAATGGCTTATTCTCACACCTAACATCATTATATATTGTCTCTCCAAATCAATTTCTTCACCTCTTTAATGTTTTCATGCACCCATCCCTATCTTATAATCATACCTATTGTTAAGTCTGTGTGTTATATTGAGAATTACTACACAGACCACCAGAGTAAACTTTAACAGGTCTTTACTAGTCGAAGGTCAGGGCGGAACTGCCCAATAAATCATTACACAGCACTTATATACCAGTGTGGTCACCACCGGTATTACAGTATACAGCAGCCAAGATAAAGTAGTGCAACTCTTAAAATAGTTCTCTTAAAGGTGGAACAGTTACATACACCACAATCCTCCCTTTTTAGCTTAACAGTATATATTCCCCATTAACATAAAATAATAACATATATACACAACTTCATGTACCACAGTTCACAGATTCAGCCTCTCTGGAGGCTTCCTGACTCGATCCGGATAACGCCTCGGTGGTGTAGTAGTTTTCGGTGGTGTAGTAGGTTCTTTTGGCAAGGTCGATTCGGCTTGAATGCCAGTGTCGGGTTCATCTGATTCCAGTATCACCGGATCGGAGGTAGATACTATGGGTATCTCTGCTTCATCATTAGGCGTATAGAGTTGTGGAGTAGGTTGTCCCTTTTTGGATGACTCTATGATCTGGTCAACATGGCGCCTTATTATGCTTTCACCAATGTCCACGGTATACATCAGCGGTCCTAGTCGTGTGCAAATAGTTCCAGGCTGCCATTTCTCGGTACGGTAGTCCCGGGCCAAAACTTGTTGACCTATCTGGAAGGTTCTAGTTGGCCTTTCATTCATGCCTTGAAATTGCCGGTTCTCTACGTCCCTTCTGATGTTTGGCTTGATCAAATCCAGCCGGCATCTTAGTCTTCTATTGAAAAACATCATGGCGGGAGTTTGGTTTGTAACCGCATGTGTGGCATTCCTGTACGCCAACAAGAAGTTATCTACCTTATGTTGTAGATTTATGTCTTCATTGCCCATGGCCTTTATGGCCTTCTTGAAGGTCTGGACAAACCTTTCAGCTAATCCATTGGTGGCGGGATGGTATGGGGCGGACGTGTAGTGCTTAACCCCATTGTTTTTTAAGAACTTCCTGAATTCTTCGGACACAAATTGCGGTCCACTATCAGAACAGATCTGTTCTGGCAGCCCATTCCTGGCAAATATGGTCCTTAATACTGTGATGGTTCTTTCCGTGGTGGTGGAGGACATCTTTATTACCTCCAGCCACTTGGAGTGTGCATCCACCGCGATTAAGAACATTGAGTCCATAAATGGACCAGCAAAGTCGATATGTACCCTTTGCCATGGAGAGGAGGGCCACTCCCATGGATGTAGAGGGGCTTGTGGTGGGGCGTTTTGGACCTTCTGGCATCCTAGACAGCTCTTGGTCATTTCTTCGATGTCTCCATCGATACCTGGCCACCACACAAACGCTCTGGCTAGGTTCTTCATTTTTACTCCACCCAGATGCCCCTCGTGAAGCTCCTTTAGCACTTAATGCTGGAGTTTGGGTGGAATCACCACTCTGGATCCACACATCAAAGTTCCTCGGCACACTGACAGCTGCTCTCTTCTTTGCGAAAATGCTGGCAACATTGGTTCGCCATGTGCTGGCCATCCCTTCACCGTTAAATCGTAGACTCGTGAGAGAGTCGGGTCATTTCTCGTTTCCTTTTCGATGGTAGAATTTGTTACTGGTAGACATTCCACTATGGTTGAGTGGAACATCTCCACCGGGTCCACTGTAGGCGCCTCTTCTACCGTTGGTAACGGTAGGCGCGATAAACCGTCAGCATTCCCATGCCGTTTTGATCCTTTGTATTCTATGTCATATTGGTGTGCCCCTAGGAAAAGGGACAACCTCTGTAGCCTTTGCGCTGTCATAATGGAAACGCCCTTTTTAGGGTTGAATATGGATACCAACGGCTGGTGGTCTGTCAGCAGTGTAAACTTCTGGCCCTGCAGGTAATGGTTAAACTTCACGGTGGCATAGTGGTTAGCACTGTTGCCTCACAGCGCCAGGGACCCGGGTTTGAATCCGGCCTCGGGCGACTGTCTGTGTGGAGTTTGCACATTCTCCCTGTGTTTGCGTGGGTTTACTCCGGGTGCTCCGGTTTCCTCCCACAGTCCAAAGATGTGCAGGTTAGGTTGATTGGCTATGATAAATTGACCCTTAGTGTTAGGGGGATTAAATACATGGGGTTACGGGGATAGGGTGGGATATGTGTCGGTGCAGGCTTGATGGGCCGAAATGGCCTCTATCTGCACTGTGGGGTTTCTGTGCTTCTTTACTCCCCACACCAGGCTGAGAGCCTCCGTATCTATCTGAGCATAGTTGCGCTCAGCGGAGGTCAATGATCTGGATGCAAATGCGACTGGCCTTTCTGAGCCATTTGGCAACTTGTGTGAGCGTACTGCTCCAATACCATAAGGAGAAGCATCACAAGCTAAACGAATAGGTAGCGTTGGGTTGAAGTGAGCCAACACTTCCTCTGAGGTGATCAATGCCTTGCTTTTGCGAAAGGCCTTCTTACAGTCCTCGCTCCACTTCCATGGTACTTCTTTCTGCAAAAGAGCATTCAGCGGGTGCAGCACCATGGATAGATTTGGCAGAAACTTATGGTAATAGTTAATCAACCCTAGGAACGACCTCAACTGGGATACATTTTCCGGAGCGGGAGCCTTCACAACAGCTTCGATCTTGTCAGGTGACTTGTGCAGCCCCTCCTGGTCAATGACATGACCACAGTACGAGATCCGTTTCTGAAAGAACTCACATTTCTGGCGATTAACTCGAAGGCCATATTCCTTCAACCTGGTGAGCACCAGTTTCAAATTTGCAAGGTGTTCCTCATCGTCATCTCCTGTAATCAGGATATCGTCCAAGTAACATTGAGTGCTTGGAATTCCCTGTAATACCTGCTCCATGGCCCTCTGCCAAATTGCTGGCGCCGAAGCCACTCCAAAAACCAGTCTATTATATCGATACAAGCCTCTGTGCGTGTTGATTGTGAGATACTGGCGCGACTCTTCCTCAACTTCCATCTGTAAGTACGCTTGCGCCAGGTCTATCTTGGTGAAGTGTTTCCCGCCAGACAATGAAGCAAAGATATCCTCAATCCGCGGAAGCTGATATTGCACCGTGTGAAGCACCGGATTAACTGTGATCTTGAAGTCTCCACAGATGCGGACCTTCCCCGGTTCCCCTGGCTTGTTACTCGATGAACGCTTCATGACGGGAACAATGGGCGTGGCCCACTCACTCCAGTCCACCTTAGACAGTACTCCTGAACGTTCAAGCCCTTCCAGCTCAGCTTCCACAGCAGGTCGTATCGCATAAGGTACCGGTCTGGCTTTGAAAAATTTTGGGTTTGCATGTTCTGCAATCTTGATTTTTGCCTTAATTCCTCTCAGTGTTCCCAGTCCCTGTTGGTACACCTCTTTAGCTTCATCCAATATTCTGGACAATCGTTCAGGTTTGACATCTTTTTTTCCGGAATCTACCGTTATTGCATTTAGGGAGTGCCAGTCCATATTTATTTTCCTGATCCACTCCCGTCCCAGAAGTGGTGGACCTCCCTCAGGTAGTACATATATGTCCATTCCTTGGCGTTCTTTGCCCTTGTGTACCACCTTGACTTTTATCTTTCAGATGGGGTATACTTTTTGCCCCGTGTATGTCTGCAATACTATCTCCGTCTCCCGTAGGGGAATGTGTGTGAATAACTTTTTGTAATCGTGCTTATTCATGACCGTCAACGCCGACCCGGTGTCCAATTCCATCTTCACTTGGACTCCTGCTATCTGAAGTGTGACCCAGATAGTTTGTCGGTCAGCGTCCTTACTCACAATGTGAATTCTCAGACTACCCAGTTCCTTGCTGTTGGAGTCTGAATCCGAATTCTGTTCATCCGAACTCTTCTCAGCCACCTTATGTACCTTTCTGCACTTTTCCTGCGGTGACTTTTTGTTGCTGGTCTTCTTTCCTGACCGGCATACTTTAGCTATGTGACCAAGCTTGCCACATTTTCTACATTCCTGGTTTTTAAACCAGCATTGGTTCTGATCGTGTGTTGTCTTTCCACAATGATAACATTTTGTTGTACCCAAAGCCATTTGATCTACGCTGAGTACCGCTGCCTTCAGCTGCATTTCCGCAGTGCCTCTCGCTGCGGCTTCCTGCGATGCTGCAATAGTGACAGCCTTATCAAGTGTAAGATCATTCTCTTCTAGCAGCCGCTTTTGTGTTCCTTCTTTCGACAATCCACACACGAATTTGTCTCTCAGTGCCTCTGTCAGACTTTCCCCAAACAGACAGTATTTCGCTAGCTTACGCAGTTCAATTAAATACTCCGCGTTGCTTTCCTCTTTCAGTTGTGTTCTCGCATAAAATTTAAATCGTTCCGCTAACATCAGCGGTGTGGGGTTCAAATGAGTTTTTAGAACAGCAACAATTTTAGCAAAAGTCTGATCCGCCGGTTTAGCTGGTGACAGAAGATGCTTCAATAGCCCGTATGTCTTTGCACCCATTGAGTTTAGTAAGGTTAGTGCTTTATCTTCATCTGATATTTTATTTGCCTTACAATATATCTCTATGCGTTCTACATACGTGGCCCAATCTTCAACATCGGGATCGAAATCGTTGATGTTACCACGCTTAGGCATCCTCGCAATCTTGTTGAGAAACAAAAAGAAATTTTTCTTTTATTTTTTTTTTCAAAATGGCGGTTTCCCGCGCTTGTCTTCTTCCCCCGCCTACGAAAATGGTGGCTTCCCGCGTTTGCCTTTCTCCCCCGCTGGCTATAATGGCGATTGCCGTATTGCTGCATTCGCCCTCCCCAGCGGTTTTCAAATCGAGCCTCCCAGCCCCTCTTGCAGTCCGGTCCTTTCCCCCGGCTGCGGCTGAGTTCTCCGCGGTTTTTAAAAAAATTATTTTCTCCCGCGCCTTACGCTGACCCGGTCGCTGCGCCTCGCGGTCTCGGTAGCTGCCCGGCCTTTTTCACCGGTCGTGGTCGAGCTCTCTCTTGACGCTGTTGCGTCTCCCAGCCCTCTTGCAGCCCGGTCTTTCGCACCGGCTGCGTTTGCATTCACCGCGGCTCCCGTGCCTTACGCTGCCCCAGTCTCAGCGCCTCTGGCCCCGACTTCTGTCCGGCTCTTTTCCCCGGCCGTGGTCGAGTTCTCCGCCCTTATATCCTCCGTTTTTCCCTCCCCTACTTCACAGCCAACGTGGCCGACTTGCTGTTCGTCGCTGATCGGCTTACCCACCACCGTGATAGAAGGGATGATCACTGCCTGTTGCTGATGGAAGGCTTCATGTCAGAATTCTTCTTTTGCTCTGCAGACCTGAGTCTTCTCTCAGCAGAATGATGAGGGTGGATGCCTCCTCTCGACGCCCGTTAAACTGCCTTGGATGTATCTCTGCCGCAGGGTAAGATCGTACTCGTCGCCACTGTTAAGTCTGTGTGTTATATTGAGAATTACTACACAGACCACCAGAGTAAACTTTAACAGGTCTTTACTAGTCGAAGGTCAGGGCGGAACTGCCCAATAAATCATTACACAGCACTTATATACCGGTGTGGTCACCACCGGTATTACCGTATACAGCAGCCAAGATAAAGTAGTGCAACTCTTAAAATAGTTCTCTTAAAGGTGGAACGGTTACATACACCACACCTATAGTTTGTATACAGTGGGAGATTACTTTATCCCTTATGACCTGAATTACTTTCCTTATTGCTCACCTGGTTTCCTACCTCCTCCAGTGCATTTTTTCACAGACAGAATGTATTTTTTCTGCAGTCCCCTAGTGATACCTCTGCGTGTATTCCACTTACCCTCTCTACAGAACAAACAGGAAACTGTTCAACCTCCATCGCCTCCAGTCCAGATCCAAGGTCGTCCCATCCTCTGTCATCGAATTACAGTATGCAGACAACGCTTGCGTCTGTGCACACTTTGAGGCCGAACTCCAAACCTTCGTCAACACCTTCACCAAAGCATACGAGAGCATGGGCCTTACACTAAACATCCGTAAGACAAAGGTCCTCTACCAACCTGCCCCCACCACACAGTACTGCTTCCCGATTATCAAAATCCACGATGAGACCTTGGACAACGTGGACCACTTTCCATACCTTGGGAGCCGACTGTCAACAAGGGCAGACATCGATGACAAAGTCCAACACCGCCTTCAGTGTGCCAGTGCAGCCTTTGGTCGCCTGGGGTAAAGAGTGTCTGAAGACCAGGACCTCAAACCCAGCACTAAGCTCATGATCTACAGAGCAGTAGTGATACCCACCCTCCTGTATGTTTCAGAGACATGGACCATGTACAGCAGGTGCCTCAAAGCACTGGAAAGGTACCACCAAAGCTGCCTCCGCAAGATCCTGCAAATCCATTGGCAGGATAGGTGCACCAACGTCAGTGTTCTCACTCAGGCTAATGTCCCCAGCATCGAAGCTTTGACCACGCTCAATCAGCTTCAATGGATGAGCCACATCGTCCGCATGCCCGATACAAGACTCCCAAAGCAAGCGCTCTACTCGGAGCTCCGGCATGGCAAGAGAGCCCCAGGTAGGCAGAGGAAACACTTCAAGGACACCCTCAAAGCCTCCTTGAAAAAGTGCAACATCCCCACCGACACCTGGGAATCCCTGGCTCAAGACCACACAAAGTGGAGGAGAAGCATCCGGGAAGGCACCGAACACCTCGAGTCTCTTTGCCGGAAGCAAGCGGAAGCCAAGCACAAACAGCGGTAGGAGCGCACGTCAACCCAAGCACCCCACCCACCCGTCCCTTCAACCACCGTCTGCCCCCCCTGTGACAGAGACTGTAGGTCCCACATTGGACTCATCAGTCACCTGCGAACTCATTTTTAGTGTGGAAGCAAGTCATCCTCAGTTCCGAGGGACTGCCTAAGAAGAAGAAGTACCTACCTCATTTAACGTTGTGGACCAGTCCATCATTCTCAGACCTGCTGAGTATTTCCAGCATTTTCTATTTTTATTTCATATTTCCAGCGTTTGCAGTATTTTGCTTTTGTATTAGTGATCTATATGCAATTAGATATCAGCTCCAATGTTGATGTATTTGGAAGAAGTAAATGAAAAGCAGTAAAATGTTCACATAAGCTGGTTTCCACGTGAATCGATGTGATATTGACAGGTTATTATTACTGATACAGTGTGGAATGCTCAGAGCAGAGGAAACATTGTCTAATATTTGTGCCAGAAAAGTAATTGCGCTCCTGTGTAAGGGAATGCATTGATATTGTCAAAGATAAATAAAACTGAGGCTCATTATGGGTTGTGTGAGACTAATTGGAAGGAGGCAGTTTGCCAGTCTGAGTCAGCAGTGCTGATTTTTTGGGAAAGTGTTTATGGAAAACCTCCGAGACTGAAGAACACGAACCCTCTTCGAACCTTCACATTGCACCTACAAAGATACCAACCAGCCACTCGCTCCTCTTTTATATTTTAACATTGTTCATAACATACCAACTTCCAGAATTTATTGCCTCATATCTCTCCCGGACTCGTCTCTGTGACCTTGCCTGAACAGATGGATAATCTCCCAGTCTTTGTTTATTCAATGCTATATCTTTAGGCTCATGAGCTTTTCCTTTACCCCGCATGCAAGCTTATCAGAATTCAGTATGTTGCTGCTCACAGCGCTGGGGAATTGGTTGTCAGTGTCTAATTAATAAACTCTCCTCCTGTCACCTCATCTCCTACTGATCAATACCTATTGTTTTCTGCATCAGGTGAGCCTTGTTCAGATTTATCTGTTAATATCCCTTTCAAAAGCATTAAATGTTTGAAGCAATGAGCCAGTCAGACACTGGGTGTTTACTCCTGTATTTCCATTATTTACTCTGCACTGTGTACAACACTGCCATGTCCTGTTTGACATAGATTCGGAATATAGGTAATGATGATTCACTTCTGACATTGCCAATAAATCACAGCAACAGGAAAGTCCAACCTAATAACGCCCAATGCCAACAGACAGCCGAAAGAAATAAAAGTGTAAGGGTATATTTTCCTGTGAGTAACATTTAACAAAAGAGTAAAGTCTTTGGGTGAGATTTTTGTAGTGTCCGAGGATCAATAATACTCAGACTGCAGGAGAACAATAAAACAGGTAGTTACTGAACAGAGAGTAATTCAAGACTGAAATACAGAAGCCTGCTATGGCTTTATATACAGGGGTGGTCACTGCCGGTACTGCAGTATAGAATCAGTTCTTCTCTTAAAGGCACATACACAACAATTCCTCCCCTTTTAGATAAACAGTACATAACATTCATTTAACAACTAAATAATAACTAATTACAATTACAATTTTCTCTGTACTATATACATCAACTGAAATAATCATTTATAAGTTCAGTCTTTGAGGAGACTTCCTGATCCTGACTGGATAGCGCCTTTCTCGAGTATCCTGTTCTTGCGGCAGAGTTGATTCTGGCTCATTGTCATTGGTTGGTTCGTCAGCTTCCAATACCACTGCTTCTGAGGTAGACGCAATCTGTACTTCGGGTTGATTACCAGGTGCACCTGCTCGTGGTATGGGTTTGGCTTGTTCCTGTGACTCTAGAATCTGGTCAGCATGGCATCTCACAATGCTCTCTCCAACGTCCACTGTGTACATTAGTGGTCCCTGCTGTGTGCATATCGTTCCTGGCTGCCATTTTTCTGTTCGGTAGCCGCGGGCCAAGACTGGTTGCCCTATCTTTGGGTTAAAAATGGAGACCAGGGGTTGATGATCAGTCAGTAGGGTGAATTTCTGCCCGTGCAGATAGTGATTGAACTTCTTCACCCCCACACCAGGCTGAGGGCCCCCCTGTCAATCTGGGCGTAGTTACGCTCGGCTGAGGTTAACGAGCGCGACGCAAAGGCTATTGGCCTCTCTGAACCGTCAGGGAATTTGTGTGACAGCACCACTCCGATGCCATAGGGAGACGCATCACTTGCCAACCGAATCGGTAGTGTTGGATTGTAGTGGGCAAATACTTCTTTTAAAGTGATTAGGCATTTACATTTCTGAAAGGCATGCTTATACTCATCACTCCATTTCCATGTTACTCCAGTTTGCAGTAGGGCATTCAGTGGGTGCAGAATTGTAGATAAATTCGGCAAGAACTTATGGTAGTAGTTCACCAACCCGAGGAACGACCTCAGTTGCGACACATTTTCTGGTGCTGGAGCCTTGACTACAGCCTTAATCTTGTCCGGCGACTTATGCAACCCTTCCTCATCAATCATGTGGCCACAATACGAGATTTGTCTCCTGAAGAACTCGCATTTGGGGCGGTTGGCTCGTAGCCCATATTCCTGTAATCTCGTGAGCACCTGCTCCAGGTTGGCAAGGTGTTCACTGTCATTTTCGCCCGTAACCAGGATGTCGTCCAAATAACATTGGGTCCCCAGGATCCCTTGCAGGACTTGTTCCATCGCCCTCTGCCAAATAGCCGGGGCTGATGCTACCCCGAATACCAGTCAATTGTACTGGTAAAGGCCTTTGTGAGTGTTTATCATGAGGTATTTCCTGGACGCTTCTTCCACCTCCATTTGTAGATACGCTTGGGCCAGATCAATCTTTGTAAAGCGTTTCCCTCCAGATAGTGAGGCGAAAATATCTTCTATCCATGGAAGTGAATCAGACTGTGTGCAGGACTGGGTTCACAGTTACCTTGAAGTCCCCACAGATGTGAACCTTCTTTGCTGCTCAATGATTTCTTCATTACAGGAACGATGGGTGTGGCCCACTCGCTCCAGTCCACCTTGGACAGCACACCCGAACGCTCCAGACTCTCCAGCTCTGCTTCAAAGGCTGGGTGGATCACGTAAGGTACCGGTCTGGCCTTAAAAAATTTTGGGTTTGCGTTATCTTCGATTTTTATCATTGCCGTTACTCCTTTTAGAGTCCCAAGTCCTTGTTGGAACACCTCTTTCGCGTCAGTTAGAATTTTTGACAGTCGTCCAGGTGTGACGTCATCATCCTTTTTATCAGTCACAGATAGCGCCTGAATGGAATGCCAATCCAATTGTATTTTTCGGATCCATTCACGTCCCAATAATGGTGGTCCTCCATCTGGTAGTATATATAGATACATTTTCTGTGTTTCCTTGCCGTTGTATTCAACTGGCACCCTTATTTTTCCTCTGGGGTAGACTTTTTGCCCCGTGTATGTCTTCAATACAATGGACGTGTCCTTCAAGGGTATGCGTGAGAATAGCCGCTCATAGTCTCGTCGATTCATGACAGTTAGGGCTGATCCTGTGTCCAATTCCATCTTCACTGGGGACCCTGCTATCATGAGGGTGACCCAAATGATTCGGTGATCCTCCTTTGCGATCACGTTGTGTAACTTTAGACAACTTAGTCTCCTGCTCCCGGAGTCCTTATCACTCTCCTGATCTTCCGAACTACTGTCTGTCAATTTCTTTACTTTCTTGTACTTTTCCTTGTAAGAAATCACACAACACCACACAACGCCCGGAAGATCGGTAAGCGGCTGATTGCCACTTAAATTGCCTGCTGGCGCTCATTAATGAGGCTGCACAGCATTTTGGTGGCTAGCGCTTGACCTAACACCCTCTCCTAACAGCGACCAGCTGAACCGGAGTAAGCAAATCGTTGCTGAGCATTTCGAGCGCTACTTAAAGGTACATCACCTTTTACTGTTCACTTGTTGCTAAAGGTTTGAAGAAGACTTTTGAAACACATCGGGAAACTTTCTGGGACACTTTGTCAAGACTTCACCAACACTCTATCAACATTTATTTTGGAGATTCTCTGAGGACTTTGTAGTGTATGTAACCTATACTACCTTAAGAGGATACCTTAAGGTGATGGACTACTTTTTAACGGCTCCTGTACATTGTAGTACCGGTGGTGACCACACCGGTATATAAACCCTGTGGAGCAAAGTGTACCTCAGTTCTGCCCTGACCCTCAATCACTAAAGACCTGTTTACTTACTTCTGTTGTCTGTGTCCTGTTATTCATTATAACTGCACTTGTAAACACAGACTCAACAGTGGCGACGAGCCTGATCGTACCTAGTGGCAGTTTTGCATCACCTCCCCCAGTACTGATTCTGGGGCCCATTCCAAGGAAGCTTCATCCTCAGAAACGGGTGTCAGAAAAGGGCATCCGCCCTCAACATCCTGCTGAGCACTGCATCGCACGGGAGGCCATCGGGAACCTGGTTTGGTTTTCTGGCCACGAAGTCCAACATCAGCAACAGGCAGTGATCATCCCTTCTACGACAGCGGCGGGTAAGCCCGATCGAGCGGCATGGGGGGGGGAAGTCAGCCGAGTTGTCAGTGGGAGAAGGGGAGGAAAAACAAAGAAAAGGGCGGAGAACATGACCGCAGCCGATGTCAGGGGCCGGACTGCAATTGGGGCAGAGACGCACAGCAGCCAGAAAAGTGCTTTATTGCCACAAGGACTGCGGGAGCGGCGGGGCAACAAGAGCAGCAGCGCAAGGAAGCATATACACGGGAAAATAAAGGTAGGAAGGACCGCTGGGAGGCGTGGACAGCAACAGCGTGGGAATCGCCATCTTGAGTCAGCGGGGGAAGAAGACAAGCGCGGGAAAAGCCGCCAAGCGTGGGAAAAGCCGCCATCTTAAATAATTTTTTTTTTTTTAAAGTCATCATATTAAATAATTTCCGAAGGGAAAGGAGAAACTCAGCAAGGATGCCAAAAACGGGTAACGTCACTGCCTTCGATAACGATGTGGAAGATTGGGCCACTTATGTGGAACGCATCGAAGTTTACTGTAGAACGAATGATGTACCGGATGATAAGAAAGCACTAACCCTATTAAACTCGATGGGTGCGAAGATGTCCGGGTTATTAAAGAACCTGGTAACCCCAGACAAACCGGTAGGAAAGAGTTTCGCGGATATTGTTACTATCCTGCAAGAGCATTTAAACCCCACACCGCTGCTGATAGCGGAACGATTTAAAGTCTACAAAAGAATTCAACTTAAAGAAGAAAGCAACGCTGAATTCCTAACAGAACTGCGCAAGTTATCAAAGTGCTGCCAGTTCGGAACAGGACTAGCAGACGCACTGAGAGATAAGTTTGTGTGTGGGCTCCAAAGGGAAGGAACCCAGAAGCGACTGCTAGAGGAAAAGGATCTTACGCTGGACAAAGCTTTCAGCATTGCAGCATCCCACAAGGCAGCAGCACGGGGCACTGCAGAGATACAGCAAAGGCCACTGGAATTCAGCACCAATGAAATGGCATTGGGCGCAGTAAAGTGCTATCGTTGTGGAAGGACAACGCATGACCAGAACCAGTGCTGGTTCAAAGACAAAGAATGCAGGCAATGTGGCAAACTTGGTCACATAGCGAGAGTATGCCGGTCAGGAAAGAAGACCAGCAGCAAAAAGTCACCGCAGGAGAAGTACAAAAAAGTACACAAGGTGACAGAGAACAGTTCGGATGAACAGAAGACGGATTCAGACTCCAGCAGTAAGGAACTGGGTTGTCTGAAAATACATAATGTGGGTAACACAGCAGACCACCAAACTATCTGGGTCATGCTCCGGATAGCAGGAGTCCAAGTGAAGATGGAATTGGACACAGGGTCGGCATTAACAGTCATGAATAAGCAAGATTACAAAAGGTTATTCTCACACATTCCCCTGAGGGATACGGAGATTGTATTGAAAACATACACGGGGCAAATAGTGTACCCCAAAGGAAAGATAAAAGTAAATGTGGTCTACAATGGTAAAGAAAGTCAGAAAATGGACTTGTACGTGTTACCTGCCACTACTGGGACGGGAATGGATCCGGAGAATAAATTTGGACTGGCATTCAATACAAGCACTGACTGTGGATGCCTGTAAGGAGGACGACGTCAAACTTAAACGACTGTCCAAAATCTTAGACGATGCTTAGGAGGTGTTCCAACAGGGACTTGGAACACTGAAAGGAATTACGGCAACCATCAAGGTTGAAGAACATGCAAACCCAAAATTTTTCAAAGCCAGACTTATGGGATATGACCTGATGTGGAAGCAGAGCTGGAAGGGCTAGAATGTTCAGGGGCACTGTCCAAGGTGGACTGGAGTGAATGGGCCACACCCATTGTTCCTGTCATGAAGCGTTCGTTGAGCAACAAGCCGGGGGAACCTGGGAAGGTTCGCATCTGTGGCGATTTCAAGATCACTGTCAATCCATTTCTTCACAGGGTGCAGTATCCGCTTCCGCGGATTGAAGATATCTTCGCTTCGCTGTCTGGCGGAAAGCACTTCACCAAGATAGACCTGGCGCAGGCGTACCTACAGATGGAAGTTGATGAAGCGTCACGACAGTATCTCACGATCAACACACATAAGGGCTTATATCGGTATAATAGGCTGGTTTTTGGAGTGGCATCAGCTCCAGCGATTTGGCAAAGGGCCATGGAGCAGGTATTGCAGGGAATCCCAGGCACGCAATGCTACCTGGATGACATCCTGATTACAGGAAATAACGATAATGATCACCTCGCGAATTTGGAGCAGGTGCTCATCAGATTGAAAGAATATGGGCTAAGAGCTAATCACCAGAAATGCGAGTTCTTTCAAAAGCGAATCTCGTCATTGACCAGGAGGGGCTCCATAAGTCACCTGACAAGATCGAAGCTGTTGTCAAAGCTCCAGCACCGGAAAATGTATCCCAGTTGAGGTCGTTCCTCGGGTTGGTTAACTATTACCACAAGTTTCTTCCAAATTTATCCACGGTGTTACACCCGCTAAACACTCTTTTGCAAACGGGAATACCATGGAAGTGGAGCGATGATTGTAAGCGGGCTTTTCAAAAGAGCAAGGCACTGATCACCTCTAAGGAAGTGTTGGCTCACTTTAACCCAACGCTGCCTATTCGCTTAGCTTGTGATGCTTATCCATATGGTATCAGGGCAGTGCTCTTACATAAGTTTCCAGATGGCTTGGAAAGGCCAGTCGCTTTCGCATCCAGATCATTGACCTCCGCTGAGCGCAACTATGCTCAGATAGATAGGGAGGCTCTCAGCCTCATGTGGGGAGTTAAGAAATTTAACCATTACCTGCAAGGCCAAAAGTTTACACTGCTGACAGATCAGCAGCCGTTGGTTTCCATTTTCAACCCTAAGAAAGGTGTTCCGGTAATGATGGCGCAGAGGCTTCAGAGATGGTTCCTTTTCCTAGGGGCACATCAATATGATATTAAGTTCAAAGGTACAAAGCAACATGGTAATGCTGATGGGCTGTCACGCCTGCCACTACCTACAGCAGAAGAGGCACCGGCAGTTGACCCTGTCGAGATATTTCACTCGACCATCATCGAATGCTTACCAGTCACCAATGCGGGTATTGAGAGAGAGACCCGAAATGACCTGACACTGTCTCGGGTCTACGACTTGACAGTGAAGAGATGGCCAGCACATGGCGAACCACTGTTACCAGCATTCTCAGCCAGACGAGAACAGCTGTCCGTATGTCAAGGAACATTGATGTATGGAACAAGGGTGATTATTCCTCCTAAATTAAGGGAGAGAGTTCTAAAAGAATTGCAAGAAGTTCATCTGGGGGGAGTCAAGATGAAAAGCCTTGCTAGGGCTTATGTGTGGTGGCCAGATATCGACAAACAAATAGAGGATCTGACTAAAAGCTGCTCAGGGTGCCAAAAAGTTCAGAACGCACCTTCAATTGCACCACTGCATCCGTGGGAATGGCCTTCAGCCCCATGGCAACATGTGCATATCGACTTTGCAGGTCCATTCATGGATTCCATGTTTTTGATAGCAGTAGACGCACATTCTAAATGGCCAGAAGTGATTAAGATGTCGACCACTACCTCTGAGAAGACGATTGCAGTTGTAAGAACCATATTTGCAAGGAATGGATTGCCGGAGCAATTATGTTCAGACAACGGACCACAGTTCGTGTCAGAAGAATTCCAGAAATTCATGAAAAAGAATGGGGTGAAACACTATACATCTGCCCCATATCATCCGGCTACAAATGGGTTGGCCGAGAGATTTGTACAAACGTTCAAAAAGGCGATAAAGGCCATGAGTGAAGATCATATTCCACTACAACACAAGGTGGACAATTTCCTAATGGCGTATCGAAATGCCACGCATGCAGTGACAAATCAAAGCCCTGCCATAATGTTCTATAACAGAAGGTTGCGGTCCCGGTTGGATTTGTTAAAACCCAATGTGCGACGGGAAGTCGAACACAAGCAATTCCAGCATGTAAATAAAAAGGCCACTCGGAGTTTTGAAATAGGACAACCAGTGTTGGCCAGGGACTATAGGGATGATAAATGGCAACCTGGAACAATTTGTGCACGACAGGGACCCTTGATGTACACGGTAGACATTGGAGAGAACGTAATACGACGTCATGCTGACCAACTTGTGGAATCGAGAACAAGGGTCGACCCCATGTCCACGGCAGAGACACCAGTTGAAGAACTTATTGAGCTTGTAGCATCTACCTCAGACTCGAATGTATTGGATGATGTTGAATCCATAGGAGATCAAGTGGATGAGTCACCCCAGCAATGGGAACCAGAGATCCCTGAAAGGCATTATCCGGGCCGGATCAGGAGGCCTCCTCAGAGACTGAATCTTTGAACAGTTCTTGTGTGTAAATTGTATATATGTTATCCATGTAGTGTTTTAATTGGGGGTGTCCACTGTTAAGCTAAAAGGGGAGGAATTGTTGTGTATGTAACCTGTACTACCTTAAGAGGATACCTTAAGGTGATGGACTGCTTTTTAACGGCTCCTGTACATTGTAGTACCGGTGGTGACCACACCGGTATATAAACTCTGCGGAGCAAAGTGTACCTCAGTTCCGCCCTGACCCTCAATCACTAAAGACCTGTTTACTTACTTCTGTTGTCTGTGTCCTGTTATTCATTATAACTGCACTTGTAAACACAGACTCAACAGACTTCATCTATAAACAGTGAGTGCTGTGCTACTCCACCTTATAGAACACTAGGATAAAGGGAGCGCTTGGCCCTGGGCATCTAGCTAGGAGTCCCCCTGGGTCTGCAGGCAGAATGGGAGGAGGACATGAGGCCAGGCAGAGCAGCACCAGCAGCTGCAGGAGAGAGGGACAGGAAGGTGAGCTAGACTCCTTCCCTCCCCTGCGGGTACAGGACGTCCCTCCTTCTCTGGACCTCCTCCACCAGGACCTCCCAGTGCCGTGTCCGAGAACCTGTGCGTTCTCTCCCTTGGAGAGCCATCCTGAAACCTGCCACTGTGTGTCAGCCAGGGCACTCCACACCTTCAGTAGATGTGGGTGCGAGGAGCCCACATATACTGCTCCACAAATATTCCATCTAATCAGCACTTGAGTGCTAAACCTGCAGGTTTCTGGTTTGATCATCTCCAGGTAAATTCAAATTATGCTAATCAGCAATTAGGACCAAAATTGCGAGCTAAATCCAGACTTTCAAGCAGGCCTGTCGTACAGCACTGCACCCATTTAGTGCCTGTTTTCACCCTTTGGCCAAAATTAAACACATATATTTTATCAGTATGTAAATGTACTGAAGAGTTCTATGATGTCTATTGAAGAATTCAGGGTCAATAGGTAACAAAGAAAATCCATTGAGGGGAATTTTAATGTGGAGGAGTGCATGGGTTTGGGAGCGGGTGGGGGCTTAAAACAGTCAAAAATGTCAGTGCGTCAAGAAGCCGGCTCCAACCCGCAGAGTTTCATGTTTAACTCAAGCCTGTTAGGCTCTGAGCGTGATACCCCCTCAGGACAGGCAGGTGGCCTATTAACATATGTTAATCACTCAATTGGAGCGATAATTCAAAACATTTGCAAATTTAACGTCGCATCCACCAGTTTCCTGGGCTTCCTGAAACTCGCCAGTGAAAGCAAGGCGTGAACACTGCGGCAATTGAGGGGGCTGAATCAATCTCAGGGAAATACTGCAATAAATGTTCAATACACACAGTTGCTTACTTACCTGCTCGTGTGAAACTTTTCATTCACAGTACTTTTGCTAAGAGATTGCTTTCTACGCTTTGGAGGCTTTCTGAATCACATCAGGACGGGTGGCACTTTGGCTGCCTTAGATTGGACCTCAAACAAGGACCAATTGGACAATCAGCAGCACCAGCAGCAGGACAGCAGAGAGGGGAGCGGTGGAGAGAGGAGCAGCGGAGAGGGGAATGGCAGAGAGGGGAGCGGCGGAAAGGGGAGTGGCGGAGAGAGGAGCGGCGGAGAGGGGAGCGGCGGAGAGGGGAACGGCGGAGAGGGGAGCGGCGGAGAGAGGAGCGGCGGAGAGGGGAGCGGCAGAGAGAGGAGCGCAGAGAGAGGATCAGCGGCGAGGGGAGCGGCAGAGAGAGGAGCGGCGGAGAGAGGAGCGGCGGAGAGGGGAGCAGCGGAGAGAGGAGCGGCGGAGAGGGGAGCGGCGGAGAGGGGAGCGGTGGAGAGGGCAGCGGTGAAGAGGGGAGCGGTGAAGAGGGGAGCGGCAGAGAGGGGAGCGGTGGAGAGGGGAGCGGTGGAGAGGGAAGCAGTGGACAGGGGAGCGATGGAGAGGGGAGTGGTGGAGAGAGGAGCGGTGGAGAGGGGAGCGGTGGAGAGGGGAGCAACAGAGAGGGGAGCGGTGGAGAGGGGAGCGGTGCAGAGGGGAGCGGTGGAGAGGGGAATGGCGGATAGGGGAGTGATGGAGAGGGGAGCGGTGGAGAGGGGAATGGCGGATAGGGGAGTGATGGAGAGAGGAGCGGCAGAGAGAGGAGCGGCTGAGAGAGGAGGGGTGGAGAGGGGAACGGTGGAGAGAGGAGCGGCGGAGAGGGGAGCGGCGGAGAGGGGAGCGGCGGAGAGGGTACCAGTGGATAGAGGAGCGGCGGAGTGGGAAGCGGTGGAGAGAGGAGCGGTGGAGAGAGGAGCGGTGGAGAGAGCAGCGGCGGAGAGGGGAGCAGCGGAGAGGGTGGCGGTGGATAGCGGAGCGGCGGAGTGGGGAGCGGTGGAGAGAGGAGCGGTGCAGAGGGGAGCAGTGGAGAGGGGAGTGGGGGAGAGAGGAGCAGCGGAGAGTGGAGCAGCGGAGAGGGGAGCGGTGGAGAGAGGAGCGGTGGAGAGGGGAGAGATGAAGAGGGGAGTGGCGTAGAGGGGAGCGGTGGAGAGGGGAGCGGTGGAGAGGGGAGCAGTGGAGAGGGGAGAGGTGGAGAGGGGAGAGGTGGAGAGGGGCGCGGTCGAGAGGGGAGCGGTGAAGAGGGGAGCGGTGTAGAGGGGAGCGGCGGAGAGAGGAGCGGTGGAGAGGGGAGCGGTGAGAGAGGGGAGCGGTGGAGAGGGGAGAGGTGGAGAGGGGAGAGGCGGAGAGGGGCGCGGTCGAGAGGGGAGCGGTGGAGAGAGGAGCGGTGGAGAGGGAGCGGCGGAGAGAGGAGCGGTCGAGAGGGGCGCGGTGGAGAGGGGAGCGGTTGAGAGGGGAGCGGTGGAGAGGGGAGCGGCGGAGAGAGGAGCGGTGGAGAGCGGAGCGGTGGAGAGGGGAGAGGTGGAGAGTGGAGCGGTGGAGAGGGGAGCGGAGGAGAGGGGAGCAATGGAGAGGAGAGCGGTGGAGAGGGGAATGGCGGAGAGGGGGAGCGGTGGAGGGGGGAGCGGTGGAGAGGGAAGCAGTGGAGAGTGGAGCGGTGGAGAGGGGAGCGGTGGAGAGAGGAGCGGTGGAGAGGGGAGCGGTGGAGAGGGGAGCAGTGGAGAGGGGAGCGGTGGAGAGGGGAGCGGTGGAGAGGGGGAGCGGGGGAGAGGGGAGCGGTGAAGAGGGGAGCGGCAGAGAGGGGAGCGGTGGAGAGGGGAGCGGTGGAGAGGGAAGCAGTGGACAGGGGAGCGATGGAGAGGGGAGTGGTGGAGAGAGGAGCGGTGGAGAGGGGAGCGGTGGAGAGGGGAGCAACAGAGAGGGGAGCGGTGGAGAGGGGAGCGGTGGAGAGGGGAGCGGTGGAGAGGGGAATGGCGGATAGGGGAGTGATGGAGAGGGGAGCGGTGGAGAGGGGAATGGCGGATAGGGGAGTGATGGAGAGAGGAGCGGCAGAGAGAGGAGCGGCTGAGAGAGGAGGGGTGGAGAGGGGACCGGTGGAGAGAGGAGCGGCGGAGAGGGGAGCGGCAGAGAGGGGAGCGGCGGAGAGGGTACCGGTGGATAGAGGAGCGGCGGAGTGGGAAGCGGTGGAGAGAGGAGCGGTGGAGAGAGGAGCGGTGGAGAGGGGAGCGGTGGAGAGAGGAGCGGTGGAGAGAGGAGCGGTGGAGAGAGCAGCGGCGGAGAGGGGAGCAGCGGAGAGGGTGGCGGTGGATAGCGGAGCGGCGGAGTGGGGAGCGGTGGAGAGAGGAGCGGTGCAGAGGGGAGCAGTGGAGAGGGGAGCGGGGGAGAGAGGAGCAGCGGAGAGTGGAGCAGCGGAGAGGGGAGCGGTGGAGAGAGGAGCGGTGGAGAGGGGAGAGATGAAGAGGGGAGCGGCGTAGAGGGGAGCGGTGGAGAGGGGAGCGGTGGAGAGGGGAGCGGTGGAGAGGGGAGAGGTGGAGAGGGGAGAGGTGGAGAGGGGCGCGGTCGAGAGGGGAGCGGTGAAGAGGGGAGCGGTGGAGAGGGGAGCGGCGGAGAGAGGAGCGGTGGAGAGGGGAGCGGTGGAGAGGGGAGCGGTGGAGAGGGGAGAGGTGGAGAGGGGAGAGGTGGAGAGGGGCGCGGTCGAGAGGGGAGTGGTGGAGAAGGAGCGGTGGAGAGGGGAGCGGCGGAGAGAGGAGCGGTCGAGAGGTGCGCGGTGGAGAGGGGAGCGGTGGAGAGAGGAGCGGTGGAGAGCGGAGCGGTGGAGAGGGGAGAGGTGGAGAGGGGAGCGGTGGAGAGGGGAGCGGAGGAGAGGGGAGCAATGGAGAGGAGAGCGGTGGAGAGGGGAATGGCGGAGAGGGGAGCGGTGGAGAGGGGAGCGGTGGAGAGGGAAGCAGTGGAGAGGGGAGCGGTGGAGAGGGGAGCGGTGGAGAGAGGAGCGGTGGAGAGGGGAGCGGTGGAGAGGGGAGCAGTGGAGAGGGGAGCGGTGGAGAGGGGAGCGGTGGAGAGGGCAGCGGTGGAGAGGGGAGCGGCGGAGAGGGGAGCGGCTGAGAGAGGAGCGGTGGAGAGGGGAACGGTGGAGAGAGGAGCGGCGGAGAGGGGAGCGGCGGAGAGGGGAGCGGTGGAGAGGGGAATGGTGGAGAGAAGAACGGCGGAGAGAGTAGCGGCGGAGAGGGGAATGGTGGAGAGAGGAACGGCGGAGAGAGGAGCGGCGGAGAGGGGAATGGTGGAGAGAGGAACGGCGGAGAGAGGAGCGGCGCAGAGGGGAGCATTGGAGAGGGGATCGGTGGAGAGGGGAGCCGTGGAGAGAGGAGCGGTGGAGAGGGGAATGTTGGAGAGAGGAACGGTGGAGAAAGGAGTGGCAGAGAGTGGAGCAGTGGAGAGGGGAGTGCTGGAGAGGGGAACAGTGGAGAGGGGAGCGGCGGAGAGGTGAGCGGCGGAGAGGGGAGCGGTGGAGAGGGGAGTGCTGGAGAGGGGAGCGGTGGAGAGAGGAGTGGTAGAGAGGGGAGCGGTGGAGAGGGGAGCGGTGGAGAGAGGAACGGCGGAGAGGGAAGCAGTGGAGAGGGGAGCGGTGGAGAGGGGAGCGGCGGAGAGGGGAGTGGCGGAGAGAGGAACGGTGGAGAGGGGAGTGCTGGAGAGGGGAGCGGTGGAGAGAGGAGCGGTAGAGAGGGGAGTGGTGGAGAGAGGAGCGGTGGAGAGAGAAGCAGCGGAGAGGGGAGCGGCGGAGAGAGGAGCGGCGGAGAGGGAAGCGGCGGAGAGGGGAGCGGCGGAGAGAGGAGCGGTGGAGAGAGGAGCGGCGGAGAGGGGAGCGGTGGAGAGGAGAGCAGTGGAGAGGAGAGCGGTGGAGAGGGGAATGGCGGAAAGGGGAGCGGCAGAGAGGGGAGCGGCAGAGAGGGGAGTGGCGGAGAGGAGAGTGGCGGATAGGGGAGTGATGGAGAGGGGAGCAGTGGAGAGGGGAGCGGCGGGAGAGGGTAGCGGCGGAGAGAGGAGCGGTGGAGAGGGGAGCGGTGGAGAGGAGAGCGGCGGAGAGAGGTGCGGTGGAGAGAGGAGCGGTGGAGAGGGGAGCGGTGGAGAGGGAAGCAGTGGAGAGGGGAGCGATGGAGAGGGGAGTGGTGGAGAGAGGAACGGTGGAGAGGGGAGCGGTGGAGAGAGCAGCGGTGGAGAGGGGAGCGGTGGAGAGGGGAGCAGGGGAGATTGGAGCGGTGGAGAGTGGAGCAGCGGAGAGGGGAGCGGTGGAGAGGGGAATGGCGGATAGGGGAGTGATGGAGAGGGGAGCGGTGGAGAGGGGAGTGGTGGAGAGGGGAGCGGCGGAGAGGGGTGCGGCGGAGAGCGCAGCGGCGGAGAGGGGAGCAGCGGAGAGTGTGGCGGTGGATAGAGGAGCGGCGGAGTGGGGAGCGGTGGAGAGAGGAGCGGTGGAGAGGGGAGCAGTGGAGAGGGGAGCAGTGGAGAGGGGAGCGGGGGAGAGAGGAGCGGTGGAGAGGGAAGAGATGAAGAGGGGAGCGGCGGAGAGGGGAGCGGTGGAGAGGGGAGCGGTGGAGAGGGGCGCGGTCGAGAGGGGAGCGGTGGAGAGGGGAGCGATGTAGAGGGGAGCGACGGAGAGGGGAGCGGTGGAGAGGAGAGCCGTGGAGAGGAGAGCGGTGGAGAGGGGAATGGCGGAGAGGGGAGCGGCGGAGAGAGGAGCGGTGGAGAGAGGAGCGGTGGAGAGGGGAGCGGTGGAGAGGGGAGCAGTGGAGAGGGGTGTGGTGGAGAGGGGAATGGCGGATAGGGGAGTGATGGAGAGGGGAGCGGTGGAGAGGGGAGTGGTGGAGAGGGGAGCGGCAGAGAGAGGAGCGGCTGAGAGAGGAGCGGTGGAGAGAGGAGCGGCGGAGTGGGGAGCGGTGGAGAGAGGAGCGGTGGAGAGAGGAGCACTGGAGAGGGGAGCAGTGGAGAGGGGAGCGGGGGAGAGAGGAGCAGCGGAGAGGGGAGCAGCGGAGAGGGGAGCGGCGGAGAGGGGTGCAGTGGAGAGGGGAGCGTCGGAGAGGGTAGCGGTGGACAGAGGAGCGGCGGTGTGGGGAGCGGTGGAGGCAGGAGCGGAGGAGAGGGGAGCAGTGGAGAGGGGAGCAGTGGAGAGGGGAGCGGGGCAGAGAGGAGCAGCGGAGAGGGGAGCAGCGGAGAGGGGAGCCACAGAGAGTGGAGCGGTGGAGAGAGGAGCGGTGGAGAGGGGAGCGGTGGAGAGGGGAGCGGTGGAGAGGGGAGCGGTGGAGAGGGGAGAGGTGGAGAAGGGAGCCGTGGAGAGGGGAGCGGTGGAGAGGGGAGCGATGGAGAGTGGAGCGGTGGAGAGGGGAATGCTGGAGAGAGGAACGGCGGAGAGAGGAGCGGCGGAGAGGGAAATGGTGGAGAGAGGAACGGCGGAGAGAGGAGCGGCGCAGAGGGGAGCATTGGAGAGGGGAGCGGTGGAGAGGGGAGCCGTGGAGAGGGGAGTGGTGGAGAGAGGAGCGGCGGAGAGGAGAGCGGTGGAGAGGGGCGCGGCGGAGAGAGGAGCAGTGGAGAGGGGAGCGGTGGAGGGGGGAGCGGTGGAGAGGGGAGCGGTGGAGAGGGTCGCGGCGGAGAGAGGAGCAGTGGAGAGGGGAGCGGTGGAGAGGGGAGCAGTGGGGAGGGGAGCGGCGGGATGGGCGAGCGGTGGAGGGGGGAGCGGTGGAGAGGGAAGCGGTGGAGAGGGGAGCGGTGGAGAGGGGAGCGGAGGAGAGGGGAGTGGCGGAGAGGGGAGCGGTGGAGAGGGGAGCGGTGGAGAGGGGAACGGTGTAGAGGGGAGCGGTGGAGAGGGGAGCGGTGGAGAGGGGAGCGGTGGAGAGGGGAGCGGCGGAGAGGGGAGCGGCGGAGAGGTGAGCGGCGGAGAGGGGAGCGGTGGAGAGGGGAACAGTGGAGAGGGGAGCGGTGGAGAGGGGAGCGGTGGAGAGGGGAACGGTGGAGAGGGGAGCGGCGGAGAGGTGAGCGGCGGAGAGGGGAGCGGCGGAGAGGGGAGCGGTGGAGAGGGGAGCCGTGGAGAGGGGAGCGGTGGAGAGAGTAGCGGTGGAGAGGGGAGTGCTGGAGAGGGGAGCGGTGGAGAGGGGAGTGGTGGAGAGGGGAGCAGTGGAGAGAGGAGCGGTGGAGAGGGGAGCGGCGGAGAGGGGAGCGGCGGAGAGGGGAGCGGCAGAGAGAGGAGCGGTGGAGAGGGGAGCGGCGGAGAGAGGAGCGGCGGAGAGGGGAGCGGCAGAGAGAGGAGCGGTGGAGAGGGGAGCGGCGGAGAGAGGAGCGGCGGAGAGGGGAGCGGTTGTGAGGGGAGCCGTGGAGAGGGAGCGTTGGAGAGGGGAGCGATGGAGAGAGGAGCGGTGGAGAGGGGAATGGTGGAGAGAGGAACGGCGGAGAGAGGAGCGGCGGAGAGGGGAATGGTGGAGAGAGGAACGGCGGAGAGAGGAGCGGTGGAGAGGGGAGCGGCGGAGAGGGGAGTGGCGGAGAGGGGAGCGGTGTGGAGTGGAGCAGCGGAGAGGGAAGCGGAGGAGAGGAGAGTGGCGGAGAGAGGAGCGGTGGAGAGGGGAGCGGCGGAGAGGGGAACGTTGGAGAGGGGAGCGGTGGAGAGAGGAGCGGTGGAGAGGGGAGCGGTGGAGAGGGGAGCGGTGGAGAGAGGAGCGGTGGAGAGGGGAGCGGTGGAGAGAGGAGCAGTGTAGAGAGAAGCGGCGGAGTGAGGAGCAGCAGACAGGGGAGCAGTGGAGAGGCGAGCGGCGAAGAGGGGAGCAGTGCAGAGGGGAGTGGCGGAGAGAGGAGCGGTGGGGAGGGTAACAGTGGAGAGGGGAGTGGCGGAGAGAGGAGCGGTGGGGAGGGGAGCGGTGGAGAGGGGAACGGTGGAGAGAGGAGCGGTGGAGAGGGGATTGCTGGAGAGGGGAGCGGTGGAGACGGGAACGGTGGAGAGAGGAGCGGTGGAGAGAGAAGCGGCGGAGAGAGGAGCAGCGGACAGGGAAGCGGCGGAGAGGGGAGCGGTGGAGAGGGGAACAGTGGAGAGGGGAGTGGCGGAGAGAGGAGCGGCGGGGAGGGGAACAGTGGAGAGGGGAGTGGCGGAGAGAGGAGCGGTGGGGAGGGGAACAGTGGAGAGGGGAGTGGCGGAGAGACGAGCGGTGGAGAGGGGAACAGTGGATAGGGGAGCGGTGGAGAGGGGAGCGGCGGAGAGGTGAGCGGCGGAGAGGGGAACAGTGGAGAGGGGAGTGGCGGAGAGAGGAGCGGTGGGGAGGGTAACAGTGGAGAGGGGAGTGGCGGAGAGAGGAGCGGTGGGGAGGGGAGCGGTGGAGAGGGGAACGGTGGAGAGAGGAGCGGTGGAGAGGGGAGTGCTGGAGAGGGGAGCGGTGGAGAGGGGAACGGTGGAGAGAGGAGCGGTGGAGAGGGGAGTGCTGGAGAGGGGAGCGGTGGAGAGAGGAGCGGCGGAGAGGGGAGAGGTTGTGAGGGGAGCCGTGGAGAGGGGAGCGGTGGAGAGAGGAGCGGTGGAGAGGGGAACAGTGGAGAGGGGAACAGTGGAGAGGGGAGTGGCGGAGAGAGGAGCGGTGGGGAGGGGAACAGTGGAGAGAGGAGCGGTGGAGAGGGGAGTGCTGGAGAGGGGAGCGGTGGAGAGGGGAACGGTGGAGAGAGGAGCAGTGGAGAGGGGAGTGCTGGAGAGGGGAGCGGTGGAGAGAGGAGCGGCAGAGAGGGGAGAGGTTGTGAGGGGAGCCGTGGAGAGGGGAGCGGCGGAGAGGGGAGCGGTGGAGAGGGGAGCGGTGGAGAGCAGAGCGGCGGAGAGGGGAGCGGTGGAGAGGGGAGTGGTGGAGAGGGTAGCGGTGGAGAGAGGAGCGGCGGAGAGGGGAGCCATGGAGAGGGGAGTGGTGGAGAGAGGAGCGGTGGAGAGGGCAGCGGTGGAGAGAGGAGCGGTGGAGAGGGGAGCGGCGGAGAGAGGAGCGGCGGAGAGGGGAGCAGTTGTGAGGGGAGCCGTGGAGAGGGAGCGTTGGAGAGGGGAGCGATGGAGAGAGGAGCGGTGGAGAGGGGAGCGATGGAGAGGGGAGCGGCGGAGAGGAGAGCGAGGGAGAGGGGAGCGGTGGAGAGGGGAATGGTGGAGAGAGGAACGGCGGAGAGAGGAGCGGCGGAGAGGGGAATGGTGGAGAGAGGAACGGCGGAGAGAGGAGCGGCGCAGAGGGGAGCCGTGGAGAGAGGAGCGGTGGAGAGGGGAGCGGTGGAGAGAGGAGCGGTGGAGAGGGGAGCGGTGGAGAGGGGAGTGGTGGAGTGAGGAACGGCGGAGATGAGAGAGGCGGACAGGGGCGCGGCGGAGAGAGGGGTGATGGAGAGGGGAGCGGTGGAGTGGGGAGCGGTGGAGAGGGGAGAGGTGGAGAGGGGAGCGGCGGAGAGGGGAGAGGTGGAGAGAGGAGTGGTGGAGAGGGGAGCGGTGGAGAGGGGAGCGGTGGAGAGGGGAGCAGTGGAGAGGGGAACGGCGGAGAGGGGAGAGGTGGAGACGGGAGCGGAGGAGAGGGGAGCGGTGGAGAGAGGAGCGGTGCAGAGGGGAATGGCGGAGAGGGGAGAGGTGGAGAGGGGAGCGGTGGAGAGGAGAGCGGTGGAGAGGGGAGCGGTGGAGAGGGGAGAGGTGGGGAGGGGAGCGGCGGAGAGGGGAGCGGCGGAGAGGGGAGAGGTGGAGAGCGGAGCGGTGGAGAGGGGAGCGGCGGAGAGGGGAGCGGGGGAGAGGGGAGCGGTGGGGAGGGGGGCGGCGGAGAGGGGAGCGGCGAAGAGGGGAGCGGTGGAGAGGGGAGAGGTGGAGAGGGGAGAGGTGGAGAGGGGAGCGGCGGAGAGGGGAGTGGCGGAGAGAGGAGTGGCGGAGAGAGGAGCGGCGGAGAGGGGACCGGCGGCGAGAGGAGCGGTGGAGAGAGGATGGCGGAGAGAGGAGCGGTGGAGAGGGGAGCGGTGGAGAGAGGAGCGGCGGAGAGAGGAGCGG
This sequence comes from Somniosus microcephalus, assembly GCF_052327205.1. Taxonomy (NCBI): domain Eukaryota; kingdom Metazoa; phylum Chordata; class Chondrichthyes; order Squaliformes; family Somniosidae; genus Somniosus; species Somniosus microcephalus. The sequence goes on along the minus strand of NC_140997.1, from coordinate 120,325,841 downwards.
CGTAGTGGGGAGCGGTGGAGAGAGGAGCGGCGGAGAGAGGAGCGGCGGAGTGGGGAGCAGTGGAGAGGGGAGCGGTGGAGAGGGGAGCGGAGCAGAGGGGAGCGGTGGAGGGGGGAGCGGTGGAGAGGGGATCGGAGCAGAAGGGAGCGGAGCAGAGGGGAGCGGTGGAGAGAGGAGCGGCGGAGAGAGGAGCGGCGGAGTGGGGAGCAGTGGACAGGGGACCGGTGGAGAGGGGAGCGGAGCAGAGGGGAGCGGTGGAGGGGAGAGCGGTGGAGAGAGGAGCGGTGGAGAGGGGAGCGGTGGAGAGAGGAGCGGTGGAGAGGGAAGCGGTGGAGAGGGGAGCGGTGGAGAGAGGAGCGGTGGAGAGGGGAGCGGTGGAGCGGGGAGCGGCGGGGAGGGAGCGGCGGAGAGGGGAGCGGTGGAGAGTGGAGCGGTGGAGAGGGGAGCGGTGGAGAGAGGAGCGGCGGAGAGGGGAGCGGTGGAGAGGGGAGCGGCGGAGAGGGGAGCGGCGGAGAGGGGAGCGGCGGAAAGGGGAGCGGCGGAGAGGGGAGCGGTGGAGAGGGGAGCGGTGGAGAGGGGAGAGGTGGAGAGGGGAGAGGTGGAGAGGGGAGTGGTGGAGAGGGGAACGGCGGAGAGGGCAGCGGCGGAGAGGGGAGAGGTGGAGAGGGGAGAGGTGGAGAGGGGAGAGGTGGAGAGGGGAAAGGTGGAGAGGGGAGCGGTGGAGAGGGGAGCAGTGGAGAGAGGAGCGGCGGAGAGGAGAGCGGTGGAGAGGGGAGAGGTGGAGAGGGGAGCAGTGGAGAGAGGAGCGGCGGAAAGGGGAGCGGCGGAGAGCAGAGCGGCGGAGAGGAGAGTGGCAGAGAGGGGAGCGGCGGAGAGGGGAGCGGCGGAGAGGAGAGTGGTGGGGGGGGAGAGGGGAGCAGTGGAGAGAGGAGCAGCGGAAAGGGGAGCGGCGGAGAGGAGAGCGGCGGAGAGGAGAGTGGCGGAGAGGGGAGCGGCGGAAAGGGGAGCGGCGGAGAGGAGAGCGGCGGAGAGGGGAGCGGTGGAGAGGGGAGAGGTGCAGAGGGGAGCGGCGGAGAGGGGAGTGGCGGAGAGGGGAGCGGTGGAGAGGGGAGCAGTGGAGAGGGGAGCGGTGGAGAGTGGAGCGGCGGAGAGGTGAGCGGTGGAGAGGGGAGAGGTGGAGAGGAGAGCGGCGGAGAGGGGAGTGGTGGAGAGGGGAGCGGTGAAGAGGGGAGTGGTGAAGAGAGGAGCGGCGGAGAGGGGAGCGGCAGAGAGGGGAGCTGCGGAGGGGGAGCGGTGGAGAGGGGAATGGCGGAGAGGGGAGCGGTGGAGAGTGGAATGGAGGAGAGGGGAGAGGTGGAGAGGGGAGAGGTGAAGAGGGGAGAGGTGGAGAGGGGAGCGGTGGAGAGGGGAGCGGTGGAGCGGGGAGCGGCGGAGAGTGGAGCGGCGTAGATGGGAGCGGTGGAAAGAGGAGCAGTGGAGAGGGGAGAGGTGGAGAGAGGCACGGCGGAGAGGGGAGCAGCGGAGAGGGGAGCGGCGGAGAGGGGAGCGGCGGAGAGGAGAGCGGTGGAGAGGGCAGCGGTGGAGAGGAGAGTGGTGGAGGGGGCATTGTTGGAGAGGGGAGCGGTGGAGAGGGGAATGCTGGAGAGGTGAGTGATGGAGAGGGGAGCAGTGGAGAAGAGAGCGGTGGAGAGGGGAGCGGAGGAGGGAGGAGCGGTGGAGAGTGGGGAGGTGGATAAGGGAGCCGTGGAGAGGGGAGCGGTGGAGAGGGGAGAGGATGAAAGGGGAGCGGTGGAGAGGGGAGAGGTGGAGAGGGGAGCGGTGGAGAGAGGAGCATTGGAGAGGGGAGAGGTGGAGAGGGGAGCGATGGAGAGGGGAGCGGCGGAGAGGAGAGCGGTGGAGAGGGGAGCGGTGGCGAGGTGAGCAGCGGAGAGGAGAGCGGTGGAGAGGGGAGCGGCGGAGAGGGGAGCGGCGGAGAGAGGAGGGTTGGAAAGGGGAGCGGTGGAGAGGGGAGCAGCAGAGAGCGGAGCGGTGGAGAGGGGAACGGTGGAGAGAGGAGCGGCGGAGTGGGGAGTGGTGGAGAGAGGAGCGGAGGAGAGAGGAGCGGCGGAGTGGGGAGCAGTGGAGAGGGGAGCGGTGGAGAGGGGAGCGCAGCAGAGGGGAGCGGTGGAGGGGGGAGCGGCGGAGAGGGGAGCGGTGGAGACGGGAGCGGTGGAGATGGGAGCGGTGGAGAGAGGAGCAGTGGAGAGAGGAGCGGTGGAGAGGGGAGAGGTGGAGAGGGGAGTGGCGGAGAGGGGTGCGGCAGAGAGAGGAGCGGCGGAGAGAGGAGAAGTGGAGAGGGGAGCGGCGGAGAGGGGAGCAACGGAGAGGGGAGCGGTGGAGAGGGGAGCGGCGGAGAGGGGAGCAGTGGAGAGGGGAGCGGTGGAGAGGGGAGAGGTGGAGAGAGGAGTGGTGGAGAGTGGAGCGGTGGAGAGGGGAGCGGTGGAGAGAGAAACGTTGGAGAGGGGAGAGGTGGAGAGAGGAGTGGTGGAGAGGGGAGCGGTGGAGAGGGGAGAGGTGGAGAGAGGAGTGGTGGAGAGTGGAGCGGTGGAGAGGGGAGCGGTGGAGAGAGAAACGTTGGAGAGGGGAGAGGTGGAGAGAGGAGTGGTGGAGAGGGGAGCGGTGGAGAGGGAAGCGGTGGAGAGGGGAGCGGCGGTGAGGGGAGCGGTGGAGAGGGGAGCAGCGGAGATGGGAGCGGCGGAGATGGGTGCGGTGGAGACGGGAGAGGTGGAGAGGGGAGAGGTGGAGAGGGGAGAGGTGGAGAGAGGAGCGGCGGAGAGCGGAGCGGTGGAGACGGGAGCGGTGGAGAGGGGAGCGGTGGAGAAAGGAGCGGTGGAGAGAGGAGCAGTGGAGAGAGGAGCGGTGGAGAGGGGAGCGGTGGAGACGGGAGCGGTGGAGAGAGGAGCGGCGGAGAGAGGAGCAGTGTAGGGGGGAGCGGCGGAGAGGGGAGCAACGGAGAGGGGAGCGGTGGAGAGGGGAGCGGTGGAGAGGGGAGCAGCGGAGAGGGGAGCGGTGGAGAGGGGAGCAGTGGAGAGAGGAGCGGTGGAGAGGGGAGAGGTGGAGAGGGGAGCGGTGGAGAGGGGAGAGGTGGAGAGAGGAGCGGAGGAGTGGGGAGCGGCGGAGAGGGGAGCGGTGGAGAGGGGAGAGGTGGAGAGGGGAGCGGAGGAGAGGGGAGCGGCGGAAAGGGGAGCGGCAGAGAGGGGAGCGGCGGAGAGGGGAGCAGCGGAAAGGGGAGCAGCGGAAAGGGGAGCGGTGGAGAGGGGAGCGGTGGAGAGGGGAGCGGTGGAGAGGGGACAGGTGGAGAGGGGAGCGGCGGAGAGGGGAGAGGTGGAGAGAGGAGTGGTGGAGAGGGGAGCGGTGGAGAGAGAAACGTTGGAGAGGGGAGCGGCGGAGAGGGGAGCGGTGGAGAGGGGAGAGGTGGAGAGGGGAGAGGTGGAGAGGGGAGAGGTGGAGAGGGGAGAGGTGGAGAGGGGAGCGGCGGAGAGGGGAACGGTGGAGAGGGGAGCGGCGGAGATGGGAGCGGCGGAGATGGGAGCGGTGGAGAGGGGAGCGGTGGAGAGGGGAGCGGCGGAGAGGGGAGTGGCGGAGAGGGGAGCGGCGGAGAGGGGAGAGGTGGAGAGGGGAGAGGTGGAGAGGGGAGCGCGGAGAGGGGAGAGGTGGAGAGGGGAGCGGTGGAGAGGGGAGAGGTGGAGAGGGGAGAGGTGTAGAGGGGAGCGGTGGAGAGGGGAGCAGTGGAGAGGGGAACGGCGGAGAGGGGAGAGATTGAGAGGGGAGCGGAGGAGAGGGGAGCGGTGGAGAGAGGAACGGTGCAGAGGGGAACGGCGGGGAGGGGAGCGGTGGGGAGAGGAGCGGCGGAGAGGGGAGCGGCGGAGAGAGGAGTGGCGGAGAGAGGAGCGGTGGAGAGGGGAGAGGTGGAGAGGGGAGTGGTGGAGAGGGGAGAGGTGGGGAGGGGAGCGGCGGAGAGGGGAGCGGCGGAGAGGGGAGCGGTGGAGAGGGGAGAGGTGGAGAGGGGAGAGGTGGAGAGGGGAGCGGCGGAGAGGGAGCGGCGGAGAGAGGAGTGGCGGAGAGAGGAGCGGCGGAGAGGGGAGCGGCGGAGAGAGGAGCGGTGGAGAGAGGAGTGGCGGAGAGAGGAGCGGTGGAGAGGGGAGCGACGGAGAGAGGAGCGGCGGAGAGGGGAGCGGTGGAGAGGGGAGCGGAGCAGAGGGGAGCGGTGGAGGGGGGAGCGGTGGAGAGGGGAGCGGAGCAGAGGGGAGCGGAGCAGAGGGGAGCGGTGGAGAGAGGAGCGGCGGAGAGAGGAGCGGCGGAGTGGGGAGCGGTGGAGAGAGGAGCGGTGGAGAGGGGAGCGGTGGAGAGAGGAGCGGTGGCGAGGGGAACGGCGGAGAGAGGAGCGGCGGAGAGGGGAGCGGTGGAGAGGGGAGCGGTGGAGAGGGGAGCGGCGGAGAGGGGAGCGGCGGAGAGGGGAGCAGTGGAGAGAGGAGCGGTGGAGAGTGGAGCGGTGGAGAGGGGAGCGGTGGAGAGAGGAGTGGCGGAGAGGGGAGCGGCAGAGAGGGGAGCGGCGGAGTGGGGAGCGGCGGAGAGGGGAGCGGCGGAAAGGGGAGCGGCGGAGAGGAGAGCGATGGAGAGGGGAGTGGCGGAGAGGGGAGCGGTGGAGAGAGGAGCGGCGGAGAGAGGAGCGGCGGAGTGGGGAGCAGTGGAGAGGGGAGCGGTGGAGAGGGGAGCGGAGCAGAGGGGAGCGGCGGAGAGGGGAGAGGTGGAGAGGGGAGAGGTGGAGAGGGGAGAGGTGGAGAGGGGAAAGGTGGAGAGGGGAGTGGTGGAGAGGGGAGCAGTGGAGAGAGGAGCGGTGGAGAGGGGAGCGGCGGAGAGGGGAGCGGCGGAGAGGAGAGCGGTGGAGAGGGGAGAGGTGGATAGGGGAGCGGCGGAGAGAGGAGCAGTGGAGAGAGGAGTGGCGGAGAGAGGAGCGGTGGAGAGGGGAGCGGCGGAGAGAGGAGCGGCGCAGAGGGGAGCTGTGGAGAGAGGAGTGGCGGAGAGGGGAGCGGTGGAGAGGGGAGCGGCGGAGTGGGGAGCGGTGGAGAGAGGAGCGGCGGAGAGAGGAGCGGCGGAGTGGGGAGCAGTGGAGAGGGGAGCGGTGGAGAGGGGAGCGGAGCAGAGGGGAGCGGTGGAGGGGGGGGAGCGGTGGAGAGGGGAGCGGTGGAGAGGGGAGCGGAGCAGAGGGGAGCGGAGCAGAGGGGAGCGGTGGGAGGGAGGAGCGGCGGAGAGAGGAGCGGCGGAGTGGGGAGCAGTGGACAGGGGGAGCGGTGGAGAGGGGGAGCGGAGCAGAGGGGAGCGGTGGAGAGAGGAGCGGTGGCGAGGGGAGCGGTGGAGAGGGGAGCGGCGGAGTGGGGAGCAGTGGAGAGGGGAGCGGTGGAGAGGGGAGCGGAGCAGAGGGGAGCGGTGGAGGGGGGAGCGGTGGAGAGGGGATCGGAGCAGAAGGGAGCGGAGCAGAGGGGAGCGGTGGAGAGAGGAGCGGCGGAGAGAGGAGCGGCGGAGTGGGGAGCAGTGGACAGGGGACCGGTGGAGAGGGGAGCGGAGCAGAGGGGAGCGGTGGAGGGGAGAGCGGTGGAGAGAGGAGCGGTGGAGAGGGGAGCGGTGGAGAGAGGAGCGGTGGAGAGGAAGCGGTGGAGAGGGGAGCGGTGGACGAGAGGAGCGGTGGAGAGGGGAGCGGTGGAGCGGGGAGCGGCGGGGAGGGAGCGGCGGAGAGGGAGCGGTGGAGAGTGGAGCGGTGGAGAGGGGAGCGGTGGAGAGAGGAGCGGCGAGGGGAGCGGTGGAGAGGGGAGCGGCGGAGAGGGGAGCGGCGGAGAGGGGAGCGGCGGAAAGGGGAGCGGCGGAGAGGGGAGCGGTGGAGAGGGGAGCGGTGGAGAGGGGAGAGGTGGAGAGGGGAGAGGTGGAGAGGGGAGTGGTGGAGAGGGGAACGGCGGAGAGGGCAGCGGCGGAGAGGGGAGAGGTGGAGAGGGGAGAGGTGGAGAGGGGAGAGGTGGAGAGGGGAAAGGTGGAGAGGGGAGCGGTGGAGAGGGGAGCAGTGGAGAGAGGAGCGGCGGAGAGGAGAGCGGTGGAGAGGGGAGAGGTGGAGAGGGGAGCAGTGGAGAGAGGAGCGGCGGAAAGGGGAGCGGCGGAGAGCAGAGCGGCGGAGAGGAGAGTGGCAGAGAGGGGAGCGGCGGAGAGGGGAGCGGCGGAGAGGAGAGTGGTGGGGGGGGAGAGGGGAGCAGTGGAGAGAGGAGCAGCGGAAAGGGGAGCGGCGGAGAGGAGAGCGGCGGAGAGGAGAGTGGCGGAGAGGGGAGCGGCGGAAAGGGGAGCGGCGGAGAGGAGAGCGGCGGAGAGGGGAGCGGTGGAGAGGGGAGAGGTGCAGAGGGGAGCGGCGGAGAGGGGAGTGGCGGAGAGGGGAGCGGTGGAGAGGGGAGCAGTGGAGAGGGGAGCGGTGGAGAGTGGAGCGGCGGAGAGGTGAGCGGTGGAGAGGGGAGAGGTGGAGAGGAGAGCGGCGGAGAGGGGAGTGGTGGAGAGGGGAGCGGTGAAGAGGGGAGTGGTGAAGAGAGGAGCGGCGGAGAGGGGAGCGGCAGAGAGGGGAGCTGCGGAGGGGGAGCGGTGGAGAGGGGAATGGCGGAGAGGGGAGCGGTGGAGAGTGGAATGGAGGAGAGGGGAGAGGTGGAGAGGGGAGAGGTGAAGAGGGGAGAGGTGGAGAGGGGAGCGGTGGAGAGGGGAGCGGTGGAGCGGGGAGCGGCGGAGAGTGGAGCGGCGTAGATGGGAGCGGTGGAAAGAGGAGCAGTGGAGAGGGGAGAGGTGGAGAGAGGCACGGCGGAGAGGGGAGCAGCGGAGAGGGGAGCGGCGGAGAGGGGAGCGGCGGAGAGGAGAGCGGTGGAGAGGGCAGCGGTGGAGAGGAGAGTGGTGGAGGGGGCATTGTTGGAGAGGGGAGCGGTGGAGAGGGGAATGCTGGAGAGGTGAGTGATGGAGAGGGGAGCAGTGGAGAAGAGAGCGGTGGAGAGGGGAGCGGAGGAGGGAGGAGCGGTGGAGAGTGGGGAGGTGGATAAGGGAGCCGTGGAGAGGGGAGCGGTGGAGAGGGAGAGGATGAAAGGGGAGCGGTGGAGAGGGGAGAGGTGGAGAGGGGAGCGGTGGAGAGAGGAGCATTGGAGAGGGGAGAGGTGGAGAGGGGAGCGATGGAGAGGGGAGCGGCGGAGAGGAGAGCGGTGGAGAGGGGAGCGGTGGCGAGGTGAGCAGCGGAGAGGAGAGCGGTGGAGAGGGGAGCGGCGGAGAGGGGAGCGGCGGAGAGAGGAGGGTTGGAAAGGGGAGCGGTGGAGAGGGGAGCAGCAGAGAGCGGAGCGGTGGAGAGGGGAACGGTGGAGAGAGGAGCGGCGGAGTGGGGAGTGGTGGAGAGAGGAGCGGAGGAGAGAGGAGCGGCGGAGTGGGGAGCAGTGGAGAGGGGAGCGGTGGAGAGGGGAGCGCAGCAGAGGGGAGCGGTGGAGGGGGGAGCGGCGGAGAGGGGAGCGGTGGAGACGGGAGCGGTGGAGATGGGAGCAGTGGAGAGAGGAGCAGTGGAGAGAGGAGCGGTGGAGAGGGGAGAGGTGGAGAGGGGAGTGGCGGAGAGGGGTGCGGCAGAGAGAGGAGCGGCGGAGAGAGGAGAAGTGGAGAGGGGAGCGGCGGAGAGGGGAGCAACGGAGAGGGGAGCGGTGGAGAGGGGAGCGGCGGAGAGGGGAGCAGTGGAGAGGGGAGCGGTGGAGAGGGGAGAGGTGGAGAGAGGAGTGGTGGAGAGTGGAGCGGTGGAGAGGGGAGCGGTGGAGAGAGAAACGTTGGAGAGGGGAGAGGTGGAGAGAGGAGTGGTGGAGAGGGGAGCGGTGGAGAGGGGAGAGGTGGAGAGAGGAGTGGTGGAGAGTGGAGCGGTGGAGAGGGGAGCGGTGGAGAGAGAAACGTTGGAGAGGGGAGAGGTGGAGAGAGGAGTGGTGGAGAGGGGAGCGGTGGAGAGGGAAGCGGTGGAGAGGGGAGCGGCGGTGAGGGGAGCGGTGGAGAGGGGAGCAGCGGAGATGGGAGCGGCGGAGATGGGTGCGGTGGAGACGGGAGAGGTGGAGAGGGGAGAGGTGGAGAGGGGAGAGGTGGAGAGAGGAGCGGCGGAGAGCGGAGCGGTGGAGACGGGAGCGGTGGAGAGGGGAGCGGTGGAGAAAGGAGCGGTGGAGAGAGGAGCAGTGGAGAGAGGAGCGGTGGAGAGGGGAGCGGTGGAGACGGGAGCGGTGGAGAGAGGAGCGGCGGAGAGAGGAGCAGTGTAGGGGGGAGCGGCGGAGAGGGGAGCAACGGAGAGGGGAGCGGTGGAGAGGGGAGCGGTGGAGAGGGGAGCAGCGGAGAGGGGAGCGGTGGAGAGGGGAGCAGTGGAGAGAGGAGCGGTGGAGAGGGGAGAGGTGGAGAGGGGAGCGGTGGAGAGGGGAGAGGTGGAGAGAGGAGCGGAGGAGTGGGGAGCGGCGGAGAGGGGAGCGGTGGAGAGGGGAGAGGTGGAGAGGGGAGCGGAGGAGAGGGGAGCGGCGGAAAGGGGAGCGGCAGAGAGGGGAGCGGCGGAGAGGGGAGCAGCGGAAAGGGGAGCAGCGGAAAGGGGAGCGGTGGAGAGGGGAGCGGTGGAGAGGGGAGCGGTGGAGAGGGGACAGGTGGAGAGGGGAGCGGCGGAGAGGGGAGAGGTGGAGAGAGGAGTGGTGGAGAGGGGAGCGGTGGAGAGAGAAACGTTGGAGAGGGGAGCGGCGGAGAGGGGAGCGGTGGAGAGGGGAGAGGTGGAGAGGGGAGAGGTGGAGAGGGGAGAGGTGGAGAGGGGAGAGGTGGAGAGGGGAGCGGCGGAGAGGGGAACGGTGGAGAGGGGAGCGGCGGAGATGGGAGCGGCGGAGATGGGAGCGGTGGAGAGGGGAGCGGTGGAGAGGGGAGCGGCGGAGAGGGGAGTGGCGGAGAGGGGAGCGGCGGAGAGGGGAGAGGTGGAGAGGGGAGAGGTGGAGAGGGGAGCGCGGAGAGGGGAGAGGTGGAGAGGGGAGCGGTGGAGAGGGGAGAGGTGGAGAGGGGAGAGGTGTAGAGGGGAGCGGTGGAGAGGGGAGCAGTGGAGAGGGGAACGGCGGAGAGGGGAGAGATTGAGAGGGGAGCGGAGGAGAGGGGAGCGGTGGAGAGAGGAACGGTGCAGAGGGGAACGGCGGGGAGGGGAGCGGTGGGGAGAGGAGCGGCGGAGAGGGGAGCGGCGGAGAGAGGAGTGGCGGAGAGAGGAGCGGTGGAGAGGGGAGAGGTGGAGAGGGGAGTGGTGGAGAGGGGAGAGGTGGGGAGGGGAGCGGCGGAGAGGGGAGCGGCGGAGAGGGGAGCGGTGGAGAGGGGAGAGGTGGAGAGGGGAGAGGTGGAGAGGGGAGCGGCGGAGAGGGGAGCGGCGGAGAGAGGAGTGGCGGAGAGAGGAGCGGCGGAGAGGGGAGCGGCGGAGAGAGGAGCGGTGGAGAGAGGAGTGGCGGAGAGAGGAGCGGTGGAGAGGGGAGCGACGGAGAGAGGAGCGGCGGAGAGGGGAGCGGTGGAGAGGGGAGCGGAGCAGAGGGGAGCGGTGGAGGGGGGAGCGGTGGAGAGGGGAGCGGAGCAGAGGGGAGCGGAGCAGAGGGGAGCGGTGGAGAGAGGAGCGGCGGAGAGAGGAGCGGCGGAGTGGGGAGCGGTGGAGAGAGGAGCGGTGGAGAGGGGAGCGGTGGAGAGAGGAGCGGTGGCGAGGGGAACGGCGGAGAGAGGAGCGGCGGAGAGGGGAGCGGTGGAGAGGGGAGCGGTGGAGAGGGGAGCGGCGGAGAGGGGAGCGGCGGAGAGGGGAGCAGTGGAGAGAGGAGCGGTGGAGAGTGGAGCGGTGGAGAGGGGAGCGGTGGAGAGAGGAGTGGCGGAGAGGGGAGCGGCAGAGAGGGGAGCGGCGGAGTGGGGAGCGGCGGAGAGGGGAGCGGCGGAAAGGGGAGCGGCGGAGAGGAGAGCGATGGAGAGGGGAGTGGCGGAGAGGGGAGCGGTGGAGAGAGGAGCGGCGGAGAGAGGAGCGGCGGAGTGGGGAGCAGTGGAGAGGGGAGCGGTGGAGAGGGGAGCGGAGCAGAGGGGAGCGGCGGAGAGGGGAGAGGTGGAGAGGGGAGAGGTGGAGAGGGGAGAGGTGGAGAGGGGAAAGGTGGAGAGGGGAGTGGTGGAGAGGGGAGCAGTGGAGAGAGGAGCGGTGGAGAGGGGAGCGGCGGAGAGGGGAGCGGCGGAGAGGAGAGCGGTGGAGAGGGGAGAGGTGGATAGGGGAGCGGCGGAGAGAGGAGCAGTGGAGAGAGGAGTGGCGGAGAGAGGAGCGGTGGAGAGGGGAGCGGCGGAGAGAGGAGCGGCGCAGAGGGGAGCTGTGGAGAGAGGAGTGGCGGAGAGGGGAGCGGTGGAGAGGGGAGCGGCGGAGTGGGGAGCGGTGGAGAGAGGAGCGGCGGAGAGAGGAGCGGCGGAGTGGGGAGCAGTGGAGAGGGGAGCGGTGGAGAGGGGAGCGGAGCAGAGGGGAGCGGTGGAGGGGGGAGCGGTGGAGAGGGGAGCGGTGGAGAGGGGAGCGGAGCAGAGGGGAGCGGAGCAGAGGGGAGCGGTGGAGGGAGGAGCGGCGGAGAGAGGAGCGGCGGAGTGGGGAGCAGTGGACAGGGGAGCGGTGGAGAGGGGAGCGGAGCAGAGGGGAGCGGTGGAGAGAGGAGCGGTGGCGAGGGGAGCGGTGGAGAGGGGAGCGGTGGAGAGAGGAGCGGTGGAGAGGGGAGGGGTGGAGAGGGGAGCGGCGAAGAGGGGAGCGGCGGAGAGGGGAGCAGTGGAGAGGGGAGCGGCGGAGAGGGGAGCGGCGGAAAGGGGAGCGGCGGAGAGGAGAGCGGCGGAGAGGGGAGCGACGGAGAGGGGAGCGGCGGAGAGGGGAGCGGTGGAGAGGGGAGCGGTGGAGAGGGGAGAGGTGGAGAGGGGAGAGGTGGAGAGGGGAGAGGCGGAGAGGGGAGCGGCGGAGAGGGGAGAGGTGGAGAGGGGAGAGGTGGAGAGGAGAGCGGTGGAGAGGGGAGCGGTGGAGAGGGGAGAGGTGGAGAGAGAAACGGTGTAGAAGGGAGAGGTGGAGAGGGAAGTGGTAGAGAGGGGAGCGGTGGAGAGGGGAGTGGTGGAGATGGGAGCAGTGGAGAGGGGAGCGGTGGAGAGGGGAGCGGTGGAGCGGGGAGCGGCGGAGAGGGGAGCGGCGTAGATGGGAGCGGTGGAAAGAGGAGCGGTGGAGAGGGGAGAGGTGGAGAGAGGCACGGCGGAGAGGGGAGCGGCGGAGAGGGGAGCGGCAGAGAGGGGAGCGGCGGAGAGGAGAGCGGTGGAGAGGGGAGCGGTGGAGAGGAGAGCGGTGGAGGGGGCATTGTTGGAGAGGGGAGCGGTGGAGAGGGGAATGCTGGAGAGGTGAGTGGTGGAGAGGGGAGCAGTGGAGAGGAGAGCGGTGGAGAGGGGAGCGGTGGAGGGAGGAGCAGTGGAGAGTGGGGAGGTGGATAGGGGAGCCGTGGAGAGGGGAGCGGTGGAGAGGGGAGAGGATGAGAGGGGAGCGGTGGAGAGGGGAGAGGTGGAGAGGGGAGCGGTGGAGAGAGGAGCGTTGGAGAGGGTAGAGGTGGAGAGGGGAGCGATGGAGAGGGGAGCGGTGGAGAGGAGAGTGGTGGAGAGGGGAGCGGTGGCGAGGTGAGCAGTGGAGAGGAGAGCGGTGGAGAGGGGAGCGGCGGAGAGGGGAGCGGCGGAGAGAGGAGGGTTGGAAAGGGGAGCGGTGGAGAGGGGAGCGGCAGAGAGCGGAGCGGTGGAGAGGGGAACGGTGGAGAGAGGAGCGGCGGAGTGGGGAGTGGTGGAGAGAGGAGCGGAGGAGAGAGGAGCGGCGGAGTGGGGAGCAGTGGAGAGGGGAGCGGTGGAGAGGGGAGCGGAGCAGAGGGGAGCGGTGGAGGGGGGAGCGGTGGAGGGGGGAGCGGTGGAGAGGGGAGCGGTGGAGACGGGAGCGGTGGAGATGGGAGCGGTGGAGAGAGGAGCAGTGGAGAGAGGAGCGGTGGAGAGGGGAGAGGTGGAGAGGGGAGTGGCGGAGAGGGGTGCGGCAGAGAGAGGAGCGGCGGAGAGAGGAGAAGTGGAGAGGGGAGCGGCGGAGAGTGGAGCAACGGAGAGGGGAGCGGTGGAGATGGGAGCGGCGGAGAGGGGAGCAGTGGAGAGGGGAGCGGTGGAGAGGGGAGAGGTGGAGAGAGGAGTGGTGGAGAGTGGAGCGGTGGAGAGGGGAGCGGTGGAGAGAGAAACGTTGGAGAGGGGAGAGGTGGAGAGAGGAGTGGTGGAGAGGGGAGCGGTGGAGAGGGGAGAGGTGGAGAGAGGAGTGGTGGAGAGTGGAGCGGTGGAGAGGGGAGCGGTGGAGAGAGAAACGTTGGAGAGGGGAGAGGTGGAGAGAGGAGTGGTGGAGAGGGGAGCGGTGGAGAGGGAAGCGGTGGAGAGGGGAGCGGCGGTGAGGGGAGCGGTGGAGAGGGGAGCAGTGGAGATGGGAGCGGCGGAGATGGGTGCGGTGGAGACGGGAGAGGTGGAGAGGGGAGAGGTGGAGAGGGGAGAGGTGGAGAGAGGAGCGGCGGAGAGCAGAGCGGTGGAGACGGGAGCGGTGGAGAGGGGAGCGGTGGAGAAAGGAGCGGTGGAGAGAGGAGCGGCGGAGAGAGGAGCAGTGGAGGGGGGAGCGGCGGAGAGGGGAGCAATGGAGAGGGGAGCGGTGGAGAGGGGAGCGGTGGAGAGGGGAGCGGCGGAGAGGGGAGCGGTGGAGAGGGGAGCAGTGGAGAGAGGAGCGGTGGAGAGGGGAGAGGTGGAGAGGGGAGCGGTGGAGAGGGGAGAGGTGGAGAGAGGAGCGGAGGAGAGGGGAGCGGCGGAGAGGGGAGCGGTGGAGAGGGGAGAGGTGGAGAGAGGAGCGGAGGAGAGGGGAGCGGCGGAAAGGGGAGCGGCAGAGAGGGGAGCGGCGGAGAGGGGAGCAGCGGAAAGGGGAGCAGCGGAAAGGGGAGCGGTGGAGAGGGGAGCGGTGGAGAGGGGAGCGGTGGAGAGGGGACAGGTGGAGAGGGGAGCGGCGGAGAGGGGAGAGGTGGAGAGAGGAGTGGTGGAGAGGGGAGCGGTGGAGAGAGAAACGTTGGAGAGGGGAGCGGCGGAGAGGGGAGCGGTGGAGAGGGGAGAGGTGGAGAGGGGAGAGGTGGAGAGGGGAGAGGTGAGGAGGGGAGAGGTGGAGAGGGGAGAGGTGGAGAGGGGAGCGGCGGAGAGGGGAGAGGTGGAGAGGGGAGCGGCGGAGAGGGGAGAGGTGGAGAGGGGAGTGGTGGAGAGGGGAGCAGTGGAGAGGGGAGCGGTGGAGAGGGGAGCAGTGGAGAGGGGAACGGCGGAGAGGGGAGAGGTTGAGAGGGGAGCGGAGGAGAGCGGAGCGGTGGAGAGAGGAGCGGTGCAGAGGGGAACGGCGGGGAGGGGAGCGGTGGGGAGAGTAGCGGCGGAGAGGGGAGCGGAGGAGAGAGGAGTGGCGGAGAGAGGAGCGGTGGAGAGGGGAGAGGTGGAGAGGGGAGTGGTGGAGAGGGGAGAGGTGGGGAGGGGAGCGGCGGAGAGGGGAGCGGCGGAGAGGGGAGCGGTGGAGAGGCGAGAGGGGGAGAGGGGAGAGGTGGAGATGGGAGCGGCGGAGAGGGGAGCGGCGGAGAGAGGAGTGGCGGAGAGAGGAGCGGCGGAGAGGGGAGCGGCGGAGAGAGGAGCGGTGGAGAGAGGAGTGGCGGAGAGAGGAGCGGTGGAGAGGGGAGCGACGGAGAGAGGAGCGGCGGAGAGGGGAGCGGTGGAGAGAGGAGCGGCGGAGTGGGGAGCGGTGGAGTGGGGAGCATTGGAGAGGGGAGCGGTGGAGAGGGGAGCGGAGCAGAGGGGAGCGGTGGAGGGGGGAGCGGTAGAGAGGGGAGCGGAGCAGAGGGGAGCGGAGCAGAGGGGAGCGGTGGAGAGAGGAGTGGTGGAGAGGGGAGCGGCGGAGAGGGGAGCGGTGGAGAGGGGAGCAGCGGAGATGGGAGCAGCGGAGATGGGTGCGGTGGAGAGGGGAGAGGTGGAGAGGGGAGAGGTGGAGAGGGGAGAGGTGGAGAGAGGAGCGGCGGAGAGCGGAGCGGTGGAGACGGGAGCGGTGGAGAGGGGAGCGGTGGAGAGAGGAGCGGTGGAGAGAGGAGCAGTGGAGAGAGGAGCGGTGGAGAGGGGAGCGGTGGAGAGAGGAGCGCTGCAGACGGGAGCGGTGGAGAGAGGAGCGGCGGAGGGGGGAGCGGCGGAGAGGGGAGCAATGGAGAGGGGAGCGGTGGAGAGGGGAGCGGTGGAGAGAGGAGCGGTGGAGAGGGGAGAGGTGGAGAGGGGAGCGGTGGAGAGGGGAGAGGTGGAGAGGGGAACGGTGGAGAGGGGAGCGGCGAAGATGGGAGCGGCGGAGATGGGAGCGGTGGAGAGGGGAGCGGTGGAGGGGGGAGCGGTGGAGAGGGGAGAGGTGGAGAGGGGAGAGGTGGAGAGGGGAGCGGCGGAGAGGGGAGAGGTGGAGAGGGGAGCGGCGGAGAGGGGGAGAGGTGGAGAGAGGAGTGGTGGAGAGGGGAGCGGTGGAGAGGGGGAGCGGTGGAGAGGGGAGCAGTGGAGAGGGGAACGGCGGAGAGGGGAGAGGTGGAGAGGGGAGCGGAGGAGAGGGGAGCGGTGGAGAGAGGAGCGGTGCAGAGGGGAGCGGCGGAGAGGGGAGCGGCGGAGAGAGGAGTGGCGGAGAGGGGAGAGGTGGAGAGGGGAGCGGTGGAGAGGGGAGCAGTGGAGAGGGGAATGGTGGAGAGGGGAATGGTGGAGAGGGGAGCGGCGGAGAGGGGAGAGGTGGAGAGGTGAGCGGTGGAAAGAGGAGCGGCGGAGAGGAGAGCGGTGGAGAGGTGAGCGGTGGAGAGGGGAGCGGCGGAGAGGAGAGCGGTGGAGAGGTGAGCGGTGGAGAGAGGAATGGTGGAGAGGGGAGCTGCGGAGAGGGGAGAGGTGGAGAGAGGAGCGGTGGAGAGGGGAGTGTTGGAGAGGGGAGCAGTGGAGAGGGGAGCGGTGGAGAGGGGAGCGGCGGAGAGGGGAGAGTTGGAGAGAGGAGCGGTGGAGAGGGGAGCGGTGGAAAGAGGAGCAGTGGAGAGGGGAGAGGTGGAGAGAGGCGCGGCAGAGATGGGAGCGGCGGAGAGGGGAGCGGCGGAGAGGGGAGCGGCGGAGAGGGGAGCGGTGGAGAGGGGAGCGGTGGAGAGGAGAGCGGTGGAGGGGGCATTGGTGGAGAGGGGGAGCGGTGGAGAGGGGAGTGCTGGAGAGGGGAGTGGTGGAGAGGGGAGCGGTGGAGGGGGCATTGGTGGAGAGGGGAGCGGTGGAGAGGGGAGTGCTGGAGAGGGGAGTGGTGGAGAGGGGAGCAGTGGAGAGGAGAGCGGTGGAGAGGGGAGCAGTGGAGAGGGGAGCGGTGGAGCGGGGAGCGGCGGAGAGGGGAGCGGCGTAGATGGGAGCGGTGGAGAGGGGAGAGGTGGAGAGGGGAGAGGTGGAGAGGGGAAAGGTGGAGGGAGGAGCGGTGGAGAGGGGAGAGGTGGAGAGGGGAGCGGTGGAAAGAGGAGCGGTGGAGAGGGGAGAGGTGGAGAGGGGAGCGGCGGAGAGGGGAGCGGCGGAGAGTGGAGCTGTGGAGAGGGGAGCGGTGGAGAGGGGAGCGGTGGAGGGGGCATTGTTGGAGAGGGGAGCGGTGGAGAGGGGAATGCTGGAGAGGGGAGTGGTGGAGAGGGGAGCAGTGGAGAGGAGAGCGGTGGAGAGGGGATCGGTGGAGAGAGGAGCGGTGGAGAGTGGGGAGGTGGATAGGGGAGCCGTGGAGAGGGGAGCGGTGGAGAGGGGAGAGGATGAGAGGGGAGCGGTGGAGAGGGGAGATGTGGAGAGGGGATCGGTGGAGAGAGGAGCGTTGGAGAGGGGAGAGTTGGAGAGGGGAGCGATGGAGAGGGGAGAGGCGGA
Organism: Somniosus microcephalus; assembly: GCF_052327205.1. Taxonomy (NCBI): domain Eukaryota; kingdom Metazoa; phylum Chordata; class Chondrichthyes; order Squaliformes; family Somniosidae; genus Somniosus; species Somniosus microcephalus. The sequence continues at coordinate 120,309,839 of NC_140997.1, read as the reverse complement.
GAGGAGAGCGGTGGAGAGGGGAGCGGCGGAGAGGGGAGCGGCGGAGAGAGGAGGGTTGGAAAGGGGAGCGGTGGAGAGGGGAGCGGCAGAGAGGGGAGCGGTGGAGAGGGGAACGGTGGAGAGAGGAGCGGCGGAGTGGGGAGCGGTGGGAGAGAGGAGCGGCGGAGAGAGGAGCGGCGGAGTGGGGAGCAGTGGAGAGGGGAGCGGTGGAGAGGGGAGCGGAGCAGAAGGGAGCGGTGGAGGGGGGAGCGGCGGAGAGGGGAGCGGTGGAGAGAGGAGCGGCGGAGAGAGGAACGGTGGAGAGAGGAGCGGCGGAGTGGGGGCGGTGGAGAGAGGAGCGGCGGAGAGGGGAGCGGCGGAGAGAGGAGGGTTGGAAAGGGGAGCAGTGGAGAGGGGAGCGGTGGAGAGGGGAGAGGTGGAGAGGGGAGAGGTGGAGAGGGGAGAGGCGGAGAGGGGAGCGGCGGAGAGGGGAGAGGTGGAGAGGGGAGAGGTGGAGAGGAGAGCGGTGGAGAGGGGAGCGGTGGAGAGGGGAGAGGTGGAGAGAGAAACGGTGTAGAAGGGAGAGGTGGAGAGGGAAGTGGTAGAGAGGGGAGCGGTGGAGAGGGGAGTGGTGGAGATGGGAGCAGTGGAGAGGGGAGCGGTGGAGAGGGGAGCGGTGGAGCGGGGAGCGGCGGAGAGGGGAGCGGCGTAGATGGGAGCGGTGGAAAGAGGAGCGGTGGAGAGGGGAGAGGTGGAGAGAGGCACGGCGGAGAGGGGAGCGGCGGAGAGGGGAGCGGCAGAGAGGGGAGCGGCGGAGAGGAGAGCGGTGGAGAGGGGAGCGGTGGAGAGGAGAGCGGTGGAGGGGGCATTGTTGGAGAGGGGAGCGGTGGAGAGGGGAATGCTGGAGAGGTGAGTGGTGGAGAGGGGAGCAGTGGAGAGGAGAGCGGTGGAGAGGGGAGCGGTGGAGGGAGGAGCAGTGGAGAGTGGGGAGGTGGATAGGGGAGCCGTGGAGAGGGGAGCGGTGGAGAGGGGAGAGGATGAGAGGGGAGCGGTGGAGAGGGGAGAGGTGGAGAGGGGAGCGGTGGAGAGAGGAGCGTTGGAGAGGGTAGAGGTGGAGAGGGGAGCGATGGAGAGGGGAGCGGTGGAGAGGAGAGTGGTGGAGAGGGGAGCGGTGGCGAGGTGAGCAGTGGAGAGGAGAGCGGTGGAGAGGGGGAGCGGCGGAGAGGGGAGCGGCGGAGAGAGGAGGGTTGGAAAGGGGAGCGGTGGAGAGGGGAGCGGCAGAGAGCGGAGCGGTGGAGAGGGGAACGGTGGAGAGAGGAGCGGCGGAGTGGGGAGTGGTGGAGAGAGGAGCGGAGGAGAGAGGAGCGGCGGAGTGGGGAGCAGTGGAGAGGGGAGCGGTGGAGAGGGGAGCGGAGCAGAGGGGAGCGGTGGAGGGGGGGAGCGGTGGAGAGGGGAGCGGTGGAGACGGGAGCGGTGGAGATGGGAGCGGTGGAGAGAGGAGCAGTGGAGAGAGGAGCGGTGGAGAGGGGAGAGGTGGAGAGGGGAGTGGCGGAGAGGGGTGCGGCAGAGAGAGGAGCGGCGGAGAGAGGAGAAGTGGAGAGGGGAGCGGCGGAGAGTGGAGCAACGGAGAGGGGAGCGGTGGAGATGGGAGCGGCGGAGAGGGGAGCAGTGGAGAGGGGAGCGGTGGAGAGGGGAGAGGTGGAGAGAGGAGTGGTGGAGAGTGGAGCGGTGGAGAGGGGAGCGGTGGAGAGAGAAACGTTGGAGAGGGGAGAGGTGGAGAGAGGAGTGGTGGAGAGGGGAGCGGTGGAGAGGGGAGAGGTGGAGAGAGGAGTGGTGGAGAGTGGAGCGGTGGAGAGGGGAGCGGTGGAGAGAGAAACGTTGGAGAGGGGAGAGGTGGAGAGAGGAGTGGTGGAGAGGGGAGCGGTGGAGAGGGAAGCGGTGGAGAGGGGAGCGGCGGTGAGGGGAGCGGTGGAGAGGGGAGCAGTGGAGATGGGAGCGGCGGAGATGGGTGCGGTGGAGACGGGAGAGGTGGAGAGGGGAGAGGTGGAGAGGGGAGAGGTGGAGAGAGGAGCGGCGGAGAGCAGAGCGGTGGAGACGGGAGCGGTGGAGAGGGGAGCGGTGGAGAAAGGAGCGGTGGAGAGAGGAGCAGTGGAGAGAGGAGCGGTGGAGAGGGGAGCGGTGGAGACGGAGCGGTGGAGAGAGGAGCGGCGGAGAGAGGAGCAGTGGAGGGGGGGAGCGGCGGAGAGGGGAGCAATGGAGAGGGGAGCGGTGGAGAGGGGAGCGGTGGAGAGGGGAGCGGCGGAGAGGGGAGCGGTGGAGAGGGGAGCAGTGGAGAGAGGAGCGGTGGAGAGGGGAGAGGTGGAGAGGGGAGCGGTGGAGAGGGGAGAGGTGGAGAGAGGAGCGGAGGAGAGGGGAGCGGCGGAGAGGGGAGCGGTGGAGAGGGGAGAGGTGGAGAGAGGAGCGGAGGAGAGGGGAGCGGCGGAAAGGGGAGCGGCAGAGAGGGGAGCGGCGGAGAGGGGAGCAGCGGAAAGGGGAGCAGCGGAAAGGGGAGCGGTGGAGAGGGGAGCGGTGGAGAGGGGAGCGGTGGAGAGGGGACAGGTGGAGAGGGGAGCGGCGGAGAGGGGAGAGGTGGAGAGAGGAGTGGTGGAGAGGGGAGCGGTGGAGAGAGAAACGTTGGAGAGGGGAGCGGCGGAGAGGGGAGCGGTGGAGAGGGGAGAGGTGGAGAGGGGAGAGGTGGAGAGGGGAGAGGTGGAGAGGGGAGAGGTGGAGAGGGGAGAGGTGGAGAGGGGAGCGGCGGAGAGGGGAGAGGTGGAGAGGGGAGCGGCGGAGAGGGGAGAGGTGGAGAGGGGGAGTGGTGGAGAGGGGAGCAGTGGAGAGGGGAGCGGTGGAGAGGGGAGCAGTGGAGAGGGGAACGGCGGAGAGGGGAGAGGTTGAGAGGGGAGCGGAGGAGAGCGGAGCGGTGGAGAGAGGAGCGGTGCAGAGGGGAACGGCGGGGAGGGGAGCGGTGGGGAGAGTAGCGGCGGAGAGGGGAGCGGCGGAGAGAGGAGTGGCGGAGAGAGGAGCGGTGGAGAGGGGAGAGGTGGAGAGGGGAGTGGTGGAGAGGGGAGAGGTGGGGAGGGGAGCGGCGGAGAGGGGAGCGGCGGAGAGGGGAGCGGTGGAGAGGCGAGAGGGGGAGAGGGGAGAGGTGGAGAGGGGAGCGGCGGAGAGGGGAGCGGCGGAGAGAGGAGTGGCGGAGAGAGGAGCGGCGGAGAGGGGAGCGGCGGAGAGAGGAGCGGTGGAGAGAGGAGTGGCGGAGAGAGGAGCGGTGGAGAGGGGAGCGACGGAGAGAGGAGCGGCGGAGAGGGGAGCGGTGGAGAGAGGAGCGGCGGAGTGGGGAGCGGTGGAGTGGGGAGCATTGGAGAGGGGAGCGGTGGAGAGGGGAGCGGAGCAGAGGGGAGCGGTGGAGGGGGGAGCGGTAGAGAGGGGAGCGGAGCAGAGGGGAGCGGAGCAGAGGGGAGCGGTGGAGAGAGGAGTGGTGGAGAGGGGAGCGGCGGAGAGGGGAGCGGTGGAGAGGGGAGCAGCGGAGATGGGAGCAGCGGAGATGGGTGCGGTGGAGAGGGGAGAGGTGGAGAGGGGAGAGGTGGAGAGGGGAGAGGTGGAGAGAGGAGCGGCGGAGAGCGGAGCGGTGGAGACGGGAGCGGTGGAGAGGGGAGCGGTGGAGAGAGGAGCGGTGGAGAGAGGAGCAGTGGAGAGAGGAGCGGTGGAGAGGGGAGCGGTGGAGAGAGGAGCGCTGCAGACGGGAGCGGTGGAGAGAGGAGCGGCGGAGGGGGGAGCGGCGGAGAGGGGAGCAATGGAGAGGGGAGCGGTGGAGAGGGGAGCGGTGGAGAGAGGAGCGGTGGAGAGGGGAGAGGTGGAGAGGGGAGCGGTGGAGAGGGGAGAGGTGGAGAGGGGAACGGTGGAGAGGGGAGCGGCGAAGATGGGAGCGGCGGAGATGGGAGCGGTGGAGAGGGGAGCGGTGGAGGGGGGAGCGGTGGAGAGGGGAGAGGTGGAGAGGGGAGAGGTGGAGAGGGGAGCGGCGGAGAGGGGAGAGGTGGAGAGGGGAGCGGCGGAGAGGGGAGAGGTGGAGAGAGGAGTGGTGGAGAGGGGAGCGGTGGAGAGGGGAGCGGTGGAGAGGGGAGCAGTGGAGAGGGGAACGGCGGAGAGGGGAGAGGTGGAGAGGGGAGCGGAGGAGAGGGGAGCGGTGGAGAGAGGAGCGGTGCAGAGGGGAGCGGCGGAGAGGGGAGCGGCGGAGAGAGGAGTGGCGGAGAGGGGAGAGGTGGAGAGGGGAGCGGTGGAGAGGGGAGCAGTGGAGAGGGGAATGGTGGAGAGGGGAATGGTGGAGAGGGGAGCGGCGGAGAGGGGGAGAGGTGGAGAGGTGAGCGGTGGAAAGAGGAGCGGCGGAGAGGAGAGCGGTGGAGAGGTGAGCGGTGGAGAGGGGAGCGGCGGAGAGGAGAGCGGTGGAGAGGTGAGCGGTGGAGAGAGGAATGGTGGAGAGGGGGAGCTGCGGAGAGGGGAGAGGTGGAGAGAGGAGCGGTGAGAGGGGAGTGTTGGAGAGGGGAGCAGTGGAGAGGGGAGCGGTGGAGAGGGGAGCGGCGGAGAGGGGAGAGTTGGAGAGAGGAGCGGTGGAGAGGGGAGCGGTGGAAAGAGGAGCAGTGGAGAGGGGAGAGGTGGAGAGAGGCGCGGCGGAGATGGGAGCGGCGGAGAGGGGAGCGGCGGAGAGGGGAGCGGCGGGAGAGGGGAGCGGTGGAGAGGGGAGCGGTGGAGAGGAGAGCGGTGGAGGGGGCATTGGTGGAGAGGGGAGCGGTGGAGAGGGGAGTGCTGGAGAGGGGAGTGGTGGAGAGGGGAGCGGTG